>NC_135252.1:18292382-18917382 GCF_964204865.1 Styela clava | reverse complement strand
CATTGCAAAGTTTGTTCTTTACATAAGTGCAGGATTTTGTGCAAAAAGACTGATTTCAAAAGGAGTAAAAGTTATCTACGTTCGTAAACTATTTCAGTCAATAGGTAGGTGCAGAATGAAAATGTATTTTGAAAATACATGTGGTATAATTTCACTTTCTGTGGAGACGGTTGACCCTGAGTGGAAAAGTTGTAAAACCATCATACAAACCTATGTCGTTTGTACATTTATACTTTATTTTCAGGTATGTTTGTTCCTGGACTTGCATTGATCTTTGCGGTCTATATAAAATGCAACATTCCACTTGTCATGTTGGTCTTCATTTTGTGCGGTAAGTTTAAGAAAACAAATGCATTCCATAACGTAATAACTATAGTTTATATTTTATGCTAAAAAGAACAATTGACTAAAGTATGGAAAGAGCACCAATAAGGTATGTTAGTACCTAAAGATAATTTAAAAAGTGATTCTATAAAATATACTGTTTTGGGTACTCCCGTAGTATGTGTACCAGGTTAGGGTTAGGTTATAATTTCATTCCGATTCGCCTTATTTAAGTTCTAATACGAGTTTTAGTCTTATTAGCAAGGTGAATACACCCCCTGCGTATAGGTTTTAGTCCCTTTACACAACTTGGTGTAAAATAGGCGAACAAAATCAGCCCTATCTTGGTACACATATTTCTGGAGCGCCCTATTTTGCATATTTCAATAAAGTAAAACAAAATCATCATCCGTTTGTAACGGTAAATACAACGTAACAATAACTTTCCTGAAAGAGATAGATATCAACACTATTTTAACAAAGCTAAATAAAATTTTGATAAAACTGTTACCAAAAAATCTTTCAACTCTCACATTCTATACTTTCCACAGTTGCGGTGGAGGCAGTCACTACACCTGGCGTCAAAGTTGCATTGATCGAAATGGCGCCATCTTTTGGAGGAATAATTTACGCAGTTGCAAACACAATGTCAGCGACGTCTGGTTTCATTGCACCGCAAATAGCAGGCCTATTACGAACAGCTTACGTAAGTATATTGTGGCTTATTACAACATATTGCTCTGTAAAATTACTGTTAATTTACTGTAATGTTCTGTTAAATATAACGCGCGAAACTTAAGTTTGAACGTCGCTCAATACACAAAAGTTTGGCGTCATCACCATCGGGCGTCATCTACGTAAAAAATAGAATTTTGATAACTTACTGAATGACTTCACTATAAGCAATGCTTGTGAAGTTACTTCGATCGTGATTTTAGTTTACTTCAAATAAAGGTATTAGAACCAAAAGACAAATTTACTTTTATTATAAAAACCCTGTTTTCTCATTCATACTCAAACTGTACCGCACAATGTGTTTCGCATGGGGCACGACAATAATTGGAGCCTTTGTATATTATTTTTTTCAACAAACTACTAGCAAGAAGATCCCATACAAGGGTGGAGAGCTCTGTTCTGGTTATCAACATCGATGGTCTTCGCGGGAGGAATTTCATTTCTGCTATTCGGCACCGTAGAAGTTCAGGAATGGGCAAAGTCGAAGGATGAAGAAGAGAACGTCTCAGAAGAAAATGGAGAGAAGTTGAAAACTGAAACTGTCGCATAACTAAGATAAACATATAGAAATTGCTACAATATAAGTATAGTTCAACCTATTACGGCGTATTTCAAATTTAATTAGATCTTCAACAAATATTTATCAAAAAATTTACGAAGAATTAGTTTTTTTCTTCAAAGTAATTAAACACGTATTTTTCGACATGTGTGGATTGTGTTTACAAGAACTACTTGTTGTTGGGCAAAGGCATGATTGCAAAGGCGCAACTGATTCTAAAAATATGTTCAATAGCTTTGCACATGTTTATGACTGACTGATAAACAGAGTTAGTTACGGTGGAAAGCAAATGCACGTGCTCCAAGAAACGACATCGGTTCTGTTTCCATTCTGCACACACAATTTGTTCATATGTTGCGGTATTTAATTTAATAACCTTGCTTGAAATGTCAGCAATAAAATATTCTTATATATCTGTATCGTATATTTATTTTGATTGGCGTTGTTGCCACAGACTGAACTAGAGGATATTTATTCAAATATATATGTTTTTAAATTCTAGTACAATGTCCATTTGAAAAATTCTTGGATAGTATACACATTGACTTGCCTGAATACGCGCCTACAACATATCTATATGAAGATTCTCAACTCTATTCTCATTTTCGAATACTGGACTCGTTGATAAATTATGAATATTTAGTATTGCGCCCTAAATTAAAAATAACCATGTCGTATTCAGCCTGGTAAATTGGCGATAATCGTGTTTCTATCCTATATCCAACACTCTCACGAACGAGTAAGTCAAATTTTGAAACCATGTTATTTGGAAATATGCGTTTTATCTGATAAGGTATATTTTCCACTGCTTATACTCCTTATAATATTGTAGAATAGATGACCGGACTTGCTGTGAGCCTCGATGTCTTAAGCTAATAACGAAAGGCGAGCATTGTATTTGGAGAATTTAAAAATTATCCAATGAATGTTGTAACAAAAGAGAATCTAGCAAAGTCGCATAAGTTTGTTGCGTAAAATTCGAAAAAATATATTACGGGGGTAGTTAGTTAGTTATGACACTGAGTGTATTGACAAGAAAGTTGACATATACCGCATTTATAAGTGATTTGTAATACATAGATTACGAAGTTACGATAGAAATACGACCTTCAGTTGATATGCCGAACCGATGATAATTACTCGCATCAAATGATGTCATGCATGTTCAAGTTTTGTTATGTCTCTGCTGTTTCTTATCCCTTAGGAATATAATGCCCAGTTCGTATGTATAGCGTTATTTGCAGAGCAGTTGAGCGCTTGCAAAAGGCAGAATAAAGTACGGCTGGATGGCCATTAGTCATTAGTCCGAAACGTTGTTATTCTGCAGGGCTTGAACAATATACGAGGTAGGAATGCATATTTCAATGTTTTCCATGAGTATTTATTTCTTATCAACACGTATACCAAGATGCAATAAGAATTAGGCGTTGTGTACAGTGTTGTGTATAGGTGATTGATTGGTAAAAGCGTTTCCTGAACGCCACGCTTCATTTCCAATAACATCAATAATGATAAAGGAAACAAGAGAGCTCATAAATATGCACACGAAAGACAAAACAAAGTAGTATGGGTATGCAATCTGTCACAGTAGATAGCCGGTCCAGCAGTGTTTACGACGTACGTGTTCGCGAAACCGCCAAGAAGTGCGCAAGTTTTTGATGACGTCATCGCACACAAGAAACGAATCTTATAAAACCGACAAAAAATTTTGAAATAATTATAAGCAAAGTCTTCTAGCTAAAAATACAAATTTTAACCACTGAAAATTACAAAACAATTGGTCTAGTAGCTGAGCGATTTTTTTTCATAGGGATTAGGAAAAAAATAATCAGAATGACAGATCGCTGGTAGTGAATTATATCAAGATGACAGAATGCATTTTACTGAAGTGAAGTGAAGTGAAGGCGTAAAACGACGCATAGTAATTCCAAGCAATGAAGCCAAAAATAGCAAAACTAAATCCCACAACGATCCCGCTGCCAAAAAAAATTCATTACAGAAACTCCTTTGACAAGCAGAAACTTCTGCTTCAAATGTGAATACCCGCCATAAACTTGGATGTCTTAAATCTTTTTAGATCAAATACTCAAATGAGTTCTTGTGCAGAGAAGCCGGCATATCGTTATTTTTATTTCTTCCCTCTTTCGTATCCAAAGTCTCTTGATTTCATCTTTGACAACAGGAATCTTTTTACTTGTCTCTCTATCTTATCTTGCTGTTCTGTGCCGACACTTCTAACGCGGCGCCGTATAATTGATGCTAATACAGTTATAAACTTAAGCATCAGTATGAAATGATGAAATTGATAGTACTGTAGTGTGACTTTTAATATACAGTTACAATTTTATAAAGTTAGATATTTTTATTGTCGAATGTGTCGTACAAAGGACTTCAGGATTAACGTTGGTATGGAAAACGCAAACCAGAAAATTCAGGTGACATTTTTTATGAATATTAAACTGATAAGAATATTTTTTCCTGTTTCCTTTCTGCATTTTGACGAGGTAATCCTCCACGTTTAGACGGAGTCGCCGTTTGAATCTATATAAGTGTGTTCCGAACAGGGATGTAGAGTCGGGGTTGGGCATGTTTCCATTAGAGTCGGAGTCGTATTTCAAACTCTCAGTCTCGGAATTGTGATTTTATTCGATTCCAGAGCCCTGGTTCTGAATGTATACATTTTACAATAATATCAAATGAATCATTTTAGGTTTGGTGCAAGTGCATTCCTGCAAGATCAATCGTGCTTGTGATGAATTTTCTTGCAGTCTTCTGCTTGTATGTCTTACGAATGAACTTGAGCGCAGCCATCGTGGGCATGGTTGACTACGAAAAACTGAATGCTATTAGGAACTCCCAGTTCAATTTGAGTTTACAAAATGAAAGTCGGCTGCAGAATGAATCTCTACATTTCACGTATTCAACATGCGAACATAATTATTATGATAAAACAGAAGGTGATGGTCGTTGTTTTATATATTGTTGCGTTTACACCGGATTTGAACTAGAGAACGTTTGTCTGACATTGCACTGTCAACTAGGCTGTAAAATATTACTCCAGCTTATCTAACCGACAAAAGTGTTTGCTATATATTAAAAAAGGAATCATTAGTGCAAACGAAAAAGACTGTTTTCTAGAATGCATTTTCTCCGACTTATTTGTGTCCCAATAACTTTATTTATTACTTGCAATATTTTCTGCAAGACATTTCAGATATCGAAACGTCAGCTGTAGTAGAAGGTAAAAAGTTTTTATGGGATGAAAATATGCAAGGTTTGGCATTGGGTTCTTATTTCTACGGATACGCATGTTCACAGGTATGAAAACTAATTTATATAAAAGCATGGCCAGTTCTGCTAATCTAGAACAATGGTTTCCAACCTCTTTGGTGGAGCAGAAACTCAATGAAACATGATAGATGCTCGAGGAACACTTGTTCAATACTTGTAAGGCTGTAAGAAGAATTGTATAGACCAGGGGTATGCCACCTTTAAGGCAATGTAAAGTCATAGACATAGATAAATTGGACGCGGGTATAGACTTCGCAACGCAAAGAGTTTGGAATTACTCGCACGCACCAAATTAAATTGAATTGAAAACTCGGTTCGTCGGCCTCACATCACTCAAACATGGCACTTCTCCGCGGGATATGAATTAAGTTGGGCTATTAAAGAGTGAGGTCTACCATCATAAATGCCGAATACCCAGGCGAAATCTGAGGTACTATATCAGGACTCTTTCGCGGCCTATACTAGGGTTAGATAATTAAATTGTTTATCGCTGAATTGAATGTTTAGAAATGAGGCACATCTATTGGGGATGGAGAATGTTGCGGTTGAAAGCTTGAGGTAGATCTCACGCCACAGTGTGGTAGACCTCGAGTTATAGAAGCAGACGTTATGTATTTTTCATTACTTGAAAATTGTCCCGCATTTTCAGAATACAAGTTCCATTGTTTTTCAGATTATTGGAGCATGGATTGCACGAAAAGTTGGACGCGTTAAAGTGATGGGATTTTCATTTCTTGCTGCATCGTTGTGTAAAATTCTCACACCAGCAGCTCTTGAGATAGGATTTGAAATGTTTGTGATAGCGAGAATCGCGATTGGTTTATTCTCGGTAAATACCTTTCTTTAATTTTCATTTAATGATTTAAGTTTGAGTGCTTATTTAGTGGAGGCAATAGTTTGAAGACCCTGATTGCCATATTGATGTTGCAAACCTAATATAATCGGAAGTCATAAGTAAGAGTCCCTATACTCACTCAAATTACAACATGTTTTTAAATTTTGATTACCCAATTTTATTTTGATCGCATGAATTGGCAAGATTTAATATACAAATAGGCTTAATACATTCGTTAGAGACACTTCCTAAAATTTTGAACTATTCCAGGGTGTTACCTTCCCGATGATGTATGCGATTTGGACAATGTGGGCACCACCATCTGAAAGAAGCATTTTGTTGGGGTCCACATTTTCAGGTAAATATTTTTAACTAAAAATCATACAATATGATCATTTGAAATTGATTTCAACGGCGATAGTATGTATTTGATTCTTGAGACAATGTGTAAAAAATTGATTGAATCATTATATCATAATCGCTTTAAAATTTCTTATCAACTTTTGAATTCGCATCTTCAAAAGTTAGGGTTCATAACTTCCATATTATATATATTTTTTATAATCAGTGTGCCATAGATATGTTATTGGTAGGGCTGGGAATGGTTAACCGGTTAATTGGTTAACCGATTTTAGATGACTAACGGTTACTCAGATACAAATCATCATTATAATATAAGATTTTTTCAAAAATTATCTTCGCAAATTTATCTTCTGTGGCGTTTAATTCAAAAGAATATCACTAACTGTATTGGTAATGTGACAATATTTCTTATCGTGGATAATTTTGAGAGATAGGATAACGTGAAATTGCTTTGTAACCATTGTGATCTAACAAGCTAAAATTATAAATTATTACGTCAAACGTCACGCTGCGGTTAACCAGTTAATTTTGCTCGATTCACGGTTAAAGTGTTTCCCCTGAAATTTCCAGCCTTAGTTATTGGACATGAAATGTACTTATGGATTAAAATGTTAATGTTCCAGTTGGTCAGTCCTGTTTTAATCTTCTGTTTTATATAAATACTGTTGTCCTTAACAAATGTATTACGAAGATTCGCTATATTCCTTCATGTTATAATATTGCAGGGGCAGCAATCGGAGTAGTAGTAACTCTACCACTTTCTGGCGTGTTGGCGACAACATTCGGTTGGCAGTCGGTGTTCTATGTAACAGGTTATATTCAGATTTTATGGTCGTTTGCCGCCTAATGTCAATTTATATATATATGTGCTGCGTGTTCATGAAGTCCTTTAAAATAAATGATGAAAAAGAACTTTGATATAGAGGTGCTTTGAATGAGGTAAAATAATATTGAATAAACACTGGTTGAAATAAAACTAAACTGGTCAAGATATGTTGAAAACTGCCATAAAAATGTGAAATTGTAACAGGACTTCATAATAACCCTATTTATAAAATGTACAGGGTGTCTCAAAAGTAAGTATACATTTTTAATTTTGATTTGCTTTTCAGGAACCATCATAGAGCGTTCATTTCCTCGGGTAACATAGTATAAATAAATAGTAAAATTTACTTATTGTTTGGGTTTTCAACAACCCACAGAATGACAAAGAGATTAACCCAAATAACGAGGAGCAAAATTGCTGATTGGCAAGAAGTATGTAAATCAGTGAGGCAAACTTAGCGTTTCTGTAACAGAGAATATGAAATTAATTCATCTTCAAATGTTTTCGTTAGAGCGTCCGCTCCTTGGTCTTCCTGGTCTTTGTGCATCAACTACAGATTCAGTTTCTATGAATTTTTGAAGAATTTCGTAATTCTTCGTCGTAAAAGTGCCGAATGCCTGCCTAACTGTTTTATATGCTTCTTGCCAAGCAACAATTTTTCATCTCATTTCTCGGATTAATCTCCTTGTCATTCTGTGGGTTGTTGAAAAATGCAAACAACACCTGAATTTCACTACTTATCTATACTATGTTTCCTGAAGAAATGAACACTCTATAAGTCTATATAATGTGTACCTTAAAAGCAAATCAAAATTAAAAGTGTATACTTACTTTTGAGACACCCTGTATATATATGAGAAAAGAGAATTATCGTGACTGATATCCAAATTTCACTTGTCTACAGCCGCTACCTGTACAACGAAAATATGTTTTCTATGTGGAAAACTCCAGCTACAAAAGGTTTACTTCAACCTAATTTTAACGTACTCTAGCTCCATTGCAATATGCGTCATATGGATTGTTTGAAATAATCGAATTCTACAAAAAGGTGACAACAGTTTGTCAAAATCGCCTGTTGATATTTGGTTTCGTACTTAATATTCCATATTTGAATGTATTTTTTGTTTTACACACAATGCGTATTTAGATATTTTATCCCAAACCGCTGGTATCTGACTATTTTCCATGTTCCAGGTTCAATTGGGTGCGTATGGGCCCTTTTGTGGTTGATCCTGATATACGATTCTCCCTCAGAACATCCGAGAATTTCAGAAAAAGAGAAGAATTTTATACAGGATTCACTTGGACATAGAGACGGAAAAGTTTGTTTATTATTTCTAATTTTACATTATTGAACCAAAAAATGTAATATGTATACAGAGTATGGTTAAATTTTCTTCCAGAATAGGCCACAAGAGTTGAAAGCATTAGTCTCAGCTATGTTGACATCACAGATTAAAAACTCGCGTCAAAGCTTATGTCACCAACTCACCTATTTAGTAATAAATTGGGTTGCTACTGTCGAACAGAAAATATTATGGTGCTCCCAAACAATTTACTTGCACAGAGCGAATGTCGTATAAAAAACATATTTCCACTTCTCACTTGAGGAAACCTAATTACTAAAGCAACATAAGATTTGAATGTTTTATCGAACTGGTCTAATTGCCTGTACTACTTTTTCATTACTTTGTAGCCAAAGAGAGAACGATCGAGACCTGTGCCATGGAAGTCAATTCTTGGGTCGTTTCGACTATGGGTCGCATTTTTTACCTACATTTCCTCGGATTTTCTACTTATCGTATTTTTGACAATGCTTCCAACGTATCTCAGGACTGTCATGAAGTTTGACATTAAAGCGGTTTGTATTACAAGTAGAGCTGTGTATTTTCGAATACCTGGGTATTTTAGAATCGAATCATATATTTTTACTATTCCAATCTCGAATACTTGAAAGATTGGTGCTCGTATATATAAACATGGAATCCATTACTCAAAACTATATACTGAGTGTTCACACACACTTGGAAGCAAGTTCCATCACTAAATCACTCGAAAGAAAAGAGTCACATGTCGGATTGCACTTCAAAAATATATTTCAACAACAAAAAAATTGCTGATTCGCCTCGATCTTTGGCAATTCATATTTTATTTTTGCTGTTCTATGTGGTCTTGTGATTGCAGCCTCTAGCTGTATATGCTGCAGCTAATGTCACTCTTCGATTTAATTACACTCTAGAACTTTTTAATGTCAAGAAAAACTTTCAACATTGCAGTATATGCTATACAATATACGCCAAAGTATGTCGCGAATAATGACGTTTTCTCGTATTGATTTTTCGCTTACTTTTATAATTTACTCATTTATCAAACGAATAATGGATTTCAGGATAAATAAAATGTACAATAGAAAATTTAAATATTAAATCAAAAATAAATGATTTGTACTGGCATCTGGGTGCTCCCGTAGTATGTGAACTAAGATAGCGGACACCGAAACGTAGTATGTGTACCAGGTTAGGGTTAGGTCATAATTTCAGGTACAAATACTACGGGAGTCACTTGGCTAGTCCCCGACGTCGTAGTAGAACTACAAGGAAAATTGGAATCAAATTATGGCCCAACCCTAACCTGGATCACATAATATGTTCCGGTGTCCGCCATCCTGGTTCACATACTACGGGAGCGCCTGCATCTGGAACGTCATATTAGTTGTATCGTGCAGATATGTGTAAAATTGGATACGAATATCAACTTTGTTTCGAATTTTACAGAGCGCAGGATTGAGTGCAATTCCGTACATTGCAAAGTTTGTTCTTTACATAAGTGCAGGATTTTGTGCAAAAAGACTGATTTCAAAAGGAGTAAAAGTTATCTACGTTCGTAAACTATTTCAGTCAATAGGTAGGTGCAGAATGGAAATGTATTTTGAAAATATATGTGGTATAATTCCACTTTCTGTGGAGACGGTTGATCCTGAGTTGAAAAGTTGTAAAACCATTACACAAACCTATGTCGTTTGTACATTTATACTTTATTTTCAGGTATGTTTGTTCCTGGACTTGCATTGATCTTTGCGGTCTATATAAAATGCAACATTCCACTTGTCATGTTGGTCTTCATTTTGTGCGGTAAGTTTAAGAAAACAAATGCATTCCATAACGCAATAACTATAGTTTATATTTTATGCTAAAAAGAACAATTGACTAAAGTATGGAAAGACCACCAATAAGGTATGTTAGTACCTAAAGATACTTTAAAAAGTGATTCTATAAAATATACTGTTTTGGATACTCCCGTAGTATGTGTACCAGGTTAGGGTTAGGTTATAATTTCATTCCGATTCGCCTTATTTAAGTTCTAATACGAGTTTCAGTCTGTGTTAGCCAGGTG
The DNA here is from genome assembly GCF_964204865.1 of Styela clava. Lineage (NCBI taxonomy): Eukaryota > Metazoa > Chordata > Ascidiacea > Stolidobranchia > Styelidae > Styela > Styela clava. Next base: position 18,907,056 of record NC_135252.1, on the reverse strand, counting down.
AATACACCCCCTTCGCATAGGTTTTAGTCCCTTTACACAACTTGGTGTAAAATAGGCAAACAAAATCAGCCCTATATTGGTACACATACTTCTGGAGCGCCCTATTTTGCAAATTTCAATAAATTAAAACAAAATCATCATCAGTTTGTAACGGTAAATACGACGTAACAATAACTTTCTTGAAAGAGATAGTTATCAACACTATTTTAACAAACCTAAATAAAATTTTGATAAAACTGTTACCAAAAAATCTTTAAACTCTCACATTCTATACTTTTCACAGTTGCGGTGGAGGCAGTCACTACACCTGGCGTCAAAGTTGCATTGATCGAAATGGCGCCATCTTTTGGAGGAATAATTTACGCAGTTGCAAACACAATGTCAGCGACGTCTGGTTTCATTGCACCACAAATAGCAGGCCTATTACGAACAGCTTACGTAAGTATATTGTGGCATATTATAACATACTGTTCTGTTAAATTACTGTTAATTTACTGTAATGTTCTGTTAAATATAACGCGCAAAACTTAAGTTTGAACGTCGCACAATACACAAAAGTTTGGCGTCATCACCATCGGGCGTCATGTACGTAGAAAATAGAATTTTGATAACTTACTGAATGACTTCACTATAAGCAATGCTTGTGAAGTTACTTCGATCGTGATTTTAGTTTACTTCAAATAAAGGTATTAGAACCAAAAGACAAATTTACTTTTATTATAAAAACCCTGTTTTCTCATTCATACTCAAACTGTACCGCACAATGTGTTTCGCATGGGGCACGACAATAATTGGAGCCTTTGTATATTATTTTTTTCAACAAACTACTAGCAAGAAGATCCCATACAAGGGTGGAGAGCTCTGTTCTGGTTATCAACATCGATGGTCTTCGCGGGAGGAATTTCATTTCTGCTATTCGGCACCGTAGAAGTTCAGGAATGGGCAAAGTCGAAGGATGAAGAAGAGAACGTCTCAGAAGAAAATGGAGAGAAGTTGAAAACTGAAACTGTCGCATAACTAAGATAAACATATAGAAATTGCTACAATATAAGTATAGTTCAACCTATTACGGCGTATTTCAAATTTAATTAGATCTTCAACAAATATTTATCAAAAAATTTACGAAGAATTAGTTTTTTTCTTCAAAGTAATTAAACACGTATTTTTCGACATGTGTGGATTGTGTTTACAAGAACTACTTGTTGTTGGGCAAAGGCATGATTGCAAAGGCGCAACTGATTCTAAAAATATGTTCAATAGCTTTGCACATGTTTATGACTGACTGATAAACAGAGTTAGTTACGGTGGAAAGCAAATGCACGTGCTCCAAGAAACGACATCGGTTCTGTTTCCATTCTGCACACACAATTTGTTCATATGTTGCGGTATTTAATTTAATAACCTTGCTTGAAATGTCAGCAATAAAATATTCTTATATATCTGTATCGTATATTTATTTTGATTGGCGTTGTTGCCACAGACTGAACTAGAGGATATTTATTCAAATATATATGTTTTTAAATTCTAGTACAATGTCCATTTGAAAAATTCTTGGATAGTATACACATTGACTTGCCTGAATACGCGCCTACAACATATCTATATGAAGATTCTCAACTCTATTCTCATTTTCGAATACTGGACTCGTTGATAAATTATGAATATTTAGTATTGCGCCCTAAATTAAAAATAACCATGTCGTATTCAGCCTGGTAAATTGGCGATAATCGTGTTTCTATCCTATATCCAACACTCTCACGAACGAGTAAGTCAAATTTTGAAACCATGTTATTTGGAAATATGCGTTTTATCTGATAAGGTATATTTTCCACTGCTTATACTCCTTATAATATTGTAGAATAGATGACCGGACTTGCTGTGAGCCTCGATGTCTTAAGCTAATAACGAAAGGCGAGCATTGTATTTGGAGAATTTAAAAATTATCCAATGAATGTTGTAACAAAAGAGAATCTAGCAAAGTCGCATAAGTTTGTTGCGTAAAATTCGAAAAAATATATTACGGGGGTAGTTAGTTAGTTATGACACTGAGTGTATTGACAAGAAAGTTGACATATACCGCATTTATAAGTGATTTGTAATACATAGATTACGAAGTTACGATAGAAATACGACCTTCAGTTGATATGCCGAACCGATGATAATTACTCGCATCAAATGATGTCATGCATGTTCAAGTTTTGTTATGTCTCTGCTGTTTCTTATCCCTTAGGAATATAATGCCCAGTTCGTATGTATAGCGTTATTTGCAGAGCAGTTGAGCGCTTGCAAAAGGCAGAATAAAGTACGGCTGGATGGCCATTAGTCATTAGTCCGAAACGTTGTTATTCTGCAGGGCTTGAACAATATACGAGGTAGGAATGCATATTTCAATGTTTTCCATGAGTATTTATTTCTTATCAACACGTATACCAAGATGCAATAAGAATTAGGCGTTGTGTACAGTGTTGTGTATAGGTGATTGATTGGTAAAAGCGTTTCCTGAACGCCACGCTTCATTTCCAATAACATCAATAATGATAAAGGAAACAAGAGAGCTCATAAATATGCACACGAAAGACAAAACAAAGTAGTATGGGTATGCAATCTGTCACAGTAGATAGCCGGTCCAGCAGTGTTTACGACGTACGTGTTCGCGAAACCGCCAAGAAGTGCGCAAGTTTTTGATGACGTCATCGCACACAAGAAACGAATCTTATAAAACCGACAAAAAATTTTGAAATAATTATAAGCAAAGTCTTCTAGCTAAAAATACAAATTTTAACCACTGAAAATTACAAAACAATTGGTCTAGTAGCTGAGCGATTTTTTTTCATAGGGATTAGGAAAAAAATAATCAGAATGACAGATCGCTGGTAGTGAATTATATCAAGATGACAGAATGCATTTTACTGAAGTGAAGTGAAGTGAAGGCGTAAAACGACGCATAGTAATTCCAAGCAATGAAGCCAAAAATAGCAAAACTAAATCCCACAACGATCCCGCTGCCAAAAAAAATTCATTACAGAAACTCCTTTGACAAGCAGAAACTTCTGCTTCAAATGTGAATACCCGCCATAAACTTGGATGTCTTAAATCTTTTTAGATCAAATACTCAAATGAGTTCTTGTGCAGAGAAGCCGGCATATCGTTATTTTTATTTCTTCCCTCTTTCGTATCCAAAGTCTCTTGATTTCATCTTTGACAACAGGAATCTTTTTACTTGTCTCTCTATCTTATCTTGCTGTTCTGTGCCGACACTTCTAACGCGGCGCCGTATAATTGATGCTAATACAGTTATAAACTTAAGCATCAGTATGAAATGATGAAATTGATAGTACTGTAGTGTGACTTTTAATATACAGTTACAATTTTATAAAGTTAGATATTTTTATTGTCGAATGTGTCGTACAAAGGACTTCAGGATTAACGTTGGTATGGAAAACGCAAACCAGAAAATTCAGGTGACATTTTTTATGAATATTAAACTGATAAGAATATTTTTTCCTGTTTCCTTTCTGCATTTTGACGAGGTAATCCTCCACGTTTAGACGGAGTCGCCGTTTGAATCTATATAAGTGTGTTCCGAACAGGGATGTAGAGTCGGGGTTGGGCATGTTTCCATTAGAGTCGGAGTCGTATTTCAAACTCTCAGTCTCGGAATTGTGATTTTATTCGATTCCAGAGCCCTGGTTCTGAATGTATACATTTTACAATAATATCAAATGAATCATTTTAGGTTTGGTGCAAGTGCATTCCTGCAAGATCAATCGTGCTTGTGATGAATTTTCTTGCAGTCTTCTGCTTGTATGTCTTACGAATGAACTTGAGCGCAGCCATCGTGGGCATGGTTGACTACGAAAAACTGAATGCTATTAGGAACTCCCAGTTCAATTTGAGTTTACAAAATGAAAGTCGGCTGCAGAATGAATCTCTACATTTCACGTATTCAACATGCGAACATAATTATTATGATAAAACAGAAGGTGATGGTCGTTGTTTTATATATTGTTGCGTTTACACCGGATTTGAACTAGAGAACGTTTGTCTGACATTGCACTGTCAACTAGGCTGTAAAATATTACTCCAGCTTATCTAACCGACAAAAGTGTTTGCTATATATTAAAAAAGGAATCATTAGTGCAAACGAAAAAGACTGTTTTCTAGAATGCATTTTCTCCGACTTATTTGTGTCCCAATAACTTTATTTATTACTTGCAATATTTTCTGCAAGACATTTCAGATATCGAAACGTCAGCTGTAGTAGAAGGTAAAAAGTTTTTATGGGATGAAAATATGCAAGGTTTGGCATTGGGTTCTTATTTCTACGGATACGCATGTTCACAGGTATGAAAACTAATTTATATAAAAGCATGGCCAGTTCTGCTAATCTAGAACAATGGTTTCCAACCTCTTTGGTGGAGCAGAAACTCAATGAAACATGATAGATGCTCGAGGAACACTTGTTCAATACTTGTAAGGCTGTAAGAAGAATTGTATAGACCAGGGGTATGCCACCTTTAAGGCAATGTAAAGTCATAGACATAGATAAATTGGACGCGGGTATAGACTTCGCAACGCAAAGAGTTTGGAATTACTCGCACGCACCAAATTAAATTGAATTGAAAACTCGGTTCGTCGGCCTCACATCACTCAAACATGGCACTTCTCCGCGGGATATGAATTAAGTTGGGCTATTAAAGAGTGAGGTCTACCATCATAAATGCCGAATACCCAGGCGAAATCTGAGGTACTATATCAGGACTCTTTCGCGGCCTATACTAGGGTTAGATAATTAAATTGTTTATCGCTGAATTGAATGTTTAGAAATGAGGCACATCTATTGGGGATGGAGAATGTTGCGGTTGAAAGCTTGAGGTAGATCTCACGCCACAGTGTGGTAGACCTCGAGTTATAGAAGCAGACGTTATGTATTTTTCATTACTTGAAAATTGTCCCGCATTTTCAGAATACAAGTTCCATTGTTTTTCAGATTATTGGAGCATGGATTGCACGAAAAGTTGGACGCGTTAAAGTGATGGGATTTTCATTTCTTGCTGCATCGTTGTGTACAATTCTCACACCAGCAGCTCTTGAGATAGGATTTGAAATGTTTGTGATAGCGAGAATCGCGATTGGTTTATTCTCGGTAAATACCTTTCTTTAATTTTCATTTAATGATTTAAGTTTGAGTGCTTATTTAGTGGAGGCAATAGTTTGAAGACCCTGATTGCCATATTGATGTTGCAAACCTAATATAATCGGAAGTCATAAGTAAGAGTCCCTATACTCACTCAAATTACAACATGTTTTTAAATTTTGATTACCCAATTTTATTTTGATCGCATGAATTGGCAAGATTTAATATACAAATAGGCTTAATACATTTGTTAGAGACACTTCCTAAAATTTTGAACTATTCCAGGGTGTTACCTTCCCGATGATGTATGCGATTTGGACAATGTGGGCACCACCATCTGAAAGAAGCATTTTGTTGGGGTCCACATTTTCAGGTAAATATTTTTAACTAAAAATCATACAATATGATCATTTGAAATTGATTTCAACGGCGATAGTATGTATTTGATTCTTGAGACAATGTGTAAAAAATTGATTGAATCATTATATCATAATCGCTTTAAAATTTCTTATCAACTTTTGAATTCGCATCTTCAAAAGTTAGGGTTCATAACTTCCATATTATATATATTTTTTATAATCAGTGTGCCATAGATATGTTATTGGTAGGGCTGGGAATGGTTAACCGGTTAATTGGTTAACCGATTTTAGATGACTAACGGTTACTCAGATACAAATCATCATTATAATATAAGATTTTTTCAAAAATTATCTTCGCAAATTTATCTTCTGTGGCGTTTAATTCAAAAGAATATCACTAACTGTATTGGTAATGTGACAATATTTCTTATCGTGGATAATTTTGAGAGATAGGATAACGTGAAATTGCTTTGTAACCATTGTGATCTAACAAGCTAAAATTATAAATTATTACGTCAAACGTCACGCTGCGGTTAACCAGTTAATTTTGCTCGATTCACGGTTAAAGTGTTTCCCCTGAAATTTCCAGCCTTAGTTATTGGACATGAAATGTACTTATGGATTAAAATGTTAATGTTCCAGTTGGTCAGTCCTGTTTTAATCTTCTGTTTTATATAAATACTGTTGTCCTTAACAAATGTATTACGAAGATTCGCTATATTCCTTCATGTTATAATATTGCAGGGGCAGCAATCGGAGTAGTAGTAACTCTACCACTTTCTGGCGTGTTGGCGACAACATTCGGTTGGCAGTCGGTGTTCTATGTAACAGGTTATATTCAGATTTTATGGTCGTTTGCCGCCTAATGTCAATTTATATATATATGTGCTGCGTGTTCATGAAGTCCTTTAAAATAAATGATGAAAAAGAACTTTGATATAGAGGTGCTTTGAATGAGGTAAAATAATATTGAATAAACACTGGTTGAAATAAAACTAAACTGGTCAAGATATGTTGAAAACTGCCATAAAAATGTGAAATTGTAACAGGACTTCATAATAACCCTATTTATAAAATGTACAGGGTGTCTCAAAAGTAAGTATACATTTTTAATTTTGATTTGCTTTTCAGGAACCATCATAGAGCGTTCATTTCCTCGGGTAACATAGTATAAATAAATAGTAAAATTTACTTATTGTTTGGGTTTTCAACAACCCACAGAATGACAAAGAGATTAACCCAAATAACGAGGAGCAAAATTGCTGATTGGCAAGAAGTATGTAAATCAGTGAGGCAAACTTAGCGTTTCTGTAACAGAGAATATGAAATTAATTCATCTTCAAATGTTTTCGTTAGAGCGTCCGCTCCTTGGTCTTCCTGGTCTTTGTGCATCAACTACAGATTCAGTTTCTATGAATTTTTGAAGAATTTCGTAATTCTTCGTCGTAAAAGTGCCGAATGCCTGCCTAACTGTTTTATATGCTTCTTGCCAAGCAACAATTTTTCATCTCATTTCTCGGATTAATCTCCTTGTCATTCTGTGGGTTGTTGAAAAATGCAAACAACACCTGAATTTCACTACTTATCTATACTATGTTTCCTGAAGAAATGAACACTCTATAAGTCTATATAATGTGTACCTTAAAAGCAAATCAAAATTAAAAGTGTATACTTACTTTTGAGACACCCTGTATATATATGAGAAAAGAGAATTATCGTGACTGATATCCAAATTTCACTTGTCTACAGCCGCTACCTGTACAACGAAAATATGTTTTCTATGTGGAAAACTCCAGCTACAAAAGGTTTACTTCAACCTAATTTTAACGTACTCTAGCTCCATTGCAATATGCGTCATATGGATTGTTTGAAATAATCGAATTCTACAAAAAGGTGACAACAGTTTGTCAAAATCGCCTGTTGATATTTGGTTTCGTACTTAATATTCCATATTTGAATGTATTTTTTGTTTTACACACAATGCGTATTTAGATATTTTATCCCAAACCGCTGGTATCTGACTATTTTCCATGTTCCAGGTTCGATTGGGTGCGTATGGGCCCTTTTGTGGTTGATCCTGATATACGATTCTCCCTCAGAACATCCGAGAATTTCAGAAAAAGAGAAGAATTTTATACAGGATTCACTTGGACATAGAGACGGAAAAGTTTGTTTATTATTTCTAATTTTACATTATTGAACCAAAAAATGTAATATGTATACAGAGTATGGTTAAATTTTCTTCCAGAATAGGCCACAAGAGTTGAAAGCATTAGTCTCAGCTATGTTGACATCACAGATTAAAAACTCGCGTCAAGCTTATGTCACCAACTCACCTATTTAGTAATAAATTGGGTTGCTACTGTCGAACAGAAAATATTATGGTGCTCCCAAACAATTTACTTGCACAGAGCGAATGTCGTATAAAAAACATATTTCCACTTCTCACTTGAGGAAACCTAATTACTAAAGCAACATAAGATTTGAATGTTTTATCGAACTGGTCTAATTGCCTGTACTACTTTTTCATTACTTTGTAGCCAAAGAGAGAACGATCGAGACCTGTGCCATGGAAGTCAATTCTTGGGTCGTTTCGACTATGGGTCGCATTTTTTACCTACATTTCCTCGGATTTTCTACTTATCGTATTTTTGACAATGCTTCCAACGTATCTCAGGACTGTCATGAAGTTTGACATTAAAGCGGTTTGTATTACAAGTAGAGCTGTGTATTTTCGAATACCTGGGTATTTTAGAATCGAATCATATATTTTTACTATTCAAATCTCGAATACTTGAAAGATTGGTGCTCGTATATATAAACATGGAATCCATTACTCAAAACTATATACTGAGTGTTCACACACACTTGGAAGCAAGTTCCATCACTAAATCACTCGAAAGAAAAGAGTCACATGTCGGATTGCACTTCAAAAATATATTTCAACAACAAAAAAATTGCTGATTCGCCTCGATCTTTGGCAATTCATATTTTATTTTTGCTGTTCTATGTGGTCTTGTGATTGCAGCCTCTAGCTGTATATGCTGCAGCTAATGTCACTCTTCGATTTAATTACACTCTAGAACTTTTTAATGTCAAGAAAAACTTTCAACATTGCAGTATATGCTATACAATATACGCCAAAGTATGTCGCGAATAATGACGTTTTCTCGTATTGATTTTTCGCTTACTTTTATAATTTACTCATTTATCAAACGAATAATGGATTTCAGGATAAATAAAATGTACAATAGAGAATTTAAATATTAAATCAAAAATAAATGATTTGTACTGGCATCTGGGTGCTCCCGTAGTATGTGAACTAAGATAGCGGACACCGAAACGTAGTATGTGTACCAGGTTAGGGTTAGGTCATAATTTCAGGTACAAATACTACGGGAGTCACTTGGCTAGTCCCCGACGTCGTAGTAGAACTACAAGGAAAATTGGAATCAAATTATGGCCCAACCCTAACCTGGATCACATAATATGTTCCGGTGTCCGCCATCCTGGTTCACATACTACGGGAGCGCCTGCATCTGGAACGTCATATTAGTTGTATCGTGCAGATATGTGTAAAATTGGATACGAATATCAACTTTGTTTCGAATTTTACAGAGCGCAGGATTGAGTGCAATTCCGTACATTGCAAAGTTTGTTCTTTACATAAGTGCAGGATTTTGTGCAAAAAGACTGATTTCAAAAGGAGTAAAAGTTATCTACGTTCGTAAACTATTTCAGTCAATAGGTAGGTGCAGAATGGAAATGTATTTTGAAAATACATGTGGTATAATTCCACTTTCTGTGGAGACGGTTGATCCTGAGTTGAAAAGTTGTAAAACCATTACACAAACCTATGTCGTTTGTACATTTATACTTTATTTTCAGGTATGTTTGTTCCTGGACTTGCATTGATCTTTGCGGTCTATATAAAATGCAACATTCCACTTGTCATGTTGGTCTTCATTTTGTGCGGTAAGTTTAAGAAAACAAATGCATTCCATAACGCAATAACTATAGTTTATATTTTATGCTAAAAAGAACAATTGACTAAAGTATGGAAAGACCACCAATAAGGTATGTTAGTACCTAAAGATACTTTAAAAAGTGATTCTATAAAATATACTGTTTTGGATACTCCCGTAGTATGTGTACCAGGTTAGGGTTAGGTTATAATTTCATTCCGATTCGCCTTATTTAAGTTCTAATACGAGTTTCAGTCTGTGTTAGCCAGGTGAATACACCCCCTTCGCATAGGTTTTAGTCCCTTTACACAACTTGGTGTAAAATAGGCAAACAAAATCAGCCCTATATTGGTACACATACTTCTGGAGCGCCCTATTTTGCAAATTTCAATAAATTAAAACAAAATCATCATCAGTTTGTAACGGTAAATACGACGTAACAATAACTTTCTTGGAAGAGATAGTTATCAACACTATTTTAACATACCTAAATAAAATTTTGATAAAACTGTTACCAAAAAATCTTTAAACTCTCACATTCTATACTTTTCACAGTTGCGGTGGAGGCAGTCACTACACCTGGCGTCAAAGTTGCATTGATCGAAATGGCGCCATCTTTTGGAGGAATAATTTACGCAGTTGCAAACACAATGTCAGCGACGTCTGGTTTCATTGCACCGCAAATAGCAGGCCTATTACGAACAGCTTACGTAAGTATATTGTGGCATATTACAACATACTGTTCTGTTAGAGTACTGTTAAGTTACTGTAATGTTCTGTTAAATATAACGCGCAAAACTTAAGTTTGACGTCGCACAATACACAGAAGTTTGGCATCATCACCATCGGGCGCCATCTACGTACAAAATAGAATTTTGATAACTTACTGAATGACTTCACTATAAGCAATGCTTGTGAAGTTACTTCGATCGTGATTTTAGTTTACTTCAAATAAAGGTATTGGAACCAAAAAACAAATTTACTTTTATTATAAAAACCCTGTTTTTCTCCTTCATACTCAAACTGTACCGCAAACAATGTGTTTCGCATGGGGCACGACAATAATTGGAGCCTTTGTATATTATTTTTTTCAACAAACTACTAGCAAGAAGATCCCATACAAGGGTGGAGAGCTCTGTTCTGGTTATCAACATCGATTGTCTTTGCGGGAGGGATTTCGTTTCTGCTATTCGGCACCGTAGAAGTTCAGGAATGGGCAAAGTCGAAGGATGAAGAAGAGAACGTCTCAGAAGAAAATGGAGAGAAGTTGAAAATTGAAACTGTCGCATAACTAAGATAAACATATAGAAATTGCTACAATATAAGTATAGTTCAACCTATTACGGCGTATTTCAAATTTAATTAGATTTTCAACAAATATTTATTAAAAAATTTACGAAGAATTAGTTTCTTTCTTCAAAGTAATTAAACACGTATTTTTCGACATGTGTGGATTGTGTTTACAAGAACTTCTTGTTGTTGGGCAAAGGCATGATTGCAAAGGCGCAACTGATTCTAAAAATATGTTCAATAGCTTTGCACATGTTTATGACTGACTGATAAACAGAGTTAGTTGCGGTGGAAAGCAAATGCACGTGTTCCAAGAAACGACATCGGTTCTGTTTTCATTCTGCACACACAATTTTTTCATATGTTGCGGTATTTAATTTAATAACCGTGCTTGAAATGTCAGCAATAAAATATCCTTATATATCTGTATCGTATATTTATTTTGATTGGCGTTGTTGCCACAGACTAAACTAGAGGATATGTATTCAAATATATATGTTTTTAAATTCTGGTACAATGTCCATTTGAAAAATTCTTGGATAGTATACACATTGACTTGCCTGAATACGCGCCTACAACATATCTATATGAAGATTCTCAACTCTATTCTCATTTTCGAATACTGGACTCGTTGATAAATTATGAATATTTAGCTTAAATTGCGCCCTAAATTAAAAATAACCATGTCGTATTCAGCCTGGTAAATTGGCGATAATCGTGTCTCTATCCTATATCCAACACTCTCACGAACGAGTAAGTCAAATTTTGAAACCATGTTATTTGGAAATATGCGTTTTATCCGATAAGGTATATTTTCCACTGCTTATACTCCTTATAATATTGTAGAATAGATGACTGTGCTTACTGTGAGCCTCGATGTCCTAAGCTAATAACGAAAGGCGAGCATTGTATTTAGAAAAGTTAAAAATTATTCAGTGAATGTTGTAACAAAAGAGAATCAAGCAAAATCACCGTGGGACTTTTTGGCATCAAAGTCGCATAAGTTTGTTGCGTAAAATTCAAAAAAATATATTACAGGGGTAGTTAGTTATGACACTAAGTGTATTGACAAAGAAGTTGACATGTACCGCATTTATAAGTGATTTGTAATACATAGATTACGAAGTTACGATAGAAATACGACCTTCAGTTGATGTGCCGAACCGATGATAATTACTCGCATCAAATGATGTCATGCATGTTCAAGTTTTGTTATGTCTCTGTGGTTTGTTATCCCTTAGGAATTTAATGCCCAGTTCATATATGTATAGCGGTATTTGCGGAGCAGTTGAGCGCTTGCAAAAGTCAGAATAAGGTACGGCTGGATGGCCATTATAGTCATTAGTCCGAAACGTTGTTATTCTGCAGGGCTGGAACAATATACGAGGTAGGAATGCATATTTCAATGTTTTCATGAGTATTTATTTCTTATCAGCATATATACCAAGATGCAATAAGGATTAGGCGTTGTGTACAGTGTTGTGTATAAGTAAGTGATTGATTGATTGGTAAAAGCGTTTCCTGAACGCCACGCTTCATTTTCAATAACATCAATAATGATAAAGAAAACAAGAGAGCTCATATATATGCACACGAAAGACAAAACAAAGTAGTATGGGTATGCAATCTGGCACAGTAGATAGCCGGTCCAGCAGTGTTTACGACGCACGCGATCGCGAAACCGCCAGAAGTGCGCAAGGTTTTGATGACGTCATCGCACACAAGAAACGAATATTGTAAAGCCGACAAAAAAATTTGAAATATTTATAAGTGATAGTCTTCCAGCAAATAATACAAATTTTAACCACTGAAAATTACAAAACAATTGGTCCAGTAGCTGAGCGATTTTTTTCATAAGGATTAAAAAAAAAGTAATCAGAATGACAGATCGCTGGCAGTGAATTATGTCAAGATGACAGATGGCATTTTACTCGGAGTGAAGGCGTAAAACAACACATATTAATTCCAAGCAATGAAGCCAAAAGTAGCGAAACTAAATCCCACAAAGATCCCACTGCCAAAACAAATTCATTACAGAAACACCTTTGACAAGCAGAAACTTCTGCTTCAAATGTGAATAGCCGCCATGAACTTGGATGTCTCAAATCTTTTTAAATCGAATACTCAAATGAGTTGTTATGCAGAGAAGCGGCATAACGGTATTTTTATTTCTTCCCCATTTCGTATCCAAAGTTATTTGATTTCATCTTTGACAAAAGAAATATTTTTACTTGTCCTTCTATCTTATCGTGCTGTTCTGTGCCGACATTTCTCACGTGGCGGCGTATAATTAGTGTTAATACAGTTATAAACTTAATAAGCATCATGCAGTGCCAAATTATGAAATTGATAGTACTGTAGTGTGACTTTTAATATACAGTTACAATTTTATAAAGTTAGATTTTTATTGTCGAATGTGTCGTACAAAGGATTTCAGGATGAACGTTTGTATGGAAAACGCAAACCAGAAAATTCAGGTGGCATTTTTTATATATATTAAACTAATAAGAATTTCTTTTCCTGTTTCCTTTCTACATTTTGACGAGGTAATCCTCCACGTTTAGGCGGAGTCACCGTTTAAATCTATATAAGCGTGTTCTGAACAGGAATGTAGAGTCGGGGTTGAGCCTGATTTCTTTAGAGTCGGAGTCGTATTTCCAACTCTTAGTCTCGGAATTGTGATTTTATTCGATTCCACATCTCTGGTTCTGAATGTAGAGATTTTACAATAATATAATATAAATCATTTTAGGTTTGTTGCAAGTGCATTCCTGCAAGATCAATCGTGCTTGTGATGAATTTTCTTGCAATCTTCTGCTTGTATGTTTTACGAATGAACTTGAGCGCAGCCATCGTGGGCATGGTCGACTACGAAAATCTGAATGCTTTGAGGAACGCTCAGTTCAATTTGAGTTTACATAATACAAGTCGGTTGCAGAATGAATCTCTACATTTCACGTATTCAACATGTGAACATGCTTATTATGATAAAAAAGAAGGTGATGGATATTATTTTACATTGTTGCGTTTGTGCTGGACTTATTCTTCAAAAATAGATAAAAAAAACGTGTGTCTGACATGACATTTTTAGCTATGTTGTGAAATAATATTCCTGCCCATTCAACCGACAGAAAAGGATTCGAGTCATGAGCACAACAAAAAACTGGCGATTCGAGTCATGGGCACAACAAAAAACTGGCGATTCGAGTCATGGGCACAACAAAAAATTTGCGTTTTCTATAATTCACTACAAAAACGTAGCCAGTACAAAATTTTAGGGAGGGGTTGGGGTCAATTTTTTATTTCATTGTAAAATGATGTATTGTGACGCTTTTTAATCGTGACTTTTGCACCAAACAAGGCTGAATGAAAACAACCTCTGATACATAATAATAACTCGAAGAAGCAAAATAGGCTTGAAAAAGATGTAAGAATTCATTTCTCGCTGCGCTGCAAATTACGCAAAATTGCATTTAAAAAGAAGTTACGTCTCCCTGGTTACGTCTATGCTCCCAATCAATTTTGTTCAAAATAACTTTAATTACTGCTTACACTATTTTCTCTATAATATTATAGATATCAAAACGCCAGCTGTAGTAGAAGGTAAGAAGTTTTTATGGGATGAAAATATGCAAGGTTTGGCATTGGGTTCTTATTTCTACGGATACGCATGTTCGCAGGTAGGAGAATTATATCAGATAGAAATATATTCACAAAGAATGGTCAGTTCTGCTAATTGTCTAGAACAGTGGTTTTCAACCACTTTAATAGATCATACCCTCAGAGGCTCTGTTCAATGCTCGTAAGGCTGTAAGAAGAATTGTACAGGCTACAAATATATATAAAAACAAATCTGATGCTGGCAAAAATGAGGTTCTTTTGTGCACAAATGAGAGCTTTGACAAACACGCCCCGTCATATTTTAAAATAGGGAATTAGTTATAACATAGTTAGGGGTTAGGAATGATTTGAATAAATGAATTTTCAGCGCAAATTGCATTCTCAACCCTAACTGGATAATTACCAATTTTCATATTATAGCGTTGGCGGGGGGTGTTTTTGGCGGGAGCTTTGTCTGAAAGATCCAAAAATGATCTTCAAAGTGTAGCAAGTTTAATAATTGGTATTTCATTTAAATTTTTAAACAATATACATATAATATTATAGACCCTAGAATTTGAGTGTAACTTGCGTAATAACCAGACTGTACCAGCGGAATTCTGGAGGGTCGCGGAGGACCGGTTGAAAACCATACTGGTCCAGAAAATGGAAAATAAAAAAAATGGTCGACTCAGAGAGTTCGATCGAGATTGGAAAATATGGTATTAGGCTTAAAGTTGTGTCAATTTCTATTACCTGAGATTGGAGAACTTATATTACAGAGTGGTAAAAAAGTTACGCAAAATTGGGGCAATATTTTTCGTCATGGCAACCTTAGAAAAGTAACTGTTAAAAAGCGTCAGTCGTGAAATGTTCAAATAGTATTTTACCGTCATTCAATACTGTTAAAAGGTGTCAGTCGTTACATGGTTTTTAAGTAGATCATCTCAAACTCAGTTCATTTTGTGTTACTTTTTTAACACCCTGTATACACAATTACCAGGTGTCTATAAATAGATCAACCTTCCAACATAAGTCAGTTCTCGGCCTGAGCTAGCATTAGGGAAATGAAACATTAATTGTTATCGTGGTCTATTCTATTGGACTCCAACCGCATGAGTGATATCCACTGGAAATTGGAAATGCATCGGTTGACGACACGTTATAGTAGTATAGTTATAGTAGCAGACATAGTGTACTCTAAAATCTGACAAATTATCCCACTATTTGATAGCATTCTCAGCCCTAAAGTTTCAACTAATTTCAGATTATTGGAGCATGGATTGCCCGAAAAGTTGGACGCGTTAAAGTGATGGGATTTTCATGTCTTGCTGCATCGTTGTGTACAATTCTCACACCAGCAGCTCTTGAGATAGGATTTGAAATGTTTGTAATAGCGAGAATTGCGATTGGTTTATTCTCGGTAAATAACTTGTTTGATTTCGTTCAAGATTGGAATTCATGCGTTATTAGGTTTCATTACATTTAAACTCACGACAATTGCACCTGCACACTATTGCACCTATGGAAATTTGTTTTTTATACGGATATTTGAACCCATACTAACTCTGACCCATGGGTTTTAGCACCCGCATATAGATTGTACCCGCGGATATACACGTCTGTTGACGTTGTATTTCAGTTATACTGCATTTATTCGAGTATATCGCGCAAAATTTTGTACTGATCCTCGACCAAATATTAAGGAAGCGTGTTATACGCGAGTAATAAACATAAACTAAAAATGTATACCTTTTTTCAATCAAAAAGTAGTACAGTGCGTTGTACAAAGTGCGGGTATAATCCAATAAATACGATATTTAGTTCTGACATTGAGCAAAGAAAGCTATAGGGGTAAAAAATAAGAAAACTTTCTGATATATAGAAACATGCTTAGTATATTACGTAGAGTCCCTCTCTATAGTTTTTGTCAACCCTTCAAAATTTACTTCATAACTGAATAACCAAATGTAAACAATTTTGAACTATTTTAGGGCGTTACCTTTCCAATAATGTATGCAATGTGGACGATGTGGGCACCACCTTCTGAAAGAGGAATACTGTTGGGGACCACATTTTCGGGTAAATATTCTACCTCCCTTTTAAGAGCTCCTTATTCCCAATCATTCTGTCTGGATGGTTTCGTATGTCTGTCTGGAAGTAGCGTCTTACCTGCGGGACCGATCTGAATGAAATTTCTCACTTTGAATATACCCTAAAACCCTACCCTAAAAACACTTAAAAAATCAAGGATTTATAACTCTCATGGTATATTTCTTATACCTAGATAGAATTCCATTGTCTGTGCGCCATTCATTCTTTTTACTATACGGTATTATTTAATGTTATACTATTTTATTGCAGGGACAGCAGTCGGAGTAGTAGCAACTTTACCACTTTCTGGCTTGTTGGCTGCAACCTTCGGTTGGCAATCGGTGTTCTATGTAACAGGTTATATCTAGAATAAATATATAGATAGTTTGACGCCTAATGCCAACATATAAATGTGCGAGGAGTTCATATAATCTTGGAAAATTTTCAAATTGCAAATAAAATTTATTGCTACGGTAGTAGTTGGCCCCTAAAGGTTTACTCAATTAAATAAAAAATAATTAATTAAATACTGATTATAATAAAACAAACCTGGTTAAGATATACTGAGAACTGACTGAAAATTGAAATTGTAACAGAACATCATGAAAGCCCTCTTTATATATAAGTTATCGTATTTCCACTTACTTGTATACACTCCACAATTGAAATATGATTTTTATATAAAAAATCCCAATTAAATTCTAAAGCTAAAATAGCTTGGTTCAATAAATTGCCTTCAATCTGATTTTATTATAGTTCAGTTCTATTGCTTTGTATTTGAATATGTTGCATTCTAGTTATTTGGTACTCCCGAAGTTTGGGAACTAAGATGGCAGATACCGGAACGTATAGTATGTGTAATTGTGTACCAGGTTAGAGTTGGACCATAACCTTATTTCAGATCTATTACGAGTTCGGGGACTAGTATTTGTTCCGTAGTATTGGTACCTGAAATCATGGCCCAACCTCCCTAACCTGGTACACATACTACGTGTCGGTGACCGCCATCTTGGTTCACATACTTCGAGAGTACCAGTTATTTTATCTGAACTGATTATGCAAAAAATACCAAACAACAAAAAAATTCGGATCCTATCTGAGAAATGACGAAACTTGTCAAATATTATATTTTGCTATGTACTTGGTATTTCAAACTTGATGAATGTCTTTTTTTATGAATAAAAGCACCGTACAACATTTACTGATATCTGATGATATTACCATGTTCCAGGTTCAATTGGGTGCGTGTGGTCTCTTTTGTGGTTGATCCTGATATACGATTCTCCCTCAGAACATCCGAGAATTTTGGAAGAGGAGAGGAACTTCATACAGGATTCACTTGGACATAACAGAGACGGAAAAGTTTGTTTAATATTTGTATTTTACACTATATAACTAAGAATGAAATATTAAAATTAAATTAAGTTTTAATCCAGAATAGGCTATACATGGTGAAGACTTAATTATGTTGTCATAGCAGCTTAAAACTAGGGTCAAATCTTTTGCCCGTCACCTCAACCATTTAGTAATAATTTGGGTGAACAATGCGGAACCGAAAAGATTCCGTCCTCCCAAACAATAGTAGCTTTCTATCCAGATGTGGTTGCTAGTGCAGAGCAAAAGATGAAAAAAAAACTCTTTCTCATCTCCCAAATAGGAAACTTAATTACTAAAACAACATAAGATTTGAATGTTTCCAACTGATATACTTACACTCATTCATTACCTTGCAGTCACAGAAAGAACGATCGAGACCTGTGCCGTGGAAGTCAATTCTTGGGTCGTTTCGACTATGGGTCGCGTTTTTTGCCTTCATTTCCTCGGATTTTCTACTGATCGTATTTTTGACAATGCTTCCAACGTATCTCAGGACTGTCATGAAGTTTGACATCAAATCGGTTCGTGGTACAAGTATTTATTCATGTAATGATTTCCGCTATGCTATGGTCTGCAGACAGTGATTTAATTCAACTTTGTTGAATGGCTTAATTTGAATAATTTTCCTATTTTTAAAATGAAATTCAGAACAAATAGAATGTTTGATAAAGTCATCAATAAATGATTCGCATCCGAAAACACTAATATCAACTGCTAGATATCGAATTTCAACAATGTAATGTAATATCAGTTTTATCATGCAGATACATGTCAATGAAGACACACAGCATATTCTATTTGTTTTGCTTTTTACAGAGCGCTGGATTGAGTGCAATTCCTTACATTGCAAAGTTCTTTTTATACATATGTGCAGGATTTTGTGCAAAGCGACTGATTTCAAATGAAGTAAAAGTCATCTATGTTCGAAAACTATTCACGTCGATCGGTAGGTTTATTTAATGGTTACGCAGGGTATAAATGCAGCAATTCAATAATTAAAGATTACTAACACTTTTGGGTACTATCATGTACAAACAGAAGTTCAAGTGTTAAGTGAATTTCCTCATTTTCGTAGAAGTAATTATGAAATCCTTTTTTCTAACGATTAGGACATTATACCGAATACAAACTCAGCATTCAAACTTGAATTGAGGAAGCAGTATTTTAGGAGTGATGAACAACTTATAAAACCTATGATATATATTAGATTCTATGGGTCATTTCAGTATTTTTATTCTTCAGGTACGTTTATTCCTGGACTCGCATTGATTCTCGCAGCCTATGTAAAATGCAGCATTCCACTCGTCATGCTGGCTTTCACCTTGTGCGGTCAGTTTTAGAAAGCATGTGCATTGCATGACGTATAGCTATAGTTTCATATTTTCTGCTGAAAAAGAACAATTGAGGGAAGTATGAAGGCCGGCAGTGGTATATGCCGGGCGCAATTTTTTAATTTTATGTATGCGTGTGTGCAGTTATCATATCAGTCAGTCGATCATGAGCTGTTTAGAAGATTTTAGTCGGTCGCGGTCGGAAACAGGTTGGTATATGCTATAAAGCACATTTAAAAAATGATTTTACTAAAATATGCTGTTAGTTTATGGAATCATCTTCAATGCGTAACTAACAATTTCAGTCAACAGTAACTATCTTAAGAACAAAGATTAGAACAATTTCAGACCTAAATGAAAATTTGATGAGATCTTTACTAAAATATTCTTCTGATTTTACATTCTACACTTTTTACAGTTGGGATGGAAGCGGTCACTACACCTGGTGTTAAAGTTGCATTAATCGAAATGGCGCCATCTTTTGGAGGGATAATTTTCTCAGTTGCAAACACAATTTCAGCGTCGTGTGGTTTCATTGTACCTCAAATAGCAGGTCTTTTACGAACAGCTTACGTAAGTGTATTGTGGTATATTACAACATAATGTTCTATAGAAGATGAATTCCAGCGCAAAACTTAATTTAGAAGGTCGCAAAATACACAGAAGTTGTATTCTCCTTGGTGCTCCAAGTTACAGGTTAAAACTTGAGACTTTAGACTGAAATTTTATTTGCAAGTTAGATCGACAAGTGTGTTTTCTTGTTCTGGCGGTCTAAAAAGTGTTTCTCCCAAAACCACTCCCTGGCTACGCCTCTGTATGCACCTAAGCTGGCCCCGCACATTCATGGGCTGCTCTTGGCAGTTTTCACCATTGGGCGTCATCTACGTATAAAAGATAATTTTGATAACATACTGCATGACTTCAATATAAGCAAGGATCGTAAAAAAAGTTAATCGTGATTTTACCTTGGATAAAAGGTTATAGAGAGGAAATTCAAATTTATTTTCATTACAAAAACCTAATTTTCCTTGGATTTACCAAGACTATGGCCCACGCATTATGTGCAGCAAAGGGGCCCACAATAGATAAGACCAGCCCTGATTATTGTTTATTGTTTTATCAAACTACTAGCAAGACGATCCGATACAAGGATGGAGAGCTTTGTTCTGGTTATCAACAGCGATTGTCTTTGCGGGAGGAATTTCATTTCTGCTATTCGGCACCGTAGAAGTTCAGGAATGGGCAAAGTCAAAGGAAGAAAAAGAGAACGTCTCAGAAGAAAAAGAAAAGTTGGAAGCTGAACCCGTCGCATAACTTAAAAAAAATGAACTGAAAAACAACACAATAAAATTTTTAAATTTTCCAGTATAAACTATTACGATGTAATTTAAATGAAATTCGATTTATAATAAATATTGATCAAAAATTTGTTGGCAAAAAATTAAGTTTATTTGACAAATTTAGAAGTAAACAAACTTTGTATTTCTTGATAATTATGTTTATTGGCACTATTTATAAAAATGATAGGCAACAGCATAATGTCTCAGAAGAAAACGAGAGAAGTTGGAAACTGAACCTGTTGCATAACAGTGATAAATCATCTGGGAAACAATAAAAAATCAGAACATTCCGGAATAAATTATTAGGATGTATTTCAAATGGGATACGGTTTTTGATAAATATTTATCAAACATTTTTTAACAAGAATTAGGTTACTTTCAAGTAATAAAACACTTTTTTGACATGTGTGGATTAGGTTTATAACTATACCTCGAAAAATCGTTGGGCAAAAGCATGTTTATAATGACGCAACTGATCCTAAATATTTGTCCATTTGCTCCAAAATGTTTACGACTGATAAACAGAGTAAATTACGGTTACGGTAGTAAAGCCAAGTAAGTACACAATACTGTACGTTCAACGGCAAACGACATCTGGGCAGTTAATTGAAATGAAAACCACAATGAAAACTGATGAACACAATGAAAATGATATAAACATTGAAAAGGCATATATACAGTACTGTTTTTTGTTTCAGCTGATAGTGTTATTCTGTAATATTACCTGTCGAGGCAAAAAATCACGGTTGATCTTTTAACTTTTTCGAAACTTCAGTATATAGCGACACGATGGCGTATCCGCTAGTTAGCGCTATATGCTCGATATTATTCCGCATTCACCGACCGGGTCAGTGACGTGAAAAGCAATGGTATCATACCAATTGGGTTTGCTATTCGCTGGCTGGTATTATTTGTACCTTTAGTTCAAATGAAAGAAAAATCGGAATTCAAAACACTCCGCAGATGTAATCCAATCAAAAAAGGTAAGTAGTTTTGTTCTAGAACTTATTAGATAACATGAGATAAAGTTTATCACGCTCTTTTGCAATAAACTGAAATACATAATTTAATATGCAATATGCAACTAAGATGGGAGGCCAAGTATCCACTGACCAATCATAGGCCTAACCAAGGAGGGGCCTAAATTTTGGAAGTTTACATATTTTTTGAAAAGCGATTTTGTCGCATTTGCAATGATACACAACATATTTTCAACGCTATTTTTCTCTGTTCGCGAAGGATTCACTGATAACCCGCTGTTTTGGACTATCATTCCTTCCTCTAACTCAGTGGTTCTCAAACTTCATGGTATTGAGACACTCTTCAAAAAATATGTTCAAGTTGCGACTCCCCGTGAAAAAACGTTTTGATACCTTTTAATAAAAAACATCTTTTGCAAATGAGTTTTATTTAAATTATGCCCAAAGGGGAACTGCCGTGGTTTCATTATTGAATATCCATTTGAGTCCACGAGCAGGCAAAGTGCTGAACGATGCTCAACAGCGCTCGATATGTTCATTTTTATGTAAGGATTAAAAATGAATCACATGCCTGACTCAAGCCTACCCGGAACAGTATTGAATGAGCCGTGGGTGCTCCCGAAGTATGCGAACCAAGATGGCGGACATCGGAATGTAATATGTGTACTAGGTTAGGGTTAGGCGATAATTCCTTTCCAATTTTCCCTATTTTAGTCCTATTATCAGTTCGAAGACTAGCCAAGAGCCTCCCGTAGTATTTATACCTAAAATTATGGCCTAACCTTAACCTAGTACACATATCACATTCCGATGTCCGCCATCTTGATTCGCATACTTCGGGAGCCCCGACCCGTGACATTAGGAATGTCTCATATGATAAAGATTGATCGTTACAATTTTTAAATTGATTGTCTTCTCCAGTTTTCAATAGACTTGATCTACGCACCGCAAGTACAATTCCGCAAACGAGGAAAAGTTTTGCGACGAGCTAGAACAATTGAAACGACGCATTTGGGCGTCGCGACGCCCACTTTGAGAACCACTGCAGTCTAACTAAACCCCCACTTTTTTTCGCGACCCCAATTTTTGTAAAATAAGAAAAATCAGATATTTTCGACAACACACCAAAAAAAGTATATATATATATATATACCCATATTCAGCACTTGGGGTCCTTTCATCTGGTCTGCAAAAACTTGGAAAATGGTGATATTTTTTTTCAAGGGAAGTTTCCCCCGAGCATCGACTTCCTCGTTTATTTCGTAACATTGGCTAATCAGCAAGATGCAAAAAGAAACGTAACAATAACAAAAAGTGTCAACAATTTGCGCATCCGCAAAGACACTTTTTTGTTTTGTCGCTCAGAAATATTTTCAGTCGTGGTTGTAAACAATACCTCGTTTTCGCGATTTTGAATGCTTTTCGTTAGTATTTTGTTGTGTTTCGGAAATTTAAGTATGAATCAATTATCAGGTTGTCTTCTTAAGAGTTGTAGTTCAATTGCAATTATCAAAAATTAGACTATAAATATAGCTGTGATAAAATAGGCTAAAATTCTCTACCGGTAGGCAACGTTTTCTGCGAAGGATGCACTCGGCCACTCGTTGATCGTGCTTTCGGCGAACTGTTGATGTGTACGTTTCTCGAGATAGAATGAACGTCGAACGGGAATTTTGCTAATAGTATACTGTAATCTCTCACGTACTGCTCAGTAGTCTATATTAAATAGAATCATTTTGCTACGATGCAAACCATTCGACCTTACGCCGGTAAGAAGAGAGAAATTTCAAAAAATTTTGAGAGAACGTTTCACACTCTCATCGCTCCGATGAACACGTGTTACAAAGAAACAAGATTTGAGCGCTCTGCTCAAAGAGCGTTACGTCACCTTTGCAGAAAAACCAGACTCAGCTTCGCAAGCGAAGCGAAACGCGAAATATTCAATGATATGTAAGAGCATGTTCACGATAGTTGTCTGGAATCTTTGTTTGTTTATTATGTGCGCGAAATTGTTTCCCGCTCGTTCAAATGACTTATTTTTGAAGTAATGACAAATACTTTCGTGTATCTCTAAGCTTTGAAATACCTACACAAATAAAATTCACCTAGCAGTAGAATAAAAAATTTACAAAAAAAAAAATGTTGACGGATCAATCACGGATCATAGTTGGAAGCCTAAAATGATTTTAGTTAGTGCGGGAATACTTCACAAAACATGAACATAAACGTAAAATAGTCCGAAAATAACTAATATTGTCATATTATGACCAAGGATGGTAGTACGAATATATATATCATTAGGAAAAAGAGAGTTAAGTAAAATCATTCTAAAATTGAAGATCCTGATTAATAGGAGTCGCGCGTCTGTCAGAAGAAAGGTTATATTCAAGCTTAAAAAAAAGCACGCGGTATAAGGTAACGAAGACTTCTAATACACAATGGATCCAGAATGGAATGCATGACAGGTAAACAAAGGAAGGAAACTGGTGTGCAAATGAGTCTAACTTTAAAATCACATATCTAACTCCTAGCAAACATCTCTTACCAAATCTCATTCCAACATGAAAATCGAATTCAACGAATAACTGGAATGGTTTAGTCGCACAGGGAGAGGTCACCTGATCAGGACCAAGATAAACTATTTATTCGAATGTAACATACTTAACAAAACTATAAACAAGAAAATATCATTAACGTACGCGACACTATTATTTAATTACATTTACTACTACGCGACCAGCGCACAAATTTCACTTTCGAGATATCAAATCCCACTGACTAGTGTGAACAGTACTGTATGTCCAGCGGAAGACCCCAAAAAACTTACACCTCCCACTCTCCGGCGTCGCGACTCACAGTCACAGAACCACTGCTCTGAAGTCTGAAAACAAACCAACCGAGATGGATGAAATTGTCTCTTGTATAAATTTGACAGCAAAGTGAGTCTGTGGAGGAATATTGTTAGATATCAGTGATTGCTTGCACCTAGCGTTGTTCGGAGCAGAAGGCGCAAAAAAAAACAATTTAAAAAAGTTTTTCATCTCACACGGTAATATTTTGTTGGCATTTCGATGTACAGGAAAGGCGAGATAAATAAAATATCTTAAAAATGATGATGAACATTTTCTACGTAGAATTATTCTGATTGCGCAATTTCTAGCAATTCTATACACTAAATTGCTTGATTCACCCTTTTGGAGCACAACTTAAGCGATCCATAAAGTAATACCATTTTTAAATTAGTGTACTGAGATAAGAATGCGAATAGGATGATAAAACTTTAAAATGGGTCGGGATTAAACTCAATGAATCAAGTATTGCCCACTCAAACAAAATGTTATTTTGTGTATAATGTTCATTAGCTGTAATATCAAAATTATCTCTAGAAGTCATATGCTTACTAGGACAGTGGTGATTCATTTTATAAGTTATATAATTATTATTTGGTGAAACAGTATTGCAATTTAGTTTTACTTTGTGCGGCTTACATTTTGTTGAGCATGTGTCATAGGTGTACGTAACCTCAACAAACTTTTTTACCGGGCGATCGTGTTTGGTTTTGTAATAATAGCCCTAGAGTTTCACTGTACCTCGATGCAATTAGTGACAGAGCTTATCTACTAAGTACATATTAACAGACTTCGTGCAAGAAGTGAGAACTACTAAGACCAATGCATAAACAGCAGAAATGCGAATGCATTTATTTGAAGCATACATCAAACAAACTAGAAAATTTACGCAATAAATGTTATAACATCCTCTATATGTGTTGAATGCAAATCGGACTTTGGACCTTTCGGTAAAAATATGGGACATGCAGTGAACCTGGACCACTTTCATAAAATGTTGTAGTTTTTGGGAAAGAATGTCATTTTCCGCAGGGTATGTAACAATCGATTTCAAATTCACGATGCCTAAAGATATAGTATCTGATTGGCAGTTATATATATATTTTATTGTGATAAATTTTTAATAGAGCAGGAAATTTCATCTTAAAATTTGCTAGCTTTTATAGTTCGCGCGCACACATTCTGTAGACTCCCGATAACATTTATATGAAATTCGGCCTAATTCATTCAGTTATTTTCACTAGAATATTACTGACGTTGCGCAAACCAACGGTTCCCGACCGAGGTTCCGTTTCGTTTCCATGCTTTGTTGGGGTGGTTGTTGCTGAGGTTGTGAAACATGCATAAGAACGATCTAATGCAACAAATAAAACAAAATATGGAGAGTAATGATAGTTTGCATCAGACTATAAGTTCAATGAATTTTAATTCCACTGTTGTCACCAACACAAAAAATTTCTCACGAAATGAGCGATTAGCTATTGTTGGGCATACACGAATTATGCCAAACTGCATGTATCATTCGTTATGCACGTTTGAATCTGAATGTTGTCGTTATGCACGTACTCTGCTACAGCAAGTACACAGAGTACTTGATTATAAAATCCATTGACTTCGTGTGTGCATTACATAAATGGCTATATATATATATATATATATATATATTTCCATTTGGCTGTATACCCATGTGAAATTGAATGTTATTTGTTTGATTTGAATTCAGAAACAAACGCCGTACGCTTGAGCGCATACCTCAGTTTTACTTTAATTAATAAAAACGTTCTCCTCGGCATGACTTGCTCTATATATTTGATTGCTGTGATTGGAATAACTTGAAAAATACGGTGCGATTTAAATTCATAAATATTACCCGCTCAAATAAAATGTTAGTTTTAGCATAATATTCATTCGCTATACTGTTGAAATTATCTGTAGGAATCATATGCTAACGCTGACGGAGATGAGTCACTTATTAGACTTTATGTAATTATTATTTCTAGTTCGTGCTGCAATACTGCAATTCAGTTTATTTTACGGGCTTACATTTTATTTAGCATGGGCTAAAGATGTACACCACCTAATTCAAATTTTCCACTGACGAATCGCGCTTGATTTGGTTAAAATGACAAAAGAGTTTCATCGTGCCTCGATGCAATTAGTGACAGACTTATCTACTAAGTACATATTGACGGACTTCTTGCAAGAAGCGCGATCACAATGTTTGATGCGGGCATATACGTAAACCATATACGTAAATCAGTTATTTGTCTCAGATGCACGGCCCTCGGATGCACAGATCGTGGAAACCAGCGGTTACGTGAACCACCCTACGACGACAAGAGTTCAGCAGCTATATTTTGCACATAATTCCGCTGAATTCAACGTTGGGTCCTCGCTATAATCTGTTCGATTTGGGAATTCCTTGGGTGCAATATATCTAAAAGTTTATTAACACATTTATCTACCTAAGTCAATCATTTGTTGTGACTTACTCATCGTAATATCAATACATTGTTTTATATTTAGGCCAATATTCATAAAAAATGAGCCACCTTGTGGTTGTCTTTATCGATTTTGCACTGCTCGTTGACTGTACGGGTACCATGCTCGTTCATTTTTATACATACATATTATCTGCTGACGAAATTTATATACCGTTTTGTGTTTTCTGATAACTCTATTTATTATATTCACTTAGGTTTCGTAAAACTATCGGAGTTGTGGCTCCGGGGTGCGAATTATTGATCGGAGAAGCTTCATTAAGTAATAATACACAGTTTATTTTTTTCAGATGGCAAGTTCAAACAAACTCATCACTCGTGCAACTGCAGACGGAAATATGAGAATCGATCACGATGCTCTTAGGCGCATTCTTATGAGAAAAGAAATCGGGGATCGACCGATCGCAATAATTTCAATAGCAGGGAGAATGCGATCAGGAAAGTCATTTCTGCTCAACTTTATTCTGCGATATCTCAGAAATAAAGGAGTGAGTATTCTATAGAAGACCTCTTGAATTTTCGTCATCTAAAAATTATTTTATTCAATTGTATTTGTTTTCAAAAACGATGTTGATGAATGTGAATCAAATTGCGTCTATTGCTACGCCGTAACATCAACTTACTTAATCAATCCAGAAATATATTATTGTTATCGAATTTGAACACCCAACGGTAATATCACAATATCGGTGCACAAAACTTTACGCCAGCTTTACGCACCATTGAAATAATAATAATAACCTATGAACTGATACTGCATTCAGAATTCGCTTACGTTCCCTGAACTAGCTAGTTGATGCTACAGTTCGAAGATATCTTGTTTCGTTTTTCAGTGGGAAAATGACAAATGGATTGATGAAGAACATTCAACACTCAAATTCGGTATTCCTTTCATGTACGGCACTACACGACATACAACTGGAATACGGCTATGGGACGAAGTATTCTATGTCCCAATGGACAATGGCAAAGAGGTATTACAATGCATTTCAGAGTTTGTTACTTTTTCAGGTTTATTGCGGATCCACACACTTTCATAATTAGGTCTGCGTGAAAGTTTTATTTCTAGTCTTTTCCACAACATCCGGGACGTTAGGATCGCATTATCGAAGAGACTAAGTGAAGTTCGTACATATGAATTAATTATAACAAAATCGTATAATTTTTAACCGTGGGAAAACATTCTTGGTACAACATATTGATTACTCTGGTATGAAAACATAAATTGTTTAGGTTGCCGTGCTACTGATGGATACCCAAGGACTGTATGATCAGCAAACAACTACAAACAACAACACTGCATTTTTGACATTGAGCACTCTGGCAAGTTCGGTCCAAATATTCAACTGCAAGGAAACTATTGATACTCAGAATATGAGCTATTTGAAGGTAATTAACCGAGTATTGATATTAATTGAGCAACTGAGGAATTGTCTGCATGTTACAGGCTCAAAACTATTGCGATACAGTTCTTATAATGTTTTTCAGACTTGTGTCGACTTTGCAACGAAGACTGCGACCGAAGCTTCTGGTTCGTACTTTAAAGTGAGTATTAAAAACAAGCACAATAAACCCAAATAGCAGGTAAAATTTAGAAGCAGAATCGGACGCATCTCAAAAGATTACTATTACGTTGTGCCCTCCTGCCCTAGAGGGTTTTGAAGCTGTTATAGTTACCTCACAAAAACAAAAGGGTTAACATTATGGCATTGGTTCCCAAACTGTGGGTCGCGACAGGGGATTGTGTCGCGTAAAAATTTTTTGCTATCGCCTAATTTCTGTCAAACATGCGTACACAAGTGACTAGGATACCATTTATTGTCCAAATGGCGCCAAAATTGCTTAGTAGAACATTCATATTGTACCAGCTGGTGTTAGTAAATGTAATTGAGTGACAGTGTTATGAACGCCAATAATATTTTCCTTCGTAGCTTTTTTGATCGTGTTACATCCGAATGAGTAGTTGACCTTAGGTTTTATCTTTTCATTCCTGAGTAACTGCAGGCTAAACCAGTGGCCACACCCGCCTGTACTCGAACCGCCAGGCTGCGGGAACTTTTGTTGGTTTGTTATTTTGTACCAGTGTAACCGTTTGGTTATGAAAAATACAAAGCAGAGTTGACATTTAAAAAATTTTCAAATATGAAATATCGAATACAATCTAAATTGAGGGCAAGGTTATGTGGAAAATTACGCAAATCACATCTTAAACGACATAAATATAAAATGTCATTGTTTTCTCTGTGTTGTTTCTTACCAGTTGAGATATCGTAGGTTTTGATCTACTAGTCTGACGGATTGAAATTTTTAATTTCTAAATAAATATATTCTAAATTATTTCTGAATTCAAAAAAGTATTATATATATCGAATAGAATGAAATTTGATTGTATTCGAATATTCGATTTGTGAGGACATTACAGGTTAATATCAGAATAACTGAGATCACATAGTCGCTGAGATCGCTGAGATCAATTAAGGATGTACCGATGTATAGGTAATATCGGCCAAATAGAGACCGATATTTCCGATTTATTTACCTTTTTGAAATGGTCTAGAATTTTTTTTTAAAATAAGTTGAATAACTGATGTTTGAATTATTTTTGCATGGGGGGGGGGGGGGGGGGGGGGGGTCGTGAACTATGAGTCATGTACGTCCTCACACCCACGAGTAGAAACGGGAATAGGATTCTGATCTGTTCTTATATTAGCTAATTATCAGCCAAACGCTAGTTTGGCTATATTTTATGCCAAATTTTTATATTGACATTTTTAATATTACATAGTAATTATGAAGAAATATATCAATCGAATATTAGTGGATTTTCTAATGTGTAATATACAAAATATGTCGTTATATTGGCACAAAATTGCGCAGTAACTCAATGTATCAATTTGGTAGGAGATAAGTAGGCTAAACCAGTGCTCTTCAACTGGGTATACGATATACCCTAGTGTATACCAGACCATAAGTTAGGTATACAACTGATAAAGGGTATACAGCCTAAGTCAGGGATTCTAAACTCTAATATAATAAATTATAAAATATTCAAGCGAAGCCAACAATGCAAACGCGCGCGGCGCACGTGAAATATGAAATGTCATTTACGCAAAGAACCGATGTGAGCACATTGTTACATCACAAATTAAATAGATAATGCGACCACGTGTCTGAATTGGTGATTTCGGCTGCCATGCACCTCGTTTGATTTACGTTGAACATTATTCCCTTTGACGCTAAGGCCGTCAGTCGAATTTTTAACTTGCGGACACTAGCCTATTAGATTGCATGATGATATTGCAGTACAATATGTGCTTTAAATTTAATGTTTATTCAAGCCTTAAATAAACATTAGTATTTGTAAGGTATACGAGGTTTTTGAAAAATTGTAAAAGGTATACCACGATAAAAAAGGTTGAAGGACACTGGGCTAAACGGTACTCCTGAAGTATGTGCACCAAGATGTCGCACAACCTGAACCCTAACCTGGTACACAACCTTAGTTCAGGTTGTGCACCATCTTGGTGTGCATAGTTTAGGAGGTCCGGCTGAACACTTATTTTACTACCCTGGGAGCCAAACCTCATGAGAAGGAATGATAACCATTGACTATTTTTAATACATTCTGAAAATATTTTTGAAACTGAAATTCCGCATGCATTGTAAAATCCCCAACAAAAATACTATTCTCTTTTCTAAAATTCAGTGACATAGAAAATAGGCTTTGATAATATTATCATTGTGAACCAGTTAATAGGCATGTGTGATATGAATGAAATTGTGATTTACTTGCTTCTAAGAAAAGAGACTTAATAAGCATTAAAGTATTTATACAGTATATATATCCACGGATTGTAGTGCTAACTGACAAGCACAGAAATAAGAGCAACTAGGTTCCCAGTTTTAAATCGTACAGTAGAATCGAGGTCTTTATTAACAACACACGAACTTTTTGGCACGGTTATAAATTCTGACTGTTTATTGTCAAGCGCAGGA
Source organism: Styela clava (assembly GCF_964204865.1). Taxonomy (NCBI): domain Eukaryota; kingdom Metazoa; phylum Chordata; class Ascidiacea; order Stolidobranchia; family Styelidae; genus Styela; species Styela clava. The sequence continues at coordinate 18,876,237 of NC_135252.1, read as the reverse complement.
GTCGTTTAGTCCCTCGACATCGTTTAGCTAAATTCCGAAACAATTATTTCTCTACACTGGTACTAAATATTGTGATCCCATTAATTTTAATTTTGTTTCAACTACACAATTTGTGTTTCACTTACACAATAATAATTGTAAAATATTTAAAATAATGAAATCAAAAACATCCTCGACGTGTTGTAGGTATTTATAGACGGCGCTGATTGAAATCTTCTCATGTGCGCTGTAATTTACTGTCGCGACTCACGATAACGATGAGCACACAAAACAAAATATATATATGTGAAATGTTTTCAATTAAAACGTGGACGTTTGTTATTTTTATAAACACGAAAAACGATATTCGAAGGTCGCGATATTAATGTTTACTTCAAATTGATCCCAGCTTATGAGTTTTCTAATTGAACACCGAGGTTACTAGCGTCCTTGCACAATGCATCTATTCTGAATCAATCAACGCATCTGAATCTCAAACATTAATTTCTTATGATGTATTGTATCCCTTTTTCAATTTGAAATAATATGTAGTATGAATAATTCTCAATAGTATCGGTATTGGAATATCGGCCATATTGTAATATCGGCGTTTTAGTTGGTATCGGCGACAAAATCGGTATCGATACATCTCTAAAACCAATACCTATACCCTTTCACCTATATAATAAGATACAGTATATAGTTTGTGCAACTACGGGCCGTAAGACATAAATAAAAATTGCCATGCAACATTTAGCCAGATCTGAGAGGTTCATCTGACTCTTTTTATTTGCAGCTTCAAACGCTGATATTTTTGGTCAGAGACCACGAAATAGACGATGACTACAAGTATGGCTTCAAGGAAGGACAAAAGTTTTTACAAAAATTATTGGAGTCTACAGGAGGTGGAGATGAGCAGATTGTAATTCGTGATGTAATTAAATCAAGCTACGAAAAAGTGCGATGCTTTTTTATGCCTCATCCGGGATTGGTTGTCAGAAAGAAATGCTTCGCAGGAACAAATGCAGGTATAAAAAGTTACCAACTATATTAGGCTGGTAGCCTATTGGAAATTAAGACAGCGTGAGGTGAACCATCTAATATATATATATATATAATATATGTTTCAAAAAATCAGAATTTACTTTTGGCCCTTTCAAATAATCCAATTATCACAAAGTATAAACTGCAGTTGCACAGAATTCAAATAAATTTTATTAGGCGCATGTGGGAAGAAATGAATGTTCCCCGACCAACGTTCCCATAACATTGGCTAATTAGTATGATATAAAAGTGACGTAATCAATGCTATCTGAGCATCCGAAAGTTTAGAATGGTAAAATTACTAAAATATAGAAAGAATTTATATGGGATCTATGGTTTTCGAAAACAGCCTCTAACACGGTGGTTCTCAACCTTTTTCAGTTCGCGGATCGGTAAAATTTCAAAACAAAATTTGCGCATAGGTGGACCTTTAATCCGAACCGAAAATGTCATGAAAAACATAAATCAAAAAAATGCAATTACGACAAAAGTAGACAGTGCAAAAAAAGACAATCCAATTTAATGAGAAATTTGCTGCTGTCTTTTTGATATTATACGTGTTACAAACGCGGTTCTAATGAAGTTTCTGCCGGGCGACGTAGATCTGTTTGAACCTGATAATACTATGCTGTTTGTTTGTCTTCATTTTACTATCAAACCTCGCTATATTATTGGCCTACTGTCAAATTACGAAACATGCGAACTGTAAAGTTCTCAATCAGGTTCCGTACATGACATGTGTCATCAAACTCCTCCTTATGACGTTAGCCGCCGTTACGAGGTCATAGACTTAGCGAGCATCCAGCCGTTCAGGGCTTGAAATGGGCAAAGGACTGCTCACCAAGTTTGGTTGTTAGGCGAATACCGCTACTACGAATCAATAACGGTGAAAAAAAATCATAAAATTAATGGACATGTCGTCAATACTTTGTATTTTGCAATTTGCTTGTAATATATTTGGCGGACCGGCAGCAAGGTTGCCGCGAACCGGTCCGCGGAACGGCGGTTGAGAACCACCGCGCTAACACACTAAGTAAACACAATCATATACAGGTATGGCCAATTCGAATATCACGAGTCACGACCTTCGAATAGCGTTCATAAGAATACCAAATATCGCGCGCACATCTTAGCGCCACCGTCCACGTTTTGATTGAAAACATTTTACAATTATTCGTTTTCATTTTTTATCGTAATACAAGACAGGCCAGTACACGTCGTGAATGCTTTTGATTGAAAATATTTTACAATTATTATCGTACATTTCAAATTAGCCAAGATAGTTTGTGCGCCCACCGCAATAAATCTAAAAGCAAATTGTGTCGTAATTGGTTGTTTACATCCTGCTTCGATAGTGACCGAATTTATTTGCATTACTTGCAATTTACAATGAAATATTATATTCTATTTGGTATATATGAAAATAGCCTATATTACTTAGTATCAATTGCGGATTTTATCATTATCCCGACGTCGTTGATGACAAGATCGTTCAGTTTCAGTCGGCGGTATTAATTTATAAGCAAAAAAAAAAAAAAATAACAGTCGACATGAAAGATTTAAATTTTAAACTATCGCCGACTCAAAAAAACACAATTTTCGGTCTTAAATGTATTCAAAATTCCAGATTTAAAAATATTTTTTAGAATATATTCGAAATAGTCAAGTGTTCGGATATGGCTATCCCTGATGACATATCTATATTATTCCCAGAACTGGAAGCCGATTTCAAAACCTACGTGAAAGTGTTTGTTGAAGAACTCATAGGTCCAAAGAACCTGCAGATCAAAATGACAAAAGGAAAAGCGGTAACTGCACGTGATGTTCTCAACATGATCACAGCTTGTGACAACATATTTGCTAATAATTTATATGGAGCGGAAGCTATCATGGAAGTAAAAGAATTATAATGTTCTACTATTGAGCATACCACTATGATGGCCTACCGTGTTCATGCGTCAAATGAAAAAAATAAAATATAAAATGAATTTGCAAAAAAAAAAAAAAAAAATGAAAACGGTGTAACGGAATTTTTTGTTTTTGCAATTTTGATTTGATTTTATTTTTTGAATCTTTTTTTCACGCGTGACAACGATATGCCACCATGTACCGCCATAAACTTTGTAGAATGAGCAAAATGTTTTTTGTTTTCGTTGAGAAAGTTTCAGTTCCAACCGTTGAACCATTATTTGATTGCCTTATTGAGAACAGTTAAACTCGTCATTCTGTTCACATTTCTGTTTAAGTATAAATATAGCAAAGACGTTACTTTCAAAATAGTTTTTGCATATATATAAAGCAGGAAAACCTAAATTATTAAACAGTCTCATACTCGTATTTTTATATTTCTGTATAGACACCAAGGAACTATTATTAATACCTATGCAAAATGTAGTAACCAATCTAAATTATCGATTTTCAGGCGAACATAAAAGCGCATTACTCCTCAGCATATGAGGAAGCAATTTTACTATACGACAAGGGAATTAAGGTGATTTCTATTAATGTAATTCAACACAGTAATCTTTTTATGGTCTTGTAACATGCAATTTTTACAATGTTATAGGTAAAAAAGTTATATGCATGAAAAAGAAGGTTTCTATCATAAAAAATATTTTAAATCAATCAAGTCCAATGCTGATACAAATTATTCTTTACGAGATCTTGAATGTTGAAGGAAGATGTAGATCCAATAGCATTTATGCCAGTCAGACGGAAAACATGAGTTGCAATTTTAAGAAAACATTCCAATACTGGTTGTGCAAAAAAAAATACTATATGAAATATTTTGCTGTTATAGGAGCATTCCAGGACCGTGCAAATCATCGATGATATTCCGTTATTCAAATATCACGAGCAAGAAAAAGTAAAAGCGCTGGGCCTCTATAAAATGGCAGAAAAAATGGGAAATGGCCAATGTGAGGTCGAATATGAAGAACATCTTCGTTTGAAGTGTGAACAACACTTTGATACAATCACAAGTAGAAACACAAATTTGAAGGTACAAAATCAACTGAAGTTAAATCATTTTGCCAGTCAATAAAATATTTCAGATTCACATCAGAGGCCACTTAACAATGATTAAGATTTCACCAAGAATTTAGAATGCAGTGTGCCAATTTTATCGAATTTGCATTATGAAACATGTAAAAATATATCCACGCCTTAGTAGTCCTTGCAGAATTTCTTGTTTGAGTGATGCAATGACACAAAAATATTATATACGATATTTTTTTAGAGAGGAAAGGTGTTAAAATCTGCCAGAAAGACATTTGAAGCTGTTGCGGAGTATGAAAAATTGATGCAGCAAGAGATGCAGGTACATAATATGTTTGGGTTGAAACTAAAAAGTACATCTAATCAGTGTTCCCTCAAAGAAAATTTCTCACTGCGCAAATGTTGGTTTTACTGAGCAAGACTATTTTAACGCTGAGCAGAATCCTAAATTATTCAAACTTTGTGAAATGTTACAATAGTAGGCTATTATTTATTATCGGAATGCGGAAAAAGCACACATTAAATTTAAATAGCTTCTTCTTGTTTTTGTGCTTTTCCAACGTTTATACACTTTGTCCATGTTTGTTGTGTTTTATTGCTAAATCAAGCGACAATCATACAAAGTACAATACTTAGTGTACAATCTCAACATTTTTGTTTTTGTGAAATATCATTGCTTTCATCAACAATCAGGGTATGAAATTTTGTTTGTCTTGCGCTTAGTAAAATTTCTTTCCTGGCGACAAATTCTATGCTCTTCAAAAATTCAAAGCCGTAATTTTTGTTTCAACACGAATGTGGCAATTTAGTCCATTTTGACACACGACTATCGACAATATTGATGAATTCAGCTTAACACGTGGTAGAACACTATCTATGTGAGGCTTTATTTCAAAACTTCACTCTCTTCAGCGGTTGGTATTGCGGTGAGAAAGTTCAAACAACCTCCTCTGCTTCCACGTTTCGCTTCTGAGTTAATGCATCTAGTGCAGTGGTTCCCAACCTTTCTACCCTGGCGGACCGGTTAAATTAAATAAAATGTATTCGCGGACCGGCAAAATGGGAAATAGGTGGAACATAAAATAATAACATATACTTGCATAACAACATGAAGTGCTGGGCCCCGATTTCGCGTAAAAAATACACCAAGAAAAACCTCACATAAAAAAACATGTACATGCCAAATCATGTACAAACACAATTACCTGTAGCGAGAATTTGCTGCTGTTTCGTTGCCAATACAAGATTGCAAACGAGGCATAAGAAATGGTTTTGCAACACCTAGCTCTGCAGTGGCTCACAGTCCATTTCTTTTCTTCGTTTTAGTTAAAGCTAACGATGATAAAGTTTTTTCGTACAAGTAACTGGTTGAAAATTTGGACAACAGTTTGATTGTTCGATTACCTAACGATAAGCATTCGTTATCGAGAGAGCTCAAATATTGTGACAGTGACTCTTTTATAAATCTGGACTGTAAACTAGTGGTTTCATCATATCATCCCTCTGCATTTGATCGATGCCCCAGACAAATGAATTTATAATACAATGATAAAGTAGTTTCTAACTTGGCACCAGGGGGTCAAAATCCTGCTGTGCATCACCTAGAAAAGATCTTAATGTTTTTGTTGCGCGTCTCATGACCACCTGCAGGGCCGCAACAAGCTCATATCTTGCTGGTTCCCAAGGCATACTCTGTAATATTATACAATTCTTAACTGTTTTCTACTTTAAACAAAGAAATCTGACTGACTATTCATAACCTTATATTTGAATGGTAATATTAATCAAGAAAAGCACGCAGAACGGAAAAAGCACGCATGCTGATTTCCAGGTTTATGAATCTTGCGAGATTTGACGGAGCGATTTTGCGATGAATCGGAAACGAAAAGTGTGATCACACAGCGCCAAGACGTTGCCAGGCTATTAATACCGCCCTCACCAAACAGTAATATGACGGCGGAAGATAAATGCGTAATAAACCAACGTAAATCCGTCTTTTCGGATTCGATAAAGCGATCAAAACGGCAGAAAATCAACAAAACGAAATTTCTCACTGAACGGCAAAATAGCTTCGTGGACCGGCACCGGCGGTCGAAAACCACTAATATAGTGCGTCAATATGCTTTTTCTGATTTGAATGGCGTCTTAGATAGTCAACTTCCCATCCAAGATTTTCCTTTTCCAAATCACTACTAGGTGACACTTCCCGACAAATTTTGCAGATTATCAGATTCCTTAAACGCGGAACAGCGATAAATTTGCGTCACCGGCATACAGAAATCAATGTACTTGAGCGTGACATACACGTGTGTGACTTCACAATGACCAGTGATCACCAAAATACGCGTGAAACATAGAACGAGCATTCTAGTTAAGCGTTAATAAATATGACATATAAAACATGAGCCACGCTTTGATAACGAAATGTTGCAACTGCGCGAGAATGAGATTTTACTGCGCAAATGTTCTGGTGGCACTGCGCAATTGCGCAGCTTAGAGGGAACCTAGCATCTAATGTATGTTTAGAGTACGCGATTTCCAATGGGATTCAATATAAAATATGTACTTATAACCTATTTCAGTCAAGATGGGACAAAAGACGTCCCGCTGCTTTCATTTACATTCGGATTTGTCAAATGTTTTCTTGGAACGTTTCTGCAGAATGAGAAACCACAATAAAGTCAAATAACTGTAATTAACCGGTTTTCATACAATTCTGAATAGAACATTAGTTCAATTTATATTGTTGAGTAATACGCACCTTGTACAGAAGTAAAAATTGTGAAGAATGGCTAATAGTTTGATGGTTGTATATTAAGCACGATGACATACTTGTATTCATATTTTACAGTCTAAAGAGCATATGGACCCGGATGCACTAACGGACATGCATAAAAAACATCTGAGTGAAATTCAGAAAAAGTATCGAGGGAAGGCAGACTCCGATCAAATAAAATCAAAGGCAGAAGAGTTCGTCAAAAAATTAGTGGAGGAAAACAGTGAACAACGTGAAATGGAACAAAAGATAAGACAGGTAAATATTAATTGAAGTGTTAATGAAATTAAACAGAGATGAAATAATAGAAGTACAACCCAACTTTTAACATTCATAGTTACATTAACATTCATGTTAATTTGAGTGCGTTGTTCGATAAATCAGGAAACAATTGATGCTGCACTGTCGTTTTACTAATTATATACGCTTTCAAAGATGGTACAGCTCATGTAAACAGAACCTTTTTCGGAACCTGAATTCAGTCAGTTTTTAAATCATGCGGGCCTGTTTATTTTTTAAGATGTATACATTTATTTTCACAGGAAGAGAGACGCGTGAGATTGTACAGATTGACTGTTCTACTGGACAGGCAGAATGCGAATCAATGGATTAATGTAAGAATAAAAAATTCTGAGAGGCGCAAGATTTCCCGATAAAGCGTCCTTAGTTAATAACTAAAACTGTGTCTAACCAAAGCATTATGTTTACGTTTTATCGCCGTTGAGCGGGTGGATTTTGACAAAACAATGCGTGGAGTTACAGTAAAACCGCTAGCTTCTGGGCGGAGAAAGAATTGCTTGATGAATCAACATCTTCACTCCCATATATGCGACTTGGATATCAAACTTACAAAATAATTGCGTATGACCATTGATAAAATAAATACCGTATTTCTTGGCGACTAAGACGCTTTTTTAGACCGATTTTATTTTTTGGTTTGATTTGGGTTCGGCGTCTTATTGAGCGAATGTGAAAATTATCATTTTTCCGGGGTTAACTTATTTTTCGATTTGGACCATTAAATACATTAAGGCCATAACATGCCTACCCGTTTAGAGATTTTTTTACGGTGATATCTTCGAAATAATAAGTTGCAGTATTGTGCTGGAGTGGGATGAGTGTTGCAGGAACACTTCAGATTCGAAATTTGCCTAAACATTTGAAACAAAATATAATCGATCATTTTACGACACATTTTCATGGTCAGGGATTGTCGGGGTATTTTGAAGTAGTGATGCACAATTAAATTAATAAGGCAACCCATTTTAAATAAGTCATGGGTTAAAAAAATCCGTTGAAAAAGTTCGGGGTGATTTCTAGGCGATGTATCTTTGATATATATATATATAATTAATGTGATGAACCTAATATAGAAAGAAAAAGGCTCGTACAGTAGGCTTTTATTAGCTCAAACGAGTCTTCAAAGTAGGAGTCTTAAAATGACGAAGTTGTACGATAAAAGTAAAACTAGAATATCGGTTAGAAACCGAAGACTTATCGATCGAAGGTTAAGGGATCCCCCAAAACAGTGGTCTTACTTCATAGTGACACCGTGTGTCCCATCACTAATTAATTAATACCTCGCTAATTATAAGACACAATCCATCCAAAATCAATAGGCTTCTGATCCGAGCTATGATGAATGCACATGCAAAATTTGGAGCAGATTCAACCTCGCTTCCGTGAGATATCGCGTGCATCTAACACACAGACAAACATACAGACAGACAAATACCTATCGATCTTAAGATCGATAAGTAACAATAAAAGTATAATAATACCTCAAATTTGGAAACATTAATCTGGAATAAAGGAATTTAAAAGTTGCTCAATTACGAGGCCCAGTCTCCATAACGATCAAGCGCCCCTTTAAACGACTCGACCGACGAATAGGCATTTCTTCCTCCTTAATTGGAGAAGAAGTTTTATCTGCTACCTCAACTAAGTAATCAGAAGAAATTGTCTCATCGTTCTTCAAATCAGGAATTTCAAAACTGTATGGAGTATCCTGACGTGTTGATTCCAATACGGGTTTAGTATTTTCAATTTCCAATTGCTTTCAGTCAGATTGTACAGCGTCAGGGAATCGCGCCAGATCACTCGTTGAAACCGTAAAACCGTCTTTTAAAATTGAACAAGCGAATATGTGGCGTAGTACCAGTGGAGGTGCAAAGAAGTGATCTTGTCGCATGTAAAGTGTCTGGCAGAACTCCTCCCAACCACTTTCGGGCAGAGTTCTTGATAGCAGCATTGGTTTGATATTTTTCCATATGGTCCGGTTTGCTCTTTCGCACTGGGAATTCCCTTTCGGGTGACAAGGAGTTGTGTTGCTAGTCGCTATGCCCTTTCTTGTAAGAAACTGTTTCAGTTCATTGGCCAAAAAAGAAAGTTCCTCTGTCGCTGTGAACATGCTCCGGTAAACCAACCAAAGAAAATAATGACGCGAGACATTTCGTGACAGTGATTGCAGTCATGTCCGCACATGGGTATGTAAAAGGGAATCTACTATACTTGTCCAATATCACGAGTAAATATCGTCGTTTTCTCGCGACGGGCCCTTCAAAATCAATGAATCTCTACCTTTAAGGGGAATCAATGTATTAGTTGAGAGTGGCTTTAATTTTTTAGATAATTTAGATATCCATTTCGAATAGTAGGTAAATATTCCCAAGCACCGTTTCAAATTATTTCCATTTTCGGGTGGTTTAAGATTAATAAGAGGTTGTAAATTGGTAATAGGAATTTGGTGATAAGTAACTTAACGTAAATCAATGGTACTGTACTGTAGATCCTTCCTTTAGCCACCTCGTTCATTATATTGTTTATGCAAGGTAAGGGATAAGCGTCAAGAGCGGTGCATCTGTGCATCTATCTATTTATTGTTTGTGAATAGTCAATAACAAGACGTATTTTATGTCTTTGGTCTTTCGTGACCAATATTTGAGCGCGCCGCGGCGACTCTGACCGTTCGATAACGCCTTCCCGCAACAAACGAGCAATCTCATCTTTAGTAAACTTTAGATCATCGGAACTGTAATTTCTGGACCTGACAGTGATGGGCTTACAGTTATCGTCAACAAATAAAAAAAAATACGTAAACGTCCACTTACTTTAGCGCTAGCAAAATTGCAGATCTCTTTACCAACGCACAAGAAGTCGTAGTCTACGTTGAATTTGAAGACAACTTCTCGATGTTTGCTTTGTTTATAGATGCGTCAACGAACCCAATTGTTTGTGCAACTGCATCGTTTGAAGCAAGTGCAGTTACAGTCTTTGGACCGTAGAGTGTGAGGCTAAGACTTCTTGCCACGGATGCCTTTACGTAACTCTGTGAAGCGCCGGAGTCTAGTAAAGCCACCAGAGGGTTTTCCTCAATTCTAGCAATATTCGTCGATCGTGACAACGAAATATGAATACCAGCAATATTTGAAGTCAGGTACGAATCGTTTACGGTAGCAACCCATTTCTTCGCTCTGCGGCAAACTTTTACGAAATGTCCTCGGAAGCCACAATTAAAAAACTCTGCGTTTCTAGCATGGCACTTCTGTCGATTTAAAGCATGAATTCGTCCGCAAAAATTATTAACTTTTGTTCCGTCAGTACTTCCTGCAGCAGCTACGAGTTGGTCACTATCAGAGCTAAACTCATAAAATTGCCTCCTTCATTTACCGAAGATTGATCATCCGTTGATGCAGCGGCTGCATTTTCATTGATTGCTGTACGAATGCGAGAATTTCTCGGCCTGTTCTAAAGAATCAGCAATTTGAATAGCTTTTTCCAGTGATAATAAGTCATATTCTAGCAATCTTCATCGAATACTAGCGCTGTTATAAGCGCATCTCTTAGCACACTGGTTCTCAACCAGTGGGGCATGGCCCACTGCTGGGCTACGGAGAGATTTCGAGATGGGCCACAAAACTTAAAAATTGTTTCATATGTATCACTATCCTTAGTTTTGATTGTAGTGCCAATGATTGATGATGCTGTTTACTGCTACTGAATGGTGATTAATTCTAATTATTAAAAGGAAAGTGTTTCATTTTCGTAGAAAGATTTTGATTTTTCTTGTAGTTTTTCTCTCGCAATAAAAATTTAATCAGCCACGGAAATTTTTGTGCAACGAAAATGGGCCATGAAAGAAAAAAGGTTGAAAACCATTGTAGACTTAGCGCCTCCACTCTGTGTTGCTCGGCGCTGACTGCTTTGAAATTACAATATTTTGCAAGTAGGGTTGTCCAAAATCTAATATTTTTTGATCCGAATCAAATCGAATATTTTTCCCGAATCGAACCGAATATTATTGCGCTATCCTAATTCTGTCTCTATCATACAATAAAAATTCCCCATGCAATATTGTGATAACATATGTGCAGTTACATCTAAATTACTGCTGATATTTTGCACAATTATGTTTTCAAAGTTATAAAAGGAGATTAACTTTAGAAGTCCTTAAAATTGGGGTTTAGAAAACTGCCGAGTGTTGTGAGTTGAAAATTGCACATAGTCTCAATAATTTATTTACGCAAATCTGATGAATTCAATTTTAATAAGACATGCAAAGCTATTTCAATTCCATTATCACCATTCTTAACTCTGTTTTCTTGTGTGTAATTTTCAGCAAAATGATTGACAACCATTAATATAGATTAGAATATAGATAAAACTGTTGCCCATGAAATTTTGAATTGCATTTAGGGAGGTCTCGAATTTGGAGCTAAGGATGACATTATTATTTGATGATTGTATTGTTACTGTACAACAGCCATCAGAATGCGATTTCTTTTTTATAGTAATTTGCGTATAATACGAAGTATTGTCATCATGGGAAATTACAAATTCCATTGAAAGCAGATATTGCCATCATAAGGATCTTCCAGCATGTGTTTCAGCTTCAAGTTACCCGTACCACATTCTTATGATTACTGACTCAACAGCTTCAAATCGATTCTAATTATAGAACTAGCATTTTCTACAAAAACTAAATTGCCTTTTTTACCGCAAATTGAAAGGCTAGAGAAATATGTGTCACTTGCCCGATTAAAAAAGATGTGCAAAAGTGTTCGTGAGACTTTTTTTCTCTTGATATACCTCATTTTAGCACTTCGAAAATTAGTCGAAAAACGATTCGAATAATTTGCGATTCGATTTCGAATATTCGGTTTGCTTGGACAGCTCTATTCGCAGCAAGGGACTTGAGCGTTTGGAAAATTCGGAGATTGTTTCACTGCTCAACTGAACATGTGTAGCCAGCGTGTGCCTTGCATATATGATATTCTCCTTTTTATGATAATGTTTGCGCAAAATCGCCATAGCTTCATCATACACATCTACATCTTCCACAAAGGAAAACACTTCAGTTGATAAATATCGACTCATGATAGCACATTTGTTAATTAGCCGTGAAACATCTTCCGTGGAGCTGTTGGATTATACAACTGTTAAGTAATCTGTAAGCATTCTATCCCAATGGGAAAATACTTTTAGAGCTCCAACTTCCTTCGGCAAGACATCCAATCACTGGCACCCGAATAGGTTTTTGGTCAGAAGTTGCCATTGCTTCCAGGAAACCAGTTAATCGTTCAAATTTAAAACAATAGACAATAAGTTTATTTCGTCGTGTAAGATATTACAACACAAATTCAAAATAGGAAGAAGTAATTATGCGTTACAGTAACGGATTTCATTGCAAATGACTGGAAGTCAGGACCAGAGATGGTCATCATAAGTCTGCGACACCAAGATTAAAAACGAGTTAATAAAAATTGAAATAAATGAAAGCAATAAGCACAAAGAGACACTTATTCATTCACAAATTAACCAACAAGATTGATATGAATCATCATATATGATTTGGAAGAGAATGTAAAAATAAAAGTCGGGGAAATTCAATTGATATACAGTAATTATAAAAATAATTCACCATATCATTCAACTGTACTCCTGTACAATTGCAGCTGTACAATTGTACAATTTGAGCTAATAAATTGTGGTGAACCTAATACAGAAAGAAACAAGCTCGTACAGTAGGCTTTTATTAGCTCAAACGTCAACTAAGAGTCTTAAAGCAGCACAAACCAAGGAATGACTTTCAAATCAAAACACAATGCTTTAAAAGACGACCAGTATACGTCAGCAGGGCCAAATGTCGTGGCTGTTTTAGGCGCTGCTAGATTTTAAGACATAAATCACCATACTTTATAAGTATTTTTACTATTCCTAATTAAATTGTAATTTCTACGGCTCTATAGCAGATCTTGGGATTTTATAACGGTGATAACGAATTTGCAAGAGCTCAAAAATATATATCAAAGATTAAATATAAGCCGGCAGTTTTATCTCGTATTATTATGTCTGGAGCCAGTCGTGTTATTTTAGATTAGTAATGTTGAGTTACGTTGATCACAATTAAATTGAAATAGAAAGACAGTTTAAATTGGCGTAGTTGTGATGGATTTAAAATTACACGACAGAAACAGTCATTATGGGTCATTTTAACGAATGCGCAAACGGGGCGACTGCTCAGAAGCTAATACGTGGCAATTTCCTATTCCGATTTTTATGTGATTTTCCGGCCCGCCTCATTGGGGCCATCTCATAGACTTATAGACTTATTCGCCGGGAAATACGGTAAACATCAATAAGTGCCGTCTAAACATTTTCAACTTTTTTGCAATTGATTTTGAAACCTAGCTTTTCACAGGTGGGTCAAGGGCACCAGGATGATGATAGAATTCAAAAACAGGAAAATGAGATAAAAACCAAAATAGTTAGAGAGTATTGGGCACAGGCTCTAACTGAAGAGGAGAAGAAGTTTAAAGAAAAACTCGAAAGCAAGCTTAATTCAGAGTTTTTTAAAGCAATGTGGAAGATCAAAAAAGTATATGAACATATTGTGATTCTGTCTTACTCAGAATGCAAACTATTTTGTGTATTTCAGTGATTGTTGTTGCTTGCAATGCAGATAATTGTAAAATCCGACAAAGTTAAACAATTCATTTTTTCATATTTAGTTTTTTGACAATCACAAAAACTACTTTCCTGCATTGTTCGGTACTCACAAACGTCTCCGCGAACGTAATGAATGTATTTTTATATATGACTTATTTTCATTTTATAGCAAAATCAGAACGACTCAGAGGTAGATAAAGATGAATACTCACAGACTGAAGTAAATATTTGATTTTAAAAGTTCATGTTCCGGCGTTGATCTCTTAATCTGAAGATTCAAAGCGACGACAAGTTATCAAATCCTAATCGCTCAATTATTACAAAGTACTTCTTTTGTTAAAAAAAACCTAAAATTACTTTGCTGTAAGGAGTTCTGTCAAGCAAATATAGAATGTAAATGATTGAAACAAAAATATAAAATTTAAATGTAGATTAGAATCGGAAAGGATTCGAATTTTCTTATCTCTTTAACTGGTTCACTAACTGTTACAAATTTGAGCGCTCCAGGAGTGTGTGTACCAATATAGAGGTAATATTGTGAATAGCCACAGCAAACATAGAAAGGCCGCATAAAACATGAGAAGCTTGAATACTGTATACCTAAGTATATATAGAAGCGAAGGTATTCATCCCAACCGCAACAATTGCGTACTAAAAAAATGTGAAATGTCCACACAAACATTGCACTCAAAATGAATAATTATTAAGCAAAATAGGAAGTCTAAATTACCGTCAAGTCTAAATTCTTTAATTTGCGAATAGTCGACATAATAACATACTATTAAAAGTTCGCCACGAAAGCACACTGGGAAAGGAGGGACTAATCGCTTCTACTGACCCTCTCAGTTGTCGCGATGGTATGAAACGATCAATGATTTGCATAGGCAATTTTCATATCTAAATTTTTTCATAGGAAAGAGGTCCAATGGCATTGGCGTGGAAGAATAACAAAGGAGAAGTCGTTTATGAAAAATATGTGGCTGAAATTGTTGAACAGTTCAAAGAATGGTTGAATAATAACTTGGTGATATATATAATATTTGAATTTCAGTTGTATATTTAGCCTGCTGCCTCAAAGATATTCATAATTTTTTTTTTTTTATTGTAAAATGACAGACCTTCCAATCTAAAAAAAATACTCTCTTTTTCATTACTGTCAGTTATTTCGTATATGGTATATAGCCCATAATTCAGATTATTCACTTTCAAGGCTAACAACATCCCTCTGGCTGAAATAGAGGAAATAATTTTACAAATGGTCCAACAGTATTTGGATCTATGCTGTCCACATCTGAACGAATACAGAAAGGTAGTTGAAGAAAACCTCGAAAAAAGGTATGAGGAGGCTTTGGAACGCAACAAGGAAAGTTGGGTGAGTTAGTTACGTTATAATCGAAATTTATTATTGTTCAGTTATCTAGTTAAAGGTAATGGGTATGGTACAATTTCACTTGGCACTTTTCTGCGTAGTTTCACGTATTAATTCTATATGACGTATAAAAATGTGTTTTTTTAAAGGAGATTACAAAGAAATTATATGAGTCTAGGATTGAAGCCATGATTCTCGCAAACGAAGAAGAATTGGAAAAGGTCTGTCAAAAATATAAACTTAGTAAACGCACTTCATTCAGAGCAATGCCCCAATGTGGGGGTTCCCATCTTTCTCATCGCAGCAGAACACGAATTTTCATTCAAGCACTGATCTAACAGGTGCTCTTTCGTTCATCGAACAACTTATGAAAAAAAAAACCTTTAATAAAATGCACTCATTTACTTTACTTAGCAATTTATCTGTGGACTCCCTGTAATTGCGCTGTGGGAGCCACCTGGGCCACATTGAGAAGCCCTGCTCTAATTTATGGATACGAGGTCAACTGCCACATAAAAGTGTTCCCAGAAAATAATTTGATTAATAGAAGCGTAGAATGTAGACCATCGGAAAAGTAGAAAAAAAACAGCCATCCAGCAACTTTCGCAGTAGAGTACTGAAAATTTAAAATCGGTTGACCAAGTATTTGTTATTTCTTTGCAATAACTTTTGTGAAACTTTCAATCTTTTCAACGGACTCTTAAACAAACTTTTCCATCATTTTCACAGACCATGAACGAAATTTTCATCAGAAATTTGGAAAATTATTATGACATATTAAAAGATCAGTTTACCCACCATCTTGCGCCAATGACTGCAAGATTGATTGTCTCGCGTTCCAATTCGGAAGAAATTAGTTTCCTGATTAAAAAAAGATTAGACCAATCGTTTCAAAAAATGAATGAGTTCAATGAAGAAAATGAGAAGAAACGTAATGTCAAGGCCGACAAAGAAGTACCAAACGACTTAAATTTTTGGAACAGATTATTGGACTTTTGGAAAAATCTTTTTAAAAGGGACTAATCGAAAGATCGTCCTAATGTAAACTTTGATTGGTTATACTAATCCAATTACATCATAAAACAACTTCTATATATATTATATTCAATATTAGATTTTAATTCTAAAAATAGCTCATGCTCTTTCCTGTTATTGGTATCTGTAAAAATGCATGTTATAGTCTGAGTTACAATAATAATACATATATACATATACTGTATTCTTACGAATATACTAGTACTAGTACGGGTGTGATATAGTTGCAAAGGAGTGGGTTTAGACTTCAGAGGAACGATATAAACGATGATATATATAAATCACGCGATTTTAGCAGTGAGTACCGGAATAAGAGTCTGATGAGCCAGTATAATTATATCCTAACTTGATGACCCGATGACTATATCCTTGTTAGTGTCATTGCGATGTTCTCTCTGTTAAGTACCACCCCCCCCCCTTTTGGCTGAAAAGCTGTGCAATTCACATTGTTGCGTCACAATCACAACAACTCTAGATCGGGGAAAATCTACGCTGAGTTTCAATTGGCATGCATTTTCATCTTGTAGTTACTTAGTTTTCCTTTGTTAATTGAATGATATTGAAAAAAAAAAAAAACTCGACTGCAATCCAAGTAACCCTGGAAATCTTCTCGTGAACCCCTGGGGGTTCGCGAACCCCAGGTTGAGAACCCCTGGGATAAATGAACACGTGAAACTACAATGAGTAGAAAATTTTTTGAGATGGAGAATTTTTGCAAATTACAGAAATTTGATCAGAACTGTTTAATTTCGCACAACATGGCATAAATTCGTCGCCGATTCTGTAAACTACAACACACTCAACAATTCTAATTATCTTTTCTTAAAAGGCAAATTATTCTAAAATCTAGATGGCCTCTAGAGCAGGGGTGGGCAACCTTTTTCGGCTCACGTGCCCGAATCGGCCAAATTTGACGACAAAATTCTTCCGCGTGCCGACCAAAATTAAAAACAATGCTTTGTTACTTTTAAATTAAAAATACACAATTATAAACCTTCTAAACATGTAAGCTACAGACAGATTCACTATTCGGGAAAATATCAGTTCGACAAATAGATTTTATTACTTTTCTTATTCTATATCAGTGATACTTCTGCTGCTGCATTACCGTTGATAGAGATTTCCATTGAAAGAAAGTTACGAACTACTGGTTTCATCTTCCAGGTTACTCTTGTTATGAGACTTAATAAAGTTCATACCTGAGAAACTGTAGATAAAAACATGCAGTTGCAAAGTTTTTGAGACACGAAAAATTCTCGAGATAACTTCCCAATCACGCGATAGTTCGTTTTCTGCACTTCTCTCTTGTATTCCCTTCAATAATTGCTTATATTTCTTCCAAAATCAATTTATTTCAGTGAGTTAGCAAGTAACTCTAACCAACATGAGCTGTACAACTTTATAAATCAATCAGAAATGAAAAAAAAAATGGTGGCAAAGACTATATATTACGTAACAATGACCCCCCCCCCCCCAATGAATGCTGTGTCTCGTCACAATTCGTCAAGAGCTAACTCAGTTGTTACGTCATAATATATTTCTTTGTAGCCATATGTCATGAAAAGACAAAAAGATTTTAAAATTTCAAATGAATAACAGATTGTTAACAAACGATAATGAATAAACAAACACCGGATATTCATCAGATAAATCAGAGCCTCGAAACTTTTTATCTGAAAGAGAATGATCTCGTTTCTGAGGCCTCGCTCGCGTGCCGAATAAATGGGCTCGCGTGTAGAGCACTGGTTCTCTGGTGAGCCACAGAGACATTTTGAGGTGGGCCACAGACCAATTATAAATTGCAGGGGTTGTTGATTGACAAAATTGATTCGGTAACAAAATCAGCTTCACGCGTCTTGAAAAAACATATATCTATTTGCAAAGCATGCTTAAAGCGCATTGTGACGCAACAAACACATTCTATGGTCAGGTGGCTCTAGACGGGGGAAAGTAATCGTATCGTATTTTAAAACTTGGAAATCAGTTGAAATGGCAAAACGAAATGTAATCGAAAATTACATTAAGTATGGATTCACATCATTCATTGAAAACAGAGAAGAAAAAGGACAATGTGTTTACTGTTTGTTTTATGCTATAAAGTTTTTGCACATCATCATTGAGGCCATCAAAACTGGGCTCTCATGCAGTTTCATACCTAAGGTACTTGTAGTGGGCGTAGCATAACAACTTTTTCACGTGTCCATCCTAACCCCAACCTAACTAGCCCTTCCAAAATTTACGTCACAGTGACGAAATAGAGCTTTTCAAACTATACGAACTTTCATCCAATACGTGCAGACGAGAACCCGAAATCGAACAGCTATTTCGCTCGTCCTCTCGTAGCACCGATCCCGATAGGAGAGCGATCGATGACGTTAGTCAGTTCTTTATCGTCGGAGCCGATGCCATTTCGGGCGATCGTACGTGAATTTGTCAAGTTCTATAACGTAACTGTGACGTCGTAGTGACGTAATTTTTGGATGGCAATGGTAGTCAGGTGGGGGTTAGGATTGACATATCAACAAATTGGTATGCTACGTAAAAAACTAGATGTACGTTTGGTACGAAACTACACGAGATCCCAAAACTGAAACTTCATCTGGAAAAAGTTTATCTAACTGACAAGAATAAAGATGTGAGTTTTTTCTAAATAAAGGAAGATGGTGTGAAGCGTTTGCGATTGGATTTAACGAGAGAATTCCAGCAACATTCCCGAAGCATTAGCAACCGGTAGCACGTATTTATGTGTAGCTGGTTTTCCAAATTGGTGTAAATCAAAACGAAGGCTTGGAACCGACTCGATGTGAAAAATGGTACGCGTTGTGCGCTCTCTTCAACGCCACCGAAAATTGATGTATTAGTCGATGTCTAGCAGCAAGTTTTTCACTAATACTCAGTTGAATAAAAATCCATGCGAAAGTATGTTCTGTTGCTATTGGTTTTTAAGTTATCTTGTAGTTTTTTTTAGCATAAAAAAATAAGTGTGCCACGGAACTTTCGTGCAACAAAAAATGGGCCACGAACTAAAAAAGGTTGAGAACTAGAAATTTTCTGCATTCAATCATTATACGAACGTTATTTTAAACAATAAACGCTGGTGTGTTTTTTCACTTCGTACTGGTAACGCTAATTTCGCTGATATTCGTTTAAAAACGATATAAATGTTCGTTTGGGTTAATAGAAATGACCGTTTTCAAAATACATGACAGCAACATATGTCGAACTGAAAAACACTCCTCCTGTACGTGAGCGGTGGGTAGTAGTAGACGCAGTCGTCTGCCTTCTTAGTGAAAATTTGCTAGTCCTAGAGGTTTCTCTTCCTCTTCGTTGGTATTCAACCTGCTTTCGACCGCAATCAACTAAAATCCTCAAAATAGGTCGCGTTTGACTGATCGCTTGTAAGGTAATACAAAAACGAACAAATATTGAATATGCAGATAACTGTACACACGCATAGAAAAAATTCCACAACTGCCAATAAACTCGGCTCTTCGGAGGCTTTCTTATTGAAATTGCCACAAAAATTGTTTTATGTTTCATTTAATTTGTTGATTTGAGTATGTAACCGTTTCAAAAGTAAATGTTTCATCATTTATTTGCGATGTATTCAAATCACACAATTCAGATTTAAACCCTACCTAATTTTTGGTTCCAAGTGTTTGAAAATTTTCAAAAAACTTAAAAGTAGCCACGTATAATCTAAACCAGGATGGTCCGAGGTTGTCGTCTTCGCGGGCCACAAAATTATTTTTACTTTGTTCGCGGGCCACAATAGTGTCAGAAATAGGTAAAAAGGAAAATACAAAACAAACACTTTTCTTGTGCAAACAATTGATCGTTATTTGGCATTTATCAATCTATACAAACATGCAAAATACACCAGAAAAATCACTGAAACATGAAAAAGTTTTTCCATATCTACGTTTAATGTAATATTTCAAACTAGAGAGTTCTCAAAGCATAATCGATAGAGTTCTCAAAGCAAAATCCCTCAAAATTTGGAAATGCTCATTGCTCCTATGATAGCAAAATGTCGTTTTAGATTATATTTGCCACAACTGCAGATTGATTTATTATCATATTTTACCAAATGTAAGGTACAGGAGAGTAATTACTAATTTTTCTGAAATAGTAGAAGCATTTTTTGTAATACTGTTTAGGCTGGTTCCAAAAAGTCACCGGAAGGAATTATATTCTCAGTTTATGACATTAATATTCAGTTATTATAACTGTTGGAATATATTCCCAACAAAGATAAAAGGCCAGTGAACAATTTGGACTACCCAATCACATTATTAAACTTCGCTAGTTGCTTCGGCTGGTGTGACACGAGTCAATTTAGTGAGTGACATTAGTGAAGTAACAAAATGTCAAAAATATTTTCTGATCATTTTTATGACGAAAAAACACCAAATGCGATATTTTTATTACCCCTCAGCAGGGACGACGCGGGCTACAGAAATTGACGTTGCGGGCCAAATGTGGCCCGCGGGCCTGGGTTTGGACCACCCTGATCTAAACAGCGAAAAATGTATTCTCAAACTATGAATGTCACGAGAGCGGTCTGCCCAAATTTCAGTAGGTAATTTGCAAGTTCGATTCCTCGCTCGCTTGGAATTACAAAAAATTGGTCATGCTGATGTCACTGCTACAATTGCGAATATTGATATTTGGCAAGGTTATTCCTAAACCTTGACAGTGCTGAAACTTATATTAGTTACGTAATAATATGCCCTATGGCCAATATCAGGGGTGGGCAACCCCTGGCACGCGTGCCAAACTTGGAACGCGAGCCCATTTATTCAGCACGCGAGCGAGGCCTCGGAAACGAGATCATTCTCCTTTAGATAAAAAGTTTTAAGACTATGAATTATCTGATGAAAATAGGTGTTCGTTTGTTCATTATCGAATGTTAACAATCCGGTATTTATTTAAACCCTTTTTGTCCTTTCATGACATATGGACACAAAGAATAAATTATGACGTAACAAATGAGTGAGCTCTCGCGAAATTTTGTCGAGAAAAGCTCAGCATTCGTTTGGCTACACTCTTACATAATATAGATCGTCTGTGCCAGCCTTTTTCGTCATTTCTGCTTGATGTAAAAGTTGTACAGCCTATGTTGGTTATAGTCATTTGTTAACTTACTGTTATAAAATGCTTTCGAAAAAAATATAAGCGATTAGGGAAGGTAACAAGAGAGAAGTGCACGAAACGAACTATTGCTTGCGTGATTGGGATGCCATTCCCGAAAATTTTCCGTTTCTTAAAAACTTTGCAAGCGCATTACTCTACAATTCTACATATTTTCATCTACATATGCTTGTGAATCTCTGTTCTCAGTTATGAACGTAGTCTCGTAACAGGAGTAACCTGTAACTGTAAGATGAAACCAGTACCGGTAGTCCGTGTATTTATTTGAAAGTTAGAAAATATAAACCCAATATAAAATATCTATCAGCGTTAATGCAGCAGCAAAGGTCTCACTGATATAGAATAAAAAAAGTAATCAAGTCTATTTGTCGGACTGATATTTTCCCGAATAGTGAATCTGTCAGTACATGTTTAAAATGTTTATCATTGTGTATGTTTGCTCTGCAAGTAGCAAAGGTATGATTTTAATTTTGGTCGGCACGCGGAAGAATTTTGTCGTTAAATTTATCCGATTTTGGCACGTGAGCCGGAAAAGGTTGCCCACCCCTGGCCTATATAGTCAAATACTGTTGAGTATAACGTATTTTGCGCATGTATAGTACTTTATCCTTTCTGTTTTAAAAAAAAACACAGCAGTCGCTGCATGAAACTGATTCAAGGCAATTTTGAATGACTATTCGAGAGGTGGCTATGATGGTTGATCGCGATCAACGTGTTAGCCACACACTTACATATGACAACAAATGGCAATGGTATGTTCACTTAGTAACGACTATAAAATCTCATTGTTTCGCCTAATAGTTCAGCATTGAAAAATCACGACAAATAACATAGCCATTATACAAAATAATAAATAAAAGTAGTTCCATTTGAGAAAAGTTTTTTTCAACGGATTATACATATATATATCTATATTTCAGGGCAGACGAAATCCGTTAAAAAGACTCTATCACGTGGCATAACACGGCATTCCGTCCCTTACCAGTCAATGCCAGGTAGATTCATTAGAATGAAGCGATACAATTTATCAGCCTGACCGCCGCAGCGGTACATAATTCTAATCGCAATTGAGACTATCAATTCATACATTAATTCATTCATTTCGAAAAATAGATACATTCAAAAATCTTATTCAAGTAAGGTATCAATGAAATTGTATGCTTAATGCGTAGCCATATATTGTCCCAGTTTAGATTTTGTTACTGTGTGTAAATAAATCAGGTAATCTACCGAATTGGTTATTTATTGATACGGCAACACTATACTTAAAACAGAGAACATATCTAAAATACAGCCGACGTTCAGCCTTTCCCGAAGAGAATATTATGAATGACCAGGGTCTCATAATGCAGCACAATGATCAGACCCGACCAAACTACTAGGTCATATATGTATTCTTACACCCATCTCCTATGATAATTATTTGCGTGAGGATTGCTGGACTCAGGGTGGTTCAATGTAACCGCTGGTAGATGACGGAGGGGCGGCTTTCTTCACCACATGGTCATACATCAGAAAACAAATAACAGGCTAACTCCGTGGTTCTCAAAGTGGGCGTCGTTTCCATTTTGCTAGGGCGTCGTGGAATTTTTCTTTTTTTGCGGAATTGTACCTGTTTTGAGGTGCGTCGAAAAATGCTAAATATTAAATTGTACTGCAGAAGTGTACAAGCGAAATAATTATACTGAACAAGAACTTCTAAAAAGAAGATTCGCAAGTAGTTTTTGGATTTCCTTGAAGATTATCCTTCATCGCACTCTTATCCTCTTTGCGACTTCGTATTTAGGTGAAGCAGCCAGCGGCTTTTATTTACTACGGCCGCAATTAAGACGAAATATCGATCTAGTGTAAAATGTTGAAAGAAAAATGCGTGCGAATCTTTCACAATTCACCCCAAGATTCAATAGCATTTATATAAAAGAAGGAAGTACACTCAAACTATAAATTAAATGCGATTTCAACGACTTTCGATACTTTTTGTCATTGCCAAAGAGGTCTTTCATTAAATTGTATAAGTCGTTTTTCACGGGGAGTCGCAACTTGAGCATGTTTTACGGAAGGTCGTCGCAATACAAATAAGTTTTAGAACCACTGGGCTAACTGATTCCATACCTGACATGGACTGGTAACCGGACGAGAGGCCGTGGTTCATCATATCACTATGTCGTCTTATAGCGGGTTTCCTCTCCGTGGTATGACTAGATAAATCCCACTCTATTCTTTTTTGCAATTATGGCTGTGTGAAATACAATTAAACATTGGAACCAAATTCGTTTATTCTGATAAAACTCTTTCACTGTTCCAATTGGGATTTGTTTTTATTTGCACCATAGTAATCTAACGGTGTTTATGTAATGATTGCTTTCTGCAGACGAGTAAAAATGGAAGCAGAGCGTAGGAACCTCTTTGGACCTGGCACAAGCTTGTCACTGTTGTATAGGAAGGTTATCGTAACAGCGAGATTGCTACTGGCGCTATGAAGTCGTGGTTGATCTCAATCGGCAATATAATCGTAAGCAGGTCTGCGTTGTGTGAGTCGTTATTCCTCACTCGGGGACTCCAGTTCAGTTCAACGTCAGTAGCAAAACAACATAATAGATTTGATAAAAACAACGATATAATAGGTTTGATAAATTGATTTAACTGCGTAAATATTTATGGACTTAAACTTATGTAAACAAATATGTAGATGCTCCATAACTATCGTTTGTTCGCGTCTCCTTGACTCGATATCATATATTATGTTTATAAATAGTCCAAGTACATGATAGGAGTATATAATCTACTAAAATACCAACATAAATAGTACTGGTCAGTCTTGCGTTATTATTTCTGGTAGTAGAATAATCCAAATTTTATTTACTAAAATAGGCCATACTCGACATTTCGTGTTAACCTATTCTTTTCAATATTTAACTAGATTTTAGCTGGATACGTAATGGTGCGGAAATGTCAAGAAACATTTTAATTGTAGTGCTTGCTACAATCTGTCTACTTCTGCCGGCCGTGAAAAGTGGGAATACTGAAGGTATTGCTTATAGTTTTCATAGGTTTTTGAAATAGTTTTTTTAGTCGAACACTAAACTAAGTGGGAGTGGCAGAATTGTACAATTTGGGTTAAAATCGGCCGTGTTTACAAAAGTTATTCATCACAAGAACAGAGCTATGACAGGTTTGTGTCGCCAACACAATACGGAAATATAAAACGCGACAAAGTGGTTCATTTTCATTTAGAGAAATTTAAGTCAAGCAATTTCATTTCTTATCAGGGAGAGTGAATGTGGAATGTGATCACCGCAAGATAACGATTTCGGTTTCACAATATAATGATGCAATATTAAATGCAAGCGATTTCTACATCAGCTTAAGCGGGAATTTAGACACTAATTATTGCTTTGGTGAGTTATTAATCTGCTATTTTGAACAAACAAATATATTATCACATTTTCTGAATAACTTTGACAACAGACGTACATACTGACAACAGTAGTGTAAACTAATTGTTGAATTTACCAAAAGGAACATAAAAGTTCATCATCATCGTGCTAAGTTTGGGTGTTTTCAACTAATATAGAAAGCAAATATAAAATACCCAAAACATTAGATTTTGTAATACTGATGTTAATGAACGGCACCAGGCCCACAATTTCCCACGCCCGCAATACTAAATTTTCGCAGGCGCATTGAATTTAATTAATAATTTTACAAATAAATACGAAACACCGTCTGATATTCACGTATCTAAGGAAACAAAGTAGTCATGGTTTCTAAATACCGTTATGAAGAACCTATTAATTTTATATCAAAACTGTATGTGATTTGTGTCAATTCTGATTCAATATTTTGATCACAATTGGCCTGACGGGCTCGGGATTTACTGATAAAACTAGTTTGGTTGTAATCTAAGGTGTGGTTCGAAAATGAAAGCAAAAAGTTTTGAATTTAACAACAATTATTAGACAGTATTATTAATAATCGTTTATGATATTTTAATGCAAAGCGTTGCATATAATTAATTGCTGCGTAGCATGGCAATTGGTTGATTTTATGATACTTATGACTTACTTACCATTACTTACTTATGAGCTTACTTGGACCAATTCGAAGTAGTGTTATCTTGTTGAGCCTGAATGGAATTGGTAGATTATTTCTAGTACAAGCCTGGACGCAAAATTTCATTCCCAACCACCATTCCCGAGTGCGTTATATTAGCTATATGTTAGTATGATTGTGCTACATTCACCCTGTCATGATCTGATGGTCCGTGACCTTTTAGTGGCCTGTTGCCAGGAAAATTACAAACATATAGTGGCACAGCCCTCCAGAAAAGACTTATCAAGTCCATTCATCGGAAGCAAATCTCTTCCATACCTGACATGGACTGAAAACCGGACTGGTGGCCGTGACACGCCGTATAATTAAGTCGTCTTATCGACTTGCCTCTCCCCGGAATAAATATAAAATCCTAACCCATCCATTTTCATCGTTTTTCAGTATCACGAGAACTGCGGAAGACCACCATATACTTTCCCTTTCAAGTATGTGGAATGAAACCTGCAATTTCAAATGAAGGGGTTGTATACTCAAGTTCAATATGGATTATAGAAAGATCGGGATATTTCATGAAATATGCCGATTTCAGCTGCAGATATGGAAGTAATCACGCAGCGTTATCTCCACCACGTAATATGTAAGATTGTTTTGTTATTAAAATTGTAACCTGCTTCACTAAAGAGAGCATTCGCACACATTTATGTAGAGCAGTCAATTTAAAACGCCCATCAAACCCGAAAATGTATGGAATAAACTTTAGGAATTAGAACGCATAAGGAATTTTGTACTCGGTGTGCACTCGAAGCTTTTCGCAACGCCTTTTATTGAAACAGGCTTGCATTTGCATGGTTTTTGGCAGTAATTTCAAGGTGTCTCATACCTTCTTCCTAAGTGAACTTCATTGATCGCTTTAAGTTCGTGGGACTGTAAGGAAGTATTTTTTATTAGTGATGGTATGAGGCTGATATCTAGTTCGTTATCCTAAGTTGGTTAGCAGAAAAGAATTGACAGACAGATTCGCTCACAATCAAACTCGACGTCTTTGTTTCACCTTTTGCAACGTTTTGATAGTTATACAAGCTACTCGTTGACCTTATTTTCGAATGTTTCTCGGGCTAACCTACATAATTTATTTTAAATTTATTATGCTATTTTCAGCGCGACAGAGAACCTAACGGCAAGGGATGGATCTCAAACTTTAGTGAGCTTATGTAGAACACCGTACTATTGCCCACGCAAACTATGTCCGGCAGAAGAATCCTTCACGGACCACGCAATTTATTTTGCAAATGACGTCATGCATCTGGAAATAGCCATACAAAGCGACGAGGTATGGGTATAAAATGTAAAACTAGATAAGGTGATATATCGTTCTCTGGACAAGATCTTTATGCGACTCGTCAGTATTCTGCTATTGCCAATACAGCGTTTACCAACTTTGTATTTAGTGCAGTTTCTTTAACATCGTTTGGTTATTTGATATTACTGTGATACATATATATGGGCACATCATAAAATATTTTAACTGCGCGAAAACTAAAGTGGAATTTGAATGTAGCACTAGCTAAAGTTAAAAAATGAACGAATATCGAAAATAGAGATTTAACGTATGATAAGTTAGGGAGAAATAAAGATCCAAAATAGGAAAAGGGGTAAATATATTGATAGTGGTTGGCACCCTTTTTGCCAATACCCGATTTCGTAAAAAAAATAAAGACTTGTGTTATTGTCTGAAGCACGACATTGTATTGCTGCTAGTGTGTCGGGGTGCAAAAATTTGATTCCACGTAATACTGTACCAGATATGATAGTCAACAAACATAATTGAAAAATACTATTCAATGTGAGAGACTTAAAAAGTTAAATGAACTGGAAAGAACCGAGATGAGAATTTTTGAAATGTATGTCATTCCGTCTACAATGCACTCATGGTTATATTCGCCTCGCCCGAATTATTTTTCATTGCTGATGAGCTCTATCAACATAATTTTGACGATTATTCAAACATCTTGTGCGGAGGGGATATTTTGTAGCCGTTTTGCTGAACGCATTGACGTGGACAGATTTGAGTGTCGCCCCAATCGGGATTTGCTAACGCACAATTCTACAGTATAAGACGTATAATTTATTACAGTCTTACTTTGGTGAGGCGGCACTTTAGTGATGACTTACTTCTATTTTCGAGTGTGCTGACCTCGATTTGAGCAAATTCTCTTATATATTTAAAATATTCTGGGATCTGTTATACAAAGACCTCGCCTGCGCTCGAAAAACGTCAAGTAGTTATTATCCAGTTAGGGTTAGAAATGCTGATTGTGCTGAAAATGCAATTTTTATAGTCCATTCCTAACAATAACAGAATAATTACTATTTTTCTATTTGAAAACGTGGCGGAGTTGTTTTTGTCAAATCTCACATTTTTTGCATTAGTGACGGGGGCTTTGTACAAAAGATCCCAACTCTGTTTGCAGGAAACTTTGCCTGTAGCGATAGAAGAACTTCACACTTCATGCGGTAGCAGGCCACAACCTGATAATATACGTTATCACTCTGTACATCGAGGTTGCCAAACGCAAAATATCCAGTATTCAAATCAAGTCGATCAAGATCGCACTTTGCGGACATACGTCGACTATAATGGACAAAGTAACACAATTTGCTTGAGCGTTTATACTCCACCTGTCAAGAACTGTCCAGTATATTTCATACGTGGCTCTGTGACGAGATGCAGTGGGGAATCAACGGTAAGCAACTGCTGGTGCCTATTAAATCTTTCATTATTCATCATTGATTTGCTTACGCTTTTTCTTTATTCCCAACCCTTAGGTATATTCAAACAACGCTTTTGTCACGCTCATTACTGACAGACAGAGGTGGGACTAAAAATTTTAGGAACGGGTTCTCTTTTTTATCGAACTCACTAAAAACGGGTTTGCTCGTTTTAAAAAATGCATGTATGATTATACTATACGTAAAATGCATTACATTGATAAATTTCAAGAAAAAGTTCGCGGGAACCAGTGCTAACTCCCTGAATCCTACCAGCATTAACAGAGAAATATATTCAGGATTTCTAGAGCACTCGCACCGTTTCCAACCATTTCACATCATATACTAACCCAGGGCTACTCAACTGACGGACCGCGGTCGGACCTTTCGAGTACTTAATTCGGACCGCACCGTTTTTTTTTATTATAGATCATTAGCCCTAAGCTTATAAAACGACTTTTATAGTTTTGAATATATATGAAAATAACTATAACACCATAATAAGCAATTTTGATTATCTAATAATCATTAGCCGGTCGAGGAAGTGCGCGTTTAAGGATGCCGAAATATAATGTCTGGAAAGGCCGAACCCAAATAAGTTTTTTACGCGGATCTTCGGTAAAAATATAAAAATAGTTAAGTAGCCCTGTTAACTAACCTACTAAGTCTTTAATTAAATATAATTAAAATAGTGAATATGGGGAGTTGACTCTGATGACCGTATCACTCCCCCGTATATACCGAAAAACTTTGCGTATGTTGTTGTATATATTTTCATCGTTGCAATGCTCCTTTTTTCTGGTTGAAACAAAAATAAATATTCCTCACTCTATTACACTTTCAACTCATTCTTTTTTCACTTTATTCAGAGATGTCCTGATATAACTGGCTGGCGATGCGACAACGGGACAAAGGCTTCTGAATTTTCATACGGGCCTTTCCATCTATTACCGAGGGATGCAGCGACCGGAGAAGTAAATTACATCGGCGAAGATTTGGAGACAACATCTATCAGTTATGAAGAAACAACGACTAACTCTGACGAGTATTTCGACATCAATGAAGATTTTGTACCCGGAGGTAGATCAACTGCCGATATACAACAAGAAAAAGACCAGCGAAAGAATATACATGACATTTCAATGAGTGGCCCTGAAGGTGGCGAACCGAGTCCGAAGTTTGATCTCCGAGATCGCATACGTGGTCGTACAAGTGCTGATATCATAGATAAAAGCTTACAGAGACCCAATTCAGCAGCGAATACTCGTGTAAACGTTATCAACATGCCAACATCAACTCTGACTGACGCAGATCATTCTGGTGAACTTGAAGAAGGAATAGACCTTCCTGCGTTGCCATCGGCTAAAAGACACAGAAGCAAGGCTGAGAGAGGAAAGTCTAGAAGAAATAGGAAAAATCGAAAAAAGAGCCAAGTTGTTGTGAAAGGCGTATTTGTTGAAGTCGACGGCACGGATGCGAAGGACATCCCACAATATGTTCCTGAAACGGAGAAACATGATTTGCAAGACGTGACAAAAGCGGATGAAGTTGATGCTATGACAGTACCAAGCCCGGCCAGAAAGGTTGCAGGCCGTGGAAATATAAAACCATCTCTAGGTACGTTATAAAATTAGCTTTTTTTACTGAAATAATATTCTCATTATCTGTTCTTTGAAACCTCATATACTTGAGACGCGGGACGCGCGGTGTCAGCTTTCATCTCTTTGAATTGAGTTAATAAGAATGCGAATTTAAAGTTAGAACATTCTGAATAAAAAAGCCACATGCATTATAACAAGTTCATAATCAATTGTCTTCTTACTAATTGTTTTACCCTAATCTCGCTCTATGCCTTGGCGCAGGTGCTTTTGTATAAGGATGACTATTCTATTCGTCTCGTTAATCATGCAACAACTTATTTCTGTAACGGGGCCAGACGGTGCTCCTGAAGTATGCGCACCAGGATGTCGCATAACCTGAACCCTAACCTGGTACACAACATGAGTTCAGGTTGTGCGCCATCTTGGTGCGCATACTTCAGGAGGTCCGGCCAGACTTATTATCTCTAGCTACATATCAATTTCGTTACTGCCAACATATTACAGGAATTATCATACCGGCCCAATACCTAAAATATGTATGTTGTCGTACTATTTTCTGATGCTGTCAATACGTATTTTTAGCGAAATTCACAGCTGCCGATGGGAATAAAGGTTTTATTTGGGCGTCTGTGACGGCCCTTGCTTTGTTTCTTCTTCTGTCTATTGGAATATTGGCTGCATGGACGGCGAACAAAAGAAAAAGATCTGGAAAATAGTTGTGTAGTTCATTAATTTGTTCAATTTGCATTATTTCATAATACAGAAGTGTTACTGTAATATAATTTTGTATGGAGACTTGTTCCCAATAGGCAAATTAGTTCAGGAAACCTATAAGGTATGGTGAGACACGTTGCCGGTTTTGTACCGCGATAACGTTGGCTGCGAAGTTTGGGCAAAGGATTCGAGAAGTATTGTTAATTTCTCACATGAATTTAGGCATAACCAGACCGGAGGTATCTACGTAAAGGCGCCCGTGGCAAAGTTTAAAAATGCACCTCAATTAAATTATATCAAAACTTTTTGCTCTTTTTTTTGCGTTCCAAACTGGCATGTGATAATTGCCATGTTTCCAAGAGGGGTGAAATTTCTAATATCTGGGTTATACCGCATAAGCTAAGAGCTACAGCGGAAAATGGAAACATTTTAATTTTGCTTTATCACAAAGTTATTTTTGTATCGTAATAATATTTATACTAAATAATTCAAGCTGTACAAAAGTCAGTGCAAGTGGCGCCTATCATCTATTCAAAAATTGAATAACAGAGTTTTTATGCTTAGTGAGGAAGAATGAGTTTTTGAGTATATAAAGGATTACGCCAAGAGCGATTGGAAAACATTGACCTACATCATATCGAGTGACGTGTCCCATTCATGACAAAAGTCACTGGCCATATAAAGTGAGTGAGATGCCTACTCTTACCAGTTATCACATAGGTTAATGAAATGCTTATTTTCAAAATTATGTTTATTTAAATTTAAAAAATGGCAGTGCAGTGAACTACGGTACAAAATGACAAACTACAAATTTACGCTAATAACACATTTTCTGATCAGAAGAGAGTTTGAGCTAAAGAACTTCTCAACCGATGACAGGTCGATTTTTATTTCAATATCATATTGAGATAAGGTTCTGGTTTACTACAGAATAAATCGGGTGGTTTTCATCCTTCTCTAATGGACATGGTTACGAAAAGTCACTCCAAAATTCGAAATATTTGAGTATAAAGGTTCACCCAAATTTCCACCTACAATGAGGTGTATCTATCCAAAGTTATTAATGTAATAACAGGCCATCTCATTTCAATCTAGAATATTTCAAAACTAAATATAAACTGAACCCATTAAGATAACATTTGATGCGAAAGTTTACCCAAGAATAATTATTTTAATTTTGGTTGTGATTTTGAATTATATTCACTAACCATCAAAGAAAAATATAACTCCAGTCGCTCAAGCTTGAGTGACAGGAAATTTTGAAAAACTTTAATTTGAAAAATAATATTCGCCAAAGTATTTAAAAAAAGTTTCAGGAGTTTATTTTTCTCATTTAAGACAGTTTTGGCAAGTTTCGCGCTTTTTGGTTGAAGCCCTCGATTTGATGACATTTTTATTTTAACTCAAAATTGGTACTTCCGAGTATGTGAACCAAGATGGTGGACATCAGAACGTAGTATGTGGACCAGGTTAGAATTAGGTCATGATTTTAGATACAAATACTATGCGAGTCACTTGGCTAGTAGTCCCCAAACTCGTAATCGAACTAAAATAAGGAAAATTGAAATAAAATTATGGCCTAACCCCAACCTGGTACACATACCATGTTCTGGTGTCTGCGTCTTGGTTCACATACTATGGGAGCGCCTTAAAATTTTCTAAAATCGTTTCACTCATTGGAAGCATCATATTGATTCGCATGAAATTTAATGAAGTTCATTTGTTGGTTGAGCTATAGCAATAAGTTTATAAAGAAAAAAAAAACTATTCACATACAAAACGAAATTGCAACAAAAGTATAAATGCAAAGGCTCAAGGCATCCAAACTGATATCTGTTATAATCAAGAAGTACGGTATGTCTATACAGGGTGTCCAAAAAGTTCCGCCCGTTTCATAGCATTACCAATTGCAAATTTGAATAAATTTTGTTGTATGATAAATGGGGACTACAACATTCAATATCTATAACATCCAATTAGAAACAGGTTTACTATAAATTTTTTTTAAAATAAAAAAAAAACTTTTGATTATAAAGACTTTAAAATCGGGCGAAACTTTTTGGACACCCTATATAATATTTCCATGACTTGATTACTTTAAAAATAAATAGCGTTTTCAAGTTTTCTTAAATTAGGGCAGTGAGTCCGTGACGTTATGAAAGACAAACACCGATATCTAAAACAGTCCAATTTAAAAAACAGATGAATTCACAGAATTCAAGAAAAGAACGTAGATTATTGCAAGCAAAAACAGTTCTAATATTATTGTTATGATAACATTCATTTAATATACAGAACTATTTGAATTTCATGATATTCCGAAGCAAATTG
Organism: Styela clava; assembly: GCF_964204865.1. Taxonomy (NCBI): domain Eukaryota; kingdom Metazoa; phylum Chordata; class Ascidiacea; order Stolidobranchia; family Styelidae; genus Styela; species Styela clava. The sequence goes on along the minus strand of NC_135252.1, from coordinate 18,843,467 downwards.
TTGTAATTGCCCTTTCAAATCATGATTCGCTTGGTAATGGAACAATATTTGAAATACAAAATGTACAGTATGGAAGCACAACGAAATATCAAGCCCTTTCACAAGCAACTTGTGTGTAAAAAAAACTCATCAATATAATCAGTAAATCGTTCCGGATTTTTTATTTCGAATGATATGTAAAAATATAATGATCAAGTTATTACGGCAGCATGTGATACTTCATTTACGACAAAAACAACTGTATAATCTCATAAACAACATGGCAATCAGGTTGTGATTACTGATAAGGCATTTGCTGCTGCGGTGCCTGTGATGGGGCAGTAGGCTGCTGACTATAATGGGGACTTTGCTGAGATGGTGGCGTTGCATACTGAGCAGAGTAGTTTGGAGACTGCTGACGGGGTTGTTGTTGTGTGTACTGCTGACTAGGTGGAGGCATTTGTTGCCCGGCTGGTGGCACAGGGTATCCTGGGTAGCCAGCTGAGCTCTGTGGTGGGCCAGGTCTCCCATAATAAGGAAGGGGCTGGCCTTGTTGCTGCATCATTCCTTGGTGTGTAGAAGTTGGATATTGGTGGGGTTGGGGTCCTTGTTGCGGATAGTTTGCAGATGACTGCCCTGGGTGAGGTGCACTCTGATTTGGCGGGTAGCCACTAGAGGGTGGTGGGCCATATCCTGACGGCTGATGATTATAAGGACCTGCTTGTGGCTGCTGTGGATAGACTTGTGCTTGACTGTATGATGAGGGGGGAGGAGGCTGCTGATAGTGAATTTGTTGTTGCTGGGAGTAAGATGAAGCTGGTGGAGGCTGAGGGTACGACGCAGGTGCAAGCTGCTGCTGATTGTATGAAGCCTGGGACTGTGGATAAGATGCAGGAGGTGGGTGTGAAAAAGAAGTTGTGGCCTGGTTCGGCACTGGCATATTACTCTGCATTGGCTGTTGTTGTGGTGGATACTGAGGGGGCATCGAAGTCGTAGCTAGTGGTGATTGTCGCTGGGCTGGTGGGACGGGTGTGTGAGGCTGACTTGGGTCACTTGGACTTCTCATAGGAGTTCTGCTTCCAGCAGAGTTTGGTGATCTGCGATATTGCGCTGGAAAAGTACCTTGCTGTGGCTGGCTGTATGGAGTCTTCGTTTGTGGTGACGATCTGTGAGGTGAAGCATATGCTGGCGATACCGTAGAAGGATTAGCAGCAGTCAGTTTGGGTGTTGCTGCTTTTGGGACAGTTTGATTCGGCAGGGTTACTATTGCTGAAGTCTCGGGTGCTGGCACACTAGAAGATAGTAAACTTGATGCCTCAGATTTCATAAGTTTGGTCGATTGTGGCATTGGCATTCCACCGATACCCTGTTTGGGTGAAGTTTGATTTAGCAAGTTTTGAGCATTGCTTTGATTAGAGTCAGCGACAGTAGCCAACCATACTAGATTGCGATGTAGAATTTGCTGATACTGTGCACATTCTCGTCTATTCCCGCTGTTTTGATTATCAACAATGCATTGAATTAAATGACTATTTTCATCCAGAAGTTTTTGTATAGTTTCTTGTGTAACAGGACCTTTGCTTCCACGAACATGTTGAGGCACAAACACACTAGACATATTTATTAATAGTCAATCTGCATTGTTAAATAAAAAGATATTCAAATTAGTAGAATAATAATATATAAAGTGGATCTCTATAATCAGATCTGACCTACCTACTCACATTTTGAATAAAAACGTGTTATTTATTAGGAAATAGATATTGGTTTTCATATTTTGTATATATTTGAAAATCTGGCAATTCTCTACTTTGTAATTTTGTTTCTGATGAATGAAAATATAAGACATCCCCCAAAAATAAGCCCTAGTGTTATTTTTCGGAAAAAAATTTAAAAAAAAACCAGTCTTATTCTCGGGAAAACACTGTAGTAAAAATCTATAAACTTATGGTCAGAATTCAGAATAATATATGAAGATTCTAATCCTAGTGAATGATTTGGTATCAAAATTGAATCCCAGTACAGCGCATTTGGCGTGATAATGTTTTACCCATTTTTTTTTGGTATAAAGTAAACTTTGAGGCAGCGAACTCTTGCAAAATTTGTTCAACTAGTTAATTTTTATTGAATTTTATAGAATTGCTTTATATTGAAGATGATAGATAATTTAAAAAAAGAAATTCAGCATATTAGTTACAGAAATAAGGAGAAAAATGCGAAAGCATGATAAATTACATCATGTCAATTTAGAGGCAATGTATAATATTCTGCAAAACCTTATATCCGGATTAAATATGTCAAATTTATGACATAGGTCAAGTGTGTGTGTTACCAGATGAATCAACATGGCTAGTTTGCTACATAATAGCATTTTTTTTTATAAAATCGAGACTTTGAAGCGAACTTATAAAAAATCATTGTTAGCAAAGAAAAAAAAGAATTAGGGTCTGGTATAGTTTAGTACAACATGCACTTCTAGTTAGCCTGGCTCAACAATTTTTGCATATGTCAATCCTAACCCTTACCTGACTACGTCACCGAAAAATTCTGTCATCTCAACGTCACAGTGACGTAATAAGACCCACCAAAGTATGCGGATGGTCGTTCAAATCGCGCAGACGATCACCTGAAAACGAGCAAGCTATTTCTCTCGTTTTCTTGTCACAACGATCACGATAGGGAGAGAGATCGCCGGCTTTAGCGAGTTCGTTATCGGAAGCGCAGATGCCATTTCGGGCTATCGTAATTATAATTTGGCAAGCCCTATGACGTTAGGGTGACGTCGTAGTGACGTAATTTTTGAATGGCATAGTCAGGTGGTGGTTAGGAATAAATATGCAAAATTCGTTATGCTACGCCCAATGAAAGTACTTGTGGTACTAAACTATACTAGACCCAAGAATTATACATGGTGTCAAAAAAATTTCGCTTGATTTTATAGTAAAATCAAAAATCTGGCACTGGTACCTACAGACCTATGTCAATAATTCCATGAACTTATTCAATCCAGGCATTACAATACAATTTATTTTGGCATTTTGAAAACACAACACTGGGTAAAAAAAAATCATATTATAGAAATGCCTGAAAAATGAGCAAAACTCAAGAATAAAGTTTATAGCATGTAATGCGCATGCTCGTTCACCAAAAACAACACACATAATAACAATTATAATCAAAAGAGACTCGACGAGCAGCAGTGACAGGCTCGTCGGATGTTTCATGTGATAGGAAAATGAGGCACGCATAAAAATTGAAAAAATGACAAAGTACGGTCCGGTACATAGCGAACGCAAAGGCCGCAAACACATTGAGGCATAATTGCATGTGATTGAAGAACTGCAAACTCCAAAAATTTCCCTCCATTTAGCTCTATAAAACAAGGACTCTATGTGTCTCACAAACGAGGGGCGTATAGGACCACTTCAGATGCGTCATACCACACCATGCTTGTCCAAATAATAATCTAAGTTAATCGCGGCCAAAACATGACCAAAATTGCCGTTTTTTGCTAAAAACTCTCGAATGATACAATAAAAAAAATTTTCCTTCAGTAAATCGGATTATTTTTTCCCAAGGAATTCAATGATGCCGTTACTAGATTGCGCTTTTTTGTAGTATTTTGCGCAACTTCATTATACTGTATTATTACCGTTATTGAGGGACAACAATGTCCAGACGTCTCCCAATAGAGGGGTGTCTGATCATCTGTAAAATGGGTTTCTCTGGAATGGGACAATGTCATCCGATTTGTAGCTAGTGTGCCGTGCACTTGCTACATGAAAATATCAAAATTTGAAGGCAGCATTTGAAATATTCACACAGATTTACAGATAAAAATACATAAAAAAACAAGAATGACAAGTAAATACAGAAATAAGGGGTAAAATTATTTTTGACAACAGAAAGGAGTAAACATAAAACAATCCTAGTTACGGTACTGGACTACCGGTACCAGTACTGGCACGGTACCGATATCATATTTCGGTACCGGTATTTATTCCAGAGGCAGAGGGGCATGATCTCCTGAAGTATAATAGTTGAAAAAGTCTAAACTCTGTGACAAAACAATACTACTGTATGGGTAACATTCGGGTACGTGTTACAGGTTCACCGTGCCGGTCCCGGCACGGTACCGGTACTTCGTACTTGACGAATGCTGATAGTCCTGGAGTCCAGCGATGACTGCGCCGGATAAAATTCAAAAGCTCTTTAGTGCTAACAGTGCTGGATGAAAATGGAAAATATAAATCGTTAGGTGTCACTGTTCGAAAATAGTAGTGTTCGGAGTCTAAAATAATTTAAAATGTCCTCATTATTGCCACAGAGATATATAAATATAGAGTGTGCTTCTCTCTCGTTTTCGCGGGACCATTTGAAGCCTCTCTCGTTTTGACGTTAGACTTCCAAATTTTGCGTAGCGCGTAATGTATTTCATATGGGATTTGACAGATACCAATTATTTGCGTCGATTTTTTTTGTATATTCGCTTGATTCGTTTCTTATTATGTATGAAACGCTAATACATCCAAGCTCGCCATACCGTGCTAATTTTTCATTTTGCATTAATCGTGGATGAATAATATTGCCTAACCAATCACACAGTAGGCTACATTGCTCCGAGTGGCTTACCGGAATCGCCAACCCATTTTCTTGTATTTGGCCATAGTTTACCTAGCCCGGCTTCATATTTTGTGCGCCTTAATACCATTTTTTGCTAATTAAAATGTTATCGGAGCTAAGACATTGATTATTGTAATTTTCCAAATGAAGTTGTTTCCAATTTAGAATATATTCGATTTCCAAAGTTCAAAAAAACTTCATAACATACCGTATATGCTCGTTTAACCGCCCGGTCTTGATTAAGCGCCCGTTTGAATAGCCGCCCGTGTGAACAGGACATAAAAATAAATACGGGCCGGTGCTTGAATACCCGCCCGGTGTGAAAGCTGATTTTTCAGTGGTAAAGAGCAATAGGAAATAAGAAGCGTAATATGAGGGAATTACTCTTAAGACGTGAATAATTTGCGTTTGACATGGAAAAAGGATTAATGTCGTCAAATATTTGTCTTCAAAGATACCGGTACCGTAATTTTTGTGTATAATTTTACTTTAAAAATAACAAGCGCCCCTGCTTGAATAAGCGCCGGTTTGAATAAGGGCCCGGTTAGTGAGTTTGTTTAAAAAAATAAGCGCCCGGGCTATTAAACGAGCAAATACGGTATTCTGTATAGCCTATTCAGTTTTGGCCACACCTCTGTAATATAATAAGAATCAGAAAACTTGGATAGATAGCGAAGTTTATTTAACATCCAGTCATTAGCCAACAAACCAAACAAATAATAACACACACTAAGTAAACATCTCCCCCACATGAATAAGGTTGGCGGTTCACATTTTACATTATACCTATAATAAAGCATGTTAATTTATTGTAACTAATAATCGTGAAACAATAGTAATGACACAAATAGGACAAAATTGAAAACAGTAGTGGCAAAAAAAGCGTTTCATTTTATATCGCACAAATGAAAACGTACGAGATAAAAGGTATGAATCAGTACTTGTTCAGAAAAGACTGGAAATACTTCTTAAAACAAATTTTAAACTTAAAATTTATTTTAGGTTTCCGTTCCAAATTATCACCCACATTACGTAATTTTGGCCATGCCAGGATGAAAAATGTGATACAAATAGACAATGATTGACCTTGTTTAATAACTTTATTTTAAAATTATTCATTGCCAATGCATGACCTGTTGAGAAAATGACGAAAAATTTTCCTCACTGGTGCTGAAATATAATTAACTTTGACAATTTTTTTCTTACATTAACTGCAGAAGCTTGGTCATTAAACTCTCGTGCCATATGTTTGGCCCTTATGCCACAATATGCTTTAATAATGGCCTTCCCCATCAAACTAATATGGCAATCACCAAACCCTGTATCGCGCCAGTGGTTTACAAGGTCGGGAAAAATAGGCTTATCGATTAAACCATCTTGCACTGCAATAACGATAGCATTGATGAGCCCAGGGGATTAGGGCAGTCTACCTCCAGAGGTAGCTAATATTCTTTGAAAACATTTTTCAGTTTCTCTACAAACTTTTATAACACTTGCTGACGGAACTGTTAATCCTCCACGGTTTTTAAAATATATTAAACTTGAAGTATGATCAGTAGATGATACGAGAGCCTCCTTGCATTTTATGCAAAACATGGTATCTCGCAGCCTCTTTGCAACAAATCCTGCAATATATTTGATTATTTGAAGCTTGTATTCTGACAACCTGATTGTGTTAGGTATGTCAGCATAGTCATGGTCAGAAGTTAGTGGAGTCCGTGGTTCAAGGTCATATTTCTTCATAAAATATACTGAGCTTAAACTCATATTATGATTAGTCAGACTGAAGCTGTCCAAAACATTCAAAATGCTTGTTGCATCCTGGGGCTCACAGTTCCCTCCTGTGCCTTTTACCCCACTTCTCATAAGCAGTCGTTTATAGGCAGAAGTAAATTGTTGCACAGTTGGATTATTATTGAATCCCCCAGCACCTCTTACAGCACAGAAAAAGAGTTCCAAATGATCCGGACTAAATTTGTACATTAAAAGATATTTTAAATATTTTGAAGTGACCAAGTCATTGAACACGCCTTTTGCACTGGATACAGATAACAAAAAGCCAATAAAGCCAGTTTTTCTTCTTGACATCAAGATTGGTCTTCCTGAAGAATCCTTCAACTGTGCAATGTATGCACATGCTTGATTCATGAATGGTTACCAAATATGCTTATTTGAAGGTCTTAGTGGCTCCTTAAATCGTTTAGCGAAGGGATTTCTGGAATTTAGCACATCAAAAAGCTGGTCAAAAATTCTGATAAATTTTACAGTTGCTTCCACTAAACTGCTTGAATTTCAGCACCGTATCAGAGTATTCGATCGCATCTGCAACACTGCTGCTCAGGGTTTGAGCAGCAATATCAACTTGCATGGTGCAAGGGTGTTTCGGACTAATTTAAGCATGTGACAAACGTCCATGAAAACATAAATCCGCTCAGATGGGCACGAAGGATGAGTAAAAATATGATTGCATGCTTACATGCGAGGCAACAACTCCTAACTGAGAGAGCATTGAAAAATGACAAGATGGCCCGTCACAAGTTAAGGATACCACCTTGGCTCCAGTTTCACTCAATCTTTGAATCCCAATCTGTATGATGTTTGCTCTTTCTTCTCCGGTCAATCCATTAATGAGAAAATATTCCAAAGGTACTTTCCAGGACCCATTCACACAAACAGCCATCAAAACAAGAGCTTCCTTGGCAAGTGGGGCAGAATCATCCTGATTTTCAGCATTTCCCAGGTCAACAAAGCCTCGATACCTTTCTCCATCCCAAGCAACATGTTTCCATTTCATCAATCATCATAGCACAAATCAATGGGACCTTTCTCCATCCCAAGCAACATGTTTCCATTTCATCAATCATCATAGCACAAATCAATGGGTGCGATGCAGCACTCACCTTCAGCCGGATCGCATCAAATGCAATTTTTGTGAAACCAGGCTCAGCTGGAAGTTTCTGGTACCATTTTCTTATTACGCTTGGATGTGGTAAAGCCAGATTTAAGACTTTCCGCACATATTGATACGCTTTATTTGAATAGAACTGTAAAGTCATAGCAAAAGTTTTTAGCTCCTTGGGATATTTGACGCCTTTTCCAGTTTGTAAATTCATTAAAATTCTATTGAAGATTGATGAAGGTATAGATCGCTGTAGACTTTCTTCACATGAAGCACTCACCAAGTTTTTCTTTCTCAGGGACTTTAGCACCGTTTCAAGAGATTTTACATGTTTTTGCAATCGATATGTTTTTTTTTGGCAAAGCCGGAGACGTTTTCTTACTGCTTTTAAATGTTGTAAGCTGAGATTTAATTTTTTTAACTTTGTAGGTGAAGCAATGACCTGTGAATATGAGTGGTCATGGAGCACATTGTTAAATTTCTCCTGCACTGACCACTTCTGCCTTACACATGAATGAAATTTTCTTTTTGTCGATGACTTTCGCTGTTCGTTGACCTGCAAGAAATTTTGATGATCATGAGCATGTCCCACTTTAGATGCGTTGAACCGAAGCATGTGGCAAAAAACGAGAATTTTAAAAAATTTAGAAGGCATTTGTTGTAAAAAAAAATCTCACACATCACATAAACAGATGATTTTATATAGTTATTCCGATAAACTAAAAATTAAAATACATAACAGATCAAGTCTATTACCATAAGCTAAAATACTAGGTATCTGCATGCTATAGTGATCTTAATTGCCCGATATATGAAAAAAACACCCATTAAAATATGTGACAGGATTTTTTGTCGCTTTGGGTACAACATTTAAAGTTATTGAGGATTCAATTTGTTGTTTATCTTATGCATACCTTTCTTAAATATTTTGGAAATGCTTTGAATCGGGTCGGAACAGCATTGTCCTTAATTCTTGTGCGTTGCCCGGTTCTCTTAATATCGCTCTCTTTAAAATGGTCAGAGCACAAACGTGAAGAACTAGTTGGAATCCAATTCGCCCTCCGCAAAGCAGTTACCCACTTCTCGCAAAGTGCCTTATTCAAAGGAAATCTGAGAAAAATATTGTTAATTATGTATGAGCAAAAAAGAACTGATAATCATTTCATGCAGTAAGTGCACAATTTATTCGGATTTGAGCTACTTGAATTGAAGCAGGCCAGAACCAGAATTTGGATTTAACATAGTCTATCTGTATAGTCAAAAACGCTCTTTTCTAGTCAATAATAGTTTTATGCGCTAAATTGTTGACCACTTTGTATGTTATAAACTTGCTGTCGCCTTCAGCCCAAATGATTTAAATGCTTATACAATTTTTCCAACAACTTTGACTAAATTACAACTTTACTACAAACTGACTTCTGACCTTATAGTTACAGAAGACGAGCCTCAATACTGTACCGAGACAGCTATACCTGTATGCATTTACTCTAACATATATCTGTATATCATGATAATAAAACTAGCTTTATCTTTTACAATGTTTAGCAGGCTATGAACAAATTGCTAAAACACACACTGGCAGACAACTGAAAACTGATATTGTTAACACAAACTGCTGGGCTATTTTTCTTACTTATGAAATGTCCTTGGATATTTTCGTTTCAGCACACTTTCCTCGTCATCATCTCCCTCGCTATCACTTCGAAAGTCCTTCCTTTTAAAACGTTTTTTGCAATCATATGCGGAGCACTGAGTACCAATACCGCTACTTTTTCCAATCATTTTCTCCGCCTCAGATTTTTTTGGCAATGCCATACCGTACCTTTAGTTAAACTATTCCGTAACTATATCGTACTGTCAGCCTAAAATATAAAAAAAAAATACTAACTAGCTAGTGACAAATACTAACCTAGCCACCTATACTTAGGGAAGTTTGAACGTAAATACCCAATTATGAAACTAGCAGCTTTTAAACACGAAAAACAAGCCAAAACCAGCGAACTACCCTACCAGCAGGAAGAAAGTTTGGAAGCATAAGTGCCAAGATGGCGGCGATCAAATTGTCCCGCGCAGCGACAACGCAAAACGAGAGAGAAGATCGTTCCATATATTTCCAGTTCAGTGATTATTGCCAACAAATGTTCAACTCATAAATAATATTGCAAGTCAATGTAATGACAATTGAACCTTTATAATTACCATGTGTGACGACCAATATTTTCAAATTTAGCGCACCATTATTTGCATTTTAATGCTCAAGAAACTGGTGATACTGTAGCACTGTCGATATATCCGGTTAAGATAAGACAATGAGCATATTATGCTCGGTGACAGTTGCAGCAGTGCACTGAGTGTCGAATGCAGTTATACGATGCAATTTTATTTCGATCTTTCGTCTACAGAACTGACCACAAACAGAAAACTGAGACAGTATTTTAAAGATTGTACTTAAATTTAGGGTTCAATCAATTTATTTTGGTCACTCTGAAAGAAACAAAACAACAACAAACGGACAAACAAAATGCAGAGGACCTCAAGGACAGGCATAACTTGATGAAAAGATTAGAATTGTACAATTACGTGCCCGTCTACCAAAAACAGTCATAGGAACACAATAAAAGTAAGACAAAGTGTAAAATCGGGCAATGCCTTTCAAATCAATTTTAAAACGTGAGACAATGATCAAAAGAAGATCATGGCAATACAACAAAGAAATACAAACTAGAACTGAAAAAAAAAAACGAAAATAAAATGTGGCTGCGGTTTTTATGTGGTGATTACAGAAAAAAATTGATTGTCCAGTGAAATTTTATTACATAACAAACGTAAATCACAAGAAAATGAACTATGTATGTGAGAAAGTGGCACGCATAGACTTGCTACTACAGACAGAATCGTTACAGCAGACTTGTACAATTAGAAACGTCTGGTTTATCTTCAGATTTCAGGTATTTCATTGTATATTTTGTTTTTCTCATTTTGTGATATCTGTACCTGTTGATACCTGTAGTCTGTTAGCTAATAAATGAAAAAAAATCCAAAATAATTGAAATGAATTTGAATAAGAAGCTTTATAGAGACTAATATACTTTATAAAATTTATAGAGACGAACGTTACGCAAGTTACGTCACTTACGCTAAGCAGCTGCTATTACAAAGTACTATCTACTATCAATCTATTTGTTTGAACTTCAGACTGAATTTTGCAGCCTTTTTCATCATCTTCTTGAATAAGTCTGACACCCGAATGGCGAATGTCATACTTTCTCCGTAAACCATAGTTCATTTTTTAATATTTAGTTGTAGGTATATTAGAGAAATAAATTATGCACATAGTTAAAACATCCCCTTTCAAAGTAAATACATCCGACTCCCAAAGTTTTCCCTTTGTTATTAAATTTGTCCGATCTACACGCAAGTTCATATTGTTTGCGCGTGTGCTGAATATTTTTGAACTAACTGAATGGAGTGTTATATTTTTTTCTGCCTAGCTGAAAATCTGAAGCAATCTGGCCTAATAAGTCCACGAACCAAAAGTATGGAGCATGTTGCTCTTATGTCGTGTGTATGGTGTTTTGGCAATTTCCGTCCAGTTATTGTTTTGTGTGTTAACAAGTTTTGTGCTATAGCGGGGCTCAGAATAAATTACACATACTTCGTACATTAGGTCTATCGAATAGTCAGGAACGTTTCCAATCATACCTTGAACGGTCTGTTCAAACCTAATTATTTATGGATAAAACAGTCTTTATTTGTGCCATAACACAAAACCAGTAAATTGCCCAGGACAATCTGAACTCATCTGTTTTTTAAACGTACAGCTGTTTGCTCGACAACATCATGTCTCACTTTGTTCAGCAAACAAATTGGTGTATTTACTTAGTATGACAATATACATAATAGGATGGACAGTGTCAGCAAGTAATACTACAGTTATTAACCAGTCGACTAGATGGAATAGGTACTTGCTTTTATTCCAAAGTGGCGAATATTTGTGGCCTGATTAACAAATCAATGGAAACCGTACTAAAGACTGCAATGAAGGCGAAGGAGGCTACAGAAGGTGCCTTGAAAGGTGCAGGGGTGATTGCTGATCCAATGGTGGAAAAGTTTCATGCTCTTGAGAATGAATTGAATATCAAAAAATTGAGAGTGGAGCAAGTCGAAAAGCAAAATGACGATCTGACAAATGATCTAAAAAGGGAGAGAGAAAACATTAATTTGACGGAGTTGAGACTTGAAAGATGCAGGGAACGCATAGACGAGTTGAACAAGATTGAGGTAAGTGTCGTCAATATCAGGAAAATTTCAAAGTATACTTATTAAATTGAACACAAATATGTGGCATGCTGGGATATCCATTTAGAGAATACAATTGTGATTGAATGGTGTTTTATTTGCTCTTCGCCTCCAAACAAAGCCTTATAACAGGAACCACTGCTAATCTATGGCAAGCATGGACTTTGTACTCTGCAATGCCAACATACGGAACATAGTTAAGTCCTAGATTGCCTTAGTCACTAGGTTACCATACCCACTAAATAAAAACTAGCTGTTTTGATGGATTTGTAACAAAATTGATATTTAGATGGAACTCAAGCTTGAACAGAAAATAATGAGCATGGACATGTCTAAAGTCCAGGAATCAATCGGGCAGTTGGAAAAGGAAATTCATAACGAACGAGAAAACAGTATAAAACTAAAGAAAGAAATCAGGAACCGAGAGGAATCCATTGCTCAACTAAACAAAAAACTGAATGAATACAGAAGAAAATGGAAATTTATGTGCTTTTTATGATGGGTAGATTCATTGAATTCAAAACTCCTTTTGGCCTTTCACAAGGTTGATAAAAGAATCGTGCTTATTTTTAAGAAATGTGATTATTTTGTCTTAGAAACATGGCACAAAATATAACGATTTTGCAAAAAGCATTGTTGCAAAACAAAGTATTGAGACTTCAGATCAGTGTGGCCCAATTTTAGATGCTTTTAGCACTCCTGGCCCGCTTGTGTATCATTCCAGTGGTGATTAGAGTGTCACTTTGATTGGTAGATTTTTAATCCCATTGTGCAGTTGTGTTTAACCAATTCATAACAACGTGAAAAACTCTATTAAGCAATGAAACCAGGAAGCAGGGATGGCCATTTCCGAATACTAAACTATTCCGAATACATTCTAAAATAATGTTTTCGAATCTGGAATTCCGAATACATTCTAAAATCAAAAATAACACATTTTTGTTTTTAAATTAGGAAAGCATATCAGAATGAAGCCACAAACCAACAGTATATGTACACAAAGTAATTGATAGTTTATACTTATAGCTATCAATAAAAAATAATAGCAACTTGTGACACAGTCAGTTTATTAAAATTATTCACTTTGTACAAATGACCATATGAAAAGATAGCCAAGGAGTTGTCTGACGCTTTCTGTAATTGGTACCATGATATTACGATAATAGTCTAGTCTATTGACAAAAATACTACTTGTATTGAGATAATTTTGTATATTTTCTGAGAGTAATAAAATTTATTGGCAATACAGGTAATAACAATCGGAAATCCAATATGCATTTAAAAATTCTAATATTTAAGCCTAGAGTATTCTACTAGGATAGGATTTGCATATTTATCCCGGGGGGAGAGGAAAGCCGATAAGACGGCTTATCCATATGGCGAACCACGGCCTCTCGTCCGGTAACCATTCCAAGTCGGGTATGGGATTAGTTTTCGGAAGCATGGACTTGTTGGTGGAGGAAACCGTAACCGACCAGCGGTTACGTGAACCACCCAACGACGGCGAGGAGTCCAGCAATCCTCTCGCACATAACCATCCCTGCATGGGATTCGAACCTGCGAACCCACGCAGAGTAATTAGAGGTGCGGTGGCGAGCGTATTCCTAACGCTTAGCCCGTTGAGCCACACCGCCGCGCCAACCTATACTACCTACCAGTATATTTGTATATAAATTTATGTGAATCATATTGTTATTATGTGTAACATATTGTTGTGTTTGGAGTTAGAAATAAATTAGTAGAGAATAGATGACCACCACTGCCAGCGCGCAGCCAGGATTTTCGGAATCGGAAATTCCCATTGCCGCCTGTAACACCCACCGCGATTCCGCGCTCGTTAAAAGAGTCGTCTTTTCAGCGTATAATCATCATTCTGTTACGTAAAATATTCAATCCATGACAACTACAAGATTCTAAAATATCTTTATATATTAATTTAATGTGCCCAACATAACTCGCGGTTGCTTCTTCTTATGTCAAAAAAACATTACTATTCGGTCCACGGCGATCTGTGACCTAAAATTACGAGATAAACTGCCTGATGTATTTCATTTTAATATGTATTTTTGCAATCTTGCCAACTCGTTATCGCCGTTAGAAAAATCTCAAATAATTATATATATAAAATACTGTTAAGTGTAGAGAATAATTCATTTCATACAATGAATATACATATAAAGTTTAGCAGTAAATTAAAAATACATATTCATCGCCGCGATTACGCCACCTGTTAGAAGAGTCGACTTTTACAACAAATAATATACCAACAAATATATATTTTTGTTGTGCAAAGTGATGAATTCGTGACCGACACGGGCATATTTAAAATGTCTTGCTCTTATTAATTCAATGGTCTTCAATTTAACCTGCGGTTGCGTCGACAAAATAAAATCCTCACCACTCGTATATATCATTGCAATCCGCGATTATAAGAATAAAAACGTGTGGTAAACTGCCCGATTAAATAATGTTCAGATCCGTATTTTGCGAATTCGGCAAATGTTTAGATGTACTTGTTAACAGTGACTCCGCTCGATCGAAATGCTCAGAGTAAAATATCTCAGAGTAAAATTTATTTCATCACAATAAAATTGAATGAATATACTTTAGATTAATAATATTATATACATCCTCACAACCAGGGAAAAAGTCGCGTTTCAAACCTTGTATCGTGTTAACACGAAAATATTCGACGGCAATTTAAAGTAATGGATAATCAGGCAAATCCCGCCCTCAATTAGTGACGATATGTTTCTAAACGCCGACCAAACATAATGCGTGCCAGAGGCACACACCAAATTTTGCGATTTTCACTGCCTAGAAAAGCGTTTTTTAAATTTTCGCGGGCCTCAATAAAACTTATGTTGTTTACGGTTTTATTTTCAGTATTTTAAATTGCCGCTTTTCAATCAAAAAGTTGCGTTGTCTTTAGAAACTCACCGCCGATGAACGTATTTACCAGATTCACAATTCCGTGCGCGTACAAAAATAAAATAAATGTTATCGTTATTGTGGAACAAATTTGTTGAAAATTTTCGTTTTAGAGAAAATAACACAATCGTAAAGGCGTTTACGGGCCTAAATAACACGTTACACTGATAAGTGATGAAAACAATCACGCGCAAGTTTCTAACGAGAATGTTTTCATTCAACGGAAACGTCTTGAAAGCGGCGTCGAAAATAAAAAATAAATAAAACTAAGATTAAATATAAAGAATAAAACAGCAATGCACCCAATATAACAGCCAAACAAGGTGAATTTGACTCGGACAGTAAATATCACAAGTGCACGTCTTCCTATACTGTAGTAAAAATTTAAATTAATACGGCTAAGCTAGAATCCGAGATGCAAAAACTCGAAAATACTTCGCCGAGGTTATTCTGCCTTCATGAAGTCACAATAGTCCTGCAGTAACAATGATAATTCAATCTTCATTTTTATGGGTTTCGGAATTCTTAAAATAAAATCTGAGTTAACAGACAGGTGCGCAGCATTACATAGATACCTATTTTATAAAAAACTCAAAATCGCCAAAAATGGCTTACGCAATTCCGTTATTAGCGTGACGATATACAAAATACACAGTTTCGAATTGCATTACAAATCCCGGCAAAACTTATATTATCACGGGAATTATCACAAGACTGCACTGGGCAAAAGCTAATTATGTTCGTATCCTCGTTACTGTTTTGACAAATACTCAAAGAGCAGTCACCAGTGTGACTGAAACAAGACGCCAAATTACACCTATATACAGAACTTACCCAAGCACGGCCAAAAGATTAATAAACTTAACGACATACTAAACACAATTTTCCAATTCAGCATCTAATATTATTCCGGAATAGCCCAAACCAGCAAGAGAATCATAGATCACATAACAGCCTAGAGTGGAAGTGGTGACTCCTCTACGGCCCATGGGCCGGGGCCACGGCTCATCGAATTGGGGTCGGCCCATCAGGCTATGAGTCGCGACCCATCAAGTTGTGTAAAGGGACTTTTCACGTGGCTAACACAGACAGTCCCCAAACTAATAATAGAACTATAATAAAAAATCTGAACTCTAACCTGGTACACATATTACAGGAGTATCCTTTTCTGTAACTTAATAAATCATGGGAGCAGTGATCCAATTCGACGTGTACCGCGTGGCCAAAAGAATTCTTGAAGGCTCTAAAATAAATCATGGGAGCAGTGATTCACTTTATTACGTCACATACCGTACATGGACAATGTGTGTAGTCAGCGAGACCGAAGTAGTCAGTGTTCAAATTAAACATGGAAATCCGTGAACTCTGTAAACAAAAACACAGGGTTATGTTCTTCAAAAGCAGAATGCAGTTTGATGAAATAGATAGATAAACCTTTCGTACACACAGATGGTGATCTAGGTGAAATCTTTATTGACAAGACTGAAAAATTATTCCTATTTTCCATTTCTGCTACGGTTTGCAGTCACTGGCGGGATTTTTGGAACGCGAAGCGAACCCGTTCTTATTTTTTTCAAATAGACCGACTGCAGAACGTGTGTGAATTTGGCGACTAGGGATATATTCGACGTATTGGATTTATGTAAAGCGTATCACGGTAATACAAATTACGCAGTTACATAAAAAGATTTTCTGGAATGAGGAACTTGTTATCATTGAGTTCAATACCAACGAGAACCAGTATTTAAAAATATAAAACCGACTACTACTCCCAGTCTACAGGTTTTCCTGTCATTTGTAGTATTCTGTAATATCGATCGAAAGAAAAAAAATACTCGGATAAGAAATTGATGTCACCGCACAGACACACAAACGATCACAGAGGAATTATACGAAACATCAAACGAGCCGTTTGAGAGCCCACACGCCAAAAAGCGATATGCATGGATTGATTGATGGTTTGTTTTGTGAAGATTGTGGGCTAGCCAATAAAATAGATTTTGCACTCATTTTCAATGTAACTTGTTACGATTACGCGACCCACCGCCTGTTGGAGCTTCCAAATATTTTGTTGCTCAATGAATAGCAAAAATATCAAGATAAATTCATATAACCCACTTATAGATGCTATATTTTTATTCACATATTTTTATTTCGATTCTTCATGTAATAGGAAATGTGGGTATATTTCATTTTTTATTTATCAGAAAATCCCATCACTTAAAATTACACAAATTAAGGTCAATGTCTTTTGTTGGAAATGTGTGTTATTAGCAGATGGAGAAATCGTGAATTATTTGTCAATGTTTAAGATAAATTAGCCACAAATTACCGATATAACTGACTGTAATTCCTAAGTTAGGGTTAGAATCCCGATTAAACTTATCATTGAGTTTTTCTTTAGGCACAGGGATAAATTTTATTGAAATCTAGAAATAAAAATAAAGCAAGTTTCGCTGATACCAAATATTTCTTACATGTTATGTAGATTCAAGCGTCAAATAAATTCTATTTTTTATTATAAAGCGGGGTTCAAATTCAAAACCGTAATTGTTCATGTCGTCGGTAATCGATTCCGAAACAGAGAGACCATTAAAAGACATTGTAATATAAACCGCCTACATCTTACAAAACTGTGGTTCGAATATTGTCGAAATCAGGTTCCAATGGAAAATCGCTGTCTCTGAATAATTACCATGTACGATTTATTCGTAATCAATCTACAATCTGTGCACTTTTCTCTAAATATATACTTCGACTAATCCCATAATTACTTCATGCATCTGAAAATGTATATTTTCTATTTGGTAACGGCTATGGTACCTTTTCAAGTGACTGGTTGTCCCATTATTCCTACATTTATAAAACATACGGATGGGAGAAACTCACCAGAGTTGTAAGAATAGAGATATCGGACCGACGGCCTGACTGAGGAGACCGTTTTCTCGGATATATTTGATGAAGATTAACCTTGAGAGTAAATTCAAAATGCATTGGGGGACATTTTACAAGGAGGAAATACATGACCAAATGTGGCAGTAAACCACATATCATATTGTAACATTGTGGGATAAGAAACTCTTCTGTTGCGCAATATACATATATAGGTTCTTGCTTTTGTCCCTTTTTCAAATAACACTTACGGAGCACTGATAAAAACAGATCATATGCACAGTTGAGACCGGGGATAATTTCACTCTGACCAAAACGACAGAATAACGGTTAAGAACTCCAGTATAAGAATCTATTTTCGGATAAGAGTATTTAGCAATATTTAGTCATATGACTTCTGATGCGTAACCTCAAAGCGTTTCGAGCCACTGGCGTCAGACATTAATTGCAACTCAAATCCTTAGATATTGTGAACCAATTAGGCAAAATTTGAATTACTCGTCTATGATTTTTCTCGAACAATAAAATCTTTTCAAAGCAATGTTAGATGAAGTTTAATGCTTTGAAAATGTTAGTTTCTTTTTTTTATAATAGTCATAGCCGAGTTTATTTTTTCCAACCAGCAAAATAACAAACGATACAAATGAAAAAAAAAACTATACGAAAATGTAGAAAACATTAGTTTACCGGGAATAGGAAGCCGCGAAAAACCAAAGCTGGTTATGAAGTAGTGGCACTCTAGGTTCTTCTAGTATCTAATTTAGATTAAGAAGATCGGTAAATTATTATTATTTAATTTATCGAAGAGTATTTGATCGCGTGCTGTCTGGTATCTTTGTTTGTTTATTATGTGCCGAAGAACGTTGCTCGCGCGTTCAAAATACTTCGCTTTTAAATAACAACAGATTCTTTGTTTATTTTTAAGATTTGAAATACTCATACAAATAAAATTGACCTTGTTGTAAAATAAAAATTATACATAAAAAAAATATGATGAGGTCACCGTGGTTAAGATCACTTGGATCAAGTATGGATTATAGTTGGATGCTAAAAATGATAACATGTTAGTGCCGACAAAATTGAAATACTTTAGACATAGCATAATCCTGAAAATAACATATAATTGACAAATACTATCCAAAATTATTAAATTTCCCATGATCTTGGGGTATCGGAAAAAGAGGGTTATCAATGCCGAGATATCGTGATAACATGAGGTTGTACCGAAGAGCCACGCAATCCATCAGAGTTGCAAGTTAGGGTATTCTCCGTTTCATAGGCTGTTCCATGAAAATGTTTGCGTTGTGAGAAATATTTGAGGTATTTATTGCTGGCTATGTTATTTCAACCTACTTGAAATTATGATCATTTGTAGTGGACTGAATATTGGAAAACCGGGAAAAAGGATGAGAAATAACAAGCATAGATGAAAGAGCATAATCAACTTACTCAGTTGTTAATATACTAAATAATATATTAATAAAATCACTCAATATTGACAAACTCTTCAGTAAGTTACATGTAACTATGGGGGTCTAGGGTCGGCCCCATTTTATTATTGTTAGTGATTTATACACTAGATGGAGTCTGGTATATCAATTGATCCAGGCGAAAGCTGGAAGTTCTTAAAATAGGAGTAATTTAATCAAAATTTGCTTTTCTTGAAACCGAGATAAAAACTTACCCATCTTCTTTTATGGATATTACAATTGGCTTTGTTCCTCAGATGGTAGCCTATTACCTAGAAAAGTTCAATTGGACAACTGGGGTTATAACTAGTGACTTTATCTATTAATACCAATTTGGTTCTACTTGTTTGCACGACAGATTAGCATACAACGTAAATTTTGAATGGTTGTCCGACATAAGGTGTCCCATTCTGTTGTTTTTCTGGAGCAGGGGTGTGCAACCTTCAATACAGGAGGGCCAAGTACAAGTAACTGGATTAAAGCGCGGGCCGCACCTTTGTTCAACATAAGAGTTTTAGTAGTGGCATGCAAGAAAAATGGTTTCCTATTTTTTTTATTGATTTTATGGCATATGGATATGATGAGTTACGGCGCATAAAGTTCTCAAAAAACTGCTATTCAAATTTATTGCCACGCCGACTTTGAGCGAATTCAGTGAGAAATTTGTAGCTGGCTTCTTTTCCCTACTACCAAATTTGCCACAATAGAAGTGTTAGCAATTCGAAGTCCATTTTCCAAGTATTTATTTGTCAGGACCGATCGATAGGGGGATTTCATGATACCCATTTTAGAACAAAAATGTTCGCACGAATATGTTGAGCCAATAAAGGCCATTTTTGAATTTTTTGAAGCTGGAAAGTTATCTTGGTTGAGATATTTTCATTAACAGTTGCCAGCATTCATTTTCAAATACTTTGCTGTTAAATCTGTCTTATTCTAGACGAGATTTAGATGAAATTGACTGATACGCTGGAACCAGAACTCATTTAACTTCTGTATCTATCAACGGTCAAATTCTTCAAACTGCATTTCGCCCGCGCTGCTCTAGTACTCCCACGCAACTAAGAAGTTATAGTTATCCTCTCGATGTCATCAGAGAGTCAATTTTACTTGCTAATAACTTTTGCATCGCAATATAATATATTGCATTCATTTTAAATTATCTTCCAGTACTGCTATCCACATGTGTTTAGCTCGATGAAAAAGTAAATCCACAAACATCTGAAACGGCTCCGTATTCCGATATACCGTCTTTAGAGTGCACTTTAATATCCCAATAAAAAGTACGTGATGTAGAGGGAATTTACGCACCCGGGAAACTTGTTGTTCTATAATTATAGATGTGCAAACATTAAAAAATGTTCCTAAAATATATTCAAGATATAATATTCAAGATCTAATGGCAATAGGAAGGATTTTTTCATAGCCAGTGAAATTTGAAATAAGTTTACTACACATTGCAATACAAATGGTTATTTTGAGATAATTATTTAAACGCAATAGTATTTTTTTAGAAGAAGAATAGTTTCTGATTTTTTTCGAAATGAATAATTAGATGAAAAATAATTAAACAACTAAAAACGGGTACTCTCGAAGTAGGTGAACCAATATGGCGGACACGGGAACGTAGTATGTGTACCAGGTTAGGGTTGGGCCATAATTTCAGGTACAAACACTACGGGAGTCACTTGGCTAGTCCTCGAACTCATAATAAAACTAAAATAAGAAAATTGGATTAAAATTATGGCCTAACCCTAACCTGGTACTCATACTACGTTCCGGTGTCCGCCATCTTGCTTCACATATTTCGGGAGCGCCAAAATATGACATTTTTATTGATTGTTTTTATTTTTTAAACCACGCAATGTATTCATTCAGAAACCTAAATGTATGTTGATGTTTGGTTGGGTCAAACTTATTCGAGGAAACAATCAAAATGACAAGGGTTCTTATTCAAACTAACGAACGATACTACATATAATCACTTAATATGATTTGAATTATGTTTAATTCACTCCGTTGTTTTTGCAATTGAGTTGTCAATTTTGCTTTGTGATTAGTTCATTGAGATAATTAACATAATAAAGATTGAACTGATAAAATAACAGAAACAGATATACTGTTGTTTTATGCATGTGCCCTCTATCTAGGATACCAAACACATGTTAAAGATGTTAAACGACCTTTCCTGCGGCTCTTGTTGATGCTTTAAAGATTAATTACTTTCAAAAAAAAAATGTTCATTGAAAGATAATCATTGAATTAAGATGCGGAAGTCTATTAGTTAGTCGAATGTATTCCCCCGTAAAACGCCGAAAAGTCATTTTCACATTCAATTTTAATCAACTATATGTTCGTTAAGAAGTCAAAAAGTGACTAATGACATGTCACCAAGCATGCGGAGTTTAAAATCTGGGAAATTTATTTTAAATACCTAATCTGGTTTGACGTTTCTAAATTCTACGGAACGGTCGGTACGTTTTTTTGCAAAATATGGAATTGAAACGATACGTTAAGTGCAAAGATAAGCATATAACACCAGCGATCGTCGTTGGGAAATCTCGCACAATTCAAGATGAAGTTGGAGACGCACGAATTCGGTGTTCAAGCAGAGCGGCGCAGGTCACGTGGTACCGGATATTCGAATAGTAAAATGCCATTCGAATATTTTGCCCAGCCTTAGTTGTTACGTATGTTGTTACGATGACTTGATATTTTAAATACACGCACGAGGTTTGTTGCTATTTTAACTTGCGTTGTTTGTGTGCGGCTCTCCATAACTTTGAGATTTGAAATGCGGCTCTGGGGCTAAAAAATTTGAGAACCACTGGTCTAAACTCTAAAGAGACCGACCTAACATTTCACATAAAATGCATGCATTTTAATTCAGAATGCCTGGTTACATAGAGATATAGCTTGCAAATTCAAGACAAATGATTGTATTCAGCACCGTGCTTATCACAAATATAGACATTATATAGGAAACATGCAATAACGCTCAATATATATTTAAATATATATACCCATATCTCAATCATCTCGAAATGAAATTTGTGATTTATCCTGTATTAACGAAACAATATTGCCACCAAACCATCCATGTCGTTTCGAACTCTTTAAATTTATTTGTTGGATTAATCTCACTTTTCTGGAGCCACTACTTTAACAACACTGAACAAAAATTGTTAGTATACCTTTATTTCATCTCAAAAGTTTTGTTCAGGATTTCAGGATTTTTTTTATTATACCTACTAGTGTTACATCTATAAAATTGAGAAGTATGATTTTACTTTGTTTTCAATTAAGCAATATTAGTTTTTAATTAAATGAAACTCTAAAGCAACAGGAGATGGCATTAAATGCTTATTACGGGTTGTGGATATAAGTTATAATTGTTATTATACCACGTGATATATTTAATAAATTTTCATTATTAATAGACGTTTTATTGTTTCACATTGCATCGTGAATTTTTATTTCAATTTTACATTTTGGTTTACAATATACCGCGTACTATATTACTTAATTTACTTCATGTTAAGATTATTTATATCATCACTTTATATTATAAAGAAATATTTATTCACAGAAATAAAGATAATAATCTCTAAATGACAAACATATACAAATTCTGAAAAACATGAAAATAAAATATCCTACTGCTTGTAAATCAACACATATAAATAATTGGGCAATTGTAAATTTTGTCTCATTTGCCTGGGACGTCCTGACTTCTGTTGATAAAACAACAGTGCAGCTATAACCACACAGTCAATTCTTTGTATTCACGGAAATTTTATAAGTAGTACTAATCCGTTTTATCAGAAATTTGTGATTCATTTTTTAGTTTAGCTGCCAAAGCAGTGAGCTTCAACTATTGATTGTGACGCTTAGGTCAACTTTTTCTTTCATTTCTAAGTTATAAATTTCTGAGTTTGAGGTAACTATGAACACAGATCTTCTTTTCTTCATGGTGAATGGAAAATATTTTTATACTTTTTCATAAATACCTTGCAAGAAGAGACGAGTAATTGCATCATAACAATGATACATTTTCTGAATTCAAAGGAACGTTAGGTTGCAAAGAGATTTTAAGCTAGGTTAGGTTGCAATGAGATTTTGAGCTTTTTTATCTATTTTACATAGGTTGCATGATGCAATGTTTCATCATCTTCCAAAACATCCAATTACAGCATCAAGGGTTGGCATAGTGGCTGTGATCACAAACTCTGTACATAAACGTTAAAATAACACCCGCATGCTAATAAATCAACACAACTTCATAATGAGATAATGTACATAATTCATTGTTTGCATTTCAAATCCTGTATCATGTCGATAAAACAACATTATAATATTTCCAATCACATTTTAAATTCCCAATTTCTATTGAAACCTTACAAAGTAAACACTAATATCGTGTACATTGCTATTATGAAAAAAAAGTTCTGATAACCAACACATATGCATAATTGGATAATTGTAACTTTTGTCTTGTTTGCCTTTAACTTCCTGACTGCTGTTGATAAAACAACAATGCAGCTATTTTCAACCACAACATCAACCCTTTGTATTTCTTGAAATATTACAAGTAGGACTAATGCGTAGTATAAAGACTTTGTTATTAAGATATTTAGTTTGGCTGCCAAAGCACCAAGCTTTAACATATCAGATTGTGTCAACAATTTTGTCATTACGAGAAAAATGCACCACTGTAGTCATTTGAGTAGTGATGAAAATTTCTGTGTCAATTTTTCAAATAACTTATTTTTTAAATTAGCATCTACAATTGTGATATATCATCGTCTTATTTTGTTGTTGTTATAATAAAGATAAATTGAAGGAATATAAAATAGTATGACCATATGTATGAATATCTTTCAAAGAAATATAACAAATGTAATAAGAAAACAAGATACTGTGTCAAAAATCGCGCCTTGATTTCGTACACAAAAATCGAAATGAACCAGCTTCCCGTTATTCGAAATAGGTCGCGTGTGTATGCTAATGTAAATTTTGTCAAATAGTGGTTTAATTTCTTAGATAGCAATGTCCTAACGCAAGAGAGATGAAGTTTTTATCAATACTTGACTTATAATTCTTCATTCACTATTGTTCATTAATTCTGCTATAACCCGGGCAACTCAACTTGGTAATCGGAAGTACAATCTTTGGACTCTTTTATGCTACGTTACTTTTGAAATTATCGGTCACCCGCTTGTTGTTGCTTTACCTCAGCATAGACAGCCCCACGACAGCAAATATTTAAAACTTTACGCTGTACGAGACCAAAGAATCATTATACATACTTCGTTTAGCCTGGAATATGGTATAACCCTTATTGGAGAGTACCTATGGAGCGTTTTGGTATTATGTTGTTGTTGATCATCATGTTGTTAGTATTCCTTTCCTTCTTCACTTTTTTTTTATTACCTACTGGACCAATTGCTTTGAAATTTTCAGTGGAAAAAATTGTATTGGTTGCTAGGCAATTACTTTTATTCATTTCAAAAATTTCTGTTGGCTCTATGAGATTCGTTTTTAGTGTGTGATTACCTCATCAAGAAATCGCGCATCTTGCGGCGGTTCACGTTTGCGTTAGTCGTGAAGTTTGCCGTACGTATTGGAATTTATGTTCTTATATTTGAGCTTTGCCCCCTTGTTTACTTTACACAATATATATTGTGTATTTTTGAAGACATAAATTTTTTACTATTCCCTATTTCATTATCACGGAAAGGCCAATTAGTAGAAATTTGAAATTAAATACAAATAGAAAACTGGGATATGTAACAATCAGGCAATATAGCAAATTTATACTTGAAATTAATAATATAATGTTCCGATATAGGAAACTTTTTAAACACTTTGGTGTTATCTGAATTATTTACTGTTTAGCAAAACTATAATTGACTTTTTATTTTTTATTAAATGTATAACATTAAATAAATTTTTTTCAGCAACGAAATGATCGGTAAATCTTTAAAAACACGATCATGCTAAAAGACTCCACTTGAGAATTGGCTATTGTTGGTATTGTCTGCTCAATATAAACATGAAGCAATGTTGAGCTACGTTTTAAACATATAATCCCAGGCATCAAACTGTTTCTAACAACAAACTATACACACGCAATAGCACGAGTATCATTTAGCTATTACAAGAGGAGGGATGTGTTTATTAACTAATAAAAAAGGAAGATGACCTAAGACACAAAGTTATTTCAATGATATAGGCGTATGATTGGCACAATCTAAAGTATTGATGCATATTGCCCTGACAACTAAAAGACACACCCAAAATTACAAAGCCCTTCAACCCGAAGAAGTGTTTGCTTCGATAAATTTATAATGAACAATCAGGAATTATGAAGTGGATTTCTACAGCATATATACTGGGAAATTTTCTGCAAAAATCAGTCCTTATTCGACACCGAGTAGAGACAATCATGAAGACTCTGTTAGTACTTCTGGTCTGCTTGGCCGTAAGTATATTGTTAGGGTATTAAATTAATTTTCAATTTTGTTTGACAACCAAAATCTTCCATTTTCAGGCAGCAAATGCCGCCGTTTACATTCAACCCAGTCACTGCGGTTACGTCCGCTGGAACGTCAGGAGATATTACACTTTCCCATCCACGTGTTTCCAATTCAGCTTCAAGTTCAAACAAGCATGGTGCACTTCTAGATACTATCGCTCTGTGTTGACCTCATATCCCGGAAAGAGATGCACCTCCCGAAAATTCAGAGGTATATTTTATTGAAAGTTTATAAACAGCCATGTCATGCAAAGGGAATTCAGCCAAATAATACATTATTTGTGGAAACAGACAATGTCATGTTTGACAGTTTTTCTGTCTGTTTGATTAGACATAATATTAATAAAAATGTCTCTAAGAATTTCACCCTGAAATAGCTTTTGTCTTTATTATTTGCCAAATTGATGCGTCAATGAAAAAAAAAATGAAATGAAGAAACTGGCCGTTGCAAGGACGTCCAATATCACGTATACCACTACAAATACCCCATATATACACAAATACTAATGTACAATATAAAGTGTGGAGCAATAAATATACAAATTCGAATTTTTATTAATTTGTGCACATTTGCTCCAGGAAATTAGATGATAGCCAGGAAATTTCATTTGACATTTCTTATGCATTATTTTCTATATGAAATTTTAAGAATGGTCTGAAAGGAAGTTCGTTCGGGTTGTCAGAACTCGTTTGTCCAGAAGAGCCCTCTCAATCCACAAACAAATGAAGAAGAGCTACAGAAAATGGTACAATGTAATGTGCGTTCGCGTGTCTGCAGCCAAAAGAAAATACAGAAGATCAGTCAACAAATACACCAAAAGATACCTTCGGTAAGTCCACTAATGTTGCGACTTATAAATGCATTCTCATGACATGATTTAAAATTTGTTATTTACAGTCGTGCTTCAAGGCGTGAGAGAAGACGTATCCTCAAGTTGAAGAGTAAGGCAATCAGAAAATACAATGCTGCTATCAGCAGAATGTACAGACGTGCAGTCAAGAGTTACAAGAGAGTTATGAAGAGAATGTACAGTACTGTTCTCAAGTTCCACAGAAGACTTCGCAGATTGTATGATTAACTTCATAGATAGACATAATGTGCATGAAGATTTCTATACAAAATGATATAACATATTATTTACAGCTCTGTAAGGTGCTTCAGAAACCGCAAGACCAGAATTACCAAATACAGAAGATCTTTGAAGAAACGCATGAACAAATATGTGAGAAGGTACAAGAAGGTCATGAAGAGATTCGTCACCAAGAGAGTTGCCATCTTCAAGAAACTCCTCACTAGAGTCCATTGTAAGTAGTTTTACTTTCAAATAAACAATTTTGAATACAAAAAGCACTTTGTTTGGCATTCGAAGTATCATCATGAACAAATTGAAAGTATTGATCATTTGTGTTGAATTGTGGCTTCAATTTTTAAAAACAATTGTTTTTCTATCATCAATATTTTACAACTGACTACTGTGCTTTGTCAAATTCGTAGTACCACTAATCTATTTCACCCTCATTTGATTTGCCAATCCTTGTTCTAAAAACTGCGTGACAATGTCATTGACGAATCTTTCCTGTCCATATATTTGTGTGTTATCTGTCTTGAGTATAAAATGAATTATTTTTCTCAGGCTCTAGAACATGGAAAAGACGTGACGTGCGCAAAGTTATCAGAGTCTTCAGAAGACGTGAAACAAGAGCATACCTGAGAAGGGCCAGCGTATACAGCCGCAAGCTGAGAAGTGCAACCGCCAGACTTGTGAAGAATTACGCATGTGCTTATCAATGTGCAACAGGAACTTTGTGCTTCAGAAGAAGACGTTATTACCGTACCTGGTAAGACGACAAAAGTTTATTTGATATTGAACTGGTTTGACTAAATTTTGAATGTAACATTGGTAAAAATTTATTTTATGATTTGTTAATATTTTCTAGCCGCAGAATCAGATACGTGTGGAGATTCAAAATCAGAAGATCCAGATGCTTCCGTTTGATCACTTACAGATTCAAGTACAGACAAATGAGATTCAAGAAATTGAAATCTTGTAACACCAGTGAGACATTTCCCACGAATTTTTAATATTTTATGTTACATTTTGTGTTATTTTAAAATAATATAATAAATTTTAGAAAAGGTCAATGTATCTGTCAAGAAATTCACCAAAAAGCTGAAAACCAGAAGAAACAAGGCAATTTCCGCCGCATGGAGAAAATACAGAGCATGGAGAAAACTTGCTATCAGACGTAACAAGAGCGCATTGAAAAGATTCACCAAAATTGTCAACAAGAGACACATAGTTTTGAGAACCTATTTCAGATCCACTTACTTGTGCAGGTGAGTTCATTACAAAAAGAGTTGAATTTAGTTTTCTAAATTAATATATTGGAAGTCATTATGTATAATATAATTCACCTCCAGACGGTTATGACTGAGTTGAATGCACGCAAAAATATTTATGTTGTTCACAGATCCCAACGCATCACTAAACGTTATTTGAGAAAGTTTGCAGCATACAAGAGACAATTGCTTCGTCAAAAGAGAAGGGCAATCAGAAAATACAAGAAAATGCTCGCAAGAAGACTTGCAAGAGCCACCAAGTTCTACAAATCCAGAATTGCTAGCTACAAGAAGATGATCAACCGTTTGATCTCCAGAGTTGTTAAGGGTTACAAACGTTGTTTGTCTACCAGAAAAATAAGAATCACCAAATACAGCAGGCGTCTCAAGAAACTGAGAAGGAGAATGAGGACACGCCTTTCAAGACGTCTGACCAAGGTAAACTATTGTAAGTGTTAAATTAATTTGAATAATATTTTGAAGCCCATACTTTGTAATAATTTTAGAAAATAGGAATTTTTTATTGAATTTAGTTTATTTTTCAAACATAATTTTCTGGTATACAAAATAAATAAAGTTTTTTAGAGATTTTTTATAAAGATTTTTAATTGATATCCTTTTTCAGATCTACAAGCTGAAGGTGAGGCAATATGCTAAATTCATGAAATTCTACACCAGCAAAATACTCCGTGGTGCAGCCCGCAGACTCTACAATGCATACAAACTCAAGGCAAGATCTGACAGAAACAGGGTACTTCGCAAGTTCGACAGAGCATGGAGGAAACACATCCGTACATTCACAAGACACTACGCTTGTTCTTACAGATGCACTTACCGTGCTAAATTCTCCGTCCCAAAGATCCGTGTTGTCTTCAGATACAAATGTGCCTTGCCTACCTACAGGGTGTACCGCTACAAAATCAGGCGCTTCTGGTGAGTTCTTCTAAATTTATCAATGAACAAAGTTGGTTTTGGTTCATGTCCGGCAAACAAGCATATTCAATATACGAATGTTCAATCCTTTGAGATTAAGATAATTTTCCAAGTGATAATGTCATTTTTTACGCACATGGTTTAGTATTATATAATATATTCTTTTTTATAGCACTTACAGAAGATTCAGAATCGTTAGACGCAATAGATGTTACCAATACATTCGTTGTGGATGTGCTTAAATGCAACAATGACCGAACGACCGACCAACAATCATTTTAGTTTAGTTATAGTTTAGGCTGTTGAGTTTACATCAATTGCGTTTAACATATTTTGCTTTTGAAATAAAATTCACGGCAATTGCATAAAATCTAGATTTTATAATTTCCTGAGTGTTCCTAGGTCTGACAGCATTAGAGCAAAATTGTGGTGTGTCTAGTGCGAATTCACCATTAGGCAAGGTAGGGGGGACCTCATGCCTGTTTTAATCGTTTTAAATTTGTAAATCAATATTCCAGAATAGAAGCGTGTCAAAATTTCACAAAACTGATATTTGTCAATTTTTTTAATCAAGTCAATAATTCTTGTACCAAACATTATATAAAAGCGTAAAAAGTTAAATACGATCGAATAAATGAATTTTTCTGAATTCGAGAAACTAAACCTTGAAAACTTATCAAAATGAAATGAACAGTTTTAACCATAATAATGTCCTTATATTTTGACACATCTTAAGGAAATATCGATAATTAGCTATGTATACTAATTTATATGAGCAACAATGAATCTGATCATTATTACAATTTTAATATTTCTGAACTTTTAAACGTAGAACTATTTATTTCAACAAGAGAGCTACGCACAAATATATGGACACGTTAGACCAGAGCGAATCAGTCCTTACCGGTACCTTTGACGCTACCGGTACCCTCAAAAAAGTTCTGAATTTCCAGTAGCAAGAATTTTGCAGAATCAAAACGTACAGCCAGTCATGACACTGACTAAAATCCGTGTTCCCATGGATAAAAAATAATACAGCAAAATTTTAGACCAAATATCAAATTTCATAGAATTCACGCAAAATTTTGAAATAAATAAAAGTAATAGCCTTCTAGCGAAAAAATTAATCTTTAACCACTGAAAATTTCAAAGCAATTGGTCCAGTATTCGAAGAGAAAAGCGACTTTTTAAAAACGTGTCAAAGAACAAGAACAACAACAACATAATATTGAAACGATCGTTTATGTCCACTTCGTGTCCAAAAAAGATAATTTTATTTATCAGTAATTAGGCCATGAATCCTCGACGCTCGCTACTATAAACAGTTAATAAGACATCGAATTGCTCGTGCAATGGCGCAGCTTGAATTTGATAAACAAAAGATTCATGCTCTTCAGCATGCATAGGTCATTTTCATGCCCAATATATATCTCGTATATCAGTGGATCCAGGCGAGATCTGCAGGTCCTTGAACTTGGAGATACAAATTTATTCATCTCATTTTATAGATAGATATTATAATTGGCTCTATTCTTCAGAGCTTTGCAGCTTCTCATCCGAAGAAGACTCATCCACGAGCATCTTAATTGGCCCTGTTTTCGGATCTACTGAATAGAACTATAATAGGATAGAACTTTAAAATCCAAATAAAAAGTACTCAATGTATAGAAAATTTACGCTTATAGGAAATCAATTTATTCTTTAAACTATAAAATCATATAATGTATAATTAGGAAGTAATAAGATGTTTTTCAGTCTAATTCACTCTGTTGGCTTTGCAATTAAGTTGTCATTACTACTTTGTAATTATTTCTTTGAGATACCCAACATAATAAATATTAAGCGTTTTAGCAGGGTTATACTAATAAATAGACAGAAACAGGTATATTATTGTTTTGTACACGTGCCCTATGATCAGGATAGACAAACACATTTAGGGAATCTACTTTAAAGTTGTTGTAGTTTGATAACGATACTATTTGAATGACATAATAACAGAAACAGGCGTTGTATACAGGTATTGTTGTTTTATACGTGCCCTTTATCTGGGATAGACCAACACGTTTAGACAAACAGATGCTGCACGTTGGCAAAATATTATTGACAGACTTTAGAAATGTATTTTATATAAAATCAGGAATGAGATGGACCGATCAACACTTAGCATAAAATAAGCGCCAATTTAAATCCCAATGCCTGGTAATTTATAGATATAGCTTGCAAATTCAAGACAAATGATTGTATTCAGCACCGTGCTGATCACAAATATAGACATTATATAGAAAACATTCAGTAACGCTCAATATATAGATACCTCAATCAGCTCAAACTGAAATTTGTGATTTATTCTGTTTTAACAAAACAAATTTGTCACCAAACCATCCGTGTCGCTTTGAACTCTTTAAATTTATTTGTTGGATTAGTCCCACTTTCCCGGTGCCAATACTTTAACAACACTGAATATAAATTGTGACTGAACGTTTATTTCATTTTTAAAGTTTTGTTCAGGGTTTCGGTTATCCATTATATCTACTAGTGTTACAGCTATAAAATTAAGAAGTATAATTTTACTTTGTTTTCAATTAAATATTTTAGTAAATTTCCGATTAAATGAAACTCTAAAACAGCACAAGATGGCATTCAATGCTTATTACCTGTTGTTGTTGTTGTTGTTGTTGTTATACGTTATAGTTGTTATTATACCATATGATATATTATTGAATATCCAATATTGACAGACGTTTTGCTGTTTCACATTGCATCGTGAATTATATTTCGTTTTTGCCTTTTGGTTTTCAATATACCACATACTACATTACTTAATTTACTTCATATTGAAATTATTCTCTACTGTTACACATGGAACGTTCTTCATTTTTCATAAATTTGCAATAATAAACTAATGTCTAATAGATAGAATCTTGAGCCTCAATGAAATTTTTTATATTAAACCATTATGTATTTCGATAAAAAAACTTTCAAAAGTTTTCTTCTCAAAATTTAAAAATAGCATTCATTGCTATTTCTGAGACACGGGAACCAAAAAGTAAATGTAATTCAGTTGAAAACTCATCACTTTATATTATAAAGAAATATTTATTTACAGAAATAAAATTAATAATCCCTTAATGAAAAACACATAAAAATTTTGCAAACATGAAAAAAAATTGGGAAATTGTAATTTTGGTTTCATTTGCCTTGGACGTCCTAACTTCTGTTGATAAAACAACAGTGCAGCTATTCCCAACCACACAGTCAATTCTTTGTATTCACGGAAATTTTATAAGTAGTACTAATCCGTTATATCAGAAATTTGTTATTCATTTTTTAGTTTAGCTGCCAAAGCAGTGAGCTTCAACTATTGATTGTGACGCTTAGATCAACTTTTTCTTTCATTTCTAAGTTATAAATTTCTAAGTTTGAGGTAACTATGAACACAGATCTTCTTTTCTTCATGGTGAATGGAAAATATTTTTATACTTTTTCATAAATACCTTGCAAGAAGAGACGAGTAATTGCATCATAACAATGATACATTTTCTGAATTCAAAGGAACGTTAGGTTGCAAAGAGATTTTAAGCTAGGTTAGGTTGCAATGAGATTTTGAGCTTTTTTATCTATTTTACATAGGTTGCATGATGCAATGTTTCATCATCTTCCAAAACATCCAATTACAGCATCAAGGGTTGGCATAGTGGCTGTGATCACAAACTCTGTACATAAACGTTAAAATAACACCCGCATGCTAATAAATCAACACAATTTCATAATGAGATAATGTACATAATTCATTGTTTGCATTTCAAATCCTGTATCATGTCGATAAAACAACATTATAATATTTCCAATCACATTTTAAATTCCCAATTTCTATTGAAACCTTACAAACCAAACACTAATATTGTGT
Source organism: Styela clava (assembly GCF_964204865.1). Taxonomy (NCBI): domain Eukaryota; kingdom Metazoa; phylum Chordata; class Ascidiacea; order Stolidobranchia; family Styelidae; genus Styela; species Styela clava. The sequence goes on along the minus strand of NC_135252.1, from coordinate 18,810,656 downwards.
ATATTAACATTGTTATTATGAAAAAAAATAAAGTTCCGATAACCAACACATATGCATAATTGAATTTAATTGTAATTTTTGTCTTGTTTGTCTTTGACGTCCTGACTGCTGTTGATAAAACAACATGGCAGCTATTTTCAACCATAAATCAATCCTTATCATCTCTTGAAATATTACACTTAGCAATATAAGGATTTTGTTATTGAGATATTTGGTTCACCTGCAAAAGCACTGAGATTCAACACATCAGGTTATGCCAACATTTTCTTAATACGCCAAACATGCACCACTGTAGTCATTTGAGTAGTGATGATAATTTCTGTGTCAACTTTTCAAATAATTTCATTTTTAAATTAGCATCTACTTTAATTAAAATGGTCATATGATGGTGACCTTGCTAAGCTTGGCCTCGATAAATCAACAGTGTCTTTGATTTTATGTTCCGAATATTGCATAAGTATGTTCTCAATAATTGTAACTTAGGTCAACCTCATATTTAATTTCTTAGTAATAAGTTAGAAAAAAAGGGTCTTCTTCATGGTAGATGGGAAATATTGTTAAGACTTTTCATATATACCATGCTAAACGAAACAAGTAACTATCTTATAGCAATAATAAATATATTTTCTGATTAGCCTTATTTAATATCACAAGCCGTATTCAAATTTTGATTTATTTTCGTTTCTTTTTTCGACGATTTTTTTATTTGCATATATTGTCGTAATTTTCTTGTTATATGAATGATAAAATTGGCGAAAAAACAAGATGGAGCGTTCACGTAAACATATAACTTACAAACTAATATGACATATCAAGCAAAGTTTCAAGTTTCTGTTGATGACTTGTTTTGTAATGCGGCGACTCCCTTTTTCGGGATTTTTTACCGTTACTGGAAATTGCAATAAAGTTGTGACGTCAAATATTCAATTTATTTAAATATTTATGGATTGAAATACAAAGTAGTCATTCAAAGGAACGTTAGGTTGAAATGAGAAATTCAACCTATAATTATAGCTTGTAACCTTTTTTTATTTTATTTATTTTACATCGGTTGCATGATGCAATTTATTATTATCTTTCAAAATATCCAATTGCAGCATCAAGGCATTGCATAGTGACTGTGATTACAAACTTGGAAATTAAACATTAAAATAACATACGCTTGCTAATAAATCAACACAACTTCATAATGAGATGATGTATATATTTCATTGTTTTGATTCAAGTCATAAAGCTTGTCGATGAAACAACATAATGAGTATTTCAAATCATATGTTCACTCCTAATTATTATTGAAACCTTACAAAGTAAACACTAATATCGTGTACATTGCTATTATGAAAAAAAAGTTCTGATAACCAACACATATGCATAATTGGATAATTGTAACTTTTGTCTTGTTTGCCTTTAACTTCCTGACTGCTGTTGATAAAACAACAATGCAGCTATTTTCAACCACAACATCAACCCTTTGTATTTCTTGAAATATTACAAGTAGGACTAATGCGTAGTATAAAGACTTTGTTATTAAGATATTTAGTTTGGCTGCCAAAGCACTAAGCTTTAACATATTGAATTGTGTCAACAATTTTGTCATTACGAGAAAAATGCACCACTGTAGTCATTTGAGTAGTGATGAAAATTTCTGTGTCAATTTTTCAAATAACTTATTTTTTAAATTAGCATCTACAATTGTGATATATCATCGTCTTATTTTGTTGTTGTTATAATAAAGATAAATTGAAGGAATATAAAATAGTATGACCATATGTATGAATATCTTTCAAAGAAAGATAACAAATGTAATAAGAAAACAAGATACTGTGTCAAAAATCGCGCCTTGATTTCGTACACAAAAATCGAAATGAACCAGCTTCCCATTATTCGAAATAGGTCGTGTGTGTATGCTAATGTAAATTTTGTCAAAGAGTGGTTTAATTTCTTAGATAGCAATGTTCTAACGCAAGAGAGATGAAGTTTTTATCAATACTTGACTTATAATTCTTCATTCACTATTGTTCATTAATTCTGCTATAACCCGGGCGACTCAACTTGGTAATCGGAAGTACAATCTTTGGACTCTTTTATGCTACGTTACTTTTGAAATTATCGGTCACCCGCTTGTTGTTGCTTTACCTCAGCATAGACAGCCCCACTACAGCAAATATTTGAATCTTCACGCTGAACGAGACCGAAGAATCATTATACATACTTCGTTTAGCCTGGAATATGGTATAACCCTTATTGGAGAGTACCTATGGAGCGTTTTGGTATTATGTTGTTGTTGATCATCATGTTGTTAATATTCCTTTCCTTCTTCACTTTTTTTTTATTACCTACTGGACCAATTGCTTTGAAATTTTCAGTGAAAAAAATTGTATTGGTCGCTAGGCAATTACTTTTATTCATTTCAAAAATTTCTGTTGGCTCTATGAGATTCGTTTTTAGTGTGTGATTACCTCATCAAGAAATCGCGCATCTTGCGGCGGTTCACGTTTGCGTTAGTCGTGAAGTTTGCCGTACGTATTGGAATTTATGTTCTTATATTTGAGCTTTGCCCCCTTGTTTACTTTACACAATATATATTGTGTATTTTTGAAGACATAAATTTTTTACTATTCCCTATTTCATTATCACGGAAAGGCCAATTAGTAGAAATTCGAAATTAAATACAAATATAAAACTGGAATATGTAACAATCAGGCAATATAGCAAATTTATACTTGAAATTAATAATATACTGTTCCGATATAGGAAACTTTTTAAACACTTTGGTGTTATCTGAATTATTTTTTGTTTAGCAAAACTATAATTGACTTTTTATTTTTTATTAAATGTATAACATTAAATAATTTTTTTTCAGCAACGAAATGATCGGTAAATCTTTAAAAACACGATCATGCTAAAAGACTCTACTTGAGAATTGGCTATTGTTGGTATTGTCTGCTCAATATAAACATGAAGCAATGTTGAGCTACGTTTTAAACATATAATCCCAGGCATCAAACTGTTTCTAACAACACACTATACACACGCAATAGCACGAGTATCATTTAGCTATTACAAGAGGAGGGATGTGTTTATTAACTAATAAAAAAGGAAGATGACCTAAGACACAAAGTTATTTCAATGATATAGGCGTATTATTGGCACAATCTAAAGTATTGATGCATATTGCCCTGACAACTAAAAGACACACCCAAAATTACAAAGCCCTTCAACCCGAAGAAGTGTTTGCTTCGATAAATTTATAATGAACAATCAGGAATTATGAAGTGGATTTCTACAGCATATATACTGGGAAATTTTCTGCAAAAATCAGTCCTTATTCGACACCGAGTAGAGACAATCATGAAGACTCTGTTAGTACTTCTGGTCTGCTTGGCCGTAAGTATAGATCTTAAGGTATTAAATTAGTTTTCAATTTTGTTTGACAACCAAAATCTTCCATTTTCAGGCAGCAAATGCCGCCGTTTACATTCAACCCAGTCACTGCGGTTACGTCCGCTGGAACGTCAGGAGATATTACACTTTCCCATCCACGTGTTTCCGATTCAGCTTCAAGTTCAAACAAGCATGGTGCACTTCTAGATACTATCGCTCTGTGTTGACCTCATATCCCGGAAAGAGATGCACCTCCCGAAAATTCAGAGGTAATTTTTATTGAAAGTTTATAAACAGCCATGTCATGCAAAGGGAATTCAGCCAAATAATACATTATTTGTGGAAACAGACAATGTCATGTTTGACAGTTTTTCTGTCTGTTCGATTAGACATAATATTAATAAAAATGTCTCTAAGAATTTCACCCTGAAATAGCTTTTGTCTTTATTATTTGCCAAATTGATGCGTCAATGAAAAAAAAAAAATGAAATGAAGAAACTGGCCGTTGCAAGGACGTCCAATATCACGTATACCACTACAAATACCCCATATATACACAAATACTAATGTACAATATAAAGTGTGGAGCAATAAATATACAAATTCGAATTTTTATTAATTTGTGCACATTTGCTCCAGGAAATTAGATGATAGCCAGGAAATTTCATTTGACATTTCTTATGCATTATTTTCTATATGAAATTTTAAGAATGGTCTGAAAGGAAGTTCGTTCGGGTTGTCAGAACTCGTTTGTCCAGAAGAGCCCTCTCAATCCACAAACAAATGAAGAAGAGCTACAGAAAATGGTACAATGTAATGTGCGTTCGCGTGTCTGCAGCCAAAAGAAAATACAGAAGATCAGTCAACAAATACACCAAAAGATACCTTCGGTAAGTCCACTAATGTTGCGACTTATAAATGCATTCTCATGACATGATTTAAAATTTGTTATTTACAGTCGTGCTTCAAGGCGTGAGAGAAGACGTATCCTCAAGTTGAAGAGTAAGGCAATCAGAAAATACAATGCTGCTATCAGCAGAATGTACAGACGTGCAGTCAAGAGTTACAAGAGAGTTATGAAGAGAATGTACAGTACTGTTCTCAAGTTCCACAGAAGACTTCGCAGATTGTATGATTAACTTCATAGATAGACATAATGTGCATGAAGATTTCTATACAAAATGATATAACATATTATTTACAGCTCTGTGAGGTGCTTCAGAAACCGCAAGACCAGAATTACCAAATACAGAAGATCTTTGAAGAAACGCATGAACAAATATGTGAGAAGGTACAAGAAGGTCATGAAGAGATTCGTCACCAAGAGAGTTGCCATCTTCAAGAAACTCCTCACTAGAGTCCATTGTAAGTAGTTTTACTTTCAAAACTATTCTGAATACAAAAAGCATTTTGTTTGGCATTCGAAGTATCATCATGAACAAATTGAAAGTATTGATCATTTGTGTTGAATTGTGGCTTCAATTTTTAAAAACAATTGTTTTTCTATCATCAATATTTTACAACTGACTACTGTGCTTTGTCAAATTCGTAGTACCACTAATCTATTTCACCCTCATTTGATTTGTCAATCCTTGTTCTAAAAACTGCGTGACAATGTCATTGATGAATCTTTCCTGTCCACATATTTGTGTGTTATCTGTCTTGAGTATAAAATGAATTATTTTTCTCAGGCTCTAGAACATGGAAAAGACGTGACGTGCGCAAAGTTATCAGAGTCTTCAGAAGACGTGAAACAAGAGCATACCTGAGAAGGGCCAGCGTATACAGCCGCAAGCTGAGAAGTGCAACCGCCAGACTTGTGAAGAATTACGCATGTGCTTATCAATGTGCAACAGGAACTTTGTGCTTCAGAAGAAGACGTTATTACCGTACCTGGTAAGACGACAAAAGTTTATTTGATATTGAACTGGTTTGACTAAATTTTGAATGTAACATTGGTAAAAATTTAATTTATGATTTGTTAATATTTTCTAGCCGCAGAATCAGATACGTGTGGAGATTCAAAATCAGAAGATCCAGATGCTTCCGTTTGATCACTTACAGATTCAAGTACAGACAAATGAGATTCAAGAAATTGAAATCTTGTAACACCAGTGAGACATTTCCCACGAATTTTTAATATTTTATGTTACATTTTGTGTTATTTTAAAATAATATAATAAATTTTAGAAAAGGTCAATGTATCTGTCAAGAAATTCACCAAAAAGCTGAAAACCAGAAGAAACAAGGCAATTTCCGCCGCATGGAGAAAATACAGAGCATGGAGAAAACTTGCTATCAGACGTAACAAGAGCGCATTGAAAAGATTCACCAAAATTGTCAACAAGAGACACATAGTTTTGAGAACCTATTTCAGATCCACTTACTTGTGCAGGTGAGTTCATTACAAAAAGAGTTGAATTTAGTTTTCTAAATCAATATATTGGAAGTCATTATGTATAATATAATTCACCTCCAGACGGTTATGACTGAGTTGAATGCACGCAAAAATATTTATGTTGTTCACAGATCCCAACGCATCACTAAACGTTATTTGAGAAAGTTTGCAGCATACAAGAGACAATTGCGTCGTCAAAAGAGAAGGGCAATCAGAAAATACAAGAAAATGCTCGCAAGAAGACTTGCAAGAGCCACCAAGTTCTACAAATCCAGAATTGCTAGCTACAAGAAGATGATCAACCGTTTGATCTCCAGAGTTGTTAAGGGTTACAAACGTTGTTTGTCTACCAGAAAAATAAGAATCACCAAATACAGCAGGCGTCTCAAGAAACTGAGAAGGAGAATGAGGACACGCCTTTCAAGACGTCTGACCAAGGTAAACTATTGTAAGTGTTAAATTAATTTGAATAATATTTTGAAGCCCATACTTTGTAATAATTTTAGAAAATAGGAATTTTTTATTGAATTTAGTTTATTTTTCAAACATAATTTTCTGGTATACAAAATAAATAAAGTTTTTTAGAGATTTTTTATAAAGATTTTTAATCCAAATTGTTATGATTGATATCCTTTTTCAGATCTACAAGCTGAAGGTGAGGCAATATGCTAAATTCATGAAATTCTACACCAGCAAAAGACTCCGTGGTGCAGCCCGCAGACTCTACAATGCATACAAACTCAAGGCAAGATCTGACAGAAACAGGGTACTTCGCAAGTTCGACAGAGCATGGAGGAAACACATCCGTACATTCACAAGACACTACGCTTGTTCTTACAGATGCACTTACCGTGCTAAATTCTCCGTCCCAAAGATCCGTGTTGTCTTCAGATACAAATGTGCCTTGCCTACCTACAGGGTGTACCGCTACAAAATCAGGCGCTTCTGGTGAGTTCTAAATTTATCAATGAACAAAGTTGGTTTTGGTTCATGTCCGGCAAACAAGCATATTCAATATACGAATGCTCAATCCTTTGAGATTAAGATAATTTTCCAAGTGATAATGTCATTTTTTACGCACATTGTTTAGTATTATATAATATATTCTTTTTTATAGCACTTACAGAAGATTCAGAATCGTTAGACGCAATAGATGTTACCAATACATTCGTTGTGGATGTGCTTAAATGCAACAATGACCGAACGACCGACCAACAATCATTTTAGTTTAGTTATAGTTTAGGCTGTTGAGTTTACATCAATTGCGTTTAACATATTTTGCTTTTGAAATAAAATTCACGGCAATTGCATAAAATCTAGATTTTATAATTTCCTGAGTGTTCCTAGGTCTGACAGCATTAGAGCAAAATTGTGGTGTGTCTAGTGCGAATTCACCATTAGGCAAGGTAGGGGGGACCTCATGCCTGTTTTAATCGTTTTAAATTTGTAAATCAATATCCCAGAATAGAAGCGTGTCAAAATTTCACAAAACTGATATTTGTCAATTTTTTTAATCAAGTCAATAATTCTTGTACCAAACATTATATAAAAGCGTAAAAAGTTAAATACGATCGAATAAATGAATTTTTCTGAATTCGAGAAACTAAACCTTGAAAACTTATCAAAATGAAATGAACAGTTTTAACCATAATAATGTCCTTATATTTTGACACATCTTAAGGAAATATCGATAATTAGCTATGTATACTAATTTATATGAGCAACAACCAAATTGATCATTATTACAATTTTAATATTTCTGATCTTTTAAACGTAGAACTATTTATTTCAACAAGAGAGCTACGCATAAATATATGGACTCGTTAGACCAGAGCGAATCAGTCCTTACCGGTACCTTTGACGCTACCGGTACCCTCAAAAAAGTTCTGAATTTCCAGTAGCAAGAATTTTGCAGAATCAAAACGTACAGCCAGTCATGACACTGACTAAAATCCGTGTTCCCATGGATAAAAAATAATACAGCAAAATTTTAGACCAAATATCAAATTTCATAGAATTCACGCAAAATTTTGAAATAAATAAAAGTAATAGCCTTCTAGCGAAAAAATTAATCTTTAACCACTGAAAATTTCAAAGCAATTGGTCCAGTATTCGAAGAGAAAAGCGACTTTTTAAAAACGTGTAAAAGAACAAGAACAACAACAACATAATATTGAAACGATCGTTATGTCCACTTCGTGTCCAAAAAAGATAATTTTATTTATCAGTAATTAGGCCATGAATCCTCGACGGTCGCTACTATAAACAGTTAATAAGACATCGAATTGCTCCTGCAATGGCGCAGCTTGAATTTGATAAACAAAAGATTCATGCTCTTCAGCATGCGTAGGTCATTTTCATGCCCAATATATATCTCGTATATCAGTGGATCCAGGCGAGATCTGAAGGTCCTTGAACTTGGAGATACAAATTTATTCATCTCATTTTATAGATAGATATTATAATTGGCTCTATTCTTCAGAGCTTTGCAGCTTCTCATCAGAAGAAGACTCATCCACGAGCATCTTAATTGGCCCTGTATTCGGATCTACTGAATAGAACTATAAAGGATAGAACTTTAAAATCCAAATAAAAAGTACTCAATGTATAGAAAATTTACGCTTATAGGAAATCAATTTATTCTTTAAACTATAAAATCATATAATGTATAATTAGGAAGTAATAAGATGTTTTTCAGTCTAATTCACTCTGTTGGCTTTGCAATGAAGTTGTCATTACTACTTTGTTATTATTTCTTTGAGATACCCAACATAATAAATATTAAACTAATAAATGGACAGAAACAGGTATATTATTGTTTTGTACACGTGCCCTATGATCAGGATAGACAAACACATTTAGGGAATCTACTTTAAAGTTGTTGTAGTTTGATAACGATACTATTTGAATGACATAATAACAGAAACAGGCGTTGTATACAGGTATTGTTGTTTTATACGTGCCCTTTATCTGGGATAGACCAACACGTTTAGACAAACAGATGCTGCACGTTGGCAAAATATTATTGACAGACTTTAGAAATGTATTTTATATAAAATCAGGAATGAGATGGACCGATCAACACTTAGCATAAAATAAGCGCCAATTTAAATCCCAATGCCTGGTAATTTATAGATATAGCTTGCAAATTCAAGACAAATGATTGTATTCAGCACCGTGCTGATCACAAATATAGACATTATATAGAAAACATACAGTAACGCTCAATATATAGATACCTCAATCAGCTCAAACTGAAATTTGTGATTTATTCTGTTTTAACAAAACAAATTTGTCACCAAACCATCCGTGTCGCTTTGAACTCTTTAAATTTATTTGTTGGATTAGTCTCACTTTCCCGGTGCCAATACTTTAACAACACTGAATATAAATTGTGACTGAACGTTTATTTCATTTCTAAAGTTTTGTTCAGGGTTTCGGTTATCCATTATATCTACTAGTGTTACAGCTATAAAATTAAGAAGTATAATTTTACTTTGTTTTCAATTAAATATATTAGTAAATTTCCGATTAAATGAAACTCTAAAACAGCACAAGATGGCATTCAATGCTTATTACCTGTTGTTGTTGTTGTTATACGTTATAGTTGTTATTATACCATATGATATATTATTGAATATCCAATATTGACAGACGTTTTGCTGTTTCACATTGCATCGTGAATTATATTTCGTTTTTGCCTTTTGGTTTTCAATATACCACATACTACATTACTTAATTTACTTCATATTGAAATTATTCTCTACTGTTACACATGGAACGTTCTTCAATTTTCATAAATTTGCAATAATAAACTAATGTCTAATAGATAGAATCTTGAGCCTCAATGAAACTTTTTATATTAAACCATTTATGTATTTCGATAAAAAAACTTTCAAAAGTTTTCTTCTCAAAATTTAAAAATAGCATTCATTGCTATTTCTGAGACACGGGAACCAAAAAGTAAATGTAATTCAGTTGAAAACTCATCACTTTATATTATGAAGAAATATTTATTTACAGAAATAAAATTAATAATCCCTTAATGAAAAACACATAAAAATTCTGCAAACATGAAAAAAAATTGGGAAATTGTAATTTTGGTTTCATTTGCCTTGGACGTCCTAACTTCTGTTGATAAAACAACAGTGCAGCTATTCCCAACCACACAGTCAATTCTTTGTATTCACGGAAATTTTATAAGTAGTACTAATCCGTTATATCAGAAATTTGTTATTCATTTTTTAGTTTAGCTGCCAAAGCAGTGAGTTTCAACTATTGATTGTGACGCTTAGATCAACTTTTTCTTTCATTTCTAAGTTATAAATTTCTAAGTTTGAGGTAACTATGAACACAGATCTTCTTTTCTTCATGGTGAATGGAAAATATTTTTATACTTTTTCATAAATACCTTGCAAGAAGAGACGAGTAATTGCATCATAACAATGATACATTTTCTGAATTCAAAGGAACGTTAGGTTGCAAAGAGATTTTAAGCTAGGTTAGGTTGCAATGAGATTTTGAGCTTTTTTATCTATTTTACATAGGTTGCATGATGCAATGTTTCATCATCTTCCAAAACATCCAATTACAGCATCAAGGGTTGGCATAGTGGCTGTGATCACAAACTCTGTACATAAACGTTAAAATAACACCCGCATGCTAATAAATCAACACAACTTCATAATGAGATAATGTACATAATTCATTGTTTGCATTTCAAATCCTGTATCATGTCGATAAAACAACATTATAATATTTCCAATCACATTTTAAATTCCCAATTTCTATTGAAACCTTACAAACCAAACACTAATATTGTGTATATTAACATTGTTATTATGAAAAAAAATAAAGTTCCGATAACCAACACATATGCATAATTGAATTTAATTGTAATTTTTGTCTTGTTTGTCTTTGACGTCCTGACTGCTGTTGATAAAACAACATGGCAGCTATTTTCAACCATAAATCAATCCTTATCATCTCTTGAAATATTACACTTAGCAATATAAGGATTTTGTTATTAAGATATTTGGTTCACCTGCAAAAGCACTGAGATTCAACACATCAGGTTATGCCAACATTTTCTTAATACGCCAAACATGCACCACTGTAGTCATTTGAGTAGTGATGATAATTTCTGTGTCAACTTTTCAAATAATTTTATTTTTAAATTAGCATCTACTTTAATTAAAATGGTCATATGATGGTGACCTTGCTAAGCTTGGCCTCGATAAATCAACAGTGTCTTTGATTTTATGTTCTGAATATTGCATAAGTATGTTCTCAATAATTGTAACTTAGGTCAACCTCATATTTAATTTCTTAGTAATAAGTTAGAAAAAAAGGGTCTTCTCCATGGTAGATGGGAAATATTGTTAAGATTTTTCATATATACCATGCTAAAAGAAACAAGTAACTATCTTATAGCAATAATAAATATATTTTCTGATTAGCCTTATTTAATATCACAAGCCGTATTCAAATTTTGATTTATTTTCGTTTCTTTTTTCGACGATTTTTTTATTTGCATATATTGTCGTAATTTTCTTGTTATATGAATGATAAAATTGGCGAAAAAACAAGATGGAGCGTTTACGTAAACATATAACTTACAAACTAATAAGACATATCAAGCAAAGTTTCAAGTTTCTGTTGATGACTTGTTTTGTAATGCGGCGACTCCCTTTTTCGGGATTTTTTACCGTTACTGGAAATTGCAATAAAGTTGTGACGTCAAATATTCAATTTATTTAAATATTTATGGATTGAAATACAAAGTAGTCATTCAAAGGAACGTTAGGTTGAAATGAGAAATTCAACCTATAATTATAGCTTGTAACCTTTTTTTATTTTATTTATTTTACATCGGTTGCATGATGCAATTTATTATTATCTTTCAAAATATCCAATTGCAGCATCAAGGCATTGCATAGTGACTGTGATTACAAACTTGGAAATTAAACATTAAAATAACATACGCTTGCTAATAAATCAACACAACTTCATAATGAGATGATGTATATATTTCATTGTTTTCATTCAAGTCATAAAGCTTGTCGATGAAACAACATAATGAGTATTTCAAATCATATGTTCACTCCTAATTATTATTGAAACCTTACAAAGTAAACACTAATATCGTGTACATTGCTATTATGAAAAAAAAGTTCTGATAACCAACACATATGCATAATTGGATAATTGTAACTTTTGTCTTGTTTGCCTTTAACTTCCTGACTGCTGTTGATAAAACAACAATGCAGCTATTTTCAACCACAACATCAACCCTTTGTATTTCTTGAAATATTACAAGTAGGACTAATGCGTAGTATAAAGACTTTGTTATTAAGATATTTAGTTTGGCTGCCAAAGCACTAAGCTTTAACATATCAGATTGTGTCAACAATTTTGTCATTACGAGAAAAATGCACCACTGTAGTCATTTGAGTAGTGATGAAAATTTCTGTGTCAATTTTTCAAATAACTTATTTTTTAAATTATTATCTACAATTGTGATATATAAATCGTCTTATTTTGTTGTTGTTATAATAAAGATAAATTGAAGGAATATAAAATAGTATGACCATATGTATGAATATCTTTCAAAGAAATATAACAAATGTAATAGGAAAACAAGATACTGTGTCAAAAATCGCGCCTTGATTTCGTACACAAAAATCGAAATGAACCAGCTTCCCGTTATTCGAAATAGGTCGCGTGTGTATGCTAATGTAAATTTTGTCAAATAGTGGTTTAATTTCTTAGATAGCAATGTCCTAACGCAAGAGAGATGAAGTTTTTATCAATACTTGACTTATAATTCTTCATTCACTATTGTTCATTAATTCTGCTATAACCCGGGCGACTCAACTTGGTAATCGGAAGTACAATCTTTGGACTCTTTTATGCTACGTTACTTTTGAAATTATCGGTCACCCGCTTGTTGTTGCTTTACCTCAGCATAGACAGCCCCACGACAGCAAATATTTAAATCTTCACGCTGAACGAGACCAAAGAATCATTATACATACTTCGTTTAGCCTGGAATATGGTATGACCCTTATTGAAGAGTACCTATGGAGCGTTTTGGTATTATGTTGTTGTTGATCATCATGTTGTTAGTATTCCTTTCCTTCTTCACTTTTTTTTTATTACCTACTGGACCAATTGCTTTGAAATTTTCAGTGGAAAAAATTGTATTGATCGCTAGGCAATTACTTTTATTCATTTCAAAAATTTCTGTTGGCTCTATGAGATTTGTTTTTAGTGTGTGATTACCTCATCAAGAAATCGCGCATCTTGCGGCGGTTCACGTTTGCGTTAGTCGTGAAGTTTGCCGTACGTATTGGAATTTATGTTCTTATATTTGAGCTTTGCCCCCTTGTTTACTTTACACAATATATATTGTGTATTTTTGAAGACATAAATTTTTTACTATTCCCTATTTCATTATCACGGAAAGGCCAATTAGTAGAAATTCGAAATTAAATACAAATAGAAAACTGGAATATGTAACAATCAGGCAATATAGCAAATTTATACTTGAAATTAATAATATACTGTTCCGATATAGGAAACTTTTTAAACACTTTGGTGTTATCTGAATTATTTATTGTTTAGCAAAACTATAATTGACTTTTTATTTTTTATTAAATGTATAACATTAAATAAATTTTTTTCAGCAACGAAATGATCGGTAAATCTTTAAAAACACGATCATGCTAAAAGACTCTACTTGAGAATTGGCTATTGTTGGTATTGTCTGCTCAATATAAACATGAAGCAATGTTGAGCTACGTTTTAAACATATAATCCCAGGCATCAAACTGTTTCTAACAACAAACTATACACACGCAATAGCACGAGTATCATTTAGCTATTACAAGAGGAGGGATGTGTTTATTAACTAATAAAAAAGGAAGATGACCTAAGACACAAAGTTATTTCAATGATATAGGCGTATTATTGGCACAATCTAAAGTATTGATGCATATTGCCCTGACAACTAAAAGACACACCCAAAATTACAAAGCCCTTCAACCCGAAGAAGTGTTTGCTTCGATAAATTTATAATGAACAATCAGGAATTATGAAGTGGATTTCTACAGCATATATACTGGGAAATTTTCTGCAAAAATCAGTCCTTATTCGACACCGAGTAGAGACAATCATGAAGACTCTGTTAGTACTTCTGGTCTGCTTGGCCGTAAGTATAGATCTTAAGGTATTAAATTAGTTTTCAATTTTGTTTGACAACCAAAATCTTCCATTTTCAGGCAGCAAATGCCGCCGTTTACATTCAACCCAGTCACTGCGGTTACGTCCGCTGGAACGTCAGGAGATATTACACTTTCCCATCCACGTGTTTCCGATTCAGCTTCAAGTTCAAACAAGCATGGTGCACTTCTAGATACTATCGCTCTGTGTTGACCTCATATCCCGGAAAGAGATGCACCTCCCGAAAATTCAGAGGTAATTTTTATTGAAAGTTTATAAACAGCCATGTCATGCAAAGGGAATTCAGCCAAATAATACATTATTTGTGGAAACAGACAATGTCATGTTTGACAGTTTTTCTGTCTGTTTGATTAGACATAATATTAATAAAAATGTCTCTAAGAATTTCACCCTGAAATAGCTTTTGTCTTTATTATTGTCCAAATTGATGCGTCAATGGAAAAAAAAATGAAATGAAGAAACTGGCCGTTGCAAGGACGTCCAATATCACGTATACCACTACAAATACCCCATATATACACAAATACTAATGTACAATATAAAGTGTGGAGCAATAAATATACAAATTCGAATTTTTATTAATTTGTGCACATTTGCTCCAGGAAATAAGATGATAGCCAGGAAATTTCATTTGACATTTCTTATGCATTATTTTCTATATGAAATTTTAAGAATGGTCTGAAAGGAAGTTCGTTCGGGTTGTCAGAACTCGTTTGTCCAGAAGAGCCCTCTCAATCCACAAACAAATGAAGAAGAGCTACAGAAAATGGTACAATGTAATGTGCGTTCGCGTGTCTGCAGCCAAAAGAAAATACAGAAGATCAGTCAACAAATACACCAAAAGATACCTTCGGTAAGTCCACTAATGTTGCGACTTATAAATGCATTCTCATGACATGATTTAAAATTTGTTATTTACAGTCGTGCTTCAAGGCGTGAGAGAAGACGTATCCTCAAGTTGAAGAGTAAGGCAATCAGAAAATACAATGCTGCTATCAGCAGAATGTACAGACGTGCAGTCAAGAGTTACAAGAGAGTTATGAAGAGAATGTACAGTACTGTTCTCAAGTTCCACAGAAGACTTCGCAGATTGTATGATTAACTTCATAGATAGACATAATGTGCATGAAGATTTCTATACAAAATGATATAACATATTATTTACAGCTCTGTAAGGTGCTTCAGAAACCGCAAGACCAGAATTACCAAATACAGAAGATCTTTGAAGAAACGCATGAACAAATATGTGAGAAGGTACAAGAAGGTCATGAAGAGATTCGTCACCAAGAGAGTTGCCATCTTCAAGAAACTCCTCACTAGAGTCCATTGTAAGTAGTTTTACTTTCAAATAAACAATTTTGAATACAAAAAGCATTTTGTTTGGCATTCGAAGTATCATCATGAACAAATTGAAAGTATTGATCATTTGTGTTGAATTGTGGCTTCAATTTTTAAAAACAATTGTTTTTCTATCATCAATATTTTACAACTGACTACTGTGCTTTGTCAAATTCGTAGTACCACTAATCTATTTCACCCTCATTTGATTTGTCAATCCTTGTTCTAAAAACTGCGTGACAATGTCATTGACGAATCTTTCCTGTCCACATATTTGTGTGTTATCTGTCTTGAGTATAAAATGAATTATTTTTTTCAGGCTCTAGAACATGGAAAAGACGTGACGTGCGCAAAGTTATCAGAGTCTTCAGAAGACGTGAAACAAGAGCATACCTGAGAAGGGCCAGCGTATACAGCCGCAAGCTGAGAAGTGCAACCGCCAGACTTGTGAAGAATTACGCATGTGCTTATCAATGTGCAACAGGAACTTTGTGCTTCAGAAGAAGACGTTATTACCGTACCTGGTAAGACGACAAAAGTTTATTTGATATTGAACTGGTTTGACTAAATTTTGAATGTAACATTGGTAGAAATTTATTTTATGATTTGTTAATATTTTCTAGCCGCAGAATCAGATACGTGTGGAGATTCAAAATCAGAAGATCCAGATGCTTCCGTTTGATCACTTACAGATTCAAGTACAGACAAATGAGATTCAAGAAATTGAAATCTTGTAACACCAGTGAGACATTTCCCACGAATTTTTAATATTTTATGTTACATTTTGTGTTATTTTAAAATAATATAATAAATTTTAGAAAAGGTCAATGTATCTGTCAAGAAATTCACCAAAAAGCTGAAAACCAGAAGAAACAAGGCAATTTCCGCCGCATGGAGAAAATACAGAGCATGGAGAAAACTTGCTATCAGACGTAACAAGAGCGCATTGAAAAGATTCACCAAAATTGTCAACAAGAGACACATAGTTTTGAGAACCTATTTCAGATCCACTTACTTGTGCAGGTGAGTTCATTACAAAAAGAGTTGAATTTAGTTTTCTAAATCAATATATTGGAAGTCATTATGTATAATATAATTCACCTCCAGACGGTTATGACTGAGTTGAATGCACGCAAAAATATTTATGTTGTTCACAGATCCCAACGCATCACTAAACGTTATTTGAGAAAGTTTGCAGCATACAAGAGACAATTGCGTCGTCAAAAGAGAAGGGCAATCAGAAAATACAAGAAAATGCTCGCAAGAAGACTTGCAAGAGCCACCAAGTTCTACAAATACAGACTTGCTAGCTACAAGAAGATGATCAACCGTTTGATCTCCAGAGTTGTTAAGGGTTACAAACGTTGTTTGTCTACCAGAAAAATAAGAATCACCAAATACAGCAGGCGTCTCAAGAAACTGAGAAGGAGAATGAGGACACGCCTTTCAAGACGTCTGACCAAGGTAAACTATTGTAAGTGTTAAATTAATTTGAATATTATTTTGAAGCCCATACATTGTAATATTTTTAGAGAATAGGAATTTTTCATTGAATTTAGTTTATTTTTCAAACATAATTTTCTGGTATACAAAATAAATAAAGTTTTTTAGAGATTTTTTATAAAGATTTTTAATCCAAATTGTTATGATTGATATCCTTTTTCAGATCTACAAGCTGAAGGTGAGGCAATATGCTAAATTCATGAAATTCTACACCAGCAAAAGACTCCGTGGTGCAGCCCGCAGACTCTACAATGCATACAAACTCAAGGCAAGATCTGACAGAAACAGGGTACTTCGCAAGTTCGACAGAGCATGGAGGAAACACATCCGTACATTCACAAGACACTACGCTTGTTCTTACAGATGCACTTACCGTGCTAAATTCTCCGTCCCAAAGATCCGTGTTGTCTTCAGATACAAATGTGCCTTGCCTACCTACAGGGTGTACCGCTACAAAATCAGGCGCTTCTGGTGAGTTCTTCTAAATTTATCAATGAACAAAGTTGGTTTTGGTTCATGTCCGGCAAACAAGCATATTCAATATACGAATGCTCAATCCTTTGAGATTAAGATAATTTTCCAAGTGATAATGTCATTTTTTACGCACATTGTTTAGTATTATATAATATATTCTTTTTTATAGCACTTACAGAAGATTCAGAATCGTTAGACGCAATAGATGTTACCAATACATTCGTTGTGGATGTGCTTAAATGCAACAATGACCGAACGACCGACCAACAATCATTTTAGTTTAGTTATAGTTTAGGCTGTTGAGTTTACATCAATTGCGTTTAACATATTTTGCTTTTGAAATAAAATTCACGGCAATTGCATAAAATCTAGATTTTATAATTTCCTGAGTGTTCCTAGGTCTGACAGCATTAGAGCAAAATTGTGGTGTGTCTAGTGCGAATTCACCATTAGGCAAGGTAGGGGGGAACTCATGCCTGTTTTAATCGTTTTAAATTTGTAAATCAATATTCCAGAATAGAAGCGTGTCAAAATTTCACAAAACTGATATTTGTCAATTTTTTTAATCAAGTCAATAATTCTTGTACCAAACATTATATAAAAGCGTAAAACGTTAAATACGATCGAATAAATGAATTTTTCTGAATTCGAGAAACTAAACCTTGAAAACTTATCAAAATGAAATGAACAGTTTTAACCATAATAATGTCCTTATATTTTGACACATCTTAAGGAAATATCGATAATTAGCTATGTATACTAATTTATATGAGCAACAACCAAATTGATCATTATTACAATTTTAATATTTCTGATCTTTTAAACGTAGAACTATTTATTTCAACAAGAGAGCTACGCATAAATATATGGACACGTTAGACCAGAGCGAATCAGTCCTTACCGGTACCTTTGACGCTACCGGTACCCTCAAAAAAGTTCTGAATTTCCAGTAGCAAGAATTTTGCAGAATCAAAACGTACAGCCAGTCATGACACTGACTAAAATCCGTGTTCCCATGGATAAAAAATAACACAGCAAAATTTTAGACCAAATATCAAATTTCATAGAATTCACGCAAAATTTTGAAATAAATAAGAGTAATAGCCTTCTAGCGAAAAAATTAATCTTTAACCACTGAAAATTTCAAAGCAATTGGTCCAGTATTCGAAGAGAAAAGCGACTTTTTAAAAACGTGTAAAAGAACAAGAACAAGAACAACAACAACATAATATTGAAACGATCGTTATGTCCACTTCGTGTCCAAAAAAGATAATTTTATTTATCAATAATTAGGCCATGAATCCTCGACGCTCGCTACTATAAACAGTTAATAAGACATCGAATTGCTCCTGCAATGGCGCAGCTTGAATTTGATAAACAAAAGATTCATGCTCTTCAGCATGCGTAGGTCATTTTCATGCCCAATATATATCTCGTATATCAGTGGATCCAGGCGAGATCTGCAGGTCCTTGAACTTGGAGATACAAATTTATTCATCTCATTTTATAGATAGATATTATAATTGGCTCTATTCTTCAGAGCTTTGCAGCTTCTCATCAGAAGAAGACTCATCCACGAGCATCTTAATTGGCCCTGTATTCGGATCTACTGAATAGAACTATAATAGGATAGAACTTTAAAATCCAAATAAAAAGTACTCAATGTATAGAAAATTTACGCTTATAGGAAATCAATTTATTCTTTAAACTATAAAATCATATAATGTATAATTAGGAAGTAATAAGATGTTTTTCTGTCTAATTCACTCTGTTGGCTTTGCAATTAAGTTTTCATTACTACTTTGTAATTATTTCTTTGAGATACCCAACATAATAAATATTAAAATAATAAATGAACAGAAACAGGTATATTATTGTTTTATACACGTGCCCAATGATCAGGATAGACAAACACATTTAGGGAATCTACTTTAAAGTTGTTGTAGTTTGATAACGATACTATTTGAATGACATAATAACAGAAACAGGCGTTGTATACAGGTATTGTTGTTTTATACGTGCCCTTTATCTGGGATAGACCAACACGTTTAGACAAACAGATGCTGCACGTTGGCAAAATATTATTGACAGACTTTAGAAATGTATTTTATATAAAATCAGGAATGAGATGGACCGGTCAACACTTAGCATAAAATAAGCGCCAATTTAAATCCCAATGCCTGGTAATTTATAGATATAGCTTGCAAATTCAAGACAAATGATTGTATTCAGCACCGTGCTGATCACAAATATAGACATTATATAGAAAACATACAGTAACGCTCAATATATAGATACCTCAATCAGCTCAAACTGAAATTTGTGATTTATTCTGTTTTAACAAAACAAATTTGTCACCAAACCATCCGTGTCGCTTTGAACTCTTTAAATTTATTTGTTGGATTAGTCTCACTTTCCCGGTGCCAATACTTTAACAACACTGAATATAAATTGTGACCGAACGTTTATTTCATTTCTAAAGTTTTGTTCAGGGTTTCGGTTATTCATTATATCTACTAGTGTTACAGCTATAAAATTGAGAAGTATAATTTTACTTTGTTTTCAATTAAATATATTAGTAAATTTCCGATTAAATGAAACTCTAAAACAGCACAAGATGGCATTCAATGCTTATTACCTGTTGTTGTTGTTGTTATACGTTATAGTTGTTATTATACCATATGATATATTATTGAATATCCAATATTGACAGACGTTTTGCTGTTTCACATTGCATCGTGAATTATATTTCGTTTTTGCCTTTTGGTTTTCAATATACCACATACTACATTACTTAATTTACTTCATATTGAAATTATTCTCTACTGTTACACATGGAACGTTCTTCATTTTTCATAAATTTGCAATAATAAACTAATGTCTAATAGATAGAATCTTGAGCCTCAATGAAATTTTTTATATTAAATCATTTATGTATTTCGATAAAAAAACTTTCAAAAGCTTTCTTCTCAAAATTTAAAAATAGCATTCATTGCTATTTCTGAGACACGGGAACCAAAAAGTAAATGTAATTCAGTTGAAAACTCATCACTTTATATTATAAAGAAATATTTATTTACAGAAATAAAATTAATAATCCCTTAATGAAAAACACATAAAAATTCTGCAAACATGAAAAAAAATTGGGAAATTGTAATTTTGGTTTCATTTGCCTTGGACGTCCTAACTTCTGTTGATAAAACAACAGTGCAGCTATTCCCAACCACACAGTCAATTCTTTGTATTCACGGAAATTTTATAAGTAGTACTAATCCGTTATATCAGAAATTTGTTATTCATTTTTTAGTTTAGCTGCCAAAGCAGTGAGCTTCAACTATTGATTGTGACGCTTAGGTCAACTTTTTCTTTCATTTCTAAGTTATAAATTTCTAAGTTTGAGGTAACTATGAACACAGATCTTCTTTTCTTCATGGTGAATGGAGAATATTTTTATACTTTTTCATAAATACCTTGCAAGAAGAGACAAGTAATTGCATCATAACAATGATACATTTTCTGAATTCAAAAGAACGTTAGGTTGCAAAGAGATTTTAAGCTAGGTTAGGTTGCAATGAGATTTTGAGCTTTTTTATCTATTTTACATAGGTTGCATGATGCAATGTTTCATCATCTTCCAAAACATCCAATTACAGCATCAAGGGTTGGCATAGTGGCTGTGATCACAAACTCTGTACATAAACGTTAAAATAACACCCGCATGCTAATAAATCAACACAACTTCATAATGAGATAATGTACATAATTCATTGTTTGCATTTCAAATCCTGTATCATGTCGATAAAACAACATTATAATATTTCCAATCACATTTTAAATTCCCAATTTCTATTGAAACCTTACAAACCAAACACTAATATTGTGTATATTAACATTGTTATTATGAAAAAAAATAAATTTCCGATAACCAACACATATGCATAATTGAATTTAATTGTAATTTTTGTCTTGTTTGTTTTTGACGTCCTGACTGCTGTTGATAAAACAACATGGCAGCTATTTTAAACCATAAATCAATCCTTATCATCTCTTGAAATATTACACTTAGCAATATAAGGATTTTGTTATTGAGATATTTGGTTCACCTGCAAAAGCACTGAGATTCAACACATCAGGTTATGCCAACATTTTCTTAATACGCCAAACATGCACCACTGTAGTCATTTGAGTAGTGATGATAATTTCTGTGTCAACTTTTCAAATAATTTCATTTTTAAATTAGCATCTACTTTAATTAAAATGGTCATATGATGGTGACCTTGCTAAGCTTGGTCTCGATAAATCAACAGTGTCTTTGATTTTATGTTTTGAATATTGCATAAGTATGTTCTCAATAATTGTAACTTAGGTCAACCTCATATTTAATTTCTTAGTAATAAGTTAGAAAAAAAGGGTCTTCTCCATGGTAGATGGGAAATATTGTTAAGATTTTTCATATATACCATGCTAAAAGAAACAAGTAACTATCTTATAGCAATAATAAATATATTTTCTGATTAGCCTTATTTAATATCACAAGCCGTATTCAAATTTTGATTTATTTTCGTTTCTTTTTTCGACGATTTTTTTATTTGCATATATTGTCGTAATTTTCTTGTTATATGAATGATAAAATTGGCGAAAAAACAAGATGGAGCGTTTACGTAAACATATAACTTACAAACTAATATGACATATCAAGCAAAGTTTCAAGTTTCTGTTGATGACTTGTTTTGTAATGCGGCGACTCCCTTTTTCGGGATTTTTTACCGTTACTGGAAATTGCAATAAAGTTGTGACGTCAAATATTCAATTTATTTAAATATTTATGGATTGAAATACAAAGTAGTCATTCAAAGGAACGTTAGGTTGAAATGAGAAATTCAACCTATAATTATAGCTTGTAACCTTTTTTTATTTTATTTATTTTACATCGGTTGCATGATGCAATTTATTATTATCTTTCAAAATATCCAATTGCAGCATCAAGGCATTGCATAGTGACTGTGATTACAAACTTGGAAATTAAACATTAAAATAACATACGCTTGCTAATAAATCAACACAACTTCATAATGAGATGATGTATATATTTCATTGTTTTCATTCAAGTCATAAAGCTTGTCGATGAAACAACATAATGAGTATTTCAAATCATATGTTCACTCCTAATTATTATTGAAACCTTACAAAGTAAACACTAATATCGTGTACATTGCTATTATGAAAAAAAAGTTCTGATAACCAACACATAAGCATAATTGGATAATTGTAACTTTTGTCTTGTTTGCCTTTAACTTCCTGACTGCTGTTGATAAAACAACAATGCAGCTATTTTCAACCACAACATCAACCCTTTGTATTTCTTGAAATATTACAAGTAGGACTAATGCGTAGTTTAAAGACTTTGTTATTAATATATTGCCAAAGCACTAAGCTTTAACATATCAGATTGTGTCAACAATTTTGTCATTACGAGAAAAATGCACCACTGTAGTCATTTGAGTAGTGATGAAAATTTCTGTGTCAATTTTTCAAATAACTTATTTTTTAAATTAGCATCTACAATTTTGATATATCATCGTCTTATTTTGTTGTTGTTAGAATAAAGATAAATTGAAGGAATATAAAATAGTATGACCATATGTATGAATATCTTTCAAACAAATATAAAAAATGTAATAAGAAAACAAGATACTGTGTCAAAAATCGCGCCTTGATTTCGTACACAAAAATCGAAATGAACCAGCTTCCCGTTATTCGAAATAGGTCGCGTGTGTATGCTAATGTAAATTTTGTCAAATAGTGGTTTAATTTCTTAGATAGCAATGTCCTAACGCAAGAGAGATGACGTTTTTATCAATACTTGAATTATAATTCTTCATTCACTATTGTTCATTAATTCTGCTATAACCCGGGAGACTCAACTTGGTAATCGGAAGTACAATCTTTGGACTCTTTTATGCTACGTTACTTTTGAAATTATCGGTCACCCGCTTGTTGTTGCTTTACCTCAGCATAGACAGCCCCACGACAGCAAATATTTAAATCTTCACGCTGAACGAGACCAAAGAATCATTATACATACTTCGTTTAGCCTGGAATATGGTATAACCCTTATTGGAGAGTACCTATGGAGCGTTTTGGTATTATGTTGTTGTTGATCATCATGTTGTCAGTATTCCTTTCCTTCTTCACTTTTTTTTTATTACCTACTGGACCAATTGCTTTGAAATTTTCAGTGGAAAAATTTTTATTGGTCGCTAGGCAATTACTTTTATTCATTTCAAATATTTCTGTTGGCTCTATGAGATTCGTTTTTAGTGTGTGATTACCTCATCAAGAAATCGCGCATCTTGCGGCGGTTCACGTTTGCGTTAGTCGTGAAGTATGTATTGGAATTTATGTCCTTATATTTGAGCTTTGGCCTCTTGTTTTCTTTACAGAATATATATTGTGTATTTTTAAAGACATAAATTTTTTACTATTCCTTATTTCATCATCACGGAAAGGCCAATTAGTAGAAATTCGAAATGAAATACAAATAGAAAACTGGAATATGTAACAATCAGGCAATATAGCAAATTTATACTCGAAATTAATAATATACTGTTCCGATATAGGAAACTTTTTAAACACTTTGGTGTTATCTGAATTATTTATTGTTTAGCAAAACTATAATTGACTTTTTATTTTTTATTAAATGTATAACATTAAATAAATTTTTTTCAGCAACGAAATGATCGGTAAATCTTTAAAAACACGATCATGCTAAAGGACTCTACTTGAGAATTGGCTATTGATGGTATTGTCTGCTCAATATAAACATGAAGCAATGTTGAGCTACGTTTTAAACATATAATCCCAGGCATCAAACTGTTTCTAACAACAAACTATACACACGCAATAGTACGAGTATCATTTAGCTATTACAAGAGGAGGGATGTGTTTATTAACCAATAAAAAAGGAAGATGACCTAAGACACAAAGTTATTTCAATGATATAGGCGTATTATTGGCACAATCCAAAGTATTGATGCATATTGCCCTGACAACGAAAAGACACACCCAAAATTACAAAGCCCTTCAACCCGAAGTAGTGTTTGCTTCGATAAATTTATAATGAACAATTAAGAATTATGAAGTGGATTTCTACAGCATATATACTGGGAAATTTTCTGCAAAAATCAGTCCTTATTCGACACCGAGTAGAGACAATCATGAAGACTCTGTTAGTACTTCTGGTCTGCTTGGCCGTAAGTATATATCTTAAGGTATTAAATTAGTTTTCAATTTTGTTCGACAACCAAAATCTTACATTTTCAGGCAGCAAATGCCGCCGTTTACATTCAACCCAGTCACTGCGGTTACGTCCGCTGGAACGTCAGGAGATATTACACTTTCCCATCCACGTGTTTCCGATTCAGCTTCAAGTTCAAACAAGCATGGTGCACTTCTAGATACTATCGCTCTGTGTTGACCTCATATCCCGGAAAGAGATGCACCTCTCGAAAATTCAGAGGTAATTTTTATTGAAAGTTTATAAACAGCCATGTCATGCAAAGGGAATTCAGCCAAATAATACATTATTTGTGGAAACAGACAATGTCATGTTTGACAGTTTTTCTGTCTGTTTGATTAGACATAATATTAATAAAAATGTCTCTAAGAATTTCACCCTGAAATAGCTTTTGTCTTTATTATTTGCCAAATTGATGCGTCAATGAAAAAAAAATGAAATGAAGAAACTGGCCGTTGCAAGGACGTCCAATATCACGTATACCACCACAAATACCCCATATATACACAAATACTAATGTACAATATAAAGTGTGAAGCAATAAATATACAAATTCGAATTTTTATTAATTTGTGCACATTTACTCCAGGAAATTAGATGATAGCCAGGAAATTTTATTTGACATTTCTTTTGCATTATTTTCTATATGAAATTTTAAGAATGGTCTGAAAGGAAGTTCGTTCGGGTTGTCAGAACTCGTTTGTCCAGAAGAGCCCTCTCAATCCACAAACAAATGAAGAAGAGCTACAGAAAATGGTACAATGTAATGTGCGTTCGCGTGTCTGCAGCCAAAAGAAAATACAGAAGATCAGTCAACAAATACACCAAAAGATATCTTCGGTAAGTCCACTAATGTTGCGACTTATAAATGCATTCTCATGACATGATTTAAAATTTGGTATTTACAGTCGTGCTTCAAGGCGTGAGAGAAGACGTATCCTCAAGTTGAAGAGTAAGGCAATCAGAAAATACAATGCTGCTATCAGCAGAATGTACAGACGTGCAGTCAAGAGTTACAAGAGAGTTATGAAGAGAATGTACAGTACTGTTCTCAAGTTCCACAGAAGACTTCGCAGATTGTATGATTAACTTCATAGATAGACATAATGTGCATGAAGATTTCCATACAAAATGATATAACATATTATTTACAGCTCTGTAAGGTGCTTCAGAAACCGCAAGACCAGAATTACCAAATACAGAAGATCTTTGAAGAAACGCATGAACAAATATGTGAGAAGGTACAAGAAGGTCATGAAGAGATTCGTCACCAAGAGAGTTGCCATCTTCAAGAAACTCCTCACTAGAGTCCATTGTAAGTAGTTTTACTTTCAAATAAACAATTTTGAATACAAAAAGAATTTTGTTTGGCATTCGAAGTATCATCATGAACAAATTGAAAGTATTGATCATTTGTGTTGAATTGTGGCTTCAATTTTTAAAAACAATTGTTTTTCTATCATCAATACTTTACAACTGACTACTGTGCTTTGTCAAATTCGTAGTAGCCTACCACTAATCTATTTCACCCTCATTTGATTTGTCAATCCTTGTTCTAGAAACTGCGTGACAATGTCATTGACGAATCTTTCCTGTCCATATATTTGTGTGTTATCTGTCTTGAGTATAAAATGAATTATTTTTCTCAGGCTCTAGAACATGGAAAAGACGTGACGTGCGCAAAGTTATCAGAGTCTTCAGAAGACGTGAAACAAGAGCATACCTGAGAAGGGCCAGCGTATACAGCCGCAAGCTGAGAAGTGCAACCGCCAGACTTGTGAAGAATTACGCATGTGCTTATCAATGTGCAACAGGAACTTTGTGCTTCAGAAGAAGACGTTATTACCGTACCTGGTAAGACGACAAAAGTTTATTTGATATTGGACTGGTTTGACTAAATTTTGAATGTAACATTGGTAAAAATTTATTTTATGATTTGTTAATATTTTCCAGCCGCAGAATCAGATACGTGTGGAGATTCAAAATCAGAAGATCCAGATGCTTCCGTTTGATCACTTACAGATTCAAGTACAGACAAATGAGATTCAAGAAATTGAAATCTTGTAACAACAGTAAGACATTTCTCACGAATTTTTAATATTTTATGTTACATTTTGTGTTATTTTAAAATAATATAATAAATTTTAGAAAAGGTCAATGTATCTGTCAAGAAATTCACCAAAAAGCTGAGAGCCAGAAGAAACAAGGCAATTTCCGCCGCATGGAGAAAATACAGAGCATGGAGAAAACTTGCTATCAGACGTAACAAGAGCGCATTGAAAAGATTCACCAAAATTGTCAACAAGAGACACATAGTTTTGAGAACCTATTTCAGATCCACTTACTTGTGCAGGTGAGTTCATTACAAAAAGAGTTGAATTTAGTTTTCTAAATTAATATATTGGAAGTCATTATGTATAATATAATTCACCTCAAGACGGTTATGACTGAGTTGAATGCACGCAAAAATATTTATGTTGTTCACAGATCCCAACGCATCACTAAACGTTATTTGAGAAAGTTTGCAGCATACAAGAGACAATTGCGTCGTCAAAAGAGAAGGGCAATCAGAAAATACAAGAAAATGCTCGCAAGAAGACTTGCAAGAGCCACCAAGTTCTACAAATCCAGACTTGCTAGCTACAAGAAGATGATCAACCGTTTGATCTCCAGAGTTGTTAAGGGTTACAAACGTTGTTTGTCTACCAGAAAAATAAGAATCACCAAATACAGCAGGCGTCTCAAGAAACTGAGAAGGAGAATGAGGACACGCCTTTCAAGACGTCTGACCAAGGTAAACTATTGTAAGTGTTAAATTAATTTGAATATTATTTTGAAGCCCATACATTGTAATAATTTTAGAAAATAGGAATTTTTCATTGAATTTAGTTTATTTTTCAAACATAATTTTCTGGTATACAAAATAAATAAAGTTTTTTAGAGATTTTTTATAAAGATTTTCAATCCAAATTGTTATGATTGATATCCTTTTTCAGATCTACAAGCTGAAGGTGAGGCAATATGCTAAATTCATGAAATTCTACACCAGCAAAAGACTCCGTGGTGCAGCCCGCAGACTCTACAATGCATACAAACTCAAGGCAAGATCTGACAGAAACAGGGTACTTCGCAAGTTCGACAGAGCATGGAGGAAACACATCCGTTCATTCACAAGACACTACGCTTGTTCTTACAGATGCACTTACCGTGCTAAATTCTCCGTCCCAAAGATCCGTGTTGTCTTCAGATACAAATGTGCCTTGCCTACCTACAGGGTGTACCGCTACAAAATCAGGCGCTTCTGGTGAGTTCTAAATTTATCAATGAACAAAGTTGGTTTTGGTTCATGTCCGGCAAACAAGCATATTCAATATACGAATGCTCAATCCTTTGAGATTAAGATAATTTTCCAAGTGATAATGTCATTTTTTACGCACATGGTTTAGTATTATATAATATATTCTTTTTTATAGCACTTACAGAAGATTCAGAATCGTTAGACGCAATAGATGTTACCAATACATTCGTTGTGGATGTGCTTAAATGCAACAATGACCGAACGACCGACCAACAATCATTTTAGTTTAGTTATAGTTTAGGCTGTTGAGTTTACATCAATTGCGTTTAACATATTTTGCTTTTGAAATAAAATTCACGGCAATTGCATAAAATCTAGATTTTATAATTTCCTGAGTGTTCCTAGGTCTGACAGCATTAGAGCAAAATTGTGGTGTGTCTAGTGCGAATTCACCATTAGGCAAGGTAGGGGGGACCTCATGCCTGTTTTAATCGTTTTAAATTTGTAAATCAATATTCCAGAATAGAAGCGTGTCAAAATTTCACAAAACTGATATTTGTCAATTTTTTTAATCAAGTCAATAATTCTTGTATCAAACATTATATAAAAGCGTAAAAAGTGAAATACGATCGAATAAATGAATTTTTCTGAATTCGAGAAACTAAACCTTGAAAACTTATCAAAATGAAATGAACAGTTTTAACCATAATAATGTCCTTATATTTTGACACATCTTAAGGAAATATCGATAATTAGCTATGTATACTAATTTATATGAGCAACAACGAATCTGATCATTATTACAATTTTAATATTTCTGATCTTTTAAACGTAGAACTATTTATTTCAACAAGAGAGCTACGCACAAATATATGGACAAGTTAGACCAGAGCGAATCAGTCCTTACCGGTACCTTTGACGCTACCGGTACCCTCAAAAAAGTTCTGAATTTCCAGTAGCAAGAATTTTGCAGAATCAAAACGTACAGCCAGTCATGACACTGACTAAAATCCGTGTTCCCATGGATAAAAAATAATACAGCAAAATTTTAGACCAAATATCAAATTTCATAGAATTCACGCAAAATTTTGAAATAAATAAAAGTAATAGCCTTCTAGCGATAATCTTTAACCACTGAAAATTTCAAAGCAATTGGTCCAGTATTCGAAGAGAAAAGCGACTTTTTAAAAACGTGTAAAAGAACAAGAACAAGAACAACAACAACATAATATTGAAACGATCGTTATGTCCACTTCGTGTCCAAAAAAGATAATTTTATTTATCAGTAATTAGGCCATGAATCCTCGACGCTCGCTACTATAAACAGTTAATAAGACATCGAATTGCTCCTGCAATGGCGCAGCTTGAATTTGATAAACAAAAGATTCATGCTCTTCAGCATGCGTAGGTCATTTTCATGCCCAATATATATCTCGTATATCAGTGGATCCAGGCGAGATCTGCAGGTCCTTGAAC
The DNA here is from genome assembly GCF_964204865.1 of Styela clava. Taxonomy (NCBI): domain Eukaryota; kingdom Metazoa; phylum Chordata; class Ascidiacea; order Stolidobranchia; family Styelidae; genus Styela; species Styela clava. Next base: position 18,781,244 of record NC_135252.1, on the reverse strand, counting down.
TTGGAGATACAAATTTATTCATCTCATTTTATAGATAGATATTATAATTGGCTCTATTCTTCAGAGCTTTGCAGCTTCTCATCAGAAGAAGACTCATCCACGAGCATCTTAATTGGCCCTGTATTCGGATCTACTGAATAGAACTATAATAGGATAGAACTTTAAAATCCAAATAAAAAATACTCAATGTATAGAAAATTTACGCTTATAGGAAATCAATTTATTCTTTAAACTATAAAATCATAAAATGTATAATTAGGAAGTAATAAGATGTTTTTCAGTCTAATTCACTCTGTTGGCTTTGCAATTAAGTTGTCATTACTACTTTGTAATTATTTCTTTGAGATACCCAACATAATAAATATTAAACTAATAAATGGACAGAAACACGTATATAATTGTTTTGTACACGTGCCCTATGATCAGGATAGACAAACACATTTAGGGAATCTACTTTAAAGTTGTTGTAGTTTGATAACGATACTATTTGAATGACATAATAACAGAAACAGGCGTTGTATACAGGTATTGTTGTTTTATACGTGCCCTTTATCTGGGATAGACCAACACGTTTAGACAAACAGATGCTGCACGTTGGCAAAATATTATTGACAGACTTTAGAAATGTATTTTATATAAAATAAGGAATGAGATGGACCGATCAACACTTAGCATAAAATAAGCGCCAATTTAAATCCCAGTGCCTGGTAATTTATAGATATAGCTTGCAAATTCAAGACAAATGATTGTATTCAGCACCGTGCTGATCACAAATATAGACATTATATAGAAAACATACAGTAACGCTCAATATATAGATACCTCAATCAGCTCAAACTGAAATTTGTGATTTATTCTGTTTTAACAAAACAAATTTGTCACCAAACCATCCGTGTCGCTTTGAACTCTTTAAATTTATTTGTTGGATTAGTCTCACTTTCCCGGTGCCAATACTTTAACAACACTGAATATAAATTGTGACTGAACGTTTATTTCATTTCTAAAGTTTTGTTCAGGGTTTCGGTTATCCATTATATCTACTAGTGTTACAGCTATAAAATTAAGAAGTATAATTTTACTTTGTTTTCAATTAAATATATTAGTAAATTTCCGATTAAATGAAACTCTAAAACAGCACAAGATGGCACTCAATGCTTATTACCTGTTGTTGTTGTTATACGTTATAGTTGTTATTATACCATATGATATATTATTGAATATCCAATATTGACAGACGTTTTGCTGTTTCACATTGCATCGTGAATTATATTTCGTTTTTGCCTTTTGGTTTTCAATATACCACATACTACATTACTTAATTTACTTCATATTGAAATTATGCTCTACTGTTACACATGGAACGTTCTTCAATTTTCATAAATTTGCAATAATAAACTAATGTCTAATAGATAGAATCTTGAGCCTCAATGAAACTTTTTATATTAAACCATTTATGTATTTCGATAAAAAAACTTTCAAAAGCTTTCTTCTCAAAATTTAAAAATAGCATTCATTGCTATTTCTGAGACACGGGAACCAAAAAGTAAATGTAATTCAGTTGGAAACTCATCACTTTATATTATAAAGAAATATTTATTTACAGAAATAAAATTAATAATCCCTTAATGAAAAACACATAAAAATTTTGCAAACATGAAAAAAAATTGGGAAATTGTAATTTTGGTTTCATTTGCCTTGGACGTCCTAACTTCTGTTGATAAAACAACAGTGCAGCTATTCCCAACCACACAGTCAATTCTTTGTATTCACGGAAATTTTATAAGTAGTACTAATCCGTTATATCAGAAATTTGTTATTCATTTATTAGTTTAGCTGCCAAAGCAGTGAGCTTCAACTATTGATTGTGACGCTTAGGTCAACTTTTTCTTTCATTTCTAAGTTATAAATTTCTAAGTTTGAGGTAACTATGAACACAGATCTTCTTTTCTTCATGGTGAATGGAAAATATTTTTATACTTTTTCATAAATACCTTGCAAGAAGAGACGAGTAATTGCATCATAACAATGATACATTTTCTGAATTCAAAGGAACGTTAGGTTGCAATGAGATTTTGAGCTTTTTTATCTATTTTACATAGGTTGCATGATGCAATGTTTCATCATCTTCCAAAACATCCAATTACAGCATCAAGGGTTGGCATAGTGGCTGTGATCACAAACTCTGTACATAAACGGTAAAATAACACCCGCATGCTAATAAATCAACACAACTTCATAATGAGATAATGTACATAATTCATTGTTTGCATTTCAAATCCTGTATCATGTCGATAAAACAACATTATAATATTTCCAATCACATTTTAAATTCCCAATTTCTATTGAAACCTTACAAACCAAACACTAATATTTTGTATATTAACATTGTTATTATGAAAAAAAATAAAGTTCCGATAACCAACACATATGCATAATTGAATTTAATTGTAATTTTTGTCTTGTTTGTCTTTGACGTCCTGACTGCTGTTGATAAAACAACATGGCAGCTATTTTAAACCATAAATCAATCCTTATCATCTCTTGAAATATTACACTTAGCAATATAAGGATTTTGTTATTGAGATATTTGGTTCACCTGCAAAAGTACTGAGATTCAACACATCAGGTTATGCCAACATTTTCTTAATACGCCAAACATGCACCACTGTAGTCATTTGAGTAGTGATGATAATTTCTGTGTCAACTTTTCAAATAATTTCATTTTTAAATTAGCATCTACTTTAATTAAAATGGTCATATGATGGTGACCTTGCTAAGCTTGGTCTCGATAAATCAACAGTGTCTTTGATTTTATGTTTTGAATATTGCATAAGTATGTTCTCAATAATTGTAACTTAGGTCAACCTCATATTTAATTTCTTAGTAATAAGTTAGAAAAAAAGGGTCTTCTCCATGGTAGATGGGAAATATTGTTAAGATTTTTCATATATACCATGCTAAAAGAAACAAGTAACTATCTTATAGCAATAATAAATATATTTTCTGATTAGCCTTATTTAATATCACAAGCCGTATTCAAATTTTGATTTATTTTCGTTTCTTTTTTCGACGATTTTTTTATTTGCATATATTGTCGTAATTTTCTTGTTATATGAATGATAAAATTGGCGAAAAAACAAGATGGAGCGTTTACGTAAACATATAACTTACAAACTAATATGACATATCAAGCAAAGTTTCAAGTTTCTGTTGATGACTTGTTTTGTAATGCGGCGACTCCCTTTTTCGGGATTTTTTACCGTTACTGGAAATTGCAATAAAGTTGTGACGTCAAATATTCAATTTATTTAAATATTTATGGATTGAAATACAAAGTAGTCATTCAAAGGAACGTTAGGTTGAAATGAGAAATTCAACCTATAATTATAGCTTGTAACCTTTTTTTATTTTATTTATTTTACATCGGTTGCATGATGCAATTTATTATTATCTTTCAAAATATCCAATTGCAGCATCAAGGCATTGCATAGTGACTGTGATTACAAACTTGGAAATTAAACATTAAAATAACATACGCTTGCTAATAAATCAACACAACTTCATAATGAGATGATGTATATATTTCATTGTTTTCATTCAAGTCATAAAGCTTGTCGATGAAACAACATAATGAGTATTTCAAATCATATGTTCACTCCTAATTATTATTGAAACCTTACAAAGTAAACACTAATATCGTGTACATTGCTATTATGAAAAAAAGTTCTGATAACCAACACATATGCATAATTGGATAATTGTAACTTTTGTCTTGTTTGCCTTTAACTTCCTGACTGCTGTTGATAAAACAACAATGCAGCTATTTTCAACCACAACATCAACCCTTAGTATTTCTTGAAATATTACAAGTAGGACTAATGCGTAGTATAAAGACTTTGTTATTAAGATATTTAGTTTGGCTGCCAAAGCACTAAGCTTTAACATATTGAATTGTGTCAACAATTTTGTCATTACGAGAAAAATGCACCACTGTAGTCATTTGAGTAGTGATGAAAATTTCTGTGTCAATTTTTCAAATAACTTATTTTTTAAATTAGCATCTACAATTGTGATATATCATCGTCTTATTTTGTTGTTGTTATAATAAAGATAAATTGAAGGAATATAAAATAGTATGACCATATGTATGAATATCTTTCAAAGAAATATAACAAATGTAATAAGAAAACAAGATACTGTGTCAAAAATCGCGCCTTGATTTCGTACACAAAAATCGAAATGAACCAGCTTCCCATTATTCGAAATAGGTCGTGTGTGTATGCTAATGTAAATTTTGTCAAAGAGTGGTTTAATTTCTTAGATAGCAATGTTCTAACGCAAGAGAGATGAAGTTTTTATCAATACTTGACTTATAATTCTTCATTCACTATTGTTCATTAATTCTGCTATAACCCGGGCGACTCAACTTGGTAATCGGAAGTACAATCTTTGGACTCTTTTATGCTACGTTACTTTTGAAATTATCGGTCACCCGCTTGTTGTTGCTTTACCTCAGCATAGACAGCCCCACTACAGCAAATATTTGAATCTTCACGCTGAACGAGACCGAAGAATCATTATACATACTTCGTTTAGCCTGGAATATGGTATAACCCTTATTGGAGAGTACCTATGGAGCGTTTTGGTATTATGTTGTTGTTGATCATCATGTTGTTAATATTCCTTTCCTTCTTCACTTTTTTTTTATTACCTACTGGACCAATTGCTTTGAAATTTTCAGTGAAAAAAATTGTATTGGTCGCTAGGCAATTACTTTTATTCATTTCAAAAATTTCTGTTGGCTCTATGAGATTCGTTTTTAGTGTGTGATTACCTCATCAAGAAATCGCGCATCTTGCGGCGGTTCACGTTTGCGTTAGTCGTGAAGTTTGCCGTACGTATTGGAATTTATGTTCTTATATTTGAGCTTTGCCCCCTTGTTTACTTTACACAATATATATTGTGTATTTTTGAAGACATAAATTTTTTACTATTCCCTATTTCATTATCACGGAAAGGCCAATTAGTAGAAATTCGAAATTAAATACAAATATAAAACTGGAATATGTAACAATCAGGCAATATAGCAAATTTATACTTGAAATTAATAATATACTGTTCCGATATAGGAAACTTTTTAAACACTTTGGTGTTATCTGAATTATTTTTTGTTTAGCAAAACTATAATTGACTTTTTATTTTTTATTAAATGTATAACATTAAATAATTTTTTTTCAGCAACGAAATGATCGGTAAATCTTTAAAAACACGATCATGCTAAAAGACTCTACTTGAGAATTGGCTATTGTTGGTATTGTCTGCTCAATATAAACATGAAGCAATGTTGAGCTACGTTTTAAACATATAATCCCAGGCATCAAACTGTTTCTAACAACACACTATACACACGCAATAGCACGAGTATCATTTAGCTATTACAAGAGGAGGGATGTGTTTATTAACTAATAAAAAAGGAAGATGACCTAAGACACAAAGTTATTTCAATGATATAGGCGTATTATTGGCACAATCTAAAGTATTGATGCATATTGCCCTGACAACTAAAAGACACACCCAAAATTACAAAGCCCTTCAACCCGAAGAAGTGTTTGCTTCGATAAATTTATAATGAACAATCAGGAATTATGAAGTGGATTTCTACAGCATATATACTGGGAAATTTTCTGCAAAAATCAGTCCTTATTCGACACCGAGTAGAGACAATCATGAAGACTCTGTTAGTACTTCTGGTCTGCTTGGCCGTAAGTATAGATCTTAAGGTATTAAATTAGTTTTCAATTTTGTTTGACAACCAAAATCTTCCATTTTCAGGCAGCAAATGCCGCCGTTTACATTCAACCCAGTCACTGCGGTTACGTCCGCTGGAACGTCAGGAGATATTACACTTTCCCATCCACGTGTTTCCGATTCAGCTTCAAGTTCAAACAAGCATGGTGCACTTCTAGATACTATCGCTCTGTGTTGACCTCATATCCCGGAAAGAGATGCACCTCCCGAAAATTCAGAGGTAATTTTTATTGAAAGTTTATAAACAGCCATGTCATGCAAAGGGAATTCAGCCAAATAATACATTATTTGTGGAAACAGACAATGTCATGTTTGACAGTTTTTCTGTCTGTTCGATTAGACATAATATTAATAAAAATGTCTCTAAGAATTTCACCCTGAAATAGCTTTTGTCTTTATTATTTGCCAAATTGATGCGTCAATGAAAAAAAAAAAATGAAATGAAGAAACTGGCCGTTGCAAGGACGTCCAATATCACGTATACCACTACAAATACCCCATATATACACAAATACTAATGTACAATATAAAGTGTGGAGCAATAAATATACAAATTCGAATTTTTATTAATTTGTGCACATTTGCTCCAGGAAATTAGATGATAGCCAGGAAATTTCATTTGACATTTCTTATGCATTATTTTCTATATGAAATTTTAAGAATGGTCTGAAAGGAAGTTCGTTCGGGTTGTCAGAACTCGTTTGTCCAGAAGAGCCCTCTCAATCCACAAACAAATGAAGAAGAGCTACAGAAAATGGTACAATGTAATGTGCGTTCGCGTGTCTGCAGCCAAAAGAAAATACAGAAGATCAGTCAACAAATACACCAAAAGATACCTTCGGTAAGTCCACTAATGTTGCGACTTTTAAATGCATTCTCATGACATGATTTAAAATTTGTTATTTACAGTCGTGCTTCAAGGCGTGAGAGAAGACGTATCCTCAAGTTGAAGAGTAAGGCAATCAGAAAATACAATGCTGCTATCAGCAGAATGTACAGACGTGCAGTCAAGAGTTACAAGAGAGTTATGAAGAGAATGTACAGTACTGTTCTCAAGTTCCACAGAAGACTTCGCAGATTGTATGATTAACTTCATAGATAGACATAATGTGCATGAAGATTTCTATACAAAATGATATAACATATTATTTACAGCTCTGTGAGGTGCTTCAGAAACCGCAAGACCAGAATTACCAAATACAGAAGATCTTTGAAGAAACGCATGAACAAATATGTGAGAAGGTACAAGAAGGTCATGAAGAGATTCGTCACCAAGAGAGTTGCCATCTTCAAGAAACTCCTCACTAGAGTCCATTGTAAGTAGTTTTACTTTCAAAACTATTCTGAATACAAAAAGCATTTTGTTTGGCATTCGAAGTATCATCATGAACAAATTGAAAGTATTGATCATTTGTGTTGAATTGTGGCTTCAATTTTTAAAAACAATTGTTTTTCTATCATCAATATTTTACAACTGACTACTGTGCTTTGTCAAATTCGTAGTACCACTAATCTATTTCACCCTCATTTGATTTGTCAATCCTTGTTCTAAAAACTGCGTGACAATGTCATTGATGAATCTTTCCTGTCCACATATTTGTGTGTTATCTGTCTTGAGTATAAAATGAATTATTTTTCTCAGGCTCTAGAACATGGAAAAGACGTGACGTGCGCAAAGTTATCAGAGTCTTCAGAAGACGTGAAACAAGAGCATACCTGAGAAGGGCCAGCGTATACAGCCGCAAGCTGAGAAGTGCAACCGCCAGACTTGTGAAGAATTACGCATGTGCTTATCAATGTGCAACAGGAACTTTGTGCTTCAGAAGAAGACGTTATTACCGTACCTGGTAAGACGACAAAAGTTTATTTGATATTGAACTGGTTTGACTAAATTTTGAATGTAACATTGGTAAAAATTTAATTTATGATTTGTTAATATTTTCTAGCCGCAGAATCAGATACGTGTGGAGATTCAAAATCAGAAGATCCAGATGCTTCCGTTTGATCACTTACAGATTCAAGTACAGACAAATGAGATTCAAGAAATTGAAATCTTGTAACACCAGTGAGACATTTCCCACGAATTTTTAATATTTTATGTTACATTTTGTGTTATTTTAAAATAATATAATAAATTTTAGAAAAGGTCAATGTATCTGTCAAGAAATTCACCAAAAAGCTGAAAACCAGAAGAAACAAGGCAATTTCCGCCGCATGGAGAAAATACAGAGCATGGAGAAAACTTGCTATCAGACGTAACAAGAGCGCATTGAAAAGATTCACCAAAATTGTCAACAAGAGACACATAGTTTTGAGAACCTATTTCAGATCCACTTACTTGTGCAGGTGAGTTCATTACAAAAAGAGTTGAATTTAGTTTTCTAAATCAATATATTGGAAGTCATTATGTATAATATAATTCACCTCCAGACGGTTATGACTGAGTTGAATGCACGCAAAAATATTTATGTTGTTCACAGATCCCAACGCATCACTAAACGTTATTTGAGAAAGTTTGCAGCATACAAGAGACAATTGCGTCGTCAAAAGAGAAGGGCAATCAGAAAATACAAGAAAATGCTCGCAAGAAGACTTGCAAGAGCCACCAAGTTCTACAAATCCAGAATTGCTAGCTACAAGAAGATGATCAACCGTTTGATCTCCAGAGTTGTTAAGGGTTACAAACGTTGTTTGTCTACCAGAAAAATAAGAATCACCAAATACAGCAGGCGTCTCAAGAAACTGAGAAGGAGAATGAGGACACGCCTTTCAAGACGTCTGACCAAGGTAAACTATTGTAAGTGTTAAATTAATTTGAATAATATTTTGAAGCCCATACTTTGTAATAATTTTAGAAAATAGGAATTTTTTATTGAATTTAGTTTATTTTTCAAACATAATTTTCTGGTATACAAAATAAATAAAGTTTTTTAGAGATTTTTTATAAAGATTTTTAATCCAAATTGTTATGATTGATATCCTTTTTCAGATCTACAAGCTGAAGGTGAGGCAATATGCTAAATTCATGAAATTCTACACCAGCAAAAGACTCCGTGGTGCAGCCCGCAGACTCTACAATGCATACAAACTCAAGGCAAGATCTGACAGAAACAGGGTACTTCGCAAGTTCGACAGAGCATGGAGGAAACACATCCGTACATTCACAAGACACTACGCTTGTTCTTACAGATGCACTTACCGTGCTAAATTCTCCGTCCCAAAGATCCGTGTTGTCTTCAGATACAAATGTGCCTTGCCTACCTACAGGGTGTACCGCTACAAAATCAGGCGCTTCTGGTGAGTTCTAAATTTATCAATGAACAAAGTTGGTTTTGGTTCATGTCCGGCAAACAAGCATATTCAATATACGAATGCTCAATCCTTTGAGATTAAGATAATTTTCCAAGTGATAATGTCATTTTTTACGCACATTGTTTAGTATTATATAATATATTCTTTTTTATAGCACTTACAGAAGATTCAGAATCGTTAGACGCAATAGATGTTACCAATACATTCGTTGTGGATGTGCTTAAATGCAACAATGACCGAACGACCGACCAACAATCATTTTAGTTTAGTTATAGTTTAGGCTGTTGAGTTTACATCAATTGCGTTTAACATATTTTGCTTTTGAAATAAAATTCACGGCAATTGCATAAAATCTAGATTTTATAATTTCCTGAGTGTTCCTAGGTCTGACAGCATTAGAGCAAAATTGTGGTGTGTCTAGTGCGAATTCACCATTAGGCAAGGTAGGGGGGACCTCATGCCTGTTTTAATCGTTTTAAATTTGTAAATCAATATCCCAGAATAGAAGCGTGTCAAAATTTCACAAAACTGATATTTGTCAATTTTTTTAATCAAGTCAATAATTCTTGTACCAAACATTATATAAAAGCGTAAAAAGTTAAATACGATCGAATAAATGAATTTTTCTGAATTCGAGAAACTAAACCTTGAAAACTTATCAAAATGAAATGAACAGTTTTAACCATAATAATGTCCTTATATTTTGACACATCTTAAGGAAATATCGATAATTAGCTATGTATACTAATTTATATGAGCAACAACCAAATTGATCATTATTACAATTTTAATATTTCTGATCTTTTAAACGTAGAACTATTTATTTCAACAAGAGAGCTACGCATAAATATATGGACTCGTTAGACCAGAGCGAATCAGTCCTTACCGGTACCTTTGACGCTACCGGTACCCTCAAAAAAGTTCTGAATTTCCAGTAGCAAGAATTTTGCAGAATCAAAACGTACAGCCAGTCATGACACTGACTAAAATCCGTGTTCCCATGGATAAAAAATAATACAGCAAAATTTTAGACCAAATATCAAATTTCATAGAATTCACGCAAAATTTTGAAATAAATAAAAGTAATAGCCTTCTAGCGAAAAAATTAATCTTTAACCACTGAAAATTTCAAAGCAATTGGTCCAGTATTCGAAGAGAAAAGCGACTTTTTAAAAACGTGTAAAAGAACAAGAACAACAACAACATAATATTGAAACGATCGTTATGTCCACTTCGTGTCCAAAAAAGATAATTTTATTTATCAGTAATTAGGCCATGAATCCTCGACGGTCGCTACTATAAACAGTTAATAAGACATCGAATTGCTCCTGCAATGGCGCAGCTTGAATTTGATAAACAAAAGATTCATGCTCTTCAGCATGCGTAGGTCATTTTCATGCCCAATATATATCTCGTATATCAGTGGATCCAGGCGAGATCTGAAGGTCCTTGAACTTGGAGATACAAATTTATTCATCTCATTTTATAGATAGATATTATAATTGGCTCTATTCTTCAGAGCTTTGCAGCTTCTCATCAGAAGAAGACTCATCCACGAGCATCTTAATTGGCCCTGTATTCGGATCTACTGAATAGAACTATAAAGGATAGAACTTTAAAATCCAAATAAAAAGTACTCAATGTATAGAAAATTTACGCTTATAGGAAATCAATTTATTCTTTAAACTATAAAATCATATAATGTATAATTAGGAAGTAATAAGATGTTTTTCAGTCTAATTCACTCTGTTGGCTTTGCAATGAAGTTGTCATTACTACTTTGTTATTATTTCTTTGAGATACCCAACATAATAAATATTAAACTAATAAATGGACAGAAACAGGTATATTATTGTTTTGTACACGTGCCCTATGATCAGGATAGACAAACACATTTAGGGAATCTACTTTAAAGTTGTTGTAGTTTGATAACGATACTATTTGAATGACATAATAACAGAAACAGGCGTTGTATACAGGTATTGTTGTTTTATACGTGCCCTTTATCTGGGATAGACCAACACGTTTAGACAAACAGATGCTGCACGTTGGCAAAATATTATTGACAGACTTTAGAAATGTATTTTATATAAAATCAGGAATGAGATGGACCGATCAACACTTAGCATAAAATAAGCGCCAATTTAAATCCCAATGCCTGGTAATTTATAGATATAGCTTGCAAATTCAAGACAAATGATTGTATTCAGCACCGTGCTGATCACAAATATAGACATTATATAGAAAACATACAGTAACGCTCAATATATAGATACCTCAATCAGCTCAAACTGAAATTTGTGATTTATTCTGTTTTAACAAAACAAATTTGTCACCAAACCATCCGTGTCGCTTTGAACTCTTTAAATTTATTTGTTGGATTAGTCTCACTTTCCCGGTGCCAATACTTTAACAACACTGAATATAAATTGTGACTGAACGTTTATTTCATTTCTAAAGTTTTGTTCAGGGTTTCGGTTATCCATTATATCTACTAGTGTTACAGCTATAAAATTAAGAAGTATAATTTTACTTTGTTTTCAATTAAATATATTAGTAAATTTCCGATTAAATGAAACTCTAAAACAGCACAAGATGGCATTCAATGCTTATTACCTGTTGTTGTTGTTGTTATACGTTATAGTTGTTATTATACCATATGATATATTATTGAATATCCAATATTGACAGACGTTTTGCTGTTTCACATTGCATCGTGAATTATATTTCGTTTTTGCCTTTTGGTTTTCAATATACCACATACTACATTACTTAATTTACTTCATATTGAAATTATTCTCTACTGTTACACATGGAACGTTCTTCAATTTTCATAAATTTGCAATAATAAACTAATGTCTAATAGATAGAATCTTGAGCCTCAATGAAACTTTTTATATTAAACCATTTATGTATTTCGATAAAAAAACTTTCAAAAGTTTTCTTCTCAAAATTTAAAAATAGCATTCATTGCTATTTCTGAGACACGGGAACCAAAAAGTAAATGTAATTCAGTTGAAAACTCATCACTTTATATTATGAAGAAATATTTATTTACAGAAATAAAATTAATAATCCCTTAATGAAAAACACATAAAAATTCTGCAAACATGAAAAAAAATTGGGAAATTGTAATTTTGGTTTCATTTGCCTTGGACGTCCTAACTTCTGTTGATAAAACAACAGTGCAGCTATTCCCAACCACACAGTCAATTCTTTGTATTCACGGAAATTTTATAAGTAGTACTAATCCGTTATATCAGAAATTTGTTATTCATTTTTTAGTTTAGCTGCCAAAGCAGTGAGCTTCAACTATTGATTGTGACGCTTAGATCAACTTTTTCTTTCATTTCTAAGTTATAAATTTCTAAGTTTGAGGTAACTATGAACACAGATCTTCTTTTCTTCATGGTGAATGGAAAATATTTTTATACTTTTTCATAAATACCTTGCAAGAAGAGACGAGTAATTGCATCATAACAATGATACATTTTCTGAATTCAAAGGAACGTTAGGTTGCAAAGAGATTTTAAGCTAGGTTAGGTTGCAATGAGATTTTGAGCTTTTTTATCTATTTTACATAGGTTGCATGATGCAATGTTTCATCATCTTCCAAAACATCCAATTACAGCATCAAGGGTTGGCATAGTGGCTGTGATCACAAACTCTGTACATAAACGTTAAAATAACACCCGCATGCTAATAAATCAACACAACTTCATAATGAGATAATGTACATAATTCATTGTTTGCATTTCAAATCCTGTATCATGTCGATAAAACAACATTATAATATTTCCAATCACATTTTAAATTCCCAATTTCTATTGAAACCTTACAAACCAAACACTAATATTGTGTATATTAACATTGTTATTATGAAAAAAAATAAAGTTCCGATAACCAACACATATGCATAATTGAATTTAATTGTAATTTTTGTCTTGTTTGTCTTTGACGTCCTGACTGCTGTTGATAAAACAACATGGCAGCTATTTTCAACCATAAATCAATCCTTATCATCTCTTGAAATATTACACTTAGCAATATAAGGATTTTGTTATTAAGATATTTGGTTCACCTGCAAAAGCACTGAGATTCAACACATCAGGTTATGCCAACATTTTCTTAATACGCCAAACATGCACCACTGTAGTCATTTGAGTAGTGATGATAATTTCTGTGTCAACTTTTCAAATAATTTTATTTTTAAATTAGCATCTACTTTAATTAAAATGGTCATATGATGGTGACCTTGCTAAGCTTGGCCTCGATAAATCAACAGTGTCTTTGATTTTATGTTCTGAATATTGCATAAGTATGTTCTCAATAATTGTAACTTAGGTCAACCTCATATTTAATTTCTTAGTAATAAGTTAGAAAAAAAGGGTCTTCTCCATGGTAGATGGGAAATATTGTTAAGATTTTTCATATATACCATGCTAAAAGAAACAAGTAACTATCTTATAGCAATAATAAATATATTTTCTGATTAGCCTTATTTAATATCACAAGCCGTATTCAAATTTTGATTTATTTTCGTTTCTTTTTTCGACGATTTTTTTATTTGCATATATTGTCGTAATTTTCTTGTTATATGAATGAAAAAATTGGCGAAAAAACAAGATGGAGCGTTTACGTAAACATATAACTTACAAACTAATAAGACATATCAAGCAAAGTTTCAAGTTTCTGTTGATGACTTGTTTTGTAATGCGGCGACTCCCTTTTTCGGGATTTTTTACCGTTACTGGAAATTGCAATAAAGTTGTGACGTCAAATATTCAATTTATTTAAATATTTATGGATTGAAATACAAAGTAGTCATTCAAAGGAACGTTAGGTTGAAATGAGAAATTCAACCTATAATTATAGCTTGTAACCTTTTTTTATTTTATTTATTTTACATCGGTTGCATGATGCAATTTATTATTATCTTTCAAAATATCCAATTGCAGCATCAAGGCATTGCATAGTGACTGTGATTACAAACTTGGAAATTAAACATTAAAATAACATACGCTTGCTAATAAATCAACACAACTTCATAATGAGATGATGTATATATTTCATTGTTTTCATTCAAGTCATAAAGCTTGTCGATGAAACAACATAATGAGTATTTCAAATCATATGTTCACTCCTAATTATTATTGAAACCTTACAAAGTAAACACTAATATCGTGTACATTGCTATTATGAAAAAAAAGTTCTGATAACCAACACATATGCATAATTGGATAATTGTAACTTTTGTCTTGTTTGCCTTTAACTTCCTGACTGCTGTTGATAAAACAACAATGCAGCTATTTTCAACCACAACATCAACCCTTTGTATTTCTTGAAATATTACAAGTAGGACTAATGCGTAGTATAAAGACTTTGTTATTAAGATATTTAGTTTGGCTGCCAAAGCACTAAGCTTTAACATATCAGATTGTGTCAACAATTTTGTCATTACGAGAAAAATGCACCACTGTAGTCATTTGAGTAGTGATGAAAATTTCTGTGTCAATTTTTCAAATAACTTATTTTTTAAATTATTATCTACAATTGTGATATATAAATCGTCTTATTTTGTTGTTGTTATAATAAAGATAAATTGAAGGAATATAAAATAGTATGACCATATGTATGAATATCTTTCAAAGAAATATAACAAATGTAATAGGAAAACAAGATACTGTGTCAAAAATCGCGCCTTGATTTCGTACACAAAAATCGAAATGAACCAGCTTCCCGTTATTCGAAATAGGTCGCGTGTGTATGCTAATGTAAATTTTGTCAAATAGTGGTTTAATTTCTTAGATAGCAATGTCCTAACGCAAGAGAGATGAAGTTTTTATCAATACTTGACTTATAATTCTTCATTCACTATTGTTCATTAATTCTGCTATAACCCGGGCGACTCAACTTGGTAATCGGAAGTACAATCTTTGGACTCTTTTATGCTACGTTACTTTTGAAATTATCGGTCACCCGCTTGTTGTTGCTTTACCTCAGCATAGACAGCCCCACGACAGCAAATATTTAAATCTTCACGCTGAACGAGACCAAAGAATCATTATACATACTTCGTTTTGCCTGGAATATGGTATGACCCTTATTGGAGAGTACCTATGGAGCGTTTTGGTATTATGTTGTTGTTGATCATCATGTTGTTAGTATTCCTTTCCTTCTTCACTTTTTTTTTATTACCTACTGGACCAATTGCTTTGAAATTTTCAGTGGAAAAAATTGTATTGATCGCTAGGCAATTACTTTTATTCATTTCAAAAATTTCTGTTGGCTCTATGAGATTTGTTTTTAGTGTGTGATTACCTCATCAAGAAATCGCGCATCTTGCGGCGGTTCACGTTTGCGTTAGTCGTGAAGTTTGCCGTACGTATTGGAATTTATGTTCTTATATTTGAGCTTTGCCCCCTTGTTTACTTTACACAATATATATTGTGTATTTTTGAAGACATAAATTTTTTACTATTCCCTATTTCATTATCACGGAAAGGCCAATTAGTAGAAATTCGAAATTAAATACAAATAGAAAACTGGAATATGTAACAATCAGGCAATATAGCAAATTTATACTTGAAATTAATAATATACTGTTCCGATATAGGAAACTTTTTAAACACTTTGGTGTTATCTGAATTATTTATTGTTTAGCAAAACTATAATTGACTTTTTATTTTTTATTAAATGTATAACATTAAATAAATTTTTTTCAGCAACGAAATGATCGGTAAATCTTTAAAAACACGATCATGCTAAAAGACTCTACTTGAGAATTGGCTATTGTTGGTATTGTCTGCTCAATATAAACATGAAGCAATGTTGAGCTACGTTTTAAACATATAATCCCAGGCATCAAACTGTTTCTAACAACAAACTATACACACGCAATAGCACGAGTATCATTTAGCTATTACAAGAGGAGGGATGTGTTTATTAACTAATAAAAAAGGAAGATGACCTAAGACACAAAGTTATTTCAATGATATAGGCGTATTATTGGCACAATCTAAAGTATTGATGCATATTGCCCTGACAACTAAAAGACACACCCAAAATTACAAAGCCCTTCAACCCGAAGAAGTGTTTGCTTCGATAAATTTATAATGAACAATCAGGAATTATGAAGTGGATTTCTACAGCATATATACTGGGAAATTTTCTGCAAAAATCAGTCCTTATTCGACACCGAGTAGAGACAATCATGAAGACTCTGTTAGTACTTCTGGTCTGCTTGGCCGTAAGTATAGATCTTAAGGTATTAAATTAGTTTTCAATTTTGTTTGACAACCAAAATCTTCCATTTTCAGGCAGCAAATGCCGCCGTTTACATTCAACCCAGTCACTGCGGTTACGTCCGCTGGAACGTCAGGAGATATTACACTTTCCCATCCACGTGTTTCCGATTCAGCTTCAAGTTCAAACAAGCATGGTGCACTTCTAGATACTATCGCTCTGTGTTGACCTCATATCCCGGAAAGAGATGCACCTCCCGAAAATTCAGAGGTAATTTTTATTGAAAGTTTATAAACAGCCATGTCATGCAAAGGGAATTCAGCCAAATAATACATTATTTGTGGAAACAGACAATGTCATGTTTGACAGTTTTTCTGTCTGTTTGATTAGACATAATATTAATAAAAATGTCTCTAAGAATTTCACCCTGAAATAGCTTTTGTCTTTATTATTGTCCAAATTGATGCGTCAATGGAAAAAAAAATGAAATGAAGAAACTGGCCGTTGCAAGGACGTCCAATATCACGTATACCACTACAAATACCCCATATATACACAAATACTAATGTACAATATAAAGTGTGGAGCAATAAATATACAAATTCGAATTTTTATTAATTTGTGCACATTTGCTCCAGGAAATAAGATGATAGCCAGGAAATTTCATTTGACATTTCTTATGCATTATTTTCTATATGAAATTTTAAGAATGGTCTGAAAGGAAGTTCGTTCGGGTTGTCAGAACTCGTTTGTCCAGAAGAGCCCTCTCAATCCACAAACAAATGAAGAAGAGCTACAGAAAATGGTACAATGTAATGTGCGTTCGCGTGTCTGCAGCCAAAAGAAAATACAGAAGATCAGTCAACAAATACACCAAAAGATACCTTCGGTAAGTCCACTAATGTTGCGACTTATAAATGCATTCTCATGACATGATTTAAAATTTGTTATTTACAGTCGTGCTTCAAGGCGTGAGAGAAGACGTATCCTCAAGTTGAAGAGTAAGGCAATCAGAAAATACATTGCTGCTATCAGCAGAATGTACAGACGTGCAGTCAAGAGTTACAAGAGAGTTATGAAGAGAATGTACAGTACTGTTCTCAAGTTCCACAGAAGACTTCGCAGATTGTATGATTAACTTCATAGATAGACATAATGTGCATGAAGATTTCTATACAAAATGATATAACATATTATTTACAGCTCTGTAAGGTGCTTCAGAAACCGCAAGACCAGAATTACCAAATACAGAAGATCTTTGAAGAAACGCATGAACAAATATGTGAGAAGGTACAAGAAGGTCATGAAGAGATTCGTCACCAAGAGAGTTGCCATCTTCAAGAAACTCCTCACTAGAGTCCATTGTAAGTAGTTTTACTTTCAAATAAACAATTTTGAATACAAAAAGCATTTTGTTTGGCATTCGAAGTATCATCATGAACAAATTGAAAGTATTGATCATTTGTGTTGAATTGTGGCTTCAATTTTTAAAAACAATTGTTTTTCTATCATCAATATTTTACAACTGACTACTGTGCTTTGTCAAATTCGTAGTACCACTAATCTATTTCACCCTCATTTGATTTGTCAATCCTTGTTCTAAAAACTGCGTGACAATGTCATTGACGAATCTTTCCTGTCCACATATTTGTGTGTTATCTGTCTTGAGTATAAAATGAATTATTTTTTTCAGGCTCTAGAACATGGAAAAGACGTGACGTGCGCAAAGTTATCAGAGTCTTCAGAAGACGTGAAACAAGAGCATACCTGAGAAGGGCCAGCGTATACAGCCGCAAGCTGAGAAGTGCAACCGCCAGACTTGTGAAGAATTACGCATGTGCTTATCAATGTGCAACAGGAACTTTGTGCTTCAGAAGAAGACGTTATTACCGTACCTGGTAAGACGACAAAAGTTTATTTGATATTGAACTGGTTTGACTAAATTTTGAATGTAACATTGGTAGAAATTTATTTTATGATTTGTTAATATTTTCTAGCCGCAGAATCAGATACGTGTGGAGATTCAAAATCAGAAGATCCAGATGCTTCCGTTTGATCACTTACAGATTCAAGTACAGACAAATGAGATTCAAGAAATTGAAATCTTGTAACACCAGTGAGACATTTCCCACGAATTTTTAATATTTTATGTTACATTTTGTGTTATTTTAAAATAATATAATAAATTTTAGAAAAGGTCAATGTATCTGTCAAGAAATTCACCAAAAAGCTGAAAACCAGAAGAAACAAGGCAATTTCCGCCGCATGGAGAAAATACAGAGCATGGAGAAAACTTGCTATCAGACGTAACAAGAGCGCATTGAAAAGATTCACCAAAATTGTCAACAAGAGACACATAGTTTTGAGAACCTATTTCAGATCCACTTACTTGTGCAGGTGAGTTCATTACAAAAAGAGTTGAATTTAGTTTTCTAAATCAATATATTGGAAGTCATTATGTATAATATAATTCACCTCCAGACGGTTATGACTGAGTTGAATGCACGCAAAAATATTTATGTTGTTCACAGATCCCAACGCATCACTAAACGTTATTTGAGAAAGTTTGCAGCATACAAGAGACAATTGCGTCGTCAAAAGAGAAGGGCAATCAGAAAATACAAGAAAATGCTCGCAAGAAGACTTGCAAGAGCCACCAAGTTCTACAAATCCAGACTTGCTAGCTACAAGAAGATGATCAACCGTTTGATCTCCAGAGTTGTTAAGGGTTACAAACGTTGTTTGTCTACCAGAAAAATAAGAATCACCAAATACAGCAGGCGTCTCAAGAAACTGAGAAGGAGAATGAGGACACGCCTTTCAAGACGTCTGACCAAGGTAAACTATTGTAAGTGTTAAATTAATTTGAATATTATTTTGAAGCCCATACATTGTAATATTTTTAGAGAATAGGAATTTTTCATTGAATTTAGTTTATTTTTCAAACATAATTTTCTGGTATACAAAATAAATAAAGTTTTTTAGAGATTTTTTATAAAGATTTTTAATCCAAATTGTTATGATTGATATCCTTTTTCAGATCTACAAGCTGAAGGTGAGGCAATATGCTAAATTCATGAAATTCTACACCAGCAAAAGACTCCGTGGTGCAGCCCGCAGACTCTACAATGCATACAAACTCAAGGCAAGATCTGACAGAAACAGGGTACTTCGCAAGTTCGACAGAGCATGGAGGAAACACATCCGTACATTCACAAGACACTACGCTTGTTCTTACAGATGCACTTACCGTGCTAAATTCTCCGTCCCAAAGATCCGTGTTGTCTTCAGATACAAATGTGCCTTGCCTACCTACAGGGTGTACCGCTACAAAATCAGGCGCTTCTGGTGAGTTCTTCTAAATTTATCAATGAACAAAGTTGGTTTTGGTTCATGTCCGGCAAACAAGCATATTCAATATACGAATGCTCAATCCTTTGAGATTAAGATAATTTTCCAAGTGATAATGTCATTTTTTACGCACATTGTTTAGTATTATATAATATATTCTTTTTTATAGCACTTACAGAAGATTCAGAATCGTTAGACGCAATAGATGTTACCAATACATTCGTTGTGGATGTGCTTAAATGCAACAATGACCGAACGACCGACCAACAATCATTTTAGTTTAGTTATAGTTTAGGCTGTTGAGTTTACATCAATTGCGTTTAACATATTTTGCTTTTGAAATAAAATTCACGGCAATTGCATAAAATCTAGATTTTATAATTTCCTGAGTGTTCCTAGGTCTGACAGCATTAGAGCAAAATTGTGGTGTGTCTAGTGCGAATTCACCATTAGGCAAGGTAGGGGGGAACTCATGCCTGTTTTAATCGTTTTAAATTTGTAAATCAATATTCCAGAATAGAAGCGTGTCAAAATTTCACAAAACTGATATTTGTCAATTTTTTTAATCAAGTCAATAATTCTTGTACCAAACATTATATAAAAGCGTAAAACGTTAAATACGATCGAATAAATGAATTTTTCTGAATTCGAGAAACTAAACCTTGAAAACTTATCAAAATGAAATGAACAGTTTTAACCATAATAATGTCCTTATATTTTGACACATCTTAAGGAAATATCGATAATTAGCTATGTATACTAATTTATATGAGCAACAACCAAATTGATCATTATTACAATTTTAATATTTCTGATCTTTTAAACGTAGAACTATTTATTTCAACAAGAGAGCTACGCATAAATATATGGACACGTTAGACCAGAGCGAATCAGTCCTTACCGGTACCTTTGACGCTACCGGTACCCTCAAAAAAGTTCTGAATTTCCAGTAGCAAGAATTTTGCAGAATCAAAACGTACAGCCAGTCATGACACTGACTAAAATCCGTGTTCCCATGGATAAAAAATAACACAGCAAAATTTTAGACCAAATATCAAATTTCATAGAATTCACGCAAAATTTTGAAATAAATAAGAGTAATAGCCTTCTAGCGAAAAAATTAATCTTTAACCACTGAAAATTTCAAAGCAATTGGTCCAGTATTCGAAGAGAAAAGCGACTTTTTAAAAACGTGTAAAAGAACAAGAACAAGAACAACAACAACATAATATTGAAACGATCGTTATGTCCACTTCGTGTCCAAAAAAGATAATTTTATTTATCAATAATTAGGCCATGAATCCTCGACGCTCGCTACTATAAACAGTTAATAAGACATCGAATTGCTCCTGCAATGGCGCAGCTTGAATTTGATAAACAAAAGATTCATGCTCTTCAGCATGCGTAGGTCATTTTCATGCCCAATATATATCTCGTATATCAGTGGATCCAGGCGAGATCTGCAGGTCCTTGAACTTGGAGATACAAATTTATTCATCTCATTTTATAGATAGATATTATAATTGGCTCTATTCTTCAGAGCTTTGCAGCTTCTCATCAGAAGAAGACTCATCCACGAGCATCTTAATTGGCCCTGTATTCGGATCTACTGAATAGAACTATAATAGGATAGAACTTTAAAATCCAAATAAAAAGTACTCAATGTATAGAAAATTTACGCTTATAGGAAATCAATTTATTCTTTAAACTATAAAATCATATAATGTATAATTAGGAAGTAATAAGATGTTTTTCTGTCTAATTCACTCTGTTGGCTTTGCAATTAAGTTTTCATTACTACTTTGTAATTATTTCTTTGAGATACCCAACATAATAAATATTAAACTAATAAATGAACAGAAACAGGTATATTATTGTTTTATACACGTGCCCAATGATCAGGATAGACAAACACATTTAGGGAATCTACTTTAAAGTTGTTGTAGTTTGATAACGATACTATTTGAATGACATAATAACAGAAACAGGCGTTGTATACAGGTATTGTTGTTTTATACGTGCCCTTTATCTGGGATAGACCAACACGTTTAGACAAACAGATGCTGCACGTTGGCAAAATATTATTGACAGACTTTAGAAATGTATTTTATATAAAATCAGGAATGAGATGGACCGGTCAACACTTAGCATAAAATAAGCGCCAATTTAAATCCCAATGCCTGGTAATTTATAGATATAGCTTGCAAATTCAAGACAAATGATTGTATTCAGCACCGTGCTGATCACAAATATAGACATTATATAGAAAACATACAGTAACGCTCAATATATAGATACCTCAATCAGCTCAAACTGAAATTTGTGATTTATTCTGTTTTAACAAAACAAATTTGTCACCAAACCATCCGTGTCGCTTTGAACTCTTTAAATTTATTTGTTGGATTAGTCTCACTTTCCCGGTGCCAATACTTTAACAACACTGAATATAAATTGTGACCGAACGTTTATTTCATTTCTAAAGTTTTGTTCAGGGTTTCGGTTATCCATTATATCTACTAGTGTTACAGCTATAAAATTGAGAAGTATAATTTTACTTTGTTTTCAATTAAATATATTAGTAAATTTCCGATTAAATGAAACTCTAAAACAGCACAAGATGGCATTCAATGCTTATTACCTGTTGTTGTTGTTGTTATACGTTATAGTTGTTATTATACCATATGATATATTATTGAATATCCAATATTGACAGACGTTTTGCTGTTTCACATTGCATCGTGAATTATATTTCGTTTTTGCCTTTTGGTTTTCAATATACCACATACTACATTACTTAATTTACTTCATATTGAAATTATTCTCTACTGTTACACATGGAACGTTCTTCATTTTTCATAAATTTGCAATAATAAACTAATGTCTAATAGATAGAATCTTGAGCCTCAATGAAACTTTTTATATTAAACCATTTATGTATTTCGATAAAAAAACTTTCAAAAGCTTTCTTCTCAAAATTTAAAAATAGCATTCATTGCTATTTCTGAGACACGGGAACCAAAAAGTAAATGTAATTTAGTTGGAAACTCATCACTTTATATTATAAAGAAATATTTATTTACAGAAATAAAATTAATAATCCCTTAATGAAAAACACATAAAAATTTTGCTAACATGAAAAAAAATTGGGAAATTGTAATTTTGGTTTCATTTGCCTTGGACGTCCTAACTTCTGTTGATAAAACAACAGTGCAGCTATTCCCAACCACACAGTCAATTCTTTGTATTCACGGAAATTTTATAAGTAGTACTAATCCGTTATATCAGAAATTTGTTATTCATTTATTAGTTTAGCTGCCAAAGCAGTGAGCTTCAACTATTGATTGTGACGCTTAGGTCAACTTTTTCTTTCATTTCTAAGTTATAAATTTCTAAGTTTGAGGTAACTATGAACACAGATCTTCTTTTCTTCATGGTGAATGGAAAATATTTTTATACTTTTTCATAAATACCTTGCAAGAAGAGACGAGTAATTGCATCATAACAATGATACATTTTCTGAATTCAAAGGAACGTTAGGTTTCAAAGAGATTTTAAGCTAGGTTAGGTTGCAATGAGATTTTGAGCTTTTTTATCTATTTTACATAGGTTGCATGATGCAATGTTTCATCATCTTCCAAAACATCCAATTACAGCATCAAGGGTTGGCATAGTGGCTGTGATCACAAACTCTGTACATAAACGTTAAAATAACACCCGCATGCTAATAAATCAACACAACTTCATAATGAGATAATGTACATAATTCATTGTTTGCATTTCAAATCCTGTATCATGTCGATAAAACAACATTATAATATTTCCAATCACATTTTAAATTCCCAATTTCTATTGAAACCTTACAAACCAAACACTAATATTGTGTATATTAACATTGTTATTATGAAAAAAAATAAAGTTCCGATAACCAACACATATGCATAATTGAATTTAATTGTAATTTTTGTCTTGTTTGTCTTTGACGTCCTGACTGCTGTTGATAAAACAACATGGCAGCTATTTTAAACCATAAATCAATCCTTATCATCTCTTGAAATATTACACTTAGCAATATAAGGATTTTGTTATTGAGATATTTGGTTCACCTGCAAAAGCACTGAGATTCAACACATCAGGTTATGCCAACATTTTCTTAATACGCCAAACATGCACCACTGTAGTCATTTGAGTAGTGATGATAATTTCTGTGTCAACTTTTCAAATAATTTCATTTTTAAATTAGCATCTACTTTAATTAAAATGGTCATATGATGGTGACCTTGCTAAGCTTGGCCTCGATAAATCAACAGTGTCTTTGATTTTATGTTTTGAATATTGCATAAGTATGTTCTCAATAATTGTAACTTAGGTCAACCTCATATTTAATTTCTTAGTAATAAGTTAGAAAAAAAGGGTCTTCTCCATGGTAGATGGGAAATATTGTTAAGATTTTTCATATATACCATGCTAAAAGAAACAAGTAACTATCTTATAGCAATAATAAATATATTTTCTGATTAGCCTTATTTAATATCACAAGCCGTATTCAAATTTTGATTTATTTTCGTTTCTTTTTTCGACGATTTTTTTATTTGCATATATTGTCGTAATTTTCTTGTTATATGAATGATAAAATTGGCGAAAAAACAAGATGGAGCGTTTACGTAAACATATAACTTACAAACTAATAAGACATATCAAGCAAAGTTTCAAGTTTCTGTTGATGACTTGTTTTGTAATGCGGCGACTCCCTTTTTCGGGATTTTTTACCGTTACTGGAAATTGCAATAAAGTTGTGACGTCAAATATTCAATTTATTTAAATATTTATGGATTGAAATACAAAGTAGTCATTCAAAGGAACGTTAGGTTGAAATGAGAAATTCAACCTATAATTATAGCTTGTAACCTTTTTTTATTTTATTTATTTTACATCGGTTGCATGATGCAATTTATTATTATCTTTCAAAATATCCAATTGCAGCATCAAGGCATTGCATAGTGACTGTGATTACAAACTTGGAAATTAAACATTAAAATAACATACGCTTGCTAATAAATCAACACAACTTCATAATGAGATGATGTATATATTTCATTGTTTTCAATCAAGTCATAAAGCTTGTCGATGAAACAACATAATGAGTATTTCAAATCATATGTTCACTCCTAATTATTATTGAAACCTTACAAAGTAAACACTAATATCGTGTACATTGCTATTATGAAAAAAAAGTTCTGATAACCAACACATATGCATAATTGGATAATTGTAACTTTTGTCTTGTTTGCCTTTAACTTCCTGACTGCTGTTGATAAAACAACAATGCAGCTATTTTCAACCACAACATCAACCCTTTGTATTTCTTGAAATATTACAAGTAGGACTAATGCGTAGTATAAAGACTTTGTTATTAAGATATTTAGTTTGGCTGCCAAAGCACTAAGCTTTAACATATCAGATTGTGTCAACAATTTTGTCATTACGAGAAAAATGCACCACTGTAGTCATTTGAGTAGTGATGAAAATTTCTGTGTCAATTTTTCAAATAACTTATTTTTTAAATTAGCATCTACAATTGTGATATATCATCGTCTTATTTTGTTGTTGTTATAATGAAGATAAATTGAAGGAATATAAAATAGTATGACCATATGTATGAATATCTTTCAAAGAAATATAACAAATGTAATAGGAAAACAAGATACTGTGTCAAAAATCGCGCCTTGATTTCGTACACAAAAATCGAAATGAACCAGCTTCCCGTTATTCGAAATAGGTCGCGTGTGTATGCTAATGTAAATTTTGTCAAATAGTGGTTTAATTTCTTAGATAGCAATGTCCTAACGCAAGAGAGATGAAGTTTTTATCAATACTTGACTTATAATTCTTCATTCACTATTGTTCATTAATTCTGCTATAACCCGGGCGACTCAACTTGGTAATCGGAAGTACAATCTTTGGACTCTTTTATGCTACGTTACTTTTGAAATTATCGGTCACCCGCTTGTTGTTGCTTTACCTCAGCATAGACAGCCCCACGACAGCAAATATTTAAATCTTCACGCTGAACGAGACCAAAGAATCATTATACATACTTCGTTTAGCCTGGAATATGGTATGACCCTTATTGGAGAGTACCTATGGAGCGTTTTGGTATTATGTTGTTGTTGATCATCATGTTGTTAGTATTCCTTTCCTTCTTCACTTTTTTTTTATTACCTACTGGACCAATTGCTTTGAAATTTTCAGTGGAAAAAATTGTATTGGTCGCTAGGCAATTACTTTTATTCATTTCAAAAATTTCTGTTGGCTCTATGAGATTCGTTTTTAGTGTGTGATTACCTCATCAAGAAATCGCGCATCTTGCGGCGGTTCACGTTTGCGTTAGTCGTGAAGTTTGCCGTACGTATTGGAATTTATGTTCTTATATTTGAGCTTTGCCCCCTTGTTTACTTTACACAATATATATTGTGTATTTTTGAAGACATAAATTTTTTACTATTCCCTATTTCATTATCACGGAAAGGCCAATTAGTAGAAATTCGAAATTAAATACAAATAGAAAACTGGAATATGTAACAATCAGGCAATATAGCAAATTTATACTTGAAATTAATAATATACTGTTCCGATATAGGAAACTTTTTAAACACTTTGGTGTTATCTGAATTATTTATTGTTTAGCAAAACTATAATTGACTTTTTATTTTTTATTAAATGTATAACATTAAATAAATTTTTTTCAGCAACGAAATGATCGGTAAATCTTTAAAAACACGATCATGCTAAAAGACTCTACTTGAGAATTGGCTATTGTTGGTATTGTCTGCTCAATATAAACATGAAGCAATGTTGAGCTACGTTTTAAACATATAATCCCAGGCATCAAACTGTTTCTAACAACAAACTATACACACGCAATAGCACGAGTATCATTTAGCTATTACAAGAGGAGGGATGTGTTTATTAACTAATAAAAAAGGAAGATGACCTAAGACACAAAGTTATTTCAATGATATAGGCGTATTATTGGCACAATCTAAAGTATTGATGCATATTGTCCTGACAACTAAAAGACACACCCAAAATTACAAAGCCCTTCAACCCGAAGAAGTGTTTGCTTCGATAAATTTATAATGAACAATCAGGAATTATGAAGTGGATTTCTACATCATATATACTGGGAAATTTTCTGCAAAAATCAGTCCTTATTCGACACCGAGTAGAGACAATCATGAAGACTCTGTTAGTACTTTTGGTCTGCTTGGCCGTAAGTATAGATCTTAAGGTATTAAATTAGTTTTCAATTTTGTTTGACAACCAAAATCTTCCATTTTCAGGCAGCAAATGCCGCCGTTTACATTCAACCCAGTCACTGCGGTTACGTCCGCTGGAACGTCAGGAGATATTACACTTTCCCATCCACGTGTTTCCGATTCAGCTTCAAGTTCAAACAAGCATGGTGCACTTCTAGATACTATCGCTCTGTGTTGACCTCATATCCCGGAAAGAGATGCACCTCCCGAAAATTCAGAGGTAATTTTTATTGAAAGTTTATAAACAGCCATGTCATGCAAAGGGAATTCAGCCAAATAATACATTATTTGTGGAAACAGACAATGTCATGTTTGACAGTTTTTCTGTCTGTTTGATTAGACATAATATTAATAAAAATGTCTCTAAGAATTTCACCCTGAAATAGCTTTTGTCTTTATTATTTTCCAAATTGATGCGTCAATGAAAAAAAAATGAAGAAACTGGCCGTTGCAAGGACGTCCAATATCACGTATACCACTACAAATACCCCATATATACACAAATACTAATGTACAATATAAAGTGTGGAGCAATAAATATACAAATTCGAATTTTTATTAATTTGTGCACATTTGCTCCAGGAAATTAGATGATAGCCAGGAAATTTCATTTGACATTTCTTATGCATTATTTTCTATATGAAATTTTAAGAATGGTCTGAAAGGAAGTTCGTTCGGGTTGTCAGAACTCGTTTGTCCAGAAGAGCCCTCTCAATCCACAAACAAATGAAGAAGAGCTACAGAAAATGGTACAATGTAATGTGCGTTCGCGTGTCTGCAGCCAAAAGAAAATACAGAAGATCAGTCAACAAATACACCAAAAGATACCTTCGGTAAGTCCACTAATGTTGCGACTTATAAATGCATTCTCATGACATGATTTAAAATTTGTTATTTACAGTCGTGCTTCAAGGCGTGAGAGAAGACGTATCCTCAAGTTGAAGAGTAAGGCAATCAGAAAATACAATGCTGCTATCAGCAGAATGTACAGACGTGCAGTCAAGAGTTACAAGAGAGTTATGAAGAGAATGTACAGTACTGTTCTCAAGTTCCACAGAAGACTTCGCAGATTGTATGATTAACTTCATAGATAGACATAATGTGCATGAAGATTTCTATACAAAATGATATAACATATTATTTACAGCTCTGTAAGGTGCTTCAGAAACCGCAAGACCAGAATTACCAAATACAGAAGATCTTTGAAGAAACGCATGAACAAATATGTGAGAAGGTACAAGAAGGTCATGAAGAGATTCGTCACCAAGAGAGTTGCCATCTTCAAGAAACTCCTCACTAGAGTCCATTGTAAGTAGTTTTACTTTCAAATAAACAATTTTGAATACAAAAAGCATTTTGTTTGGCATTCGAAGTATCATCATGAACAAATTGAAAGTATTGATCATTTGTGTTGAATTGTGGCTTCAATTTTCAAAAACAATTGTTTTTCTATCATCAATATTTTACAACTGACTACTGTGCTTTGTCAAATTCGTAGTACCACTAATCTATTTCACCCTCATTTGATTTGTCAATCCTTGTTCTAAAAACTGCGTGACAATGTCATTGACGAATCTTTCCTGTCCACATATTTGTGTGTTATCTGTCTTGAGTATAAAATGAATTATTTTTCTCAGGCTCTAGAACATGGAAAAGACGTGACGTGCGCAAAGTTATCAGAGTCTTCAGAAGACGTGAAACAAGAGCATACCTGAGAAGGGCCAGCGTATACAGCCGCAAGCTGAGAAGTGCAACCGCCAGACTTGTGAAGAATTACGCATGTGCTTATCAATGTGCAACAGGAACTTTGTGCTTCAGAAGAAGACGTTATTACCGTACCTGGTAAGACGACAAAAGTTTATTTGATATTGAACTGGTTTGACTAAATTTTGAATGTAACATTGGTAGAAATTTATTTTATGATTTGTTAATATTTTCTAGCCGCAGAATCAGATACGTGTGGAGATTCAAAATCAGAAGATCCAGATGCTTCCGTTTGATCACTTACAGATTCAAGTACAGACAAATGAGATTCAAGAAATTGAAATCTTGTAACACCAGTGAGACATTTCCCACGAATTTTTAATATTTTATGTTACATTTTGTGTTATTTTAAAATAATATAATAAATTTTAGAAAAGGTCAATGTATCTGTCAAGAAATTCACCAAAAAGCTGAAAACCAGAAGAAACAAGGCAATTTCCGCCGCATGGAGAAAATACAGAGCATGGAGAAAACTTGCTATCAGACGTAACAAGAGCGCATTGAAAAGATTCACCAAAATTGTCAACAAGAGACACATAGTTTTGAGAACCTATTTCAGATCCACTTACTTGTGCAGGTGAGTTCATTACAAAAAGAGTTGAATTTAGTTTTCTAAATCAATATATTGGAAGTCATTATGTATAATATAATTCACCTCCAGACGGTTATGACTGAGTTGAATGCACGCAAAAATATTTATGTTGTTCACAGATCCCAACGCATCACTAAACGTTATTTGAGAAAGTTTGCAGCATACAAGAGACAATTGCGTCGTCAAAAGAGAAGGGCAATCAGAAAATACAAGAAAATGCTCGCAAGAAGACTTGCAAGAGCCACCAAGTTCTACAAATCCAGAATTGCTAGCTACAAGAAGATGATCAACCGTTTGATCTCCAGAGTTGTTAAGGGTTACAAACGTTGTTTGTCTACCAGAAAAATAAGAATCACCAAATACAGCAGGCGTCTCAAGAAACTGAGAAGGAGAATGAGGACACGCCTTTCAAGACGTCTGACCAAGGTAAACTATTGTAAGTGTTAAATTAATTTGAATAATATTTTGAATAATATTTTATTTTTCAAACATAATTTTCTGGTATACAAAATAAATAAAGTTTTTTAGAGATTTTTTATAAAGATTTTTAATTGATATCCTTTTTCAGATCTACAAGCTGAAGGTGAGGCAATATGCTAAATTCATGAAATTCTACACCAGCAAAAGACTCCGTGGTGCAGCCCGCAGACTCTACAATGCATACAAACTCAAGGCAAGATCTGACAGAAACAGGGTACTTCGCAAGTTTGACAGAGCATGGAGGAAACACATCCGTACATTCACAAGACACTACGCTTGTTCTTACAGATGCACTTACCGTGCTAAATTCTCCGTCCCAAAGATCCGTGTTGTCTTCAGATACAAATGTGCCTTGCCTACCTACAGGGTGTACCGCTACAAAATCAGGCGCTTCTGGTGAGTTCTTCTAAATTTATCAATGAACAAAGTTGGTTTTGGTTCATGTCCGGCAAACAAGCATATTCAATATACGAATGCTCAATCCTTTGAGATTAAGATAATTTTCCAAGTGATAATGTCATTTTTTACGCACATGGTTTAGTATTATATAATATATTCTTTTTTATAGCACTTACAGAAGATTCAGAATCGTTAGACGCAATAGATGTTACCAATACATTCGTTGTGGATGTGCTTAAATGCAACAATGACCGACCGACCGACCAACAATCATTTTAGTTTAGTTATCGTTTAGGCTGTTGAGTTTACATCAATTGCGTTTAACATATTTTGCTTTTGAAATAAAATTCACGGCAAATGCATAAAATCTGGATTTTATAATTTCCTGAGTGTTCCTAGGTCTGACAGCATTAGAGCAATATTGTGGTGTGTCTAGTGCGAATTCACCATTAGGCAAGGTAGGGGGGACCTCATGCCTGTTTCAATCGTTTTAAATTTGTAAATCAATATTCCAGAATAGAAGCGTGTCAAAATTTCACAAAACTGATATTTGACAATTTTTTTAATCAAGTCAATAATTCTTGTACCAAACAATATATAAAAGTGTAAAAAGTTAAATACGATCGAATAAATGAATTTTCTGAATTCGAGAAACTAAACCTTGAAAACTTATCAAAATGAAATGAACAGTTTTAACCAATATAATGTCCTTATATTTCGACACATCTTAAGGAAATATCGATAATTAGCTATGTATACTAATTTATATGAGCAACAACGAATCTGATCATTATTACAATTTTAATATTTCTGATCTTTTAAACGTAGAACTATTTATTTGTTTCAAATGTAGAGATAATTTTATTTATCAGTAATTAGGCCATGAATCCTCGCCGCTCGCTACTATAAACAGTTAATAAGACATCGGATTGCTCCTGCAATGGCGCAGCTTGAGTTTGATAAACAAAAGATTCATGCTCTTCAGCATGCGTAGGTCATTTTCATGCCCAATATATATCTCGTATATCAGTGGATCCAGGCGAGATCTGCAGGTCCTTGAACTTGGAGATACAAATTTATTCATCTCATTTTATAGATAGATATTATAATTGGCTCTATTCTTCAGAGCTTAGCAGCTTCTCATCAGAAGAAGACTCATCCACGAGCATCTTAATTGGCCCTGTATTCGGATCTACTGAATAGAACTATAATAGGATAGAACTTTAAAATCCAAATAAAAAGTACTCAATGTATAGAAAATTTACGCTTATAGGAAATCAATTTATTCTTTAAACTATCAAATCATATAATGTATAATTAGGAAGTAAGATGTTTTTCAGTCTAATTTACTGTGTTGGCTTTGCAATTAAGTTGTCATTACTACTTTGTAATTATTTCTTTGAGATACCCAACATAATAAATATTAAACTAATAAATGGACAGAAACAGGTATATTATTGTTTTGTACACGTGCCCTCTGATCAGGATAGACATACACATTTAGGGAATCTACTTTAAAGTTAGTTTAAAGTTTAAAGTAGTTTGATAACGATACTATTTGAATGACATAATAACAGAAACAGGCGTTGTATACATGGCATTGTTGTTTTATACGTGCTCTCTATCTGGAATGGACCAACACGTTCAGACAAAGAGATGTTGAACGGTGGCAAAATATTATTGACATACTTTAGAAATGTATTTTAAATAAAATCAGGAATGGGATTGAAGAGACCGATCAACACTTAACATAAAATAAGCGCCAATTTAATTCACATTGCCTGGTTATTTATAGATATAGCTTGCAAACTCAAGACAAATGATTGTATTCAGCACCGTGCTCATCACAAATATGGACATTATATGGGAAACATATAGTAACGCTATATATATATATATGTATATATTATTAAACAATACATTGTTTTTATTTACTTTGTTTTTTCTGTGCCATGGCTGACTTGGCATATATATATCAAGCAAACCGGTTTTAAATGCGCAAGAAAAAAATAATACTTTCCGACCAAGCACTCCGGAATGTTCGACCTCAACGCGAACTTCCCTCCGTTTCCGGATATTCTTATATTTTAAAAAATCAAATTGAATTATTTAAAAATTACAACCAACATCAAGTAAACGACATACAACTGACGCTGCAAAAAAGCACCGCACAGCTACATTTGTTACCGCGCAAATTCATGTGAAGACAACGATAAATTTGTAATCAATCATAGTAATAGGCACTTGAAGTTGGGACGTTCGAGGGCCGCAAAAAATTAGTTTGCGGGCCACATTTGGCCCGCAGTTTGCCGACCCCTGTCCTAACCTTACACACCTAACTGTTTTTATCACATATACTCGTTTTACAGCAAAATGCTCTTGAAGCGATTTTTCATGCTATCACAAATACTTGTTTTACAGCAATATGCTCTTGCGGCGATTTTTTCTATGCGGCGAAATTTCCTACAGCGAAATTTTCGGGACACACTATTTTAGAGAGCGGGGTATGCGCATGTGGTAACTTCAATGTGGCTGGTAATATTAAAGAGCATTTTTTATGTGCTATTACAGAAGAGATAGAAGCAAAAATACCACAAAGGAAGCCGCAATGAGTAAAGGAGAGTTTATGGGACCACTCAGTCTGATTTATCCCTCTGAAATCTGAGGTTTGCATATTTGACCGATACAGAGCAGAGACAGGGGGTAATGCTTTCAGAATGGTATGGTTACTCATTTCAAGTAATCAGCATTACAGAAGCTATTCCCAACGCAAGATTAGATGTTTTCACTGTCGAGAAAGAGTAGAGTGTTATCTTCATGCGCTGGTTCCCTTACATTTGAACCCACGTACATTTGAACCCATGACGATTGCACCTGTATGCTATTGCACCTATTTACACCTGCAATTTTTTTTGTTTCACGGATAGTTAAACCCATACTAACCCTAACCCATGGGTTTTAGCACCCGCATATAGATTGAACCCGTGGATATACGCATGGGTTCAAATGTACATGGGTTCAAATGTACGGTCACCTCATGCGCTATGTTAATATTCTGTATGGTCGCTTAATATAAAATAATAAGATATAGAACAAGTCATGATAATAAAATACCGAATTGAGTTTGCGACGAGTTGCTTGTTTCAATTCAGTTGTGAGTCAGTGATTTTGCAGATTACTTCATTTTTACCCTAGCACCGGTAAACTTACTCAAACTGACGTAATCAAACAACGAACATACTCAAATATTCTCTTGTGGCGTTTCATTCATGCAATTATTTTCAGGACCCTCTGAACCCTAAATTTATTTAAATTGACCACTTATCAAGAGACATGACTATTGTATAGCCAAAGAATAAATACGAAGTTGTACCTTTTATCTTGAACGCCTGGACTCCATCGTTGCCACCAGAATGCTACGACAGATAACAGTTTTCTACCAACTAAGACTAATCGAAACTTTTAAATGTCCAAATGTTGTTTTTGTTTTATTGATATCAAAGTCGCATAGATCCAAGTTGTTGAGTTTAAATTATACTAAGTATGCTCGAGACAGCTAAATATCCGAATGAACACAAAATAAAACTTAATGATAACAATTAAAGGACCTCTAGAAGTATGTGCACCAAGATGGCGCACAATCTGAACTTGGAATTTGTATCAGGTTAGGGTTCAGGTTGTGCGCTATCTTGGTTTCGGTACTTCGGGAGAGCCCAATTAACAATACAAAGCAGCGAGTATAAAAATGCTCGAATTTTCCATCGAGATTGCGACATAAATTGCCACGTGTTTTTTTTTCAAAATGGATCCCATCGAGAATAGTCTCAACAAACATAAGATGCAGTCAGAAGAGGAAACCCATAATAGATCAATATGTACCGCGTTACTATTACAAATTGATTTGCAATTTTATTACGAGGAAATAGACGCATCGAACAAATCGAACTTTCTTCACCACCTTTGCAGTGGAAATCACTTAATAAACAACGAGTTTGAAAACCACCTTTTGTTCGCTCTTTTACGGCACCTCTTTCTACAAATACTTCACTTGAAGTATGTTAGTTCTCACCGGTTATTTGCTAACCAGCTGCATTATCATACGATCTACATTGCCTATCTACTGAATTATATTTGCGCTAACGTACAGTTGTACCCATAGACTGCATCACGAACACGTGTAGCTGTATGGTGACAAAGTTCCAGACCAGTTCCCAGTGTGTGAAGTAAACATAGCTCTAATCCTAATGCCACTTTCGGTGGCATGGGCATCCTAAAAATATGACTTTATACCAACAATATTGCATATAATAATTTACTATTAATAACTAATATGGTACAGTATTGTATTAACTCGATACAAACCGCCCCATAATTTATTTAGACTTACTTCAATACATAAGCTTAATCAAGTAGCCTAGGACTACAGAAAATAGAATATTCAACTCACGACGGTAGACATCTTTATTATGTAACAATAACAATACAGAGTTACTGTGCAGGTGAGTTCAGCTATTTAACACCAATGACTTGTCTTTGCTTACCTTTTCTCTGTTTCCCCTTGTGCGCGTTTAATTATATTAACCTTATTCCAGCAAGTTTTTCATGGGCAATTAGTTACTATGCATATAATAAGTTTCTGTTTGTGTGTAGTTTTTATTCCGAGCCATTTTCAGCATGTATTAAGCAAACACTATCAAAGAGTACCATAAAAAAGTCCTATTTAGTCGGATACCTATTTCCAAACTAGCACAGATATAACTGTGTATAGTTTTATGTATCAATGTCATAAACTTATATAAGTCATTTCTTCAAGAAAAATGCGTTTCAACATATGTCGTGTCCCGATAGAAATGTTGATGAGTTTTTGGGATATTTTCTACGAATCCCCGCCACTAATGCAAAAATGTGACATTTGAGAAAAACGCCTCCGACATGTTTAAAAATAGTAATTACTCAGTAGGGGAGAGGCAGGTTAGTTGATGCTGTAGTTTAGATGATACAGCGCTTCTCACGGCCGTGCAATGCACTTTAAGAAACTGATGCGCCACCTGATATTTAACTAAAATATGATCTTCCTTTCTGTTAGTCGTTTGACGATGTTGGTTGCAGCACGTTTAAAATTTTCGAAAAAAATCAATTTTTGAGATCTGGAGTGAAAACGTCAAATCAAGGTAAATTGATTATTTTTTCAGGCATTATAAATGAGCGATGCAAGCGAGTATTTCTTTGCAGTAGTGTATGATATCGCTTACATACCAGCCTACATGTTTCTGGATACTGATTTGATTTCTTCCCACTACGGGCCTTTTTTTCAAAATGGCCACAG
Source organism: Styela clava (assembly GCF_964204865.1). Taxonomy (NCBI): domain Eukaryota; kingdom Metazoa; phylum Chordata; class Ascidiacea; order Stolidobranchia; family Styelidae; genus Styela; species Styela clava. Next base: position 18,745,651 of record NC_135252.1, on the reverse strand, counting down.
GTTGACTAGTTGATACAATCGCGGTTCCATTAGTTGATACGTGTATCGACTAACCCTGCTATTTATTTCATGTATTTTTTTAAGCATATTTTTCAGCAAATATATTTTCAGACTTTTTTTAACCGGGTTTCATGGTTTGTGGCATTGTCAATATATTTACGCTACCAATATTGTTTTCAACGTATTTTGGGTGATGCCTCAGTTCTATAGAAGAAAAACAAACAGAGTCATAAGAACTCCCCCGGATGTGATGTCGAGGGCGGCTGACGATGTTGTTCGCGGGCGATCATTGAGGAGTGTAGCTGAAGCATTTGGCATCGATAAAATGACTTTGTCTCGTTTAATAGCCAAGCGCAAAAATAATCCTAACGCAATTACAGGTTACGCTTCTGTTGCTCATGCACATTATATTATTCCTCAGCAAATGGAAGAAGATCTGGGAAATCATGTCAAACGATTGGCCGACATGTTTTTGGACTCTCTCTTGAACAGTGTTGTAAACTAGCTTATGAATTTGCATTTCAAAACCAGCTGTATATGCCAGTGTCTTGGAAGATCAACAAAAAAGCGGGAAAAGCTTGGTGGCTAGGGTTCAAAAAACGACAAAATCTTTCCATACGGACTCCAGAAGCAACTTCACTCGGAAGGGCGACTGCATTTAATCGTCACACGGTTGGTGAATTTTTCGACAACTTAGCACAGGTCATGGATGTGAACGATTTTCACCATGAAGATATTTACAATCTCGATGAAACCGGGTGCACCACTGTTCAAACCCCATCTGATATTGTTACAGCCAAGGGTAAAAAACAAGTGGGTGCAGCTACGTCTGCTGAGCGTGGTGAACTGGTTACGGTAGTCTACACCAGTGATTCCCAAAGTGGGCGATATCGCCCCCCAGTGGGCGAAAACGATACAGATGGGGGCGAAAAAGTTGAAGGGGGCGATAGGGGGGCGATTTCGTAAAACCTGTTTTATGTTTGGCGCACCTAATTCTGTAATCTGTGTGCATTCGCAGGCTTGAATCACGTGGGCGATTATCACACGCGAAAGGATTTCTGGACTCGTCTTCGCAGTAAGGTACGGTAGTTGCGTATCCCAGTGGTCGGCAAAATACGGCCGGAGTAAGATAATCTGGCCCGGGACGATTCACTGAATGGACCTTCCCCGACCTTTGATCGCGGAAAATTCTTCCCATACTTTACCATTTTAAAATTTTCGGTGTTTATTTTAAGTGTGGTTTCGCGAGTTGTTGCCTGTAAAATGGGGTATTTGTTTCAAACTATCATTCTAATACACACCATTCAACAATCTGTTTTTTAAAAGTACCGATAAAGAATTTGAGCCTAGTCTATCACAGCTATTTCTACACTAATTTTTGATTCCTGTAATTTAACTGAAACTCATAAGAAGACAAAGTAATCATTGATTTATTTAATTTATATTTAAATTTCCGAAAAACAACTAAAAACTAACGAACTTAATTCAAAATCGCGAAACTGAGGTAATGTTCACGACCACGCCTGAGAATCTGTCTGAGTGAGCGTGTCTGAGCGGATGTGAAAGGCGTTTTTTGCATCTTGCTGATTGGCCAATGTTACGAAGTAAACAAGGAAGTCTATGTCCGGGTAAACATTTAAACGGCGGTTTTGACGATGAAATTTTTTTATTCATAATCTACGCTCGAGGAGTAAATTACATTTTTTACGTAACAGAATTTATCGTGAGACACGTTTGGACTAAATTTTATTATATCCCAAAGCAAAGAACTGGGATTAGTGATTCCCATTTAGTCGTAAAGCTATCCAGCGTGATGCAGCAACAAGACAGTGCCTCATTAAATGTCATTGTAATATTTTTTTAATAAGACGACTGAGTTGAGTTCACGAATTGTCGCAGTTTTCGCGCACTGTTCCGTTTTTAATTTCAAAAAATTTATGCGACCCGCAAAAAAATGGCAACTCTGAATTTTGTCCCGCGAGCGACATAAGATTTGCCGTCCCCTGGGCCGTAGCCGATAGTCGATCACGGCTTCTTCCACATCCGAGTCCATGAATCCAAAAACAAATGGCTGATTAATTATGGACTGGTGATCGGACTGGAGGCCGTGGTAGGATGAGGAATCGGGGATGAATTTTACCAAAGTATTTTGGTGCATGTCATCATGCTGTACGAATAAATGAGATGTACAAAAATCATTATTATAAGTTTGGGAAAATTAACCTTGTTTTTATTATTTTAATGTGAAATAGAGTGAATTTAGGAAGTGAAATACTATAAGGCAAGAGTACACGGCGGTGTTTGAGGAGGTAGAACCCTGGATTCTTTCATTTCCGACCTATTATATGGTGACAAAGGGGTTTTCAGCCGTGCTACTATTGCTATCAAAACAACAAAATAGCCTTTCCACCAGTAAACGGGGTAATTTTAGACACATTAAAAAAGAAGCTAAAGAACACCAATCTCATCTATTTCATTAAAAAACACTATAAACTATGATTTGTCTTCTTATTTGGTCTGTAATATATTCGTTTCTGACTTTACATTTTTTTGTATTACCGGGGGGGGGGGGGGGGGGGGGCGATGAAGTTGTATAAACTACTATAGGGGGGCGATTGTCAAAAAAGTTTGGGAACCACTGGTCTACACCATCTGCGCCGCTGGTAATGTGCTTCCACCTATGTTTATATTTCCGCGCGTAAACTTCCATAACCACTTTATCATTGAAGGGCCACCGGGCTGCATTGGACAAGCAACAAAGTCTGGCTAGATTAATGAAGAACTTTTTCTCGTTTATCTAGAACAAACATCTGGTGCGCCAGATTCGTTGTACTCCCAAAAGAAAAATTCTTTTGATTTTGGATAACCACGAGTCTCATATTGCTTTACGTGCTGTTGAGATGGCAAAATCCAATGGAGTAGATATGCTTACTTTACCACCTCACACATCTCATCGATTGCAACCGCTTGATAAAACGGTGTATGGTCCTTTCAAAACCAGTTATAACAGAGCGATGGAGAGTTGGCTACATAGTCATGCTGGGAAAACTGTTACAATATATGATGTTCCTGGCATTGTAAAAAAGGCTCAAATGGCAGCAATGACATCGAGGAATATTCTATCTGGATTTCAAAGCACTGGTATATACCCTTTCAATCGCGATATATTTACTGATGCAGATTTTGCAGCTGCAACTTTGACGGACCGAGAAGTCGTTGGCGTTGATCGTAATGAACCAGGACGGTCCTCAAAATGCACGGATCCACTGACCCCAGGCTGTAGTACTGAAAATCTTTGCACTCCTACACCGAGGGTTAATGAATCAGCATTTCAGTTACAGAAAACGGGCAGCCCAGATCCCGACCTATCAAATTCTTGCTCATCGTACGTATCGCCAAGCGAGATTCAAAAAATCCCAAAAGCTCCACAAAGAAAGACCAAGCGCTCCCGAAAAAAAGGAAAGACAAAGATTTTGACATCCACGCCTGTATTAAAAGAGATTTTCCTAGAGAATGAAAACGAAAGAAAAACAAGATATGCAGTTCGAGAAAAAAACTTTTCGCTATAAAAAATAGGAAAGTTCGCCCCCACAATACTAGCAATAGTTCAGAAGAGGAGTGTGCTGGTGTTCGATATGATGACACGACTGATGAAGATGAATTATCTGCAGAAGAAATCATGGAAGGTGATTACGTGGTTGTCAAAGTAGACGGGAGATCTAGAAATGTACATTACATCGCTCGTATAGATTTGCTAGAAGATAATGAGTATGAGGGAGTTTTTCTGAAGAAAGTTTCTAGTCGAGTTTCTGTCGAAGCAGAGCACACTGGTTTTGTATTTGTTCCAAATGAAGTTGATGGGGCTTCATTCTGAGGACATAATATGCAGACTACCTCAGCCAACAATTCTTGCATGATCAGCTCGGAGATGTGTTCGACTTAAATTTGATTGCGATTTGAGTAAATGGAATGTAAATTAGAGGTTGTCTACCACCATCCAGCAGACCATTTCGTTGAATGAGTTATTTGTTCTTTTTTATTTTTTTTGCCGCCGTTCCTGGTGAAACTTTCTCTCTCGTTTTTTTAAAACAAGTTATAGGCTAAGTGATATTTGTGCCTCGTGCGATTCATTTTTGGAGTAATTGCCTGATTTTAAAAACTTTATGCAGAGTGTATAAACAAAATTACCACTGCGCATCAAGTAACCTTACCAGGCAGGCATATTTGATACGTTTGACAAGAAAACTTTAGCGACTGTAAGCGCTAAGTTAGAAATGACTGAGAGCCCCATTTTGTGGTCATATGTGAGGGACCTATAAATGAATAAATAGGACAAACCAGAACGGCGATTCTTCCAACGGTATTTTTTATGGATCAGTAAAACTAAATTATATATGTATCAACTTACCTGCCTCTCCCCTAAGGGTTGAGAATGAGCACGTATTGATTGTATAATCACTTATTAAAAATTGAATAACAAACGAAAACAGTTTTTACGCACGGTGAGGAAAGAATAATAGTTCCAAAATGGGAAAAGGGAGGAATTTTTCGAACACGTTTGGAGAATACTGTATTATATCATGCTACAAACAGAGAATAATATCAGGATCCTCATTTTCGTTTTAGGCTTAGTTTTATTGACGAAGGCGATCAAGCATTATTTTCAGCATTTATTGCATTTCTAAATAGAAAAAGTAGACACGCAAGTTTACAATTTTTATATTATTTTCCCCAGAAACTCTTTATTTAATATATTAAAAACATCACATTTATTTATATAGGCACAATAACGCATAAATATAATTGCACCTAAAAATAATCTTTTGATAATTTTCCACTTTTCCTTATGAATTGATAGTTTGCCATTTTTGGTGGCAATAATATTTTCACAGTTAATAATATTTTTTCATCATATATGAAAAATGACAAAATTAAGGCTTTTGATTACGAAGTTTACATTTGTATATAAATATCTGCCACATAGTAAAACACACTTGATACCTTGATTTTTCTCCATGTTTTCATTTCGCAAATTACCGATTGGCCTTCCTGTTCTTGATGTCCTACATGTAACAATTAGAAAAACATTATTCCTAGCCCTAGTGTTTAGTTCAACAAGATCTTGTAATCTTATTGTTCAATTTCGATATGTTTACAACGATCTTGTTTTGTCAACCGTGAATGATAATATATAAGTTGAAGGTATTAGGAAAACAATACGGATTTTGTAATTTGTATTTTGACATAGTATGTGTCGTTGAAATTGATCAATATATATCACGACAGATGTGACGTGCTTGAACACACATTTCTTGGATGTGACGAAATTGCAACTCCAGTACCTAAAGTTTTTTAAATGATAAATTTACGGTAGAATAGAAATGATGCATCACTGGTATGAAACTCCTCATCGATTTGCCATTACAAAATAGTCACGAGTGAAAATGCTGTCAAATATTTGTGCCATGAAATCTAATCAATCGCTCACACGTGAGTATATATCAGTCTTCTTTATTTTTGATTGAGTGCGTGCGTCCTCGCATTGAGCTAATTCTTTGGGAATGTCGTGAAAACTACAGCTGTATTTATTGTCTATGAGAATGTGCGATAGCGCTAAAATATCCATGCTGAATCACGATGATCAGCCTATATTTACATTTATTGTCTTTCATGCGTGACGCCTCTGATTACGCAATATTTAAGCTTTCTGCGATTGAGTCTGCATTCGTATTCCATTATTCAGACTTAGCGCTTTACGTAGCCGGTTTCATATTATCTGAAAAGTACTCTTAGTGTTGGAGTGATAATGCAAGGAAGAATTACTATATATTCCACGTCTGGATGCCCGCATTGTAAGGCGGCCAAAGCGAAACTTGTGGATTTGAAGCTGGAATATGTTGACGTTAACTTGGACGACAATCCTGATTTCAGGTTGGAATCAGCAGTTTCTTATAGATATAACCTACTAGCCTGCAAAGTTTAAATACTGAATCTGGAATTATACCGAATTACGGTATCATACATTGGTGATACCGATACTGGTAACATTCGTGCATTTAGATATTTCAGTATTTGCATAATCTTGATTAAGACTGTGGAGCATGGGCTGTAACTTACACAACCTGACAACTACCAGCAGACCAGTGAAAGAGTTTGTTCAGTGTTATTAGTGTTTTCTGGCTCTATTCAAATACTTTATTCTAAGTTAAAAACTTTAACAGTGATTGGCATTGCAGGATTCAGGGATTGTGCCTTGTATCTGTCTATGGCAATTGGATCATTCATGAGACATCACTGGCTGGGATTGGTTTTCACTAGGTCGTAGTGTAGTATTTAGCTATCACAGTATCATCTTACATTTATTTATTTGTGTTAAGTTGATATTTTGCACTACATCACAAAACTGTATGCATATTTCTGTATTCCAAAATAACCCAATGCGAATTGTCTTTGTTGTATTCTCTATTCTGATATGTATTCACCATTATATTTGATGTCTTTAAATATAGAAGTTATTCTAAAAATAAGAGAACTTTTTCTCACAGTCGTAACAAATTGGTGTTGAATTCATTCTGATATTCAGTATCTTTTACTGATCTATTATTTTTCAAGGTCTAAAATGATTGAAATCACTGGGAAGAGAACAGTTCCTCAAATATTCTTTAACAACATCCATGTTGGTGGGAATGATGACTTTCAGAAATTGGTGAGACATGCTTGACTATATAGGACAGTGGTTTTCAAGCTTCTGGGTATTGTTACGCCCTTCAAAAAATATGTTCAAGTTGCGACTCCCCCTGAAAAACGCTTTAACAACTTTCAATTTTAACTCTTTGACTAATGACTAACTCACTAATGACATGTGACATTGGTGAGGTCACATAGTTAAAGTTGAACGTTACAATTTTAAAAATTATCGTATTCTTCAGTTCTCAAGTGTGATTCCAACGAGAATAAGACTTTTCTACTGATTGCAGTTACAAATCCGCAAAAGAACACCCCAGAAAAATTGAAACGACGCACTAATTCTCTTCCCACTTTGAGAACCACGGATATAAAACCACGGATATAAGACAATTAGAAATAAAATAATGTAGAATTGTGTATCGAACTGGATGTCCTTTCATTCTTGTTAAAATTGAGCAGTTTCCACATGGATGCTAAAACGAGGGATAGCATTAGGTTGATTAGAAAATCTTCTATATAATTCAATAAAGTAAACTAGATGTTGTGTATGACATGTTATTATCTGTAAGGAAAATATTATTAGGTCTTACCCGTTCTCAAACCCTTTTTTCAGACCGAGGAAGAACTCAACAAACTTACAAATGAAGTGAAAACCAATCCTGTTCCTACAGATGCACCGCCCATACCACAGTCTTCAAATTCTAAAAGTGGAACTAATGGTAACATGTCTACGATCTTTAATATACCTTTAACAAGTGAAGCATAGTTGGCCCGGTAGATAAAGCCTTAACTGTGTTCATCTCGGGTTTAAAGGCCATGCTCTGCACATCAACCAAGTTGTTATAAATTTGGAAGGCAAGATCTGATTAGTAATATAATGGTCCTTGCCTATTCTCACTATGGATACAGGCATACAGCATACAGTTGTATGCAAGAATGCTTGCTAGTATAATTATTAAATAACCAATCATTATCACCTATTACTGTCTATAATAACATAAGTTTAGATTAGTGATATAGCTAGATTGGAATCTGCAAATGCACTCATATCTTCTATAACTATTTGCTGCATCAGCATCATTGCAATCTGAAATTGATGAAAATGCCAATCTAATCCAAGATTTCAATAATAGTGGAATAATAAAGGACCAAAGACAGATGCTTACAGTTTATCGAAATGTTTTTTCTGGCAGTGATTTTGTATCATTCATCATGGAAAATAAGAAAACTGGTAATATATTTTTTCGGTTTGGTCATCTGTTACACAATATCTAAACATGCATGCTTAGTAGCGGCCCAACCTCAAACTTTTGAGTATTGTTGTGTTATTAGTTATTAAATTGTATTTTTATTCGATTCAAACATCACAGTAATATTAATCTGAAAATTATGTTTTTCACAGTATTTGAAAATTTGATCATTTATTTTGAACTATCTTAACAATTTATTTTAATAAGTTCAGGCAATTAGCGATTTCTATATACGGTACCTTGAAAATTATACCTATAGTTTAATTTCATTTATTCTCAAGCCATCGAGCACTGAAGATTTTATTTTGCTGTTCAGACCGAAAGCAAGCTGCTGAAATGGCCGCCAACTTGTATCGATTGCATTTTTTATCAAACGTTCACGCTGGTGATGCTTTCAATGATGATTCTACTCTGTATAGATTGCTTCAAGATGAACCATCAAATGCACTTAATGCAAATGTATCTGTTGATGTTAAGCCTTTACCAGGTTGAGTTTTGCATTTAAATTCTTAGTCACGTTATCATTTATAATCTCTCATTCATGATAGCTCATTTAAATAAAATATGTAAATATTCATAGATAATATATATATATATATATATATATACAGTAGTCAGTAGATATATTTGGTTTAACAAACATGTACCACATCTTTTGACAACACCTTTCAATCTAAACTCTGCACGTTTTGAACCTTACTTAATTAATAAGGTTTTGTTCGCTTTCCTGGTTCTGTAACCAGTTTTATTTATTTTGTCTCTATCAATTATTTTATCATCTTCTATGCTGGTTATGGAGTCAAAATGAACTTATACTTATATAAATACGTAAGTACTTAATCTCACAAATGAAATGACGTCAGATTACTGAAATCACTGAAATTAGTAGAACTTCGTCCATCAGCAGTGACATGCAATAAATAACCAGATAAAATGAAACACTATAAATTACGTTTAGGGCCATGATAATACTAAGCATTGTTTAACTGAGGCGACTCCCCCCCCCCCCCCCCCCCCCCCCCCCCTTTAGTTTGTTTGATTTCATATTATCTGACTTTGTTCGATGTTGCAGGAATTTGCATAAATGAGTATTAATTTGATCTGAATTTTCTCATGGATTTATCTTTTCTTTGATATTAAAATTCTACATCCATTACTCATCTATTCCAAAGAATGTGCTGATGCATTATTTCTGTTTAAACACTTTTCTATTTCTACAGCATCAGAACTGGCAGTTTTGTTGAGAAAACAAATTCTTAAACTGTATGGGGAATTTCTTTCATCTGACGGAAAATGTGTTGATTATGATGGAATTAAAGAAAGCGATTTATTCAAAGAATTTGTTAATCTCACTGGACAATTGCAGAGAGTTAATGTAAGTATATAGTGTCATTGTACTTTACATTTTGTTCAAGTCTTGCTGCACACTAACACAAATGTATTTCTGTAATGTTTTGTCTGATTTCTGAAGCAAGACTCTTGAATCAAATAGTATAGTCATCTTCATTCTTACCACATCATCGTTGCGTTACATGCATACTGATCCACATCAACAAAAGCATAGAGCAAAGAAAGATAGTAGTTAGTCTCGTGTAACCCCAACTTATTGTACATTATGTTGTGTTTTTTACTAAGATATAATATATAATGTGCCGTTAAAAAAAACTTCAATTCGATGATTTATATTTTATTGATAATTGAATTATTGTGAAGATATTTTTTATATCAAGAATTATCTTGTGTGAATCTGTTACAGGATCTGTGTCAAAATTTATTGTTGAAAGCAGTCAGACATTCGGACATTTGGCTGGTTTGCTTCAACCTACCTTCATAACTGGTCCCAACTAAGCAAAATTTTTCACACCAGTTAATATTTTTATTTCAAAATTATCTGCTGAGGTTCAATTTGATACCAATATTCAGATATTGTATTATTCTTTTTAGTTGGATAACATGTCCAGGGAGGAGAAACTTGCCTTCTTCATAAATATATATAATGCATTGGTTATTCATGGAAATGTTGAAGTTGGATTTCCTTCTTCAACATGGCAAAGATATAAGGTACCTTATTAATTTTACCCTGTGTGGGTTCACAGGTTCAAATTCTGGGTTGGTATGAATAATTGCTCGACTCCTTACCATCGTGAGATGGTTCACATAACTGCTGTTCAGTAATGACTTCCTCTACAATCAAGTCCATGCATCTGAAACAAATAAATGGTCAATTAATTCCATACCTGACATGGACCAGACGAGTTCTGGTGGATGGATAGATTTCCTCTCTTCTAGATAGTATGAATAGATGTTATATTCTAAGCCCTCAGCCGTATAAAAGGTGTGAGCTATTTATATCAACTGATATATATGGTGTATATTATCTCATCTTAAAATGAAGTTATAAAGGCTTATATAGAATGTTTTCAATTCTGGTACTTCGTGAATAACTGTGAATAGGGCATGTTTCGCATGTGATAAAACTGTACCATTGTATTTTCCGAAATATTATCCAACACTTTCTATATTCGCTACAGTTTTTCAACTGTGTTTCTTACCGAATCGGAGGTCTCAATTATTCTCTTCAAGATATTGAAAATGGAATTCTGAGATCAAATAGGAAGGTAGGTGGTAATATATGCAGGCTTATTTGCTGCCTTGTAGGGAAATTTGTCATTTACAGTTAAAAAAAGCAAAGATTAAAAAATTTATAATTTTTTGATGTATCATATTTTGGAAAATGTTCAGGAAATTTATTTTTTATCTATAGCTGCATTTTTTTAATGACTTTGAAATATATTGTTGTGATACGAGGATATGTCGTATAAGTATTTTTTAAAACTTTATTTTTATAATCAATCGTTAAATTACTCACTAATATTTAACTGACAGTGATTGAATAATGAGTACAGAAGGCAGTCATCATGATTTGACATTCTGTCTTATTGATTATGTGACGTGTTTGCTAGTCATGGTTATGAGTGAGATTTTGAAAGAAGTTTCGATGTCTAAATTTTATAGATTCTCTACTTTAAACTGTACAATCAGACAGTGATACATAGATTTTACCTTGTTTAAAAAGATTAGAACTTTCTGTCTTCAGTAGTTGAACTTTTAACAACTAGCATTTCACTGGTTTAATTTGTAATTTTCTCGAAACATGCTACTGTAACCTATTTATATTTATATATATAATTTGGGAATTTATCATTGGGTCCTATGTGGTATCACTAGAGCATAAATTTTAAAATTTCATAGTTTATATCAAATTATACCTTGTTTGTCGGTAGGACATGGATTTTTTATGTGAAATTAGCTAATGCCAATTTTTAGGTGGAATTGTTGAAATCACTCAAAAATACAAAATGAATGATGATGAATATTCAAAGGGAAATGTGTTATATTCCTACTAGATTAGGCTTTTTTTCTATCATCTTTATTGACTTTTGTTTTGAATTACATTTACAACTCAGGCTATCTATCAAAAGGATATTCAGTAGAGATGTGCCGATGTATCGGGTATCGGCCATTTTTTTGCTATCGGCCATGTATCGGTATCGGTTAGATTAGCGCCGATATTTCCGATATATTTACCTTTTTGATATGGTCCAGAATGTTTTACAAGATAAGTTGGAATATTACTTTTCAATTTATTTTTTGTCTGGAGAGATCGTGGGCTCTGAGCCATACATGTCCACCCCGCGAGGGAATAGGATTCACGTGTTTTTTGCTATTTATCAGCCAAACTAGCTCAACTAATTTGGCTATTTTTGCTGTCAAATTTTTATATTGACATTTTTAATATTACATAGTAATTATGAAGAAATATATCAACACAGCACATAACAAAAAGCAACTAGGCGCCCAGGTTTAAATCATACAGTGGAATTGGAGTTCTTATTATCGGCACATGCACTTTTGGCACGGCTATAAATTCTGACTGTTTGTCGTCAAGTACGACTGTCATTTAGTCCGTCAACATCGATAAACTAAATTCCGACACAATTATCAGTCTACGCAGGTATTAATTTTGTATAACTACACAATTTCTTTATAGATATTTTGACATGATCGCCTAGCTAGATTGCCTCAAAATATATGATATATATGTCACGATATTAACATATGAATTTTCTAATTGAACACCGAGATTTCTAGCGTCACTGTACGATGTATCTTAAATCAGTTAAACTGCAGGGGTGCACAACTCAAATGAGGACACGTGCCAAATTTTTCAAAATAATCTTGTTGCGTGCCACGCACAATCGTTGGTATGGACCTTTCCCGACCTCTGACCCTCGTTAAAATTCTTCCTATACTATACCATTGCAAAATTTTCGGTGCTCATTTTAAGAGTGGTTACACGAGTTGGCGCCTGTAAAATGGGATATTTGTTTCGAACCATCATTCTGATTCATCGCATTCAACAATCTGAATTTTAGCCTAGTCTATCACAGCCATATATATATCTACACTAATTTTTGATTACTGCAATTAAACTGGAACTCCTAAGAAGACAAAGTGATCATTGAATTATTTTATATATATTTAAATATCCGAAACACAACTGAAAACTAACGAATAGAATTCAAAAATGCGAAAACGAGGTAATGTTTTCGACCACTCCTTAAAATCTGTCTGAGCGAGAAAAGTGTCTGAGCGTCACTTTTTGCATCTTGCTGATTGGCCAATGTCACGAAATAAACAAGGAAGTCGATGCTCGGGGAAACAACCTTTGTAAATGAACTTCCCAATAATAATACATATTAACGAATATTTATTTATTGAAACAATTTAATGTCCTGAAAAAATGCTGATTTTGATAAAAGCGTGATATTTTATTGTATATCATAAATAATTTTTTTTTTTACAGAACCATTCGCGTGCCACGTTTGAGCGTATGGCGTGCCAAATTTGGCACGCATGCCTCGTGTTGTGCACCCTGAGTTAAAGCATCTGAATACTAAACATCAATTTCATATTATGTGATATATCTCTTTTTTCGATTTGAAATAATGTGTGCTATGAATATGAACAACGCTTAGAGACCATTGTTTTAACTCGTCTGCCCTACACAGCACACCTAATTAAATAATATTTACATGGTATCGGTATCGGCTTTTTTATAGTATCGGCGTATCGGTATCGGCGTTTTTAGCTGGTATCGGATCGGTATCGGCGACAAAAGTGGTATCGGTACATCTCTAATATTCAGTGGTCTGAAAACACAGCTGGTATATAATTGTATTAATAAAAGCCAGTTAAAATTTTTTGGTTTTGCAGGGTGTTGGAATGTTAACGAAGCCATTTTCCAAGTCTGATGCTAGGTTGAAAGTGGCTTTGGATAAGCATGAACCTCTCATACATTTTGCTCTTGTTTGCGGTGCAAAGAGTTGCCCACCTATAAAAACCTATTCTTCAGATGTAAGTTTATCTTCTGAATTTTCTTATAGTACGAGACAAAAATCATAAGGGGTTCAATAATATGGCTACAATAGTGTTGATGATGTTATATACCTTAAACTATTTTCAAATGAACTTCACTCATAGATTTATATAATTAACCCAATTTATAAATTCCAAACCATAGGAGTAGGAGTAGTTATCCCAGGAGGTAAATTGCCAGTCCATGCCTGTTATGTGATTAGTTAGAAAGGTATTTGTTTCAATGTATTTATTGACTTGATGGGGGAAGTTGCAACCAGCCTGCGGTAGCTTGAACCACCCTACTATGGCGATGAGTCTAGTAATCCTCTCGCACGTGATTATCACCCACGACAACCGAACTGCGGTAAAAACAGCAGGATTCCAGCAATCCGCTCACGCATTTGACTCTCGATTTCAAAATTCTAAGGCCGGACTCTGGGGAGTTTGAAAATACAACCCCAACCCTGACTCTTATAAAACATGTTTTATATTCACACCCAGGGCATTATGGATCAATTGAAATGTTCTGCAGAATCATTCTTAGAAACTGAAGATGGATGTGAACTCGACACAAAGAAGAAAATTGTGAAACTCAGCAAAATATTGGACTGGTATAAAGTGGATTTTGGTGAAAATACTGGAAAGGTGAGATAGAAATGCTGAAATGTTGTTGATCTATCTAGTATGTGAAAGATCACTCTCATCCGCAACTAATCAATTTCAAATTTTCAGTACTAAAGTTGAAAGAAGTCACTGGAAGACTGTTACTTTCATTTTTCCGATGGACAATGTGTCCCAATATTTTATCTTAAATTTTGCCCTTTCTTTTATTATTCATGGTCCCACCTTCATGTGTCATTATTGACATTTTGAAGAATTCCTCAATTGTGCATTGATCTCTAGTTTTCTAAACTAAACTTTTAATTTGGCTCTTTCATACCCTTTTCTATGAAATAGAGACCGTTTTAATTTATAATACCCAATACTAAATTATAATCTCTTATGTTATGTTTATCCAGGTTGTTGAGTGGGTTTGTGAGTGTCTTCCCAAATGTGAGAAGAAAGATCAGCTGACTAAGATGATTGGCGATAAGAATTATAAAGTGCAATATATGCCTTATGATTGGGGTGCAAACAAAAAACCTAAATCTGGTCTTTGAAGTCAGCCTTTTATTATTGTTTCGCCTACACATTCAAGTTAAACGTTCCATGTTCAATGTTCCTTTCATTTTGTAGCTAAATATTATATTATTATTCACTTTTGGTACTGGAATTTCAAATGAAACATCCTATATTTTCTCTAATTTTATCTTCATACTTGTACTAATCATCTCTTTCACTACTAGCTTACAAATAAAATTATTGATTTCTCTTGCCTATCATGCCTGGTGTTATATACTGCTATTCAATCTTCTATTATCACTGAGATTGACTTCATATCGTTTGAACATTTTATGCTTTAAATCTCTATAATAGACCGCTGGGTTCTTGTGATCGTTTGGGAATTCACGAATTTAGATTTGCGGATACTCCTCCTGCCATAGCAAGTTACCTCGATCATTCATTTCATCCACGATTTCAGTTGTACTTCTCTACTACCTTGTTATATCTCATTTTAGTTCACTACTCAACGATTTTCCATTATGTACTATTCTGTTATTTGCTAGGCAAATTGTATTTCTACATAAAGACATCAAGTAGATAAATGATCCACAGCTATCTTTCGGTTTGAAGTATTTTTTTTACTATGAAGCGTAATATAGCAGCGACTATTCCTGTTTTTTGCTTCGATTTGTCATGGGGATCCCTTATTTAGAGCGCCCATTTTTCTAATGCAGATTAATGCAGTGTTTTTATTATCTTTTTGAATCTTTTCAACTGATTAGTTTCAATAATTTTCCTGTTATGGAAGTATACTTGTTTCGTACAATACAATAGTTATTGTATTTGGGATATATTTTGTATCAAATCTTATATTGCTATCCCACTCTGCATCGACAGAAGTATTGGATAGTTCGAAATATATATATTGATAAAAGGGTACTCCCGTAGTATGTGTACCAGGTTAGGTTTAGGGCATAATTTTATTCCGATTTCGCTTATATTAGTTCTATTAGTTCGGGGACTGTTTGTGTTAGCCAAGTGAATACGCTCTCTGCCGTTGAATTTCGGTCCCTTTACACAACTTGATGTGAAGTAGGCGAACCAAATTAGTTGCCTCCATATTGGTACACATACTTCTGGAGCGCCAATTAAAGTACAAAAAAATATGGACGGACTTTGGCAATGTAAATATTCACGAAATGCGGTAATCGTTTGCGATGAATTCATCTGCATTATAAGCTATATCAGTCGCCGACGAGTTTTTCGCAAACACTGGAGAAACAAAATGGTAAATTCAATTCCCGAGACATCCTGAAAGTGGTCGTTAGGATTGTGGTCTATTTATGGTTGTATTTATGTTTCATCACCCTCAATATGGTTTTTGAATGTCGCGTATTGATGTCGTGAGCATGCAAAGAGATTTGTCTATGAAAGACTGGGCAATTTCAGTCTGATGACTGCTGCAAAGAAAGTTTATTCTAATTGTGTTTATCATGCGCTCCGAATTATTATCGTAATAATGTGAAGAACATAGCCATAAGCCCATAACGACTGTGAATGTAAACATACGTAGATGCCATATTTTAGATAGAAATGAGGATTACGGAAAGACTCTTTCGCAGTTGGTCACTTGTGATAAATAAGTTGGAATAGGTGCAGCATGCAGTGTAGAATGTTCTTTCATACTATACGAAGTTAGTTAGATAGCATGCGCTATCCTAATCAAAGCATGTCTTAATTTTACTATTTACTATTACTGCGATAAACCGAAACACCCATGAAACTTTCTAAAATTTGAACTGTCATATATTTGAGATCTTTCCTGTTTAAAACTCGTGCCTTACTTGAGACTCTGAAAGTTGAAGTTTGTAATCTATTTTAATGTTTTGTTACGTAAAAAATTGAGCATCGATTACAATTAGGCGGTAACAATATGTGGAAAAAGAACTCAAATCTTGCAATGTCAAATCTAAAATAGCCTATGACATGCTGGTAGAACACCTATAGGAACGGAAATCTATGATGAAAGTGTATTTATTGGCGTTTGGACTGATGTCATGGTAAACGCATTGGTGAGTTGATTCGGTTTTGGAACGTTGCGCGTGGGAGACGGGAGTAGGCTACATAGGCAGCAAAATACTTGTATTATATTTAATTATTATTTGTTACGGAAGTTTGAAAATTGCGTTTAGTAATAATTTTATTGAAATGGATAAAAATACTCCGTTATATATCTGGAAAAAAATAGTGCTTTGTAATTGATATTAAATACTACATTGAGTAGCGCGATAGGCTATCGGTTAAAACAGAGGTTTGCAACATTTTTTACGGGAGGGCCAGAGACAAGATAACTGGGTGAGGCCGCGGGCCGCACCTATATTTAAGATAGCCTTTCTAGTAGTTGCAGACACAAAAAATTGTTTCTTTTTGTTGTTGATCACACGGCATTGTTAGGGGTTCTTGCAGAAATGGTGAGTTAAAACGCATAAATTACTAAAGAAAACTGTTATCCAAATTTATTGTCACACCGACTTTACCCGAATTCAGTGAGAAACACGTTTTTATAACATCGTGTATTTTGCAACAGGATTTTGCGGTGACCGTACATTTGAACCCACGTACATTTGAACCCATGTGTATATCCACGGGTTCAATCTATATGCGGGTGCTAAAACCCATGGGTTAGGGTTAGTGTGGGTTCAACTATCCGAAAAACAAAAAAAATTTCTTAGGAGCAATAGCATACAGGTGCAATTGCCATGGGTTCAAATGTAATGGAACCAGATTTTGCTAATATGACAGTGGCACTCGGGTACTGGTGTAGGCTTTGCGACGCAAGGGAATTGGAATTGCTCACACGTACCAGATTAAATAAACAAAAATCTCGTTTTGCGGGCAAATTACCAAAATGGGCATTTCGCCGCGGGTCGCACAATTTTTCCTTGTATGCCGCATTTGGCCCGCGGGCCGCAGTTTGCACACGCCTTGGTTAAAGCGTTATACTCAAGTTTGTTTTCATCGCAAATTTGTTTTCATCACAAATTACATATCCAGTTTGAATTCAATTGCAGGGTTTGATAAATTGTGTACGCAATATCGAACTGGAAAGACTTCGGCCTTTCCAAATAATAGATGTAGATAACTGAGGTTGCTATTCTCTTCATACATTACCACAGTATGGCAATAACAACAGATGATTCGTACGTCCAATGGCGCCCAGGAGAACCGGACACAGGACCGATGTTCTTCAAATGGAAAAATATTTACATCGATGTGCGGGATTCAACCGAAGAACGACAAGGAATGGCAAATTCTCACCCCGCGTATAAACTACACGGAGTTGTTTGCTGGCAAAGTAAATAAGTTTTATAAAAACTTTCACGAATCAAACACCAGGTTGATTATTAGTTTTCGGAAAAAATTCAGAAATTCGTATTCTAATAAAAAATTTTAAACTTGATATCGAGCATACGGATTTATGATGCATTGTATTCAGGAAATTGCATATGACTCTATTTTTCTAGACCCCCTTCCGAATGAGATTTAATCACCATTTGGTTGGTAAAAGTTGGATTTAGCAAAAAGAGAATGTAAATTCAGTTGCATGTAAGATGCTCACCAATTATTGTATTAAATTAAAATCCCAAAGAGTAATCGACATCGAGAGTTAACCAATCAGTAACATCGCACACATCAGTAATCAATATTGTTGCAAAAGAAATCAGTTTTTCGAGTCTATACGATATTCTTCGTATGCAAGACTTACAATTTCAAATTCTATGTGAAAAATCGTTTATTCATCAATATTATGCTGATAAATACTGATAAATGTTTATGCGAAACAGTGTTTTACTGTGGCCCCGGGCATAGAAAGTCCTTTCATGATTACAGATTAAGTGCATATTTGTCGAGTTCCGCAGCAAACAGTGTTTAGGACAATTTTAATTTCACGAAACAAGCCCAAATCAAAACTTATCAGTGGCATCCTTACCCAGAGGGATTGGTAGTACTTGAAAGTGTTTCTGCTGTTTAAGAAAAAATGTTATATATTGTAAGTAAGGTAACTATATGTATGGGCAGTCTTACTTTGACATGAAAATTCGATTGATTTGTATCAGTGATATTCAATTCAAACTAGTAAGTAAATCGTAATTACCTTCTCACTTTGATGTCGCGTTACAAATAAAACTAGGAATATTGTTTGTTGTAAATCGCTTGACTGGGAGAATCAGTTTTAATCATACAGAACATTGCAGAATAGCAATTGAAAAAGTGCAAGATAAGACATTCGAATTGCTTGTAGGATTGTTTTATTTGCCAGATAAACAATTCTGGACGCTCCAGAAGTATGTGTACCAATGCGGAGGTAACTAATTTTGTTCGCCTACTTTACCTTAAATTGTATAAAGGGGGTGAAACCTATGGGCAGGGGGTATATTCACTTGGCTAACACAGCCGGTACCCGAACTCGTAATAGAACTAAAATAAGAAAAATCGGAAGGAAATTATGGCCCAACCTGGTACGTGAGTACCCAATTTTGTAAAAATGAAGTGTTGATAAAGAATTTGCTTAGCATTGATTAATTGTTTGATAGATAGCCTTTGTCACGATGAATTAAATAGTTATTCAATTGAGTAGTATATTTTATATTTCTACCATCGTGGTTTCGGAAACTTTCCACTGCAAACCGAAGCAAGCATGCGAAAACGGGAACTGCAGACTATTACCAGCACATTTGACAAATCAAGACTTCAATCTCGATGAATATTTACGCAGAAAGGAGTTCCCTGTTACTTGCGAATCTGACGGTGATGAAATGATGAAGATAAGAGCCATTTTAATGGAATTTCAGAAGGAACTGAAAGAAATTAAGAAAGGTTATTCGTTATTTTTTCGTCATTTTGTAGCAAACCGAAGGAAATCTCGATTATTCAATTAAATCTCCATGTCTGGTACAAGCATAGTTAACTATTTTCGCAGAATGGAGTTTCCTGTTACTGTGAAGCTAAGAGAGGTGAAATCACGCAGATAGAGGCCATTTTAATGAAATTTCATACAAAACTTAATGAAATTGAAAACGGCTATGTATTGTGTCATTTAGTAAAAAGGGAATGAACAAATTTTCAGGTTTATCTCTGTTCCGATAATGGACATTAATCTTACGATGAGAATTATTCTGATCGTATTTCGATATAAAATTGATTGGTAAAGATTGGGTTTAGATATGCGTTAAAAACTAGCGTGGGTAAATTTTTACATTTTTAAAAAAGACTATAGGTCCTTGATTTTGTGAATGAAATTCTCATCAAATGGAAGTGAATTTTTTTTGATTCATCCTTTTGAACAAAAATGATAAGACCGACCACTCTCTTAACATAATCCAAATATACTCAGACACATTATCGTGATTAAAGACTTCTAAATACTGTAAATATATCAAATGTTACTGTTCTTCTATTTCCTTCATCTACAGAGTTGAAACTGCAAAAGACAACATCAACAGGTCAAAATAGAGACGAGATTGGAATAAAAACGAATCATGAAACGCAATTGCACAATCGCAAAAGTATTGTTTAACTTGTGTATGAATGTTAAAATACAAAACCAGAAATTTTTGCCACGTTTTATAAACTCAATCATATCTATGAACCGAGTATTTACTGACATCACTGATAAAGTAAGGTTTTGATAGACTTGTTTTCAAAACTGGTTTTTGTTTTGTCCTTTTCTTAATTGTATATTGGAATATTTGTTTGGTGACATACAATGTACATGACTTGTGTAGTTGTGTAGGTTTCATGTTTGTTTATTTGCAGAATGTCCTTCCCTGCCTACCAATATTCCATATGGGAAAATAACTTGTTCAGATTCTAATCATCAGGGATCAATTTGCAATATTACATGTTTGCAGAATCATATTATTAAGGTATGGCAAACTCTAACTTTTCAAAAACTTAAGACAAGGATTTGAAATCACCCAATAATCCCCAAACCTAGTTATTTGGACGAATCAGAAGTTGGTATACCATTGGGGTTTTATTTTCATCCACTCCGTTCCCAGCAATATACCGATCCGCGACTTATATTTCTATTTATTCGAGTTTACTCTCTTTTGTAATGAAACTATATCAAATTGGCAATACAGCAATGGTGAAATGGATTATTTATCATCAGTTTTCTTAAAGAAAAAAGATGCAAATTTTGGTGGAATAAATCGAACAATATAGTTTAACAAGAGAGCGATGCTCCAATATTTTGAGACGGATTAATACACGTACAGTTTTCATAGTAGCCAACCGGTACCCGAGTTGTGTTCACGACTTCACTACACCACAAGGTATCTAATATCAGACGAAGTCGCCTCGGAAGAAGGAGCGCTATTTTTACTTTTGATGACGTCTTCGCACACAAAAAAACGAATCTCTACGAGCCCACTAAAAGTGATAGCCTTCTAGCGAAAAATTACAATCTTTAACCAATGGAAATTTCAAAACAATTGGTCCAGTAATTAAAGAGAAAATTAATGGAAATTACATACAAATTCTTCAAGAACAATAAAAACGACATATTAACAAAACGATCAATATATCCACTCCGTGTCACTGAATTAGAGAATTGTTGGCTAAGTTGACGGGAGAATACTCTCAGAATTATTTACATCACAATACAACAGCGACGATACTACCCGTAGACTACCTAATGGCCACGATTCATCACGCTACAAAAAAATTTTGCCACGAAATTTCTTCTTTTACAGGGTGAGAATACTTTATATTGTGAAAATGACTTTAATTGGTCGCATAACTTACCAACCTGTGTCTGCAACGAATGCGAAGTCGGGGAATATTGTGAACAAGGAACATCTTGGCATGTTCTGCAACAAATGATAAGAAACAAACCACTTATATCTTTGGTAAGTAAGTTCCGAGTTTTGGAATTCTGTATGACTATTTCAGTTTCGCTATCAAGCGTTTGTAACGATATGAATTGCTCATAACATTTATTAATTGAAAAAAAAAGATGTTTCATATGTATTTGACTCTCAACAAAACAAATAATTTGAAAAATGTAATTTATGCATATCGAATATACTAATAATTACCCCTAGAATACATAAACATACCAAAATTGCAGGGCTAATATGATGGTGAGATTTTAGATACTTTAAAATTTAGGCTTGCATTGTAATTTGTACATGAATTGTATTTCTCTAATTTGTATATATTTTTTTAGTTGTTTTTAATAGTTTTGATGACACACATATTGTTAGTTTCATGTATGTATACATACACACATTACTATATGTAGGGTTTTATTTGTCAGTGAATATTCCGCTGAAATCCTAACTTTGAATCATGATTTGTACTTGATATAGCCTATAATGGAATATTACTAATGAATCAAATTAGGAAAGTGAGCTTATTCTAATAGCATTATGGATGTTATACTGCACTGTGGTTGAGTGAATGCGCACCATTTACTCCGCACTGATCGCCTACGATAAATTTCACAACTGGCTTCATTATATTTTAAACTTTTCAATATTTAATTGGTGTGAACATACAGTCATTGGTCTTTTTTTTCCTGCTGTTTTTAGGTGTATTATGCTGGTTATCAAATAAAATGTTCTACGGTGTTCAACCTTTTCATCGGTTCCACAACTGAATGTATCGATTCAAAAACAAGTCACGCTGTTAAATGCACCCATGGAGCAAGATTAACAGCCATTGAAGGAGCCGTGGCAGAATTAATCAGACAAATGGTGCAAAAAAAATTTTACCCGATGCCATGTGACATTGCAAAAATGCCAAAAGGTTGCTGAAGAATATCGCATGGCAAATTTTTATACGCATATTGCGAATATCAATGTGAACAATTTTTGTAAATATTTTAGCACAGCGTTTCTCAAACTTTTTTTTGCCTTGGGATATTTAAGCTTTTTATCTCGCCTTTCTATTTGTAGCCAGTTGGGAGACAAATTTACCAACCAGAGTTGCCGAAGTACCACTGGCTTGGCGACCAATTCAGTCGCAATTTTGATCCTGGTTCCTGGAACACTTGAAAAGGCAGCTTTCCACGCAACGCGGTTTGAGAAACTCCATTTAAGCGTATTTATGACTATAAATATAATATATAGTGCAAAACAGTCTGCGTTTTTAAATGAATACATTTCAGTCACTAACCCTTGTATCCGCGGGATGGATGGGTAATAGTTCAAAACTAATCTGAGACTATAATAGCCTTTAAAACTGATTTATATATTCAACGCAACTCCGAAAGAAATTTGTTTATTTACATTTCAAACTGCGCTAATTTATAACAGAATAAAGAGATCACTCAAAAGTATTTTTTCGTTTAATAATTTATTCCAGAAAGTAATCGACACAAATTTAAAAATGCATGAAAAACCAACGTATAGTCTTTCGTATTGAGATTTGCTCCAGAATCGGAGTAGTGAATAAAACTTGCTTACGCACAGACCAAACATACATATACAGCCAGTTTAATATACATATACAAATAGGGTTGCCACTTCTGGAAATATATTTTTTTTTCCGAATCGAACCTCGAATCGAAAATTTTCGACTCGAATCTGATTCCATTAAACTTTTTTTCTTTTTTTTATTGAATGCGTATATTTGCCCAAAATAAAAAAAGCTCAAATCTAGAAAAGAAAAACTTGAAAATGAAATATGCTGAATAGCAAGGATGGCAAGGTTTTTTCGGTGACTGAGCCACACTTATTTCCATCATGATAAAAAAAATATAGGTCATTGATATCATCAATATCTGCATTGATGAAAAACTTGCTGTTGCAATTTATCTGTGAGAAACACGGAAAAACGAACCTCTTGATGTCTGGCTCTCCTTCTGGCAAAAAAATCAATCTTTAACCACTAAAAATAACTTAATTAGCTTTAAAGCAATTGGTCCAGTATTCGATGAGAAAAGCGATTTCATCATGACGAAAGAGAAGAATACTAACGACAACAACAACAACAACATAATATTGAAACGATCGTTATGTACACTGACGTGTCCAATAAGTCAATTTCACTGTGGTACGGTAACTGAGCAGTACCGTACCTGCAGGCTTGATCACGCAACCGCTTGAAATAGGCTTCAAATCGGTGTTCCCATGAGTAAATTTTGAAACAGCAAAATTTTGAATGAAATATCAGATCTCATAGGATTCATAGAAAATTTAGGAATAAATGAAAGTAATAGCCTTCTGGAAAAAAAATCAAACTTTAACTACTGGAAATTTCAAAGCAATTGGTCCAGTATCCGAAGAGGAAGGCGATTTTATAATGGTGGTGACGAAGAAGAACAATAACAACAACATAATGTTGAAACGATCGTTATGTCCACTACAGTGTCCAAAAAGCCCACACCCGTATTCTTGTTATATTGAATTAAGATCGGTCTTATTACAGATTTTTTATCTCCAAAATATTAGTATAATTTTTTACATAATCAATGATTTGAGAAAACACATGAAGGAGAACTACACCAAAACACAGATCCGTATTTCGCTATTTCTGTACTTTATAGGCTCATTATCGCGGTAGAACATGCTAAACAGGGAGTTATTTGGCAAATATTTATGCTAGCAGCATAGACATTCTAATTGCATCTGAATTACTATAAATGGGAAATGCTTGCAAGAATATGCTTGAAGACAATAAAATTAACCACAATTAAATTAAATTCGAAAAAAAAAAAATCGTTCAACCGACTACGACTGCGAAAATTTTTTTTCATAAATGTTGAAGACGCAAATATTTTGTGGCTAACAGCGTGATTGGCAAACTCGGGCTTTATTATTATCTTGGACTACGTTTAATTTCGTAATTCAGAAAGTCCACATGCGTAAAGGAACCCGGCGCTGACGAGCGATAATTGGTTGACGCTAAATCTCAATCAAACATGGTCGCTGGAGCTAAAGTAAGACGACATTCGGAAAAGATGTGATTCGATTCGTAAATCCAACCAACTCAATATATTTTCATTCAAGTGATGTAAATACGAAGCCATTTAATATTTTTTATACAAGTATGGCTGTGAGTTTTTATGCCGTGTCCTTAGTTCGATCAGCGATCCATTGCGACTGTGTTGATATATTCTTTCATCATTAAGTTTTACGGACGGATATACACGGATTCAACTGTTTGCGGTGTATGAACACAAGCAAAAATATATATATAGTGTCACAATACAACAGTCAAGAATGAAAGCAGATGAAAAATCCCAAACACAATTGGTAGCAGTTGGTACATGCCACATGAAATCACAGAGTATTCAATTTCGAAGTTTTTAATAAAATTTTGTGTTGATGAGTTACTTTGAAGCACATTTTTTAAAGGTCAGCAGTTGTCATTGCAGCATTTTAATTTGATCTCTCACTTAGTCCAAGAACTTCTCTTATATACATGATCATTCCTCTATTCTTCAGAATGTTTTCTAGATAGTGTGGATGTCTTAGTGCATCCGATGTTCCAGATGCTATGTAAGTGAAAAGTGATTACTTCATTTTTTAATATGTAAATAAATACACATAAAAACCAGAATCAATTCGGCTTCATAAAATTTACTTAAACAAACTATTAAAAATTATTATGAGATTTTATAAAAAAGAGACGAATTAGTATTTGCAAAACATTCAACTTTTTTGAATATTTTGTAAATTCATGCAAAATTCATTATTTTTGTAGTTACGAAACATGTATATAATTGATTCAATCGAATTCAATAAAACAAATTTCAATGCCAAAAAAAACCTAATTGGATGCGTGATTACACTATTTTGCCATCAATGCCATGTATCATACTACAAAAGTTTTCCTCAACCAGTTACTTACATTTGGCAGCTAAGTCTACGCCGGCCCTCGAAATACAACCAACTGCTGTGATTGATCCCAATATTCCAGCAGGAACCTCCTTTATTTCCGAGGGTGTTGCAGGATCTCTTACATAAATTTTCCGATCAGTCTCGCCATCTTTCGGTTGATCTCCAACTTTCAGATAATGACAAAATTTGCTGAAATTGTCGTTCGTTGAACAAAAATTCATGACCACCTTAACAGAAGACAACAAATTTTACGTTTTTTTAAATGTATTTTATACACATAATTGCTGCCTTTGATTAAAACCTAAGTGTTTAGGAGGTCTATACGGGTTTGCAATTCATCCATGCCGATTATAATTTACCAGGCTGTTTACTGTGGCCCGCACTATGTGAGCAGACTTTTTAATTTTTTAATGTATTTTATAAACTAAACACTAAAGTATATATGTTTGTGATTTTGGTGTGATTGGGTCCTCTCTACATCCAAATGTCGGATCTCATTATTGCGCATGTATGACGTCTTGCGCTCTGGTGGACACCGATATTTAGTTCATTTTATTTCTCGCAGAACTTCGCGTTTTGTTCTACGAACTTGTAAGATATTGTGCAATCATTGGCGGCGAACGCCGATGACAATTATAGAAATGAATTTTCAACCCAAATTTCCAAATTAATATCATTCGTATTACTATCTTTTGCGTCGACTTTGTTGATCCTCATCGTATTGCTACATTTTCAAATTGATATATTCGTTCTAAAGTTACTTCTAGTACTTGTATTGATGTTTTGAAATACACGAAATGGCCTACTAAAAAGTTGTTGAAACTGGCGCACATTATGCTCGTTTGGGAATTGGAACAATATCATAGCCCCTGGAATATTAATAAAAACATCATAACCCAAATATAACTCTTAATTTTGATGTCTCTGTCTGTCAGCGGAAGGTGTGTGCAGATTTTCATGCGGTAGTCAAAAATCGCCGAATGCCTTGTGCAATCCGAGCTAACCAAGCTGTTACCAGATATTCAAACAGTAGTCGAATATTTTGCCCAGCCCTACTCAGAAACCAGTAATTATTCACTTGATTGATTCCATGTAAAAAAAAAACTTGCCCTTTAAAATTATGTAAATTCGAACGTGAATCAGAACTTGACTGGTATCTGAGTTTGGTACAGATGTTTGCGGCCCGCAATGAATTTCGTCATGTAAAAGTTACCCGCGACACCGAAAAGATTGAACATATACAGATTTTCTAAACAGATTTTACAATTTAATTACCCTTCTCAACTTTATGAGGGGAAAACATAAAAAATATCACATGACAAATTCGTTTGCAGTTTAACATACCTTAGCGTAGTCGTCAGAAATGTAACACACTCCTCCAAACGAGATAACAACAATTTTCTTTCTAATACTTCCCATAAAGCTGGCTATTTCCATTTGGGGTATATCCAAAACATTGCATAATTCTGTGAGAAAGTCAGGAGCTAGAGCCTTCTGAACCGGTTTTGCACCATTACTGTGGCAAAACACCACCAGCTCAACACATTCATCACAGTTGCTACCTGAACGTTGCAAGCGACTTCCAATTTCCCATATACAACCTAATAGACAATTGGTTGCTTTAGCGCAAGAATCATGGAAACTCTTTGCTTTATTAAGCACGACGGTTATCTTCGAAGAATCAAGAGGCGAATGGCTATAAACGTAAGTGCTGAGGGTATGTGCTTGATCTTCAGCATTTTTAGATGACCCTCCATATCCGTGAACAAAAACAGCTCTGTGTTTAGGATGTAAATTAATTGTTACGTGACGTGGATTTTCTTCACTCATATTCTTAACTAGATAATTAAACTGAAATTACTGAACAGCTTAAACATGTGGATAGTTCAAATATTTAAAAGGTCGTAAGAAAAATGATCAACACTGCCTAATCCCACTTGCCTATCAAAGAAACTCAGACAATTCTTCTTGTAATCATTCTACCATTAGCCTTCATCCAGCTATTACAATGAGCGCGTAGCGCAGCTCTCCTTCCTTCACAAGTATGCAATGCAGCAGTGACAAATTTACTCAACGCGAAAAACCGAGTCATGTTTAAATGAGCTTCTATAAGCTAGGCACAAAAGTAACAAGTAATAGCACATTTGTTCAGAAGAAAACTCCAACAAATTTAATTGAACAAAACATCGCGCGCCTTAACTAAATACTGATCCTGTGTATGCGTTACTTATGTAAAACATTTGAATGTTTAGTTTTATGTAGAAAGTAGGACTCACTTCCATATATCAGTTTCTCGCTCTTAACGTTCGCTTCAGTAAGCTCGTATAGACGTAAAAGTAAGGGATACAAAACTCAATAAAGGTTAAATCGCGTCATCGCGAAATAGCGAGCCTATACAGATCTAAATTAATAGGCTCTAAGTGATATCGGAGCTCCTCGTTCTTTACACGCAATCGTAAAATAGCTAAAGTAAGAGAAAATGTATCTGCGAAATCTTTCTTCTATTACTTTAAGAAAAGTTAACCGTGGAATATATACTCTTAAAGTATGGTCTATCAATCAGATATTAAACTAAAATGAACGAAACATACCTGTGCGTGGCAATATAAAACATTATGGTTAACTCGTTGCTACTACCATTCTTCTGTAAGGCGGTTTGGTCAGGAGTGACCGCCTTCTGAGCCGGTTTTGCACTGTATCTGTGGCGAACAGTTAAATCAGCACTTTGCAACCTGAACGTCGCGACCCTTTGGAGCATAACGATATAAATCCATGTACATCGCAATAATGCCAGCCTATTTCCTGTTTAAAACATGACAAACAAGCTGTAAAGCGTTATTAATATATGTGCTTTGTTCAAAATCTTTTATGCATTTTTTAAGAGAAGTTTACCGTGAAACTGTGATCATAATTACACTTCAAGATTGATCTACCTATCAGAGATGAAACTAACTTGAATGAAACATTCCATGACTTTCTTGTTCCTGAAGTTAGCTTCAGTTAGCTTGTATCGTCATAAAATGATGAATACAATAGATTTTTGTGCACAAGGACAAATAGAAACAGCAAAATCCAATAAACTCAAAATCGCGTCATAGCGAAATAGTGAGTGTATGTACAGGAAGTAGTGTATATTTAATTAAATCAATTCGGTTACGTAAGAGATATTGGAGTTTCTCGTTCTTAACATTGGCTCTCAAGCGTACAATAGATAAAGAAAGAAGAATTGTATGTGCTTTGTTCATAATAAAAAAAATTTTGTTTGAAAACCGTTAGGATTAAAAATTAAAAATGTGAATATATTCACACTTTTAAAATGCCCTATCTATCAGAGATAAAACTGATATTATTATCAAAACAATAACAATTATCTTTGAAATCTTTGAAATAATAAATATTATTGAATTTATCGACTTTTAAAAAACAATATTCCACGCTATTAACTACTTCCCTGTCTTTTTGTCAACGCACAATTGTAACTATTTAAACAAACAGTATTTCTTCAGCTAGACTATATAAAGGCGGAAGTTTGACAACCAAAGCGTGAAATCAAGAATATCCATGCGATTCATTGAAGGGATAATTACAAGAGTAACTAAAGAAGTAACTATTAAGGTCGCACTACCGAAAGGTAGTTTGATATTCGCATGACGATTTATCAAGTACGATCGTTGGCTTACGAAGCACACACCTAACTAAAGTTTCAACGAACGAAGGAAACGCGCATTCTGTAATAATTATGTACACTTCGCCATTTAGACCTTGAGCAAATCACCAAACCTAAGAGTAGTATGTTTAAGCCTATCCACTTTTTATAACAATTACGACTTGGGGAAAGTATTTGAAGAAGAACCTCTATAATCGCTTTGGTCAATATCGATTCGTTTGCCAGCCAATTATTTTTGATTTGAGAGCCCAGGCTTCGTAGCAGAAGACAAAAAATGGTAAATTTCACGCGAGCTACTAGATGGACACAGATGCCGCGATAGGAGATAACGGCTAGGGTTCCAAATAGCGACTGTCAATAGAGCGACCACACGACAGCGATTCATTTAAAACAGCGACTGCCACAAAAGCGAAATCACTTCCTTTATTAATCCAAGGCTTACCCGCCCACGCATTCTTTCACGAGTTAAGTCGCTATCATAACAGTCGCTGTTTTATGCGGTCAACATTATGTCAGTCGCTCAGTTGATTACGTCGCCATTATGACAGTCGCTATCCGACGTGGATACCGAGATAACTGACCGATGAATTTGAATATAGTCAGTACAAATACATTCTCGGTATAAATATATACCGTTTTTTACCAAAAATAGGACCAAGCTTAAATTTTATAAATGATAGAATAATTTTATTAAAAGCTCTCTCCTGGAATTATGACCTAGACAATAGCACAAATTTTTTTCAACCTAGTGGATAGCAAGAAATCCCTCCTACATATTTCAAATGAATAATTTAAACGTGTGAAAGAGGAAGACGTGTTATTTAAGTAAATGGATATCAGTTTTCGTATTTTGTATATTTGAAAATCTCGTAATTTTTTACTTTGTAATTTTGTTTTTGATAAAAGAAAATAAAAGACATGCCCCGAAAATAAGCACTCGTGTTATTTTTTGAAAGAAAATGGAAATAAGAGCCAGTATTATTTTTGGGGTAACACGGTGTATGTCTTTTATTTACATCTTTGTGTCGCTAGGTATATTTCATTTTTATTTTTTTCATTTTTTTTTGCTAATAATATGAAAATCAAGGGTTCAGTGAGCAATGCATCAAATTCTAGGGCGTCTAAAAACTTCCGTGACAGTAAATGGTGGCTATAAAAATTCAGAACAGTCCAAAAATCCACACGGCGTGATTATTCAAAACATCCCATACTAAAACCTATCACCTAAAAGTGGATACACATATTAAAGTTAGCGAACACGACTAGTACAACCCAGATCGCCGTCTGCAGTTCTATACGGAATGATGCGTATTTTGAGAACATTCGTAATTGCATGTACTTGGTTGATGGAACCTCCCACATATATTATAGATCCTGAATTAAATCAGTCTGGCATAACAGTATGGCTGCATCACCAAGTGGAGATGTTTTGGGAGGCATGTTCAAACGTAGAAAACTACCTGGAAATTCTTCGTTCAGTGGTGTTGCCATAACACTAACCGAAACATACGTTGTGTTGAAATATGGTAATAATGTCATTTACTAGAGTTTAACTGTATGCAAGTTTCAAAAATTAGCTATTCAACTATTCGAATCCGAGAAGATAATTGATTTATTTTCAAAAAATTTCAAAATTTGGTATTCTCCATGAATCTTAGGAAAAGTAGGTACTTGTACAAATGACTTAGCTTAGATCCCCTTGAAAAACTGTGTTTGGTTTTGTATGTATATATTGAAATAAATTTTAAATTCCTCAATGTTAAATGTTATACGAAATATTTATATTTAACTAATAGCTCAAATGAAGTTATACTTTAATGGGACTTCATAGTTTAATAGGACGCCAGGAAAATCGAGTATTGAAACTGTCCAATTAAAGACGTTACAGGAAGAACTGAATTACACATAAAAAATGTAGACACCCTTCTCTGAAAATTTGAATTTTTATTCCAATACAATAATCTGTACCATTTCAAATACAAGCATAACAATAATAAAAAAAATAAACGTGCTGTAAAATCACATATTGTATGGCTATAATAATGTACATTAGTAATTTTACGCAAGGCTGTTCTGGTGCATTAGATTGAAATCCAAACACAATTCATCGTTGATCATAAATTGAAAAAGATGAAAACCTCACAAGGAACCTTTTAAGCTCTAACAAATAGCATAACACGGTAAAAATGCACTGTATTAAGTAACACATAAATTGAGCCTAAGTGATTTTGAAACTGGATTTAAATAGTCACAACTTATCAAAGAAAATGTTAAATTTTAAAAAATTCTTCTGTGCTAAGATGATATTATACCTCATTCACTATTAAAAAATTAGTTATAAGCAAACACACGTTTGAGCCGTAGGGCTTAAGGTTTCAGTATATCGCAGGAAAGATTATTTAGTATTAATCTGTCTTCGACTATTTCAATGAATTAGTTTAAAGCAAACACACATTCGAGGTAACCGTGAGACGCTTCAGGTTTTAGTTATTTCAGGGAAGAATATTTATTATAGACGTGAGCGGGTGTGGCACCAGATATATCAAAATACATAATTCAGATACAATAATGCAGTAATACAAAGATACATAAGAAAATAAAATTGTGAAGCGTGAAGACTATGTTAGTGTCGTAACGATAGTGGAAAAATATATAACATGGTTCAATTATTGAAGATTTAATATTTTGTCTCCATGTTTCTTTATAAACTAAAACCAAAACATATAGTTTTTTTTATCAATTCTTGCGTCGTTCAATAGTTACATATTTGCTCCCATGCACCAACGAAGATTTGTAGTTATTGCACGATGCCCTGTATTCCAACATTTAACTCCAAAAGTTTTAGTTTATATGTTCACGCTATAATGTCGTTTTTCGTCTGCTGAGAAAAATTTGTGCAAAATACTCTTGTGGTCTAGAAGATAAAAATATGGAATATTTGTATTCATAGAATTTTATAGTATGAGAAAATAAATGAAAGCTAATTGAGATGGTTGAATTTCCATAAAATCTAACCTATCAATACCAAGGTTTATGGATAATGATAGTTATCAATTAGTATATTTAAGGGAGTATTGAAATTGCTTTGATGTAAATTAGAAAATACCTTAATGTAATATATATTAATCTAGACTCGCTGTAGATTGAAATTTTAAATGGTATATTAGTATGAAAATGAAAGACCTATTACCAAAATATTTCCAGTACCTGATGATAACGTGCGCTATATTTACACTGATGTCATGTATTTTTCTTTTACTAAAATCATTTTCATCTCTTCGAGACTTTGAAGAACTTCTGCTCTTGTTTTTTCAATTTTGTTATTACATTCTTCTAACCCTTCTTCCAAATCTCTTCCCTTCCTTTCCATTAATTCTTTTTGCATTCGTTCCATCCTTTCCTCCAGGTCTAATTTTACCTATGCAAAAACGAATCGACTTGAAAAAAGTATATATTGAAGTCCAATATCACAAAGCATTTTTCCGCTTTTAAGGATAAATAATGTATAATAATCCGTTTCAAATTATTAATGAATAAGTACAATATAATTGAATTTTAATGTGTATTTCGAATTAAAATATTATATAGTTAAATAATTGAATTATTTATTTGTTTGAGTCCAGTATCTTGATTCATTTTCTGTTTCAAGAATATTGAATAAGTATAAAATACTGGAACTGAAATATGATTTAGTCTGAATTAAAATAAATATATCAATTAATTGGTTCAGTGGTTAAAGGGAAAAACGCATTCGTAACAACAACAGCAACATAATAACAATCCACTTCATGCCAAATCGAAATAAACATGAAATATAGTTTCACGTACCTGGGTCATGGTTTGTCTGGTTTCACTCAGCTCATCTTGAAGATGTTTAATTAAAGTTTGTGCGTCATCTACTCTTGTTCTTGTGGTCAGAGATTCACGTCGAGCAACTTCTGTCAAGCCATCGTGAGTTTGACCAAGTTGACCAGTAAGTAATTCCCGTGTCAAAGCTACTGAATCTTTTATTTCCTGTGCAAAAATGCAACATTTAAATACACCTATTTTTTATAGTAAAGACACAATATTCATCAGAAAAAATACATTATGGAAGAAATACTAAACAAAAGTTTAGTGTGGAACATATTGTTTTATTGTGCTATCGATTGGGTTTCTATAGGAGCTAACTACTTCTTCATATTCTATGCTTTTGTGCTTGTGGATCCGTATGCTTATAATGCAAGGATGCTGTAGCAAGAGTGAAGATAAGTGATGAAAGAGTCTTGCTTCAAACTAACACAAATATATTTCTTTAACGTTTCGTCTAGGCAAGGTCAAACTTCCCCGGTCATATAAATTTTATTGTATATTGTTATTTTAATTATTTTCATTGCTTTATTATAAATATATATACCTATATTTTTAGCAATCTTTCAACAATAGGAAATACTGTGGAACAAGAATATTATCTTACCCTAGAAGATGTTTTGTTTTCCATCCTAGCCTCTCTCATTTGCGATCTGATTCCAAATATTCCCATCTTCACTTCAGATTGCTCACCAATTACATCAGTTAAACGATTTCTAAGGCGGCCCAAACCGGTCAAAACTCGATCCAATGAGTCACGCATTTCGTCCTGCTCGCCCTGGAAATTTTAATTACATCAGTGAGACTAATTGCTGATTTTATTTTCTATTAGATTTTATTATTTATACATTTGGTTTTGAAATGTTGCTCAATAGCGATTGTATATGTGACAAGTATCACTGCATAAAAATATATCAATATCGTTGCATATTCTCGAATCCGCAATATTTTACAAAATATTTTTTTTAAATGTGAGTCGCTTCAAAAAGGCTGAAAACCACTGATTTAGACCGACTATTAATTCGTATTTTTTTTTAAACGTAATGATTAAATAGTTAACTAAAAAATTGATAAATATGCAAAATAAAAAAAATCATAAAAATTTTAATATTAAATCAAACATAAATATGAGTAATTAAAACAATGTTGAGTTACGTCTATTGAAATTCTATTATTCCTCAAAGTCTAAGAAGCTTCATTCCTAGTGCCACGTTGGAAGCAAAAAAATCCGTGAAACGTTAGTATGAACCATTATTTTTCATGAATTCCATTCAAATTTTTGATTCGGAAACAGGAAATCATATCAAACAATTAAAGTGTATTATAATTCGACTGATTGTGATATCATTTAATATGATTTTTTTTCAAGTCTTACTTTTGCATCTTTATAGTCCCTATGCCTCCCCTAAAGATAAAGAAATCAGACGGAATTTGATAGGAATCCATGACAAGTTTATTATCAATT
Organism: Styela clava; assembly: GCF_964204865.1. Classification (NCBI taxonomy): domain Eukaryota; kingdom Metazoa; phylum Chordata; class Ascidiacea; order Stolidobranchia; family Styelidae; genus Styela; species Styela clava. The sequence goes on along the minus strand of NC_135252.1, from coordinate 18,711,355 downwards.
ATTATTAGCTAAATAATACATGTCAGTGTATAAGCATTTTCAAATAATCATATTCTGATGAATAGGACAAAATAGGTAAAAAAATTAATTAAAAGTGCCATATTACCTTTTCTCTGTTTAATGATTTAGTGATGTTTTCTACTGTCAATGCAGAATCTTCCAGGAAGAATTTCTTTATGGCATTTGCTTTCCTGTATTTATTGACTTCAATAGTTTGCTTCCGAAGACAGACTCTCTTACGAAGAAACTCGGGAAGTGTGAATTCGACATCCAACGCTAGATCGACCTAAATAAATTTACAAATTTCGCTTATAAAGTTTAATATTCTGCTTCAAAAATATAACATTATATATAAAGAATGAATACTACCTTTTCTTGGTTGCCTAATATAATGTTTTGCCACCTCCCCCAGATTTTAAAAATTGAGTAGCCAATGCTTTTCGAGCTATAGTGACTCTAATACTACCGGTGGCTGCTTGTGCAATCCCTTGCTTGGAGCGATAGGTGTGATATGATACGTTATATAAAAACTTAATAATTTATAACAGTACAGTCAGTAAGTATTAATACTGTTACAGTTTCTGTTCTCTGTCGAACGAAGCTCTACTAAGCACACTTTATTTCGAATTTAGATTGATCACAACAGCTTTTATATTTTTAGTTGGATTTATTTTTGAAATAAATTTTTGAGACAATATCTCACCGTCATTCCCAATCGTTCCAGTGTAGCATGCTCTTGAACTTCAATGATGTCGCCAACAGCAAGACCGACCTAGGAGGCAAAGAAAAATATATGTGATTGAAACTAATAAAATTCGTCTACGGTCAATTCAACAAAGTAGTTAAAAATATAGAACTATCGATTGAAGCTATAAAACTTTTTAATTTTCCGCATAAAACACATTAGATTCATTTGAGAAATGTAAAATTTGGGAATAAATTGTAAAACAAAAATATATTTTTGGTCGTTTATTTCTTTTAAAAATAATCTAAACACGCATTAGTTTTCGATACAGTCTACTCAAAATTATCCCAGAATTACTATAAGCTGTGGATTAATTGCATGACCTGTGGATTAATAAGCTGTTACTATTGGCGTGTATAATATAAAATGTCGTCAAAACTGAATTATTCAAATCAAATAATACTTACCAACAAGTTCATGATGATAATGGTCATGACAATCAAGAATATTGAGAACAGAACGTAACTGACACTGTTCGTATAAATATTTTGAAAATATGTTGATCCCTCGTCTTTATAGGAAAAGAATATGTCACCATAATCCAATTCTCCAATCATCATTACGGTTGTTTTGATTATTGAATCGTACCAAGTAGCAAACACGTACTAAAAGTAACAATTGAATACAGTCATCAGTGCCTTGAGCTTACTGCCATTAAGATTTTAAGTTCTGTTTCGAGAAATTAAAAAAAAACTTAGTTAACACTTAATAAATGTATTCAGACGTGCCATAACGTGTTTTGAAGGCTATTTTTCCGTTAGAATGACTTGAAAAAATAAAAGGTACCTGATTTCCAAGCAATATATTGAAGGCAAATGCAAATCCAAATATGAAGAATACGAATACAAAGAAGAATTGTGCGAAGGTTTTGAGAATGTCGGTGAACATAACAACAAAAATACCGAGGTAGGGAATTTTCTGGATGAAAAGGAGCAAACCCATCCACGCTAAAAATATAGCGAATGCCCCGATTTCACTTTGCCACTCCTGCAAAATAGAAAACATTTCTCTAATAAGTGATGTAAGTACACTATTAAATGTTCGTTGTTTGGGATGGTGAATTTAACGTTTCGAATCGTATTTATGCTCCATGATTGTTTGGATGGAAACGATGGGCAATATGCTAATAATATCTGTAAATGTATCTATTTCCAAATATGCTTCATTTTCCTAATCCTAAACAGATAAAAGAACAATATATCATTTTTCAGGTGTGTTACCGCACGAGCAACAACCTATATATATGGATTTGCTACCTATGGGAGGTAAATCAGGTTCGGCATCGACTATACATATTGTTACACTCTGCATAAGATTGGAATCAAAGATCTTCAAAGTGCAACGCCAACAAAATTATAGACAACGTCTTACCCACCGGTCAACACACCCGATTACGAGAAACTGAATTAATGAAATTAAATAATACCTGTCTTAATCCTGTGTCATCTTGCAAATTAATTAGAACATCGGAACTATTGTTCACAAGATCTAGATTTTCTGTCTTGTTCTCGTCGGGGAGAGTGACTGGGTCAACATAGTATCCAGGATAATTTAAAGTCAGAATCAAACTGAGAACGTACAATGAAATTTCCACAAAGTTTGTGAATTCAGACACATAACGAAGACGCTGATTGAATAACTGAAAGAACTGAAAAATAAAATAAAAAATAGAAATAGTTGTTGTTATTGTAACTTATATAACTCTATACTGTAACTCTATATTTTCAAAAGTGTAAATATTTGTTATTTTTGAACTATACTGTGTAAATCATCATTTTCTCGTAATCAGTGCTTGTGATATTTTTTTTTTACTGGTTGGAAAAGATAAACTAATCTTGATTTGACTATTTCGATTGGCGCATAGATTTGATTGCTTAATCAATTACAAGTATGGACACAGGGACAATACTTAAAAGTTTTCATCTTTTTATAAAATTGCACATAATAACGTAAAAAGTACCGGTTTACTATTTATTCATAACATATTTTGACTGCCAAACTGTGTTATTTTTTTATTATTCACGTTTTAGTATTTTTATAGCCCAAATATGACAACAAAAATAATAGAAATACACTGAATATAAATATTACTTAAATTATTGGGTAAACATTGGCGTTGAACTCACCTCTCTCAGTAGATTGAAAGCAGAAAACGCAAATATTGTCCATTTGATCCCATCGTATGTTGCCGGGACAGTTTGACATCCAGCAGCGTAAGCTGACTCTTCGAGTGACGTTAACTCTATTCGATAGTAATAGCAGGACAAGGTTTGCCTGCAAAAAAGTAAACAGTTTTGAGCAAAAGGTGTTTGATTGGATTTTGAAGAAATTTGTTTTATTCCAACTTTTAACAAATATTTTCTTGTCAAAAATCAAAAAGTATTACTTACTCATCTGGAACTAGTCCCCGATTCATGAGAGCTGCAAAATTATAAATTGAAGTATGAGCAGAGCATTTACAGATTTGACAATTATTAAATCCAACTTTCACAGTTATCGTTAATTTACAAATTAAATTTAATTACAGTATAAAAATCTGAAAAATCTGAGAAGTCAATTCACAGTTCTCAGAGTTGGACTGAAAATTTTCGATGGAAACTAAAAAGGAAGTAGTTTCTAGAGCGTCCTCAACAGACAAATAATGTATGAGAGAATTTTATAATTCTAATTGACGCCCAACTCAGTGATCCAAAGATCTTTAGCTCGCTTTATTCTAATAATAACTTATAATTAATTATTTTCAATTAATTTTGCAATGCAATGCATTTGAAACGTTATGCTTTATAATTTTTTTTCTTCAAAAATACCTGCTGCTGCGGTTGAATCATTGTTGTAAATATATTGTCTGCTGTATATAACGAGTATCCAATCAATTTGGTAGGGACGTGGCAACGTCATCATGTAAATATTCAAAATAAGCAAATAAATGATAAACAATGTAAGATTTGTGTAGTAAACGTAACGGCCAAAACTTCTCCATTTGTAGTTCAGAAGTCCAGTAACAACTGGATGAAGTAACAATTCTTCTCGTTTAGCTGAAACCTGAAATAATGTTTTATTGTCAATATATATATATATACTATTAAGATATTTTCATTATATTGTAAACTGTGAAATGCACGAGTTGTATTTGATTATTTTCCATTCGTCTGCTCTTCTATTGAAGTGAAGTGAAGTGAAATTGAAGTGAAAACCATATTAAACATGTTCAATTAGTTCGGCACTTCAGAAAAAAAAGGATAAAAATTGTAAAGATCAAACATAAATAAATAGTGAAAGATCCAACTTATCGAGTAAGCAAATAATACAAATTTTGGAAATAAATCTGTACGTTTAAGGCCGAGACAATATCAAAATTTGATATAAAAATTGACATCGTTTGCATTGTGACCTTACCATAATTTTCAGCGGGTGGTTTTTCTGCAGTTCATCTGAATCCTGACTGTAAGTTCTTGCTTCATTAGTTAGATGACCATTATCGTCATAAACCTAAGACACATACATGTTTTACAAAACATTTTACGTAAGTATTACCGAATAGCAAGCAAAAAGCACACATAATTTGTTTTGAATTAGACTTTTAGAATGCTATATCAATTTATCAATCATAAACTTCATGTTTTTCAGTGGCAATGTTAAAATAAGTAAAATATGGTAAATAAATTATCTGTTGTAAAATTACTGTGAGTGTTTATTTTTATTTAAATTTTACTGCATTTTCATATACTTGATGATGGATGTAATACGTAATTTGATATAAATATATAGCATGGAATTTGTTGAATTTTGTATGCATTTTTAAACAATAGTGATGATTTTTTGAGCATTTAGGTTAATAAAAATTGTTTGCTAGATCATTCATAATTTAAATCAATTTATTAATTATACGTTAGGATAACATTATTTTTATATTTCTTTCCAAATTTCTTCGAGTATATTTCGAGAAAGTTCTTCAAAGAATGCTAGGAAAAACTATATTGTTGACATTATCGGTATAGCTATAATTTTGAACATGCATTAGTATGTATTCATCTATACAGCAGTTAAATTTCAAGCTTCAATGCAAAACATATCAACGTAGATGCTTTGTTTAGTAAATGTTACATTATTTGAAATCTAATTAATGCAAAACAAATTGAAGCAGCTGTTTTGAAATATGCAGAAGTAACAAGTTAAATAAATTCACTATTGAAAGGATCAGTGAAAAAGTGGAAGAAACAAAAGAACAATGCTCGAATATATGGACACGGAGGGCAAAACGAGACCAAATTTTTTGTAGTTGATCACTGAAATACGATCACGAAACCAGGCGCGGTGCGCAAATTTCAATGTTGGTAACGTCAGCACACAAAAGTTCGAAATGAAATATATAAAAGTAATAGCCTTCTAGTGACAACAACACGATTCAACCACTAAAAACAAAGCAATTGGTCCAATGGTTAAAGAGAAGAGCAATTTTTTCACAACAAAACATAATAACAAAACGATTCATAGGTTCATTTCGTGTCCAATAACTGTAGTAGAGAATAAGAAGATCAAGGGCTAAAAATTTGGAGGAGGTTGGTTAAATATGAACTAATCTCGAAATCCAAAGGTAAAAAACAAAGAAGAAAGAGTAGGAAGGAAATAAAAGAGATGAGAAGAAGAACAAGGAAATAAAAGATGAAGTGATAAGCAGACCAACTAAAGAGCAAAAAAAATTAAAAAAATATTAGTGGGATATGCGAAAAATAAGGAGGAAGGAGAATTGTGAGAAAGAGAGAAAGAAAAAAGATGAAGACGAGAGAAAAAAAACTAGAAGTTGAAAATTAGATTTAGGATAAGATTAGTCAATGAGATATAGTGAAGAGTATAACTGACTGATTAAACAATAAAACGATAATACAAAAAGATAAAAATTAGAAGAATAGATAGTAGAAGCGGGTATACGGGTAAGGAAGAAAAAAAGTTGAAAAATATAGAGAGAATGTCAAACTGTTATAAAACACATTATAACAAATGTTGTAAATAATAAATAGTTATGTCGTTAGCCATAGCGTTATATTTCTAGTTATGACACAACGGCTGAAGCATAAAAATGATGACACGTGAACTTACGTCTTTGTCTTTTAGTGATGGTTTGACTATAACTGTAGGATTCTTTTAGAAAGCAATGAGATAAGCGTTGCAATTATAAAAACATGTTCAAATATTACAAAACAAGCATTTGAGCAAATGTGAAATTGTCTGCTATATGAATTACTATATTCCAGTTTTAAATTTTATAATTATCTTTCACCAATAATGCAAAATTAAGATTGCTTATAGTATACCATTAAAAGTTTCTCCAATTATGATATAAAAAGTGCAGATTATGAAGCAACACCAAATAGAATGATTTGCAAAATAAATCGCCAATTGCAAATATCATTTTGCCCCTGATATACATGATTTACTTACCGCGTACATAGCGTCATCGCCCGCTGTATCATATGATTCCTTGCGATTTGGTTCAATCAATGCGTAGTCATTCCATGCAGAGCTGGCGTACATGTCGTCAAGAAACTCGTATAAGAGAGTAATCTAAAAAAACAGGTATATTCATGAAAAATTTGAAGAGCCATCAAACAATGACGATATAGATATTTATAACACAGAGCATTTTTGTAGGTATTTATTTGGCAATAAATTTTAATGAAGTTCGCACGCATTCACTCCAGAAAAGGCTCAGTGCAAACTTCCACTGATACACAAGGAGTCACTATCTTGAAAAAACTGGTACTATCCGGTTAATATCGCCTAACTGCTTAATTATAACCGGGGTGAGCTCTTGAGCACGGCACTAAAAACCAAGATTCTCAGACAAGTACGAACCTAACCTAACCACTAGACCAGCAGTTCTTAGCCTGGGGTAAATTTACCCCTGAGGGTAAATTTCGTCATTCTTAGGGCTAAATTTTGTTATTGTGAAAAAAAGTTAGAATAAACAAAAATCGCATCTATTTGCTCGTTTTGTTACGAGTAACATTGTTGATTGGTAGGGTAACTTGCGAGAAATATGTATTAGCCTATTATTGGATAGGCTGATGTGTATTAGCCTTACCATTTCGCCTCATAACAATAAAAGCCGATCCAGAATTATATTACCAACATGGTGATAACTAACTTTGTTCGCCTACATTACATCGAGTTGTGTAACGGGACTGAAACCCATGGACAGGGGGTATAGGTAATTACTTAGCTAACATAGACATTCCTCGAACACGTAATATAACTAAAATAAGGAAATCGGAATAAAATTATAGCCTAACCCTAACATGTTACACATACTATAGGAGTATCCAATAAAGTACTATCTTCTAAATAGCCTGTAAACAACTTGAAATGTGCGTACTGTATAGTTGTCGTCTTCGGGTTTCTTTCCATTATCTGTGATACACTGGTTGTAAACAATTTCAGCCAAATCAGGCATTTTCTTAATCAATTTCCGCATTGGTGTGCTCATACGCCCTGCATAGTAAACAAATTACCGATCAGGATTTTATCTCAACGAATGAAATAAATTTCTTGTATATTGTAGAAGTTACTTAAAAAAAAATTTAATTTTGAAATTATTCGTTTTGGGTAGATTTGGTACTATCGTCATGTTTTATGTCTCTGATCAATACAATAGTTAGTCAACATAAAATGTTCACAAATTAATTGTCAAAAGCTTTTCAAATCTCAGATGCTCACCGTTCACTGGGTTCACAACCGAATTTCTTAAAGAATCTTTCCAAGTCGAGTGCTTCAGTAGAGCAACGACACAATCTTTTTGATTTGAATCAATAGCAAAGTCAAGCGCATTTCTCCCGTCAGCTGATCGGAACGTGACGTCAGCTCTCCAGTTGAGTAGAAGATTGACCATTTCTAAATGACCATTTTTGGCAGATAGATGAAGTGGAGACACCTACATTATTAATATAAACTAATATTAACAAGTAAAAAATATATCTCATTCCATGAATGTTTCAATTCCAAATACAAACTTTGAGAAAATAGTATATGAAAGAGTACAATACTATGATTGAATTACAATTGAGACAAGTTAATCATTTATACAAGAATGCAGTTGTCACATTTTTGAGTAAATTTTAAAATAGTAACAACCTAACATGGAGTGAAAGTTTATCGATTTATTAATTAAATCTTGCATATTAACGCAGTTCATACCATTAGAAAAGTTTGAGAATCTTAAACAAACGATCGAAGTTTCAATCAATTCGCGGGGTTGAGCAATTTAAATAATAATTGTTAATTAATGCGTTGTCAAAAGCAAATGATTTGGCAATGTTAATAAATGTATGACAGATAAAAACGTTAACTCATTCAGTAATCGTGCGAACCGCAAAATGATAACAATGCTGGAAAAGAGCAAATATAGTTTCCATTTAAAAATAATCTTATTATAAAGTTAATGATGAGCCATTCAATATAAAATTGTTTATGTTAGTTTAACATAAATTCACCTTATTTGAAATATCGATATGGATATATACCCTTGAGATAGCTAATACAATATCATAACTGTTATTGTCAGTTTTATGCAGCTCAAATCAATTTTAGACATCGGTTTATCTCCGTGTCATCTGATACTAAAGTTAATATACCATAACCGTATGAACAAACAAAAACAACGCAGAAGAAAATAAAAGTTTCATGCAGTTCATCCGACATGCAATGAACAGAACAGAATACTGACACGTAAATATGACGTCATATAACATACACACCGGGTTTTTCTGTGAAAGAAAATATTAAATGAACATAAAGTAAACTTCAAAATGAAATGTGGAAAATGAACTGTGAAAAAAACAACTTATGAAAATATACATGTTTTGAAATGCAAACCGTTATTTCAAAACAAATTTCACCGATTCTGATTTACCTTGAGAAGTTTTTTATAACTCTTTACATGTGAAAATAAATTTTATAATTTTATTTCAACAATTTAAAAATGAACAGTTTAAAAAATACCAGTAATTCATATCTTTACAGAATTTGTAGAAATTAGAATCCTTTTATAAAAATTATCTGTGATTAATTTGCATCACCAGTGCTTTCTTGAGTTACATCGTCAACACCTCCAGCTACCCTGATGTATCACCACGAGCATATAAATCAGGCTATTGAATGCGTGGCGCTCCGGTAGTATGTGTACCAATATGGTAGTAACTAGTTTTGTTTGCCTACTTTACATCAAGTTGTGTAAAGGCACTGAAATCTATGGACAAGTGGTATATTCACTTCGCTAAAGCAGACATTCCCCAAACTAGTAATGGAACTAAAATAATAAAAATCGGAACAAAATTATTGTCTAACCCTAACCTAGTACACACACTGCGGGAGTACCGAATGTGTTAATATGAAACTAACTATACGCGCAGATAAGCATTAACTAAATACGTGTAAAACACTGTGATTGCTCACCCTAATTTTCCCTCTTGGTTGTACTGCCGCCCCTGCTTCAAGAAGAGCACGAGCAGGCTTTTCCCACCCATAGGCTGCAGCACTGTCTAGAGGAGTCCACTGTTTAGCATTCCTCATCTCAATATTTGCACCTAGTTGAATAAGGCTAAAAAAAAATATAAGGATGTAAATGAAATAATCCTAATTATTGTTTTAAAATTTGATGGTTAAGCTTTATTGTGTTAACTGTTGGTCCAAAGATTTTCAAAGTTAGTAAAGTTATTTTACAAGATGATTCCTTTTTTTCAGATGAGAAACTTCGGCTAGAAATGTCTGGCTTGCTTTGTTGTAATATCTTTTTTAATGTCATGATATAAACATTTCAAGACGCTTTCCCAAATAAAAGGTGTCAAAGTAAATAAATTTAAATTATAAAGAATAACAAAATATTCTCTTTTTAACAATTGCAGAAAATGTGATAAAGGTGAGGATAATATAGCGTGACTCTTCGTGGAAACAAATGTATAAATACGTGTGTCCGTGTGTCCACGATATCCATTTAATTAAAAGAGTCCGAAGCATTGTCTGATCTATCCAGGATTACTAGAAAATTTCTCATATACAATAACCGCTATTTCTTTGCCATATTTATACCATGCTGGCACGAATTCAAGGTTTACTTTTTTAATTAACGAGTAACACTGAATTCGGATTATATCCACAAATGTGTAAGCTCAAATTTTTTTAGAACGGATATGAGTATTAAAAAAGGGATTAGCTCGTGAACATTCCGAGAACTCCAGTTATATTTAATTAAATACTGAACATTAATAAAGTGACCATTCCTAAATAATGACAGTGACTTAGTACTGTAATGGGATACATAATTCATTCATTCTATTTGGTATCAAAAAAATACCAATTCAGGCATTTATTGCTTTATATTATACTTGTAATTGAAGATTCTAGTACTTAATTATATTTAGTAAGGTCCTAGGAGAATTGAACGTTCAATATATATATATAATTGAGTGTGTCTGATAAAACATCTCACATTTCAACACATTTTAGATTTCCACCCATAGCAGCAAGATGTAGGGCCGCATTTGCATCTTCGTCTCCTGCGTTCAATATAGTTCTATCTCTTGCGATCAACTCGGGTATAATTAAATCATTTCCATTCAAAGCAGCCATATGCAAAGTAGTTCGATCATCGTCGTTTTTTATGTCTGCAGGCGCTTTGTATTGAAGAAGAAACTAAAAATAAAAATTGTCGTTCGATCACATGTCAATGGAAGGAAGGAAAGTAAAAGAGGGTATATATTTATATACCATGGCGAACAAAATGAAAATTTTTACAAGGTCACGATAAGTTTTGATAAAAATATGGAAATATTAATAACAACGTGAGAAAGACACAATTTTTCAAAAGTCTCAGCCAAAATAAATAAAGTTTTCCTATTCACTCATACGTTATCTATATTGTCTACAATCAACATTTCACGTATTAAGATACTTAGCAATCAATATGTTACTGAATTGCCTGTGCATTTTGCCGCTATACCATACCACCAGCATATGCAATATATTTGGAGATTGAAAAGGGAGTGCCATGTTTATTATTTTATGAGTCATCATTTGGTCCAATTCTTTATATCGATATCAATTATCTGAAAACGTTAGTAATAAGTAACATTTAACTATAGTTACCTTCACAGCGTTCACGTGTCCTTTAGATGAGGCCATGTGCAAAGCTGTGTTGTTGTACCTGTCTCTTTCTTCAATTAGGGCCCGACCTTTTGGGCTTTGTAGGAGAATCTGAAAGTTTCAATATTATAAAATGTTTCTTTGTGTTATTGCTTTAATGAATTTTTGATTTTCAACGGGAGGATCTAGAAATTTCAGGACCAGCAAAAAATAACAAAGAGCTTTGCAAAGCGGTCATAAATCGATTTAATGGACACCTTATGAGGAAATTCTTGCCTAGCTATATTTATAATAATCAGTAAAGTTTAATAATAAAAATGGAAGCTTCTATTGTATAACCGAGTAAAAAAGGGAATTCTTCTGCAAGGGGTAACTATTCCTGTACATTTTAGAAGGAATTAAAATTTCTTTATTAAAAACTATTAATAGTGATGTCAAAATTATGCATAAGCAGTAAGGCTGATAGTGGCACACATAAATTTGCCGAATTCGAAGAAATGACTCAGAGTTTAGACTCACAGATAGCGCATCAGTTCGGTCTTCTTCAGCCGCCCAGATAATGCAAGTTTTATCGTCTTTATCGGTCTCTGTTATATCTGCATGATGGTCTAACAAATGGGTGATAGTTTCTAGATGGCCATGTTTTGACGCGACAAGTAATGGAGTGAAGAAATCATTATCTTTCATATCCACGTTCGCGCCGCTGAAAAATAAAAATAAGTATATATATTGTGAAATGAGTCTCTAACACCAAAACTGTATTTTTTAGGCGTACGATGCTTTTTAGCCACAGGAACCAGGAGGTCTAAACCTTTCACGTTCATAAAAACTTATGGAAATTGAAAATAAATGTTAAAGTTTGCAAATAATTTTAGTGGATTAGAAGAATAGTGAAAGATAAAATTTACAACAATTTAGAGATAACATGAAACAGCCATTTTTCGACAAACGTGTAAGTACGACAGGAAATTGTAATCGCTTTCATGTCAAGCGTGGCGTTAAATTTGAGTTATTTATATATATTTCATTTTTAGTTTTTTTTTCCAAGACTTGTGTTGTTATTACTTACTGTTCAAGGAGATATTTCACGATAGTATGAGCATTGTATTGCGCTGCCACAAAGAGTGGACTTGCCATGGATGAATTCTTCGCGTTGACATCTGCTCCGTGTCTCATTAGTAATTGCACAATGTCAATATTATTCGATAAAACAGCCAGGTGGAGGCAGGTTTCTTCACGCGATCTACGAATTTCCACCATAGGCCCGAGTCCTGAAACATAGCAGAAAAATATTTACTTTGCTTGAATTCATTTAAATACATATTGGAGGTAGAAAAATAAAGGTACATTTTGCGCATAGATGTTTGCCAGATGACGTACTTTTTAGGGAAATTCAACCATTTTGATGAGTTTATTAAACAAAAACTTCATGTTATAATAACAATTCATTTTATTAGAAATGGAGATTATTATTATAGTAGTATATCGAGCCGTATTTTAATGTTATGAAGGTCTTATTACCTGCCCCAATAGACTTTTCAATACAGAATTCTACAAGATCAAGATGACCATTTTCAATAGCGAGATGCAAAGGAAGATTTTTTTCTCCATCCGTGTCTCGTAGTAGGTCACCTATTCCAGCTATCAAAAATAAAAAGTTGAATTGAGTTGTTTCTACTGCAGCACTTACTTTTTTTCTTTGTATCTCATCATTATTGTTGTCCTTTATGCTGTAATCGTTGATTATCGTGATTGCTATTAGATCAGGGCCGGGCAAGGTTTTTGGATCAGGAGCAAAAAATGTAGCCCACCTATATATAGACTGGCGAGCCATGTGAGTGTGATTTAAAAAGTTTTATTCTATGAACAATATTCACAGTATTACAAAATCAACAGTAAGCAAAAACAGTAAGAGAAAACAATAAGGCTCGTGCAAAAAAATTAATTTATTTGCCATCTCAACAAATTCCTTGAAATATTTTTCAGCTAAAACATCAAATTTTGGTTTTAGTTCTGTTAAGCATCGGTTGCAGCATCAGACGGGCCAGATTGAATTACCCATCGGACAGAATTTAATTTGGTCAGTGAGCCATAATTTGCCCATGCTAGTTTTACAGGCTGCATTTGATATAAGCCATTTTTATCGAAGAAAGGTGAGGGGTTAAAGTCTTTGTCGCATGTCGTTTTGGTTAAGATAGTTAGTTACTTTCAGTTTACTTTCGATTAATATAAATTAATTTTCACAACCATATATCATATCCCAGCATGGACTGTTTGCACTTTCATATGTTTAGCACACATATAAGGTTTACCTGGTTCAATTGATGCATATGTTGAATCTTTTGGTCTGTTATTTTCCTCGTTGGCTCTAGATCTTTCACTTGCTTTTTCCAGTAATAACTCCGCGATCTAAAAATCATGTTACCGGGTATGAATACGTTACATAAAATCAAACATGTTATGTCGACCCAAACAATAGTTCACAGGTTACGGCTTCCTTCGTCATCAAGTTCATGCATTTGCAACAAATAACTGGCTAACTTATATCCATACACGACATTTACTGGTACCCGAACAAAAGCCCGTGGTTCGCCATATATTAAAGCCATTTTATCGGCTTTTCTTTCCTACGTGATAAATATGTAACTCTATTCTATTCCAATATTGTCTTTTGACTAGAAACTAGAAGTTGAATAGAAGCCGATTTCGAAGAATTGGCACGATAGCGGATATGTGTGTCTCGCCTAAATGACAATAACCTCGTATGTTTGGTTAAGTATGTGTGCAATTGCTAAACATTACACTGGAACCAAAGTGAGTTCGGAGCCTGCTGCAGAGGATCTAATGACGAGTATGATCACTTGCATAGATCAAAGGGATCAACTGAAGAACTACCCCCGGACCCGCCTGGGGAGGAGATCTTTCAGTTGGACTCACCATGGGGGGAATTCTTCAGTTGGTTTTAGTTGGGGTGGCGATTCTTCAGTTGATCCCGTTTTCCAACTAAAGAATACCCCCTCCCCTAACCCACCTAATCCGATAATACCAGTTGATCCTTCAAAGTGTTCTCTAGAAGCAGGAACAAGGAAAGAGCACCGTCACGTGACATGTGTGGGGTGACTGAGTTTTCGACAAAATGACTTGAGACGTTAAGAATCTATAGCCCTACAGGTTTATTATCGGTCCCATATGAGAAGGCGTAAAATATTGCCTAATTTGTAACAAGTTATGTCAGAATTTGTATGCTTGATAGTGAAATAGGGTTCATTTTAGTTCAGTACATACCAGGGGGAATAATCGATTATGGAATACAATATGCTATCTATGTTTTTATGAAAAAATTGAAATTTAATGTTAGGTTCAGACTCGTTTGATCATTATGAAGTTAATGTAATTAACAAATTTACGGTTAGAGCATGAGTGAATTTGCTTTATTTATTCCCAAGTATCCAAGTTGCCAAGCGCGACCACGAGCTCTTCACTAAAATCCAAGTGGTACTGATGGAAGAGTTGCAATCACGATTTAATCAAAATAACATACAAAGCTTGAAGAAAAGTTACAGTTTTTAATTTTTCAATTTAAAAACAGTTCAAAAATGACGAACAAGTTCTACTTTGAGTGATTCTTTTAGCGCGTATTCGTTGGAATGTGACAGTCATCATAGCAAATTTAATTCCTCTATGTAATATTATATTACATAAAGCTCATAAAATACGTCGAATTTTTTTATAATACGCAAAATATTGTCAAGACGGTTATCGTCTCAAACGTTGGTATTTTCAACATGACATCAATCACTTCTCCGATCTGTCAACTCCCATTTGGTAAACAAGGTCCTAACTTTAAATGGTGCGTATCACCTATTGTTACAACTCACGTATGTTTACCTACAGCATACATAACCAGTAAGGAAAAATTATTTATTATTAAATTTTGCTATTTCATGCCTTGTATGCTTAACACCGTTTTTCTGCGCATATCCAGCTATGGGTAGATAAGCCAAGCTATACATTTACAATAAACATGGGAATAATTATGGGAAAAGGGACAGTGATATAAAACGAGACATAGTACATGGTTAACTCGAGATTCAACATTTGGGTCAAATTTCTATTATTTCAAGGATAATCAAATTCATGCAAGTTTTGACTTTGAAGACGAGAATATTTTAATTTTATCATACTGATCCTTACATAACAACATCAGCTACGTGAAGTGTTCAATCCAAGTTTACACACACGTGCTAGATAGCTGTGATTGGGCTTTATTAATGCCCTCATATATGCAAACCCCCGAAACATTGTTTTTATTCAAATCTATATCAAATAGTAAATCTAACGAGACATTGGGTCTATCAAATGTATAGAACTTAAACATGGCAAAATATGGTTATACCCATAATCGCAGTTATTCAATTGGATATATATATATAAATATTCACGCATTGCCAATAGATCAAGCAATTTCATTAATTTGATTCAATTCATATTATCTTTTAATGAAGCACAGTAGCCAGGGTTCGTGATTAATATATGAATCGATAGTTTCCGTTAGATTGAATTAAAATGTCTTATAAGATTATTGATTAGCAAATTAGAATAGATATCGCACGTTTAGAATCTCGCGAAAAGTTCAAATCTGAATGAAATATTTAATAAGATAAAATCCGGGTCTTATTTGCTTTTAATAGCGTTTTGACGTCATAGCTGTTTAACGCCCGTTCAAATACTTCGTGGAAATATTTTTACCGTGTGTGATTTGAAAAAGGCGTTTACCGTACGTTTTACTAGTAACAACATGATCTGCACCCCACGGCAAATCAAATCGTGGTAGTTAAATTGTAGTAACTGAACAATATCAGTTAATTTAAATTGTTTTTTTATTAAGCAGTCTGGTCCGGTCTTGTTTTTTTGGGAACACAAGATATATAGACAGCAATAAAAATTAATGGAGTAGTTATTCGGTTTTATTAACATTTTCGTGGGTTTGTTAGCAAATCGCGAAACAGCGAAGCGTGGCGATATCGGCGATCATGAGAATGTCGGTGTTTTATAGTGTTTGAATTGACCATTAGTGATTTTATGGGGTATGATGAAATGAAGTTACAAATTTTAAAATGACCACCAAAGTAGAAGGGATAGGAGAGTCTTAATCAAGAGTAATATCCACAGCGAAATTATTTGACTGAAAAATGTGTTTTTGGTATCACCTGATCTGAATGAATTCATCAAATGTTGGGGACATCGTGAGTTTTCAAAAAAAAACACTCATTCACTGAATATCATGCACTAGTCAATACCCAATAGTTTGCAGCAAAGACTGGGCTGGTATTGTTGTTACCAATCTATGGTTTCCTTAATTTGGCGCAATGTAATACGCAATTATTATCTAAAATTTTTGTGTTCTTTTTTGACATAAAATCTTTAAATTTGCGTTCACTGGCATGTATATGGTACAAATCACCATAAATGCTTGTAGTTTTGACCCCGACGTTTTTTTAAAACTTTTCAGGCTTTTCGGAATGAAGTGACTGAAATAGTCTTAAGAATGATATCGGGAGCAATCGACGCAAGGAAGATGATAGACTCCTTGAAAGCCGTTCCAGCATTTTCTTATCAATTATTGATTAAATGTAATAGCTATTCGGGACGATAATTAGGCTAACAAGACCATAGGTTATCATACAGCTATGATGGAAATCAACTAATTAGTTCGCAGGTTTCAATCGTAATCGTTACCACGGTTTGATTTACAAATACATCGACTCATGGCCGCAGACGTCTGACATTTGTCGAATTAGAAATCGTGTTTGCGCTGTTTTCCATGTTTGTATTTTTAATAAAGAAAATAAATAAATACAATCTTGGCAAATGAGTCAACACAATTCCTAACCAAGAGATATTTTGAATTGAAAATACCACGACGACCGGTTTGTGGCCTTCATGACTTCTGACAATTCAATGAAAGCGAAGTTCTCTAATTTCGCGTTTGCACAAGCGCAAATCATACAAGCGCAAATCGTCATCGTTCTGTATTGTTTTGCTCTACCAAATAACTTCCAGCCTAATGATGTAGTTAGCTGGGTTATATAATGGCGTGGATATTTTTACCCTGTGCCTCTAACCTGTGATGTCAACTTATATTAACAGGCTAACCACCAGATCGGTGGCTTTCAACTGGGTTTCCGCAACACCCTACATAGTGTTTCGCCAATAACGTTCAGGTGATCGCAAGTTTCCATTCATATACGTCTATATTATGAAATGTATATTGTATAAATATATTCAAATACTTTTTATCTTTGCCCTTAAAATTACACTTGCTGACAAAAATCAATTTTGCCAGTAATAGAATTGCTCTTATTTTTTATAAGTTTATATAATAATTCCTCGAGGATCTGGATGATGGGGATTCATCAAAAAGGTTGAAAATTAATGCACTCAATATTCTAAAAATTGTTTTGGACAGTTCTCTTATTATACATCTACATAGCATTGGTCAAATCTCGCTGTAAATGCATACTTATTCATACCTTTTTACCTCCCTCAGCGCAAGCCAAAAGCAATGGTGTAGTTGCGTCCTTGTCTCTTGCTCTCATATTTGCTCCCGCGTCAATCAGAATTCGCACTATGGAACGTTTATTGTAAAGGCATGCTAGATGGAGCGAAGTCATCCCTTGATTGTCAGCCATCTGGTAAAACATATCATAGTTGAATATCTTTTTATCTATTAACTGATATTATTTTGAACTTGTCAAAATTATCGAATCCATGAAATTAGAAGCATGCGGGGTCACTCTGTGAGGTACACGATTTCGTATAGACTGAAAATGTTTTTGGCGTTTATATTTTGCATAGTTGAAATCATTATCTAAAACCGAATGACAAGAACTGAACGTGGTACTTATGATTGATGGGAGAATAGACTAGACAGTGATAAATTTAATTCATAATTTTAAATTACAAAATTCAATACTAATTACAACATTTCATAGATGCGGGTGTCTAGTGCACAAGACAAATTTTAGAAGGGCATCAATAACAAAATAGAAAAGTCTCTAGCTGGTGCAAACAGAAAAAAAAAATCATGATACATAAAAACAACGAGACTGGACAATATTTTGACCAGCACTTTTCACTGATTGCTAAAAACTAATCATCTTTTACCTCCATTCCTATTCCAGCACATTCGATCAATTCCCTGACAGCCTTCGTATTTCCTCTTGTGCAAGCATGATGTAAAGGTGTGAGTCCCATTGAGTCTTTAGCATTAATTTGTGCACCATTGTCAACCAGAAGTTTTAAACAACTAAATGTTTCTTCTGGAGGAAGTTCATCTTCCTCCGATTCAGAAGAGTCATCATCCTAAAATGATTTTTGCTCAGTGAAATGAGTTTTTATCGCAAATCTATTTACATGTATTGTACATTTTCAGATTAAGATATTTATTTTATCGTGCATGAAATGTTGTAATGACACAAATAAACAAATATGATAATAAACGAATAATTTAAATAAACAAATATACAATATTCCGCAATTGATGTGGGGCCGCCAAAGACTACCAAAGTCAGCGACATCTTGTTTCAGTAAACCATTTCTCAAAAATATATCAGCATATTTATTTAACTAAAACTCACATCATTTCCTCCTTCTACCGTAATTCTTTTCTTTTTGTATTTGGCAAGAAAATGTAATGCGGTCGCACCGTCTTCAGCTTTGGCATTTGGATCTGGAACAAACAAAAAATATATATAACGGTAAATTTAACATCAATTTTACTGAATATTTCACAAAAAATTAAATATAGCAAAAGCAATACTATTAAAACATCAGATATAATTTAACTGAATTATCAATTTTTTATCAAAATGTTCAGATAATGGTATATTGTCTAGTTCAAATAAATTAGGAAAAAAAACATGAATGTATGGTAAATCACTTTTCCGACGTTATGGAGAATTGGTGCATCAAGGTTTTTTTACGACAAACTTACACCTTGATAAATGCATGATTCTGCGATGCAGTGCCAAAATATTGAGTATACTTCATATATGAAGACACGCTGTCAATAATTTCAGACATTCTATTTTGAAAAATTCTTCTTCTTACTTGCTCCGTTCTTTAATAAATACTGTAGCATATGATAATGTGTATATCTTGCAGCATAATGCAGCGGTGTCAGTTTGCTGTCATCTTTTGAATTTATTCGTTTTTTCCGTTGCTGATTTGTTTGGTATTTTTCCATCAAACGCTCAATGATGGCAACATCACCTTCTCGTGCAGCCTGTATCACACAAAAATATCCTGATCTATTCTCATAGCTTTGTGCTAATCAATTAACTCTACGCCACCACATAAAATACTTTTTCTTCTTATTGTAGTTTTAATGGCTATTTAGACAGAAGTCTTTTCTTTGATTTTGGACGGCATAGTGCATAATGCTTAGTTTATGTGCTAGATTCAATTGCAAACATTTATTACAGATTATTGAAAAAATCTATATTGTGTAACCAAAATCCACGATAGATATTGTATTGTTTATTTTTTCATACATCTTGTAAATTGTTTGTAATAGAAAAGAAAAATTGATTCATTTCCACAAAATATTATTCGTTTTGTTCGATATCTGTGCCCATAGGGTTGTCATTTTATATACTATTTGCTGCAAAGTCATTATAGAATCAAGTTCAAACTACTCAATAAATATGTCACAATGATAAGATACAATGATATATTGTTACACAGTTTATTCATTTATCATCTTCTATATATAGTACGTGCTAAATCAATCGTCATTCAATATGTGGCTTGATTACTATAGAAGCACCATTCATTATTTCTTATGTAAGATTCGAATCATAACATTATTCTCATACCCTATTAAAACTGACCATCTCTGCCTAATATTATTACTCGTAAACCTTTGGAATACTTCAAATTTATTTTAAGGAACATAGCACACCTAACTGGATAATTGTACTGTATTTAAAAGCTTTTCGCCTTTATTCGCTGGTAATGATTGCGATACAATCCTATGAGCAACTCAAGAAATCTGCAATTGTCTTTAGGTTATGTTTATATTTTCGAATTTGAGAACGTTTCTAAGTACTATTGTTTTTGCAAATCATCTAAAATGTTGAGCTATTTGTCATAAACATCTCTCTATTTTGTCACACTATCGGTATTTGTTATCCTGCTAATTTCTAAACATTTTATTTCTTCAATTTCTGGTTAAATATTACTCACCTGATGCACTGTGAGATGATTGAGGTCATATTGTGTCAGTCTGATTGCATCTGGAGAAAGAGTCTCCGTTTCATAGGCAGGATTATCAACGTCAGCTGCTAATCCACCGTTTTTTCTCGCCGCCAACTCCATTTTTTCACCATTAGACATGATGTCTATTTTGATATGATGAGATTTCCCTTGTCTTTATTATTGCATATGATGGTTTTTGTTTTATTTAGATAAATCTGAAAAGCATTGACGAAGAAATTCGTAATTAATAAAAGTCGATTTAAATGTGACTGAATGAATGTCCTTGTCCTTATAATGAAATAATATACCAAGCAGAGCTTTCAAATTCTATACAATGAGACATTCTCGTATAATACAAATGCATCTGAATCTTGGCTAACATCTGATTTTACCTTTTCCTCAAACCACTGTTATGTATGACTTTGGCAAACCGATTGGCAAAAATAAATAAAATTATGAGAGCAAATTATTTGGAATCAGATTAACATATACTATGCAATATTCAATATTCCCATTTTTATGGTCCATTAAAATGATCAATTCTACAATATCCCTGCTAATAAATTTGACTATTATGATTGACAATTCTGAAGCCTGGTATAAAGAAGTAAACGAGTTCTGAATAAAGCCATTCCAAATGCAACAAAATTTAATGCGAAGAGGTACTGTTGCATGTTTTCTTCGAAATATGAAGTCATCATAATCACTTCCGAAATTTGGAAATAAAACTGCAGAGCACTAGACTTGGTTTCGTTCCAGAAATCAACGTCAAAAATAATTACATATTGATTATTAGTTGCTAAGTCATATTTGTCAATACGGTCTAAATGACAAAGACAACCAAATTATCGTGGAGACAGGTTTTTTCATTGTTTTTTCTAAGTCTAAGTCGTTTTCTATAACCCGGTCATGAACTAATATAATGTGAAATGAAGTCAATTTGCGCATACTGTTACAAAGACATATTAACATATTATGCAAGCTGGCAATAAGACAAATTATATGTCTGTGAATAGAAATTGAAATCGAATACACGACCGTGACAGCGGGACAGAGAGTTGGCACAATACTGTAACGGTCGAGATAATTATTGGACGATGTTCATACTATGAATGCCATTTCGTTACAAATTTTCATACTACGATGCTATCTGTATTGCCACAATCAATGAAATTGCAAGAAACAAATTGCAGAAAATAAAAATGTATTTCATATTTCATAACAATTCTTCCAATAACTTTTTAACACACCAAAAGTCTCACTATAGATTCATGCAGAGTTGAATGCAGTGAATCTTTTTCATCCGTATCATGGAAATTTATCATGAAATTGTGATTAATATGAAAACATATAGCCAATGAAAAAGATCTTTTTATCGAATAAATAATCTGCCCATGCCTTATCGATGATCTAAATGTTAGAAGACGCGTATTTTCAACAAATCCTGTATCAACATTCACAAACAAAATATTTCTGTAGTAAATTCTAACAAATACTCATTCACCGCCATAAATCACTAAATTTCTTTCAATATCTAATCTCTTGCTTGAAGCACTAATGCCCATCTCTGAGTGTGCTAATGCCAATTCACTTGGAAAAAGTAAACTTTCCAAATGAGAAAAGAAAGTCTTGATAGATATCTCCCATACCATTCCATTGGGTAACATTTACTTTCCGGGCGTGTGCCACAAAGCAAATATAAGGTCAGGTAACAGACTACCAGAATCATTTCAGGTCAGTTGTGAAGAAATAATGCTATTATAAATTTTGCTGATTAACCCAGCATTTAACGGTTATTTAAAAATTGAATTTAATATCATTCTGCAACATTGCATTTTAATTGTTGTTATAATCATTTTTCAAATAGATACTCAGCAATATAATGATATATTTAGGCTTTCAAAATCGAAGCCTCATATTAATAGGTAGACCTTTAACGATTGCACCACTAACTATCAAGTTTTAATCTGTTGAAATATTTTTAATGCTTGCTGACACTAGAAAGTACGCTTACGGATAAAATTGTTAAGAAACGTTACCGCGTTCTATAGTTCAGACTGCACGGTATATGACATTATTGCAACATCATCACGTTGTCAAAAGCATTCAGGGCAATTAACGGATGAACGTATGACAGCAAATATTCGAAATGCCAAATCACCGGTAACCTTTGGTTGTGAATGTTAGAACCGAATTAGACAAAACCTATACTATAACAAAATCTACGCAAAAGATACAAGAACAAGAAATCAGTTGGAAGACCTTCGCGTTTATAGCCTACACATTATTTTCATCGCAGATGACAGATAATAAAACAGGGCTGCAGCACGGTACTTAACTTCCAAGGCTTAGTAAGTGAGACGGATAGGACATAATTCAATATTTTAAGTCGGTTATTTTGTATTTCAAAATGAGATTTTATAATGTTCGATCGTTTAGTTCATCAAAAAACATCACATTAAATTTTGATTGTGATTTGAATCATTTTCGAATCAATCATGTGAAAACCACCCATATTTTCACACTTGGATATTTGTTATCGATGATTAAAATTTGGCATACGCCTTCATCGAACTTACTTAGTACTTTGTTTCAAAAATATAAATGTGCACTTCATACAATTCGTAAATTGTTGATGCACTCGTTTTATTTCTCTGTGTTTGCCAATAACTGAATAATTGTTTAAACTCTGCTTTGAACAAACCAGTATTTTAACTGCAGTATCCATGGCAACTAGGGCAGTTAGTTGACTCGGTAATAAAATTGTCTAGTTTACGACTTGCTGCAACAATACTGGAATGTGTATTCAACATCTTAATGTATGCCATGCATGATTCAAAAATACATCGCAGCGTAACATACAGGGTAATAAATATTACAGTCATCTGTTAAGAGTTAGAGCGAGTGCACAGGTTTTTGCAATGTTCATGATTGGTAGTGCTAGGATGACCACCAACTCATTTATTTTTCAATTGCAGTTATTGACCCTTTTTATTACTGCTCCGTTTTGCTGGAATTTTATATCAATAAATACAGGCAGCGATTTCAATACATCCACTCGACATTCAATTTTAGCATATTCGAATTTATCGGTCATTTATAACTATTATTTGATATGTGGAAATATTAAAAAAAAAATTGAACAGAATCTAATAATGAGAATTATTCAGAAAACATTGGCCGGTATTCCAATTCTTCTCTAAAGTATGAATACACTAACATCTGTTTTTTTGTATAAAAATATTTGATTTAGGAACTCAAACTCCATGTCTTTCTTTATCAAAGCATACTCGGCATCTAGCCTTGGATCGAAGTGTGATGTAAATTTAGCTATGAACCTTCTTGACACTTTCAAACAAGATTTTATTTAATTGATTAAAATTTGTTCATTTCAATGGTATTTCAAAATAAAATCTAACCACAAAATAAACTTTCTTGACCTTTATTGAATGTCATAATATTTTCTCCCCTTGAAAACTGCAAACACTTCAAAGTATCACGATGACAGCGGGAACAAGAACATTTCGGACTAGGAGGAAATCAATTAAAAATATCATGACCTGCCACAATAAGATGACGTCGCGTAAAAGAATATTGAGACACGATATGTGACACAAATCATAACACAGAAAATTCAGTAGCCTATTGATATTCTCAAAAACTCATAACAATTTTTTCAATTAATTAATCTAATGATCACGTTTATGTGATATGGGCACATGTAGTTCTAGTTCTAGTATCTATGCTTATTCAAAACATGAAATCTTCAAATATGAGCTGTGAGGTAGATACTGTTATTGGTTACATAGAAACTTCATTTGCAGTCAAGTACTTAAGTTCATCTATTATTCGATTTCTATCATCAAACCAACTAACTTTGAGTTTTAAGAACTCCCAGTAAAATAAACATTTTCTTTCTTTCAAAGTTAGTAGTTGCTTTAAATTCAGAACTTTTAGACGTTTTGCAAGGGACAAATGAAGCATTAGGAACAACATATACCGATTTGAAATCTTCACAAATCTACATATTTAAAATTTTGCTTCGAAAGTGCGTGACAACTAACTGAAGATCTAACGATTTATTAAATCAAATGCGGATATCAACATAACATATTCTTTCTGTGGTTCAAGATTGCATCAAGGTCAAAGACATTGCAATAAATGTAAACATCGAACACACTATCGTGATGATCACAAATTCCTGTGAACATTCTTCCCAAGATACCAAAGCTTGAAAAATATGGCACATACAACTTGCATACTTTATCAAGTAATGCATCTAGAGATCATTATATTAATCCGCTTTAATCGACCCTCCATTGTAATTTACAAACTCAAGTTGAACCAACGGTCATCGGCAATGCATGCCATGATTACCGACCACGATTTTTATTCGTGTTTAGTAAGAGTTGCAACCAGTCGCATTTGGTGATCTCATGAATGAAAATTACAGCAGTGAACTGATTTTATCGAAAACCGAACAAAATGTTTCCGTTATACTTTTACATTCCAAGGTTGGACACACTCCAAAGACAAAATATTGCTGCAAGCTATTCTCCACGCGGGTTTAGATTTTAAAAATCTAGTTAAAGTTTTTTCTCGGACAAAAATGAGAACCTCAGCTAATTTAATACGGAACAAACTTACTACCTACAACCTTCCACTGTTGTTAAGTAACTCATACTGAGTCCGTTATCGTCCATAAATTTGACAATAAAACTATGTATAATATTACTGAAATACAAAATAAAATTTAAATGGAATATAGTACACGTTACGCTGTGTTTTTAAATATTGAAACTGCGCCAAGCTAGAGATGTTTTTATTTACTTATTTGCTGTATAATCTGCAAGCCCTCATTGCGAGCTATACTCTTCTCACTGTTTCAAAAAAATTTAAACTTGCTGAATTCCAGGTACGGAAGGTGAAAGATCGAAAATACAATAAAATTCTTACAGGATAGGACAAAACAAATTATGAAACAAAGTTTAAAAGTCAACTATTATGGGAAAAAAATTATTGACTATACTTAAACTTGCTAATTTCTATTCTTCACAACTAGAAATGATTATTTTCTTATCAATTTTGCAAAATAATTCCGTAAAATTTTGCATTCGAATATTTTTTGCATCAATGATATAACTTTCATATTACGTAAATATACCAGACCACTTCTCTAAAAATGTTTACCAGATCTATCCCGAAAATATATTCATTCGTTTGCTGTAAAGTCACATCACTACAAAAGAGTAGAATATTTTCATTTAAAAATATATCACATCCCAAAAATAACATTTCCAGGCTAAAAATAAAAAGATACCGAAAAAGTGAATTTCTTCTATTTTTTGCATCAGAAGTAAAAGCGTGCCATGGAATTGAAACTAAAGTTATTTCCAGATATCAACTTGCACGAAATTTGGAATGAATGTTATTTAGGATTTGCTAATTTTACGCTGCAATTGCAGTTCGGAGAAAAATTCTGCTCAAATGATTGTTAGTTTTTATGAAATTAATACGCTTTTTAAATGCAATGAAATTTGATAATGGACTTGGACTGAATATTTCATAAAAAAAAAATTTTAAACTGATTTTTATGGGTCAAAATGAAAAAAAAAAAACGATTTTGGATTAAAAATTGTCCAATGAAATATTGCACAACTTTTTGTTACGGGGCACCTTGAAGTTTTCATATTAACAAATATTTAAAAGACTACAATATATTCTATACAATCACGTGATCTCAATCGGACATAAGACATGTCATAAAAAGCTAATCAAAATAGTTTCGAATTTGTGGATATTTTTTTTACATCTATTACACATTGTTTTCGACAAAAATACATTGAAACATATTAAAATCCACTATTTCACAGTCTGTGCCTATAGGTATACTGCAGCATAAAAACTTGCAAAAACGTGAAATTTACTTAGAAATGTGTAGCGAAGATTTTAATGGCCCACTAAGCGGCGCTCCAGAAGTGTATATGTACCAATATGGAGGTAACTAATTTTGTTCGCCTATTTTACATCAAGTTGTATAAAGGGACTGAAACCGATGGTCAATGGTATATTCACTTGGCTAACACAGACAGTCTTCGAACTCGTAATGGAACTAAAATAAGGAAAATCGGAATCCAATTATGGCCTAACACTAAACTGGTACAAACACACTACGGGAGTACCCAATAAGCTTCTGAAGCTCAATAACTGACTGTGTAAGTAACTGAAAAGAAACTTTGTCGCCTTCAACTATGCGGCGATCTAATGTATATTAGTCAGACATTGCTGGAATTAAATTTAGAAGCGTGGTCACCTGTCCGCCTACTTATCCAACAGACTATTTACTTTACTCAATCTTTAAGCAAACGGCTTTACGACGTAATTTCGCTTCTAAAGTAAATAGTTATTTAATGAGAAATAGCCGTCTAGAATCCAAGAATTCTAACCGCAAACTTGTTGAATTCTGGAATATGCAGCTAGCTATATTACACTTTTAAGAAAAACGGTTAAATATTTTGAAGTTTTGCTATAATTATATCATTGTATAGTAAATAATACCGTGGGTAATATTTACGCATAATTCGAAAGTAAATTTACAATATTTCTTTAGGAGTATTTTATTCAATTTCCTTTCCCTTAGTAGTTGATAGAAATAAATACGTTTTTGTAAAAATGTTAACAAGTCGAATGAAAGGAATAAATCGTCATATTTTATTTGATTCGTTGAATGAAAATCATATTATTTCTGTTTGTGCAGTCTCCTTTAAGTATCCTATAGTGTAGGAGTCATATTCTCGAAATTCTCAGTGAACAAACAAGAGGCAGAGACATATAGTTCAATAGTTCAATTAAATATTTCTTCACATAAATTCCAAAGTTTAATATACCTTGTGGGTACTCGAAACTTGTCTTTTTAATCTTGTACTTCTGGGATTCACAATTGTTCCGTTTCGTTTCGGATAGTTTTCGATAAGGTTTAGTTTACCCGAATACCACGAATTACAATTTGAATTCTAATACTCTTTTAACAAGTTAGTTTCTAATCTTGCTTCCTGATCACAACTGTATATAATTTTCAAATATTTACATCTAAACCAATATTCGAATAGTAACTTCTTTATTTAAAACAAAATAAAACAGCCGAAAAATATCATATAATTTTTACGTTAAATGTAGATTAATGTTTTTAGAATGAGAGACATTGCGATCCACATATATTCACGATATAAAGCCACATATCCAACAGGATATTAACATATCGGAGGTCCTTAATAGTTAATTGAGATTTTGAACATTTTACACTTCACTCTATGTAGAACTAACTACAGACCAAAAACCTGTGTCATTGACCCGACCTGACCTGCATTCTATTGGGATCATCGTATATGACTTTGGTTACGAAGCAGCTGCATTTTATTCAATATCCCCAGACATTTCTACGATTTCTATTCTTTATTTTTTTATTCGATCTCCATTTACTAAGATTAGACGACACGTGATGTTTATTGGATAAGTTACAACCAACCATGAACACAGTTCAACCGTGAAAACCTCTTCAAATTTTAAGTGTTTGTATGAAGGAGAGTCCGTGCTAGAATTTGGCATGCTAATTCAACAACGCCCAAATTTTTATATATATAGAAAACAATAAAGATTCACAGAATTTCGACCCAATAATTGCTAGATTTCAGGCTGTGACGGGAGGGATGGGGGGGGGGGGGGGGACTTCTTCAACCATTCGAGATCTAATATATGCTATGAAATAACTAAAAGAAACAGGCTCATGGCGTTTGTCCTTTTAAGCTTTGGTTGATTTTACATTATCATTGTTCCAACTTTCACCTGGAAATTCACAATTTGAGTTTTTCTTACATCTCTATCTGTGCCTATTCCAGCTGCGACATTGACAATCATACTAATCCTCATAAAATGAAATTACTTCATGATTTCAATGTTTCAACTCGATGGGTCTCATAAAAATAAAAGAGCTGTCAATTGATTAATGCTTTTCAAATACCAGATATATTTTTTCTGTCCTATAGATCATAATCCTAATTTCGTACAAAACAAAATTTATGTGGGGTTTCAACAATATCAACGCCGCATATAAATATTATATTCATATGAAGTCAGGCAAGATATTAAAATTTGTCTCAGATGACTTGAATTGAAACGCCAACGCCCATAAGTGTCATATGCTTACTTTCAAGACAACGTGCTGCTATAAAAGTCATGTTCGTCAACTTGCATTGCAACATAAATTCTAACTAAAGAACAAATCGTTAATAATATTATATCGTCAACTAGTTATGAATTTATAATAATAAAATTAGAAAACTATAATGGAATATTTGTAATTCTATTTTCATTTTTATCATTGTGTTACTTTATAAAGCATACTAGCTTCCAAAGAATTACAAATTTCCGTGCTAAATCCCTATTTTTATTTGCTAAGCTGTGAATTTTGGGTGTACATTTTGCAACATAATTTTATTTAATGTCAACTATAAGGTCGATAAGTTTCTAATTGGAATGAATATTTTCAAACAATTTAATATTTTTAAATTATACTCGGATTGGTAAGTATATGGGTGATGCCTGGGGCGTCATGTCGACAAGTTGAAATTGATTTTGCTCAAATACTTCACAATGCCGACTGTTTGTTTAATCACGGAATGCATTAAATGGTCGGCTAATTCACTTTCTATTCAATTCACTCAATCTATTTTATATAATCATTACAGTTTTAGCTTTTATTCAACATTCCCATTTCTATAATGTTCTGCTGAATTTTTTAATTGAAAAATGTCGCAAAACATAGTCATAACTTGAATATACTTTCATCGTCTCAGTTTTAACTGGGTTTTAACTGAGTTTTGGACATATAAATAATTTTTGTAAGATTTCTAACCAAAGTTCAATAATTATTTAAAATACCATAAAATCCACTGAATTGCGATTTGGTACTAAATGTCTTCGATATTATTAACATATTGAAAGACTTCTTTTTCATTTGTACATAATAACAATTGGTAATTCAAAACCAAACTTTCAATTAAAAAGATAATAATCATAAATATGCAGAAATTGTTTTCTGAAATACACAATCTTCTCGATCAAGTCAATCTTTATTATACCATTTCAATTTCTACCATGCTAATTTGAATAAAGCATCTCACATCATTTCAAACTCGTCCTGTAAAATTTATTATCATTTATTTCAACTGAAACTTTGCTCCTTATTTTTTCCATTTTCCTTTCATATTTTGAAAATGAATTCTTCTGTGTCATAAAGCATTGTATCGTGCTTGCACATCAAATATATCAGCTGTTGGCTTGCCAACGAATAGGGATTGTTTGCCATTCCGTGTGATTGAACTAATATTTGACAAAATATTACGTCATATTTCTCGTGACAGGATCCGGCATATAAATTCATTCTAGTGTGAGATTCTAAGTATAAATCGCTTCATCTGTGACAGACACAAGGCGGGGAATATTGCTGCGGCTTGGTGCAGCTCCACGGTTCTTTAAAACGATGCGGCGCGGGAATTTTAGATGAAACCTTTGTCTCGACTGTTGTCCGACGGGCATTAACGAATAAACAAATTATTTTCATGTACAAAATCTTGAATTTAAATTTTTCAAGTTGCGTGACTTCATAAATATACATAATCGTAATTGTTAGTTACATAGTAATTGTCGAAAATGATAAAATTCAATATACTTAACAACTTCAAATACAAACCATATTACTTTCATGATAACATATTCTTATAAACCCATTGTTTAAACAAAATCAATTTGAACCAAAAAAAAAACGTTTCTACGCGTCGAGAATCACGTTATATAACCTATTTTCTTGGCAATAAAAACAGTTTATTTTATTTGACAATACTATTCCGGTTGGCTATTATTTAAAACAAAACGTACAATCCCTGATTTTTTATTAATATTCCTGAACGAATGAAACGTTATGGTAAAATAATAACGATAATTACGAGTTCCATTCCATAGGCTTATTATCAGTAATTGACGAAGGTATAATAACATAATTGCTATTTTTGTATTAGGTGAAACTAGCTCATAATTCCTAATAATATAATAATACAGAAGAAAACATTACATATATATGGGTCAAGTTCAAATATTCGTTTCAAGCGCCAGCTGAAAGGAATCCCAATGTCAATATTATGCACTTAGATATGACAATAAGTTTCGGAAGCCCAGCTTAATAAAAAGAAAACGGGGATGGTCAAGTAGCTAATGCGGTTTATATGTTCTCCTTGAAAAAAATTTATCTCATCGACTGAACCCTGCATGCCGTTTCTCACGTGACACTTTCATATACTTAAATCAAACGACATGTTGATGCACCAAGTCAAAGATATTCATCCAGTTTATAAACAACAAAAACATGGGAAATCTTCAAGAGCTTCTTGAAGAAAAATTTGGTTTCTGAGCTTTTATATTTTACGTATTTACATGACACTTACATCAACTTAGCATCGAAAAATGTGTCAATACGCCGAATCTAAAATATTCGCTCATTAGCGAAAAGATTCCTTCTTATGCTATCGCACTGCCATAACTTTCCAACATACGACATTGATATTTTCCCGGGGTAAAAATATCATGTACAATATCACGAAATAAAATAGAACAACTACTATCACTTTCTCATACGTATATACTTTTCCTTCAAACTTTATATTCAAATATCGCACCTGACTTAAATTATAAGTTAATATACTTCATATTCTGTTTAATTATCGATAAAACTTGTGAGTCGAAACCATGCCCAGTAGACGCGTGTGATGAGTGCTCAACTCGATTAATGAAAAAAAACCTACTTTAAACAAATCTAACTGAAAGTATTTTTAATTAACCAGGAATCAATTAAAATTAAACATGCCGAAAGTGGGTAAAAATTCAGCACTCAAATGCGAGCATCGTCCAGTGGAGTTATGAAAAAATTGGGTCACTAACATAACAAATATGTAAAACATCTGCCAAATCACATTAGTTCAAATAAAAAGATCTTTTGAAATGCTTTATGTCACTAGCAAGCAGACCTATACAATCTATGGTTATCCATGGATTTACTCATATTTATTCCAATAGATATTTTAAATATGGACCTGCAGCTTGCTTTATGTGAACCATAATAATCGGCAATGAGAATAAACGCACCAATCAACACGAATTGTCACGGCGTATCACAGATTCGATTCATAAAATTTATACCTGATTAGTGATATACTCTCTGCCTCTTTAGCGACTGCACAATATATACCGAGCTTAACGTTCTGATCCGAAATTTTTTTAAACGCTGGAGCCCATAGCTTTTACAATAGAAAGCAACCACAATCGTACACCATTGTGATGCTATTGAATGGATTTCGATCCCCAAAGTTCATGTAATAACCTATTTTATTGGTATACAAAAACACAAAAGTTACCTGAATTCAAAAGTAATCGTTTGTATTGCTCAATAAATGTTCACAATATTATATATACTAGAGCCGCCATGTTTGATTGAACTGCCTCTCAATTTTCATACTGTATTCAAAAGTTACGAAAGTGAATTTTTAGGAAGAAAAATATTATCGAATTTTTTAATAATCTTTATCAAACCACAAATATCCTAAAATTGTTTTGCTCGCGGCTAAGTATCTCATTACTATGTTTTAGGCTACCGTTATATGCGAACATTGTAACCTAATAACTCAAGATATTAATAATGGCGAACGAAATGTGTTGAATGGGCAGATTATGACTATATAATACATATGCTATTTCCTCCAGGCATATATAATAATCCAGTCAAAGCGATTTTTGAATCAAATACGTCACATAACACGAAGAAGCGTCTACTTTCTGTTGGGTTTCGCTTGAATTAGGTTGATTTAAACACGGTTTTCTCAAAAATTGTCAGTCGACAAATTCTCGTTTTGTTTTGTGGCGCAAGAATCGTTACGAGGGGTCTATCAATGACATTGGGGAGTCTGTATAATCAAACTTGAGATTGACGCATTTCTAGGGTATTCACCCTTATTTTCGTAATTAAGTGTGATTGATGAGGCGTGAACGAGGGACTGACTGTACTGCGAGTAAACTGCAATTTTCTTTCGTCAGTAAATATAGTCTTTTGTAAACATGAAGGCTTCTTATTCTATACAAACGTTTACAAAAACAATAGTTAATCTTTATATATATATATATATGCAATATTATAACCTTGATTAATAATTATAAATATTACTACGCACACGTATAACTAAAGCTGGTAGCTTTACAGTCCTTTCAACGCATTTGTTCATGATATACAAGACTATTACATTCTCATATATAGGGTGTTCATGACGTCTTAAAATTTTTTAAATTACAAATGTAATTTATCGATACCATATATTGTTTTGGCCCTACTAGATGTATTGAATGAGGTGAACATATTTAAACAATTACTGATTAAAAAATAACTTGGTTAGGATATATTTAGAACTGACTTCATAACAAAATTGAAACTGTAATCGTACTTTATGGACACCCTGTATTTCATTGTCGATAGCAGCAATTTGATAATACTGTAGAAAATCAAGAATTTGACTGAAATCGAGAAAAACTAATCCCCTCAATGTGAAATAGCTAATTTTCTCTTCTGGCACTTCCCACAATCGACTACTCAATAAACTGACGAACAAACCAGCTGAGACTCTAAATATATTTCCATGTACACGCTTCATCAACTTTTTAAGCCTTCGACAAAGACGTAAAAATCCTGCTATTCTTTCATCGGCTAAATTAATAATACTTCGTATACACATCATAATAGATCATAATTGGCCATTCATGAACTAAAGCTCAAAAAGCTTTCTTTGATTCCACAAAATAGCAAAGCGTAAATGTAGCTTCTGTGTATCTCGGCGTTATTGGGCTGTAGAAAACCAAATAAATTGGAAGTATACAGTTAAGTTATACAGTTTAATAACAAGGATGTTTCGAATTTTTTAAAAGTGTCAAAATAGCTACTTTCGTATTAATAATTAGGGCTTACAAGTTCAAAAATAGTAAAAATACAATACCATAAGTAAGTTGGCTTTTTGCCAAATAAAAGATTTTTATTGACCAGAGAAACACAGAAATTATTTTTAGGAGTTTAAAAAAATTATACGTACTCATTATTATTCGCATATTGGCTTCATATGACAATTTTGAGCAATTGATAAAATTATTCGTCAAATTGGAATTCATTATTACTGACCAACCCACATTTTCTTCTATGTCATAGCAGCTGTAGGTCACTATTTACAATTAAGTTACAAATTTCACACACAATGTGATATTTTGATCCATTAAATCGATCACCGTTCACTAAGACATCCGGTTTTGAATACTGTAATTAACGTACCAAGAAATTGTCAAACACAATGACTAGGGTACAAAACGCTTAAATCGCTTGCACGCAAGCTGTATTTTTAAGAATATTTTTATGAGAATATTTTAGAAATATTACATTTCTGGATTCTAAATGTTAGTGGTATTACTTTATCCATTTTAATCCATTAAATGAGCGAATACTAACATTTTTCTAAAACTACGGATCTTGTTGTATCGATTCATGGCTGCCTGGATGGAAAAATATCACAATTGTCAATTACAGTATTTCTGACTAAAATGTAATTCATACGGAGGCATCATATGTATGCATACATCACATCGCACCTCTAATAACTTGAGTATTTATTTTTTTTTTGCTTTATTTTTGCTAAATGGAAATTTTCATAAACAATAGTCAAATGTTGGAAGATTACACAGCGAAACACTTGAAGTTAGAAAAATCTGGTGGTTTGTTGATTGTAGTAAATAGTTAAAAGTTGGTGAAAGTTGGCAAGGCAAAGACAACAAAAAAACTCATCTAGGATTTCAATCAGAAACATATGCAAATATACGCAAAATCGCAGATATTGTTCATCTACTCATATTTTTATCCAGCAATTTCTATCTGTTTGCTCTTTTCATACTTTTCACTACTTTTTCGATCGACGGAGAAGGTTCAAGACTGGTAAAATAGTTGATTAAGTTTATGTTAAACTTTGATGGAGTTAGCCACTGTATTCAGATTCTGGTGGCTACTACATCCAATTTTGAATAAGATAGAGTCACCTAAACTTCATATTGAATTTACAAATGATAAAATGCTATTTTTTTTAAATACGACGCTGAAGTATTAAGGGTCAATAATGATGGGTAATTATGAGGCGGTTCGGTATTTGTTTATTCGCAATAAGTTATATAGTACTGGTATCGCGAAGCATTACAATTGTCAGTCTGGTATAGTTTATATTACCTTACTTATTCTTACGCCCTCATTGAGATATACGGACCGTACTTGGGTAAATTTGATGTTGGTTACAAACGTATCCAAATTTTATCAAATTAGAATTATATGTCTTCAATCATAATAAAATTCTATTGACTGCTTTGCTCAGCAAGGGTTCATAGATAGCGTCAATATACGAAGCAAGGTTCGCCTTACTGGCTCGTATCGCAGCGACTTGAACTCATGCGTCAAAATAGTTTATCACAAAATCCCACGGATTTCACGGTCTGCTGGACGCTGATATAAATCTGACGAAATTCTAAAAGTAGTACAACATGTAAATTTAATAGGGAGAAACAAGTTTACTCGTCAGTATGATACGCAATTGTTTACAATAGTAAGAAACTGGGTGTCCCAAAATAAATGGAACCCATTAATTTGATTACCAATTTTCCGTATCTTGAAACGTTTTTTAGACTCAAGACTCATGAAAACACACGTTTCCGGCCCCGCTAACTGTTTCGATTTAACTTCGCAAATAGAAATTTCAGACCCCCCCTGTTGAAAACTACGACCTTGGTTTTTCCTATTGTTCTTTAAGGCTGTCGCCATCAAGTTTAAAAAAATGTCAATGCTCTCCTTCTGATATTCATTTACCCAAGAATATTAGAATACTATATCATTATATCGCCCAATAAATATCACACATGCACACGTATTTCATATTGACTGTCTAGGGCTAGGCTAACATGCTTTTTTCCTGGGATAATTCTGCCTATTACAAGAAGAAAGCAAGCGCTACGTAGCGTAACCTACTACCATGAGTAAGCATTCATTTCACTACACATTTAGGCGATATACACAGACTATTTTTTCACTTATTTTTAGAATGTCATTTTTGTCGCAGATGTAGGAACATAGAATAATTAGTTCACCCATTCGCGGGATGCTTCTCCGGCATAATCCTATCTATATTATGAAGAAAACATGAGCTGCGTAAGCATAACCACCAACAACATTAGCGATTACAGTGAACGATAGCTCAGATTAATAGGTAAACAACTGATTGATAGTAATTTCCTTAAACATTTGAATAAGCCAAATAGATAAATCGAAAGATGCGATTTGGAATTTCCCATCTGGGGCAACGAAAAAAAATAGGATTATTCATTTCATTATACATTTAAACGATATACAAACACTATTTTTTCACTAATTTTCAAAATGTATTTTTCTTGTCGCTGATGTAAGAACAGAGATTATTAATCATTTTACCTCTTCGTGGGTAAAGATACAGTATCAATATCAGAATCAATGTTTCATTTTTAATCGTTCACTCATTTAATCCAAACACTCATCGTTGGAATGATATTTACATAAGATATGGTGTGGTGAAAGAATCAAAGCGACCATTCGATACCAGATGGTGCGGTAAAATATTAAATGTAACGGTTCACGAATATTAACGGAAGCTGGATGCGGAAGCGATCAATCAATCAATTACATAAATCAACTAGTTGACATTTCCGTCTATGGAACAAGTCTTCAACCGCTCAAATTCATGGAATCATTTGATAAGTCATTGCTGTTTAAAATTTCAGAGTCTCAGATTGAAGCAGAGTACAAATATACTTTTATAATTACCCTATGAAAATCAATCGCTTGAAATCATAGAGACCACTAAGCACGTCTTTAATTATATGAATGAGTACTATATAGTTTTTATGAATTTTTTGCCGAAATTCAAAAAATATCTTTCTTTTGTTGGAAACTATCAAATTAATTAATATCATAAACTCACCTCGACTTGGCCTTAAATGTTTTCGCTCTGGCTATACCCAAGAAGATTACATTATGATTGTCGATTGACCCTACATATCCCTGAGTATGAGCATATTATTTTGCAGTCACAGTTGTATGCGAAAGCGATTATTCAATCAATCAATTATATAAATCAACTAGTTGACATTTCCGTCTATGGAACAAGTCTTCAACCGCTTAAAGTCGTGAAATCACTGGATGAGTCTCAATTGTTTGAAGTCTCTGCAGCGCCATGGTTTGAAGCGGAGCACAATTGTAGTTTTTATGAAAAACATGAGGTGCCAAAATTCAACAAATATATATCTTCTTTATTTTGTTTTTAAGTCGGGAACAATAAAATTATTTGATGTCATATAGTCACCTCAACTTTGTCATAAATAACTACTTTCTTTTGGGCTTTACCCAAGATTACATTAGGATTGTCGATTAACCCTATACATATCCCTATTAGTATGATCATATTATTTTTATTTTGTAGTTACAGCTGGATGCGGAAGCGATTAATCTATCAAATATTTGAATCAACTGGTTGACATTTTCGGCTATAGACCAAGGTTTCAATCGTTTAAATTCATGGAATCGCTGGATAAGTCTTTATCGAAATCTCAGCAGCGCCTCCGTTTGAAGCAGAGTATAGTTTTTGTGAAAAATATTGGTTGCTGAAATTCATCAAATGTGGGCGCTCTAGAAGTGTTTGTACAAATATGGAGGTAACTAATTTTGTTTGCCTACTCAACATCAAGTTGTGGGAAAGGACTGAAACCTAGGGGCAAGGGGTTGTCTAACACCTGGGCAGGTTCACCTCGCTAACAAAGACATTCCCCGAATATAACCTCGAATATTTCCTCGTAATATAACTAAAATAAGGAAAATCGTAATAAAATTATGCCCTAACCGTAACCTGGTACACACACTACGGGAATACCCAAATATCTTTCTTATGTCGGAAACTATAAAGTTAATTAAAATAATAAACTCACCTCAACTTTGTCATAAGCGTTTTATCTCGATTACCCAAGATTACATTACGATTGTCGATTACGACGTATGCGTAGTCTCGTGGTCCTGTTATGCCTGTCATGGGATATTTATACACTTGATACATTGGCCTGAAATTATCCCAAACCCAACCTTTATTGATTTACGATTTGTTTGAATAAAGTCGGAGCTATTGCAGAAATACCCACGTTGCTATACGGCGCTAGTAAGTAGAGATCTCGAACAGGAAAGTTTTTGTGATGTCTTCTCCAATTGAAAAAAAAAGATTGATGCTCAAAAATACGGACACGAAAAACAAAGAGAAGCAGTATTCTATCGTACCTTTTATGGTACCTTACCGTACCTCGTATTCTGTACGCTATGGTCAAAAAACTTTCTCGTAGCGCGAAAGAGGTCGCAAAATCGCTACAAATATTGTTTATTAATTTTAAAGAGGTCATCACACAGCATTTGGAAGTGAAAAACGAACCACATAGGGCCCACAGGAAATTTTGAAATAAATAAAAGAAATAGCCATCTAGCAAAAAATGCAACCTTCATCACTGAAAATCTCAAAGCAACTGGACCAGTAGTTGACGAGGAAAGCGTAACAACGAGAATAAAATACTAACAAGAATAACAACAACATAATAATAACCAACGATTCATATATAAACTTCGAGTCCAATTATGACCAAGAACGGTGTAAACACTGATTTTCCTGATTCCATATAACTAATACCGCCAGATGTCGTTTTTTTATTTTTCTGTGTCTGTGTTTTAGCGTCTCCTGACGGCCTAAATAAATTATTAAGAGATAATATACAAATGGACCGATTTTGGTCGATTAAAATCCGAACAGAATTATCATATATCGAAAGCCATTTTAGAAATAAAGTATGAATATATTATGAAATACGTGTCAATATTAAGTCGAACCAAGATATTCAGCTTGATGTGTAATAATCGGGTATTATATTACGTGTAGTAACGCAATATATGAACGGTATCAATTCATTACATTAATCACTAGAATTTTTTCAAATTCATTTCAAATAAAACCCTATTGACTCAATATATCTTGACAGGTTTGACTGTTGAATGCTAAACTTATATTATCATGTCATGAGATAGTTGACAAAGTAACTATTTCGGATCGTGACCTCTTTTATCTTTGACCTTTATATATATTTTGAGTCATTCTTATGTAAATTTATAAAAAAAAAAAATTGTTCACCAATTCGAAAAATACCCCAAACAGTTTTTCTAATGACACGTTGTATTTTGCAAGAGGTATATTATTTTAAGGATTTTAAAATTTCTATATTAATAATTATAGATTAATTAAATTTAATTTGAAATATACATTTACATATTAGAATGAATTGGTGTGATACTTACTCTTGACACCAAATTTAAATTAATACTAAGCTGTAACAAAAGTTCAATTTTTTTTTATAATTTTATTTTAAGCAATTTCAGGCAAGATAGTGAATTGTATCGTGAAGGTATATTCTTATACAATAATTTTAAAAATGGTAAAAAATTAACCATAATATATATTTATTGCACCATGACTGAGACATCGAGTGTGGAATGACTTTTTATAAGATAGAAAACTTAACGTACTTTTTATAGCTTGCTTTAATCACCAAATTTATTCTACAAAACATTACACCATTTCACGTATTTTTATGACACGAAATTTGCCATAAATATTCCATTTTCACTCTATAAGTTTTTGTGGTATTTTGTTATCCTACTAATCGAAGTTAGAACAATAAAAAATTTACCGAGATCTGCTATTAAATGCAATTTCGGTTTTAAAATTATTCTACGAAAGTTCTATTTCTATTTCTATACTATTCCATACTTGCCAAATTTATTCTCTGATACATTTCATCAACCTTTATATTTCATGTCACGAAATATATCAAAGCATAAATACTCGAATTTCCACTTTGAAAAGAATCAAATATTTCAGTTTTGGGGGATTTTTCAACTTACCGATTGAATTTAGATGATTAAAATAATGTTATTAAAGGCAATTCTGCTTTTAAAATAAATTGTACTGACGTGCAGGTTTTCCCAGTTGCGAGTTGATACTTCCCGATGCGTTATGAGTCAAAAGGAAACAGTTCACTAATATTGGTAAGAGTTCATAGTTATAAATTTCCTCTCTTAACACAATTGCACCATAGCCGAAACTTGGGAAGATCAATTTTTTTTATTTGAAATGCTAGTAAACCCACAAAAATATGAAAATAAAAACAATTGAATGACATTTATAATTTAAATGCATCACAGCCGCTCATCGATTAAGAAGACTCATTAAATATGACACACTGTCATAAAATAATATACTGTATTTGATTGGACTTTGTCGAATAAAATTCTTCACCGTTATACACTCAAATATATCCGTACAAAGTGTATCAGGGTTCCCTGTGGTATATCCTTCAACCCACGCCGATTGACGTATTTCCTGAAATAGTAATCCCATATAGCTATTCGATATTGTTACATGATATTTGCAGCGCGACATTTACTAATGCTTAGTTATCTTTGAATCAAAAGATCAACCTTATTTGCACTCTTGGTGAAATATTCTGCTTGATGATGACGACAGAAAATATGGATAAAATATTTCGAAATTTATAAAATACAATTCAAACGGACATATATGCTTTCAAACTAAGAAAATCGATTATTGTGATCCTAATAAATCCGATGTAAAAATATTCTCTTAATTTCTGATACTCGTGGTATACTGAGTAACATGTATCGCATATTAGTTAGTTCAATTCACGTATTTCGTGGTATTCCGGGAAATTTCTTAAAATAAAATCCTATTGCACAAAAATGAAACAGTGTTCATGGTGTCAATCGTTTGTTTTACGAAGCCGACCTCCATTCTCACCAGATGACGTTAGTTGCTTCGATATGAATTCATTCTAAAATACTTGCAAGCTGGATGAATTTAAAACACGATTGTATTTGCATAGTGTGGTAAACCTGTGTAGCGCTTGAAAGTAAAATGTCTATTTTTGTTCTGTTTCATAATGACTCAACAAATTTTCAGGTCTGCTTACACAATGCACTTCACCATCTTTTTGTTTTATCTAAAATTTCTTTTACAATTGAAAATTCCCAGAACAATGTGACAGAAATAACGTTGCGGGTTGGCTGAAACAGGAAATTCAAACCTCAAGATTGCAAAAATATTTTTAAACTTATCTCTCGTCCGGGCCCCACAATCCCATAAGAACCAGTATTTTAAAATCGATGAAATCCAAGGCTTGTTGATTAATTCTAGTTATTTGAGGCTATAATAATACAAATATTATTTTATAAATATTAATATTGCAAAAAAATTTTGCATCCCACATGTTTCGTACAAAGACCGCAATCAATTTACCATGACTTATACAAAAAGTTTGTTCATAGATCGATAAATCAGCGAGAGAAACTCTGCCCACACCAGAGCAAAATTTCAAGGCTATAAATTGATTGTGATTGCTATTCATTTGGTTATTGAGTCCATAATAAGTCATATAATATTCCGACAAATAAATTCCTATTGATTATTAAAAAAGTAGGAGGAGGTGGAAAATGATCCACAAGTCGGGAACCACAATACAATGCATAGTTCACTAATGCTAAATATACATTCCAAATAGCAAAAATCATATTTTCTAAATGAGATTCGATATTTTTTTCAATGAATTATTATTTTTTCAATAAATTATTCTATTACCACAGATTCAGAATTAGATTCTATTTGATTACCAATTCATTCATGTAACAAACTGAATTTTGCTAATATCTAATGTGATATGATTCTATAGCACACAGCACCCACGTCATTTCCTTGTTAGTAAGCTTGCTTTGCTAGCAATATTTAAACCCATCGATGAACGGATGAAAAATTGCGTATCTCGAAGCGCGGGCCATGTTTAAACGTTAGAAACTTATCCACAATAGTATTCATAAACGTTGTCTCACCACACGATGCATTGACGTATGAGGAAGTAGACGAAACAAGGCTCTTAAATATATATTCACATATACAGGTCGATATGATCAGTCTGTAGTTTGACGATTTGTGTGTACGTGCGATTGCATTAGAGGCAAGACGCCAAGGGGTTGTATTAGAGAAAGATTTAAGAGTATACTTGCTCTCGTCTAGGAAGTCAATATGATGCTAGTCCTACATCGCCATGTTCGAAGAAATTATAGGCAACTACCCAACCTTACCATCGTAAGATAAACATATTTTTATGAAACGAAACGAAATATATTAGTTTATTATTAGTTTGTGATAAAAATTTTGAGTTTCGATTTACTGAAAATTTCTTTCTATATTTATATTGTAATTTTAACATAATTCGAACAACCATGACATCATCGGAAAAATCGTTTATGGTTCTACAAAACTGTCATATATTTCGATTAAATTCAATCAATATCGAATTAAAAGCAGTAATGAAGGTGAAGTAAACTTACTATAAAAGAGGCAAATTTACACATGCCCGAGCACGCCCGACTGTAAAAAGACGTGTAAGCGACATCTAAAAAGTTTTTGTAAATGTTGATAAACGTAAATTTGTATGTTTATCTCACCAAATACGTTCAATTCGTAGAATACTTTTTTGTATTTGCATGTATTTATTCATTGGTTTGTGTTATTTCTTTTTTTTTGGTATGGTGTAACAAACGAATTGGTTGAATATATTAGACATCTTGAAACCCTGTTACCTGATTTTTGTTGAAAACGCCTCCCGTGTGATGTTCAATATTGGAAAGTTGAATTAAATTACTCTGACCTGGTTTGCCATTACACTGCCTTTCAAAAAACATCAATTATTAATAATTCTGCGCAATTTGAGATGAGCACGAGCCCTATTTGACAACGGTTTGGCATCAATTACCGGAAAATTGCGCCTTTAAATCGAATATGCGTATATAGTTTATGAATATAGCAAATAACGTTGTCAAATTTTTTGACAACTGCAAGCTTTATATTTTACGTCTGACGTTTAGACCATCATTATTTTTTATATGTTGCGAAATGTAGAGGAAATATTAAATGTGCGGGCTTGTAACTATATTGGTTGACTATGTTATTTTAATCCAGAGTTTTGAAAGTTAATCTTTACAGTTCTGTACCCTTTTTGATGTAAATGCTCTGATTTAAAAAATAATCAAAGTGTCAATTATGAGATAGATAAAAAGGTACGGAGATAGACAGAGAGTAGATTATCCAAATACAAGATTGTTGGAAAAGATTTTTTCAGAAAAGGTGAAACGCTGTTCTGTAACATAAACCTACAATAACTTTCTGAGCACTTCATAAACACTTCAGCAAAAACTATACAATGCGTCTAGTGATGTTCATTTACATCGATATAAATTTCGTTTGGGAAAAACGTTCAAATATCTTAAAACCTATATCAAATGCTTATTATGTGTTTTTTGATTTTAGTCGATACTGTACATTTGCAAAATAAATAATTAATTTCACCAACGGATTGAACAGCATGGTCTACAACGTATCAGGAAACGTTAAAGATGACGGAAAGGTTCCTTTGACGGAATCGGACCCCGAGGGACAATGGGAAACGGTATGGTTTCAAAAAATGATTTATTTAATTGAGCTATGCTCATTCGAAAAACTCGAATCGAATTTGAAAAATGTTTATATATTTGGGGCGCATGATGAAAGTAATTGAGTAAAAATGCCCTCTTTAATGAAAAAACTTTGTAATTTATAATTTCTTGAGTCTTAATTTCGTTTCGCAACATATCTCATTTTTGTTCGCTTGCTATATATAAAATATTCTATATTATTGGTCATTTTAAATTATTAATAATATTGATGATACACTCAACCTTAATACCTAGTAATTGAATAACAATTTTGATTTTAACATACTGACAGAACAAGTGGTAATAAAGTACCAAAATTTTAACTTCATTAAAAAAAAAGTGGATTTTAAAGATGTTTAACTTAATATACACAGGGTTCAACTGAAACAATGCTGCGTGGAAAATCTCGTAAGAGAGGAGGAGTGAACGTCTGTTGCATTGCTGTGCCTTGGTTGCTGGTGATCGTTTGCTTGCTCCTAATGGGAGGAATTGGCAGTTGGGGCTGGGGAGAACACTACAAGCTTAAAGAATTGATTGAACAGCAAAAACAAGTAAGATCTCTAAATTGAATACTTTAGATTCTGTGAAAATATTTCCGTCACTTTTAGAGTGGGTTAAACTAATGTGTAGTTATTAAAATATAATTTGTTTCAAAATATTTGATATAATTCATTGATATCTGCATGCCGTTTTAAAAATAAATTCACCAAAAATTATTTTGCTTCACTAGTTTTAGTTATTCATTTTCATATTATTTTTTAGAAAAATGACGTCACTGTGAATGAAGACATGTTGCCGGTAGCACCAAACGTTATCAACGACAACAAAGAACCGATTGACCCTTTGTTAGACATCAGCAATCCTCTCGATTACCCTATGCCTGTCAATGAGGTCATCATTATTGACCCACCGCTCCCCGAGATTCAAATCAGTGAGGAAATTGACATCGGAATTGACCTTAAGCCCGACATTCCAATTGAAACTTTGGACAAGAAAAACGAAAATGTGGAAGATATCGATACCGAAGGATCGAATCTAGATTCTGAAATCCCAACAGAAACCAACAACGCTACAAAACCATCAGAAGATGAAAATCAAACTGATGACGAGATATTGGATCCCTCAATGATGAAGCCTGTGATCCTTTCATCCAGCGAAAATGTCATGGATGATTTGGAACCCGGTATTATTAATCCGTCTCTCCCAATCTTCCCAAACGAACCCGACCTGTCTAACATAAATGGCATGATTTCTGACCTCGCTGACCCTGACTTCCCTTCTGACGTTTTCAACCCGGAAAGTGTTGTTCCCATTGCCTTCAATGATGGAATTAACAACGAAAAGATGAACCTGGAAGTTATCCCAGTTGTTGACGACACAAATGAAAATCCAGAATAAAACATGCAAAGTATGGAAGTTGCATTCAAACTTTTGTCAGGGTTCACCAATTGAGTGAATCATAGAATGACTTTTGCCATGAACGCAATATATTAATAATTCTGTTTCAATAACGCCTGTGTTTTGAGAGTTTTTTGGCTATTTATTGTTATTATTGCTTTTTATATTTTCCTCCTTTGTGTGTGAGATTAATATTTTTGTTCTCTAACACCGTTTAGGTGGGTTTTGTTTTGCCCATATATGCATTTGTAGTTTGTAATCTAACAAAAGCCTATTTCATACAATTACTAGAATATAAACGTTTAACTCATCTCGGTGATTTTGAAAACTACCAGTTTCTTTTGTTGGTTATTTGATAACGTCTTCATGAAATTATAAACATTTTTAGCTATAAAACTAATAGTTAAACTCAAGTCTCAATGTCTTTCTTCGGCTGTTGAAGACAACAACC
This sequence comes from Styela clava, assembly GCF_964204865.1. Taxonomy (NCBI): domain Eukaryota; kingdom Metazoa; phylum Chordata; class Ascidiacea; order Stolidobranchia; family Styelidae; genus Styela; species Styela clava. The sequence goes on along the minus strand of NC_135252.1, from coordinate 18,666,595 downwards.
TAATCTTAAAATGTAAATCGTAGTTTTTGAGGATGACTTCCAACACATACATCTTAATAAGAAATTATTATGTTGCATACAACTGCTGGATTTTAATCTAGTTTGATGGCAAATTATTTAGAACTTTGCACTTTAATGAGATGCTAGCCCCATCAAGAGCGCAGGATACATGCTTGCATCTGAGGGTTGACACATTTACCCTAACAGACGACCATACTGCTGCTGAATTTTAATTTAATTCAAATATTCATTTGTTATTTTTTTCAATATACATAAAAACAAAAGTTTGTTTGCTTCTACAATCTATAACATTAAAGTATCGCCCTCTCGAATGATGGAAAAATTTTAACTTTAATATTCTGAAAGTTGCCTTCCTTGAACTTATAATTGAAATATTGCTCCAATTTGATTTTGTTCCCTTTTATCTGCTGTATACATGATCCAACCCCTCCAGATAGATTTTAAACATCGAGGTTCATATTAGCTTTTATGAAGTTTTTTTAAACTTACTGGTTTGTTTTTGTTTTCATTAAGCGTTATTCTGTACCTGATAATAAATTTTCATATTGTATATATATGATTTTATGTTTACTGAGTCTAACACATTTGGTAGTAGTGTGGTGTACAACAGTGTGGTGCTGTTAGTTAAGTTTCGTTGGTGTTCGAAAAGTAGAGATTAAAATTTATAATGATATATTTGATGCAACACTAGAAGAAGAAATATCAGTCAGTTAATGACAAGTTGATATGAAATAAAATTGTCAATTCCAACAGCGATAACGTAAACTACATTACTTGACAGAAAAATTAAACAAAAAATGCTTTTCTGACGACACTATGAAATCAAGCAGAATTGGTCAGATTTCTGTTGCTCAAGAAAAGTCGAGTACCAAACACAATGGTTCTGGTTAATAAATAAATTTGCGCTGGTGTCTATTTTCAATTTATTTTCATTATTTCTAGATGGAGGTTAGTAAATTTCACCTTAGCAGAATTCTGCTTGAAAATTAACAAAAACACTTTATTTATTAGGTAGACTTAGAAAACGAATTACAAAAAACGACGTCTGATATTTGAAGAGCGTGCGGTCCGTAGGTTACGTTTCCCAGTGAGTGCATGTGCGGAGAATATGGCCATGACTCTACAATTGTTATTTTTTTTTTAACAGTTTCTTCAAGTTTTTCACATTTATGCCATCAACACACGGCAATTACAATAATACAATTATTATAGATTTTTGGGTACTCCCGTAGTGTGTGTACCAGATTAGGGCTAGGCCATCATTTTAGTCTGATTTACCTTATTTTAGTTCTATTTCTTGTTCGGGGACTGTCTGTGTTAGCCAAGTGAATGCCCATAGACCCTGTCCATAGATTTCAGTCCCTTTACGCAACTTGGTGTAAAATAGTCGAGCAAAATTAGTTTCATTCTTATTGGTAAACTTTTCGCTTGTGGTAAATATGTATCATAAACTTCACCCGCTTATTATGAAAATCTTACCAATTACGTTGTTTCAAATTAAAGTGAACACATTTGACCTTAACCTTACTGCCTTTTTTATTTTGAACTTTACGATCCCCAGAAATAGTAATTTTTTTGGAACTACGGTCTAATGGCCAGGTATACATGTTTATTTTTTGGTGTGAACTTACAATGCTAAAACATTATTCGAGGTCTAATGAAGTTGGTTTGTATAATGTCGAAAAAGAATCAGTCCAATCACTCAACAATAATAGCTGTTAGTGTATTGTTGGCAGTATTTACCCGACTTTAATTCTTGGTTGGGGTGTGAGGTTGTCTCATCAGAATAAAATCGAAATTTAATCTTTAAGACACTGAAATAATAACACAATTGATATTTTAATCATTGGTGAATAACTGTATACATTATCACCCACACACATTATGGCAGGAAAGAAAACCGATTGCTATTTTTACTAAAACTCTAACTTTAGCGTGGTATTCACTTATGAAAGGAGGACGACATATCATGCAATTATATTTGAAAATCCGTCAGTAGTATAACAGCAATATCTATAAGAGCAAAATTTTGAGAAGTTGAGGATGATATTTCTTGTTGTTTTATTTTTGGTTATTTGTCAAGTGGGTGCAACGTTGAAGATCGATGCATATGAGGGATATGCCTACATAGGTAAGACAAAAAATTAAATTAGTTTTGAAGAGAAATATAAAGAAAAATTGGGCCATTGGATTTGACACCGTTTTGAGCAATTCAACCTTTGTATGTAAAGGTATGAATTTGAATCTTCTTGACATTCTGCAATACTTTCAAATATTGTTAGATATACTCCTGTGCTCATTTCGAGCCAAATTTTGATGACGCGAGAATTTTTTATTTCCTACTTCTAATGGATAGTTTTTTTTTACCTTCGCGCTCTGATTGTAAAAAGCCGGAAACTTTACGCAGTGCGATATTGCATATTGGATACATATAAACTCATTCTGTTTCAGTAGAGGTCATTCACTATGAAATGGTAATCTTTATTCTATTTAGCACACATCATGTGTTGCTGGCATCTATACCCGTTACAGATTTCTCATAACAATATTAGGTACAGTGCTGTAACTACTAACCAGCTGGGCCTATTCGTCAGGGGCGAAACGTAGAAGCATATACAAACTTGGTCTTGAATATATATATATATTAAACTTTATTTGTTACAACTTCGTAACTTACAGAATTAACTTTTATTTTCGTAAAAACAATTGCTTAGAAGCGTTTTCATATTGCTCTTATATTTAGCAAATTTCTCCTGCAATCGGGACCAAGAACTTGTGACTAGAACTGTACAGATTGGAAGAGTGCAATCACCTTGCTATGACGGTACAAGCATAAATTACCCGAAAGAGTTGACTTCTGGATTCAAACTAGTCGATATCACATTCGACAGTGTATATATATATGGTAAGTCAAGAGATTATATATAAGAAAGTCTATAGAAATGCCCCGATATATCGGAGTCGGTAGCAGAAATTTTGTTATTTCAAATTAAATTTGAATGAACCTGCCTACAGACAACCTGCCAATTTGTTAAAATTTACTATTTTAACTTTTTCTTTTTTCACCAACGCAGGATATCGACTTACGATTCTTGACTTTCAACTGGCGAGCAGTGACAGACTTTACATTGGTTCAGGTACGGAAAAAGATGGATTGAATACCCTGGCTATCAGGTGAGTTCCGAACATATATCAATAAAATAAAGCACTCCTGTTTATTGAAAGCCATAATATATTTTATTCAAAGTTTTTACATGTTGGTTTTTACATGTTGGTGTTGGTTTTCTTTCATTGATGAAAACTATTTCTGTATTTTTCAATTTCTCATATTTCCTAGTAATAGCGCAATGCAAATCGTTGCATACTAATTGGTATAGAAACACAAATGAAAAATAAAAAATAAATTATACATATCCACATTAATTGCTCACAGATTACATTTGTTAATCAGTATGAATAACATTTTCATAATATTTAAACATTTTTTTAGAAATGTTACATTTACATCCAGTTCTACCACTGATGGTTTGATATATGTTCAAGACGTTGAAGACGGGCCTATCGTCGATGTGTTGAATTTAGCCGGAAGAAACACGTATGACTTGCAAAACTATGAGACGGCTATTATGGACTTTTACACCGTGGATGACACAATTGAGGGACGAGGTTTTCTCATTGATTATGAAGCAGGTAAGACAGTTCATATGCCGGTTTGAAGTTTTAATATTCGCGAAAAATAAAAACATTTTCAGATTTCAATCGGAACTTCAATGTTTGATGAAGTCGATTTTAATCATGTAGCAAACGTGAATGGCTGCATTGCCGTCACTCAATGTTTTTTGCTTGCAAAAATTAAATTTGAGTTTTCATCAGTGAACAATAAAGAGCGCAAGACTGGCTGGGAACACACTCATTGTCGAGCATTGAAGTTAAGGATAGGAGAAAAATTGTTCCATTGGCTATATTTACATATAGGCACTAACATAAGTCAACGGAATGTGCGGAATCAATTTTAGGCGCTCCAGAAGTGTGTGTACCAATGTGGAGGTAACTAATTTTGTTCGCCTATTTGAATCAAGTTGTGTAAACATACCGAAACTTATGGGCAAGGGGTATATTCACTTTGCTAACACAGACAGTCGCCGAACTCGTAATAGAACTGAAATAAGGAAAATCGGAATAAAAATATGGCCTCACCCTAACCTGGTACACACACTACGGGAGTGAATCAGTGTATTTTTGTTACATTGTTTAGTTAGTCAAAACCAATGACATTGTTTTCTTTCCAGACATTAATAAGTGTTTGTATACTGGTGCTGATATTTATTGCATGAATGGAGGAACTTGCTCAAGAACAGGTTTCAATACGGCGTCTTGTGCTTGCACCCCAGCCTGGACTGGTTCGAGATGTGAAACTGGTAAGTTATATTATTCATTTTTCGAGTTTTAGTGTAGAAGGTAAACTTAATAAATATTCGGCTTATTGGGGATCGATACGGTTTTTTAAAATATAATTTCTCGATTTAATTATCACATTTTATTCTCTTTTTTCAGATGTGAACGAATGTGATACAACATCACCTAAACACAACTGTGATGCGAACGCAAACTGCGCAAAACTTGATGGCGGTTTTACTTGCACATGCAAAACTGGTTTCACCGGCAACGGAACACATTGCGAAGGTACTAGTTACCGTGATGGGTACAATTTAGTCTTTACTTGCTTTTATCAATGTTTTATCACTCATGTAGATGGTTCATAAAATCATCAATTTCGCAATATGGGTCCAATCACCGTTGTTTGGAAAATGCCTGGTCTCTAAGCATGTATTTACAAGTTCCCTTCTATTTTATACTGGGCTCTTAGGGTATTAAAATACAGGCATCCACATGCGTTTAATTATTAATATGTATTCAATTATTATTATTGATCTTTCCATAGGTGTATGCATACCATACATGATACCTCGAAATCTTTGAAAACCGATTATTCAAAATAATTTGAAAATTATGTTATCTTGAATACAGATATTAACGAGTGTCCTGATGGGGTCAATACCCATCTGTGTGCTCTAACCGGAACATGCGCAAACAAGCCAGGCGGATACGACTGTACCTGCAACATCGGGTACGAAAATGGAACATATGGTCCTTGCTCTAGTAAGTAATCAAAGTAATAATTACATTAATACTTTTCATTTTATAACATTTCTGTTAGTAAATAGCAATATGGTTTGAGCTTTAATTTTGGGCATGAAAGAAATGCTCAAATATATGTACATATAGGTAGCGCATTGATAACGGTAGAACCAAAGCTGAGTGGCGAGTTTGCAGAAAATATCGGCGCACATGCGTGTCGAAGGCAGACAAGCGTCACAGAATAAAGTGCGCGACAGAAGAAAATAAGATTAACGGGAACTTTTATTGGATGAAATGGCAGGTTTTATAAACTCAGAGAAAAATTGAAAATTCGGAAAATTTTTAAAAAAAGGAAAAGTTGAAATCAGTTGGTTTATCGGTTGCAATATTTTTCCTGATAACACAATCTCCCCAAAAGAAACAGCAACATAGAAAAACGATCCATATGTATACGCTTCGCGTCCAAAAGCTTTTCACCTGCATTGATTGTTGAAATAACCCATACCCAGTGGTGGGATTCAGCCGGTTCGCACCGGTTCTATAGAACCGTCTCACGGAATTTTATGAGATCAGCGAACCGGTTAGCATTACTGCTTACTGTCAATGTTCTGTTTGTAACAGAACCGGCTGAAAAATATGACTTTTGTGAAGGAACCGACTGACAAAAAAATTGAATCTTACCACTGCCCATACCCAGATGAGAAATATTTTTGTTTGTGGTCAAAAGCGTTTTAATTAATTTTTAAGATATCAACGAATGCAGCAGAAATACGGATAATTGTGACACGAACGCAGATTGTGCAGATACAGTGGGAAGTTTCACTTGTGCATGCAAAACATTTTATACTGGAAATGGAACCACCTGCGTTGGTACGTTGAATTTGTGTTGTTTATAATATTTGATATAAATATAGCAAGGGTCAGCATCGTAAATTATTCCGGTTAGCTTGTTTAAAATGTTGGTTATTTGTACTATGCTAATTCTTGAAAACCAAAACGTTGTTGCTAAATTCATTTTCAAATTTTATGTTGTTTCAGATATTGACGAGTGTGCTATGGAAACTCACGCTTGTGGTGATACCGGCACTTGCGTTAATAAAGTTGGTGGATACAACTGTTCCTGTAATCCTGGGTACGAGGGTGGTATTGGTGGACCGTGTACAGGTATGCTTATTAATATCAGGTTTCTAACTTGTCTTTGACACATCTAATTTAGCAAAAACCCGAAAGAAATACTGTGACAAAACTTTTCTTTTCTAAAATTTGGCTTTTTTATAGTCCGTAAATTGCAATATTATATTTTTTATGGGTTCATGAAAAGATATATTCTAAGTATTTTTACGTCCTAGTATTAATTTTTAATCTTTCTTATAATCAGATATCAAAGAATGTAATTCACCAACTACGAATGCCTGCAGCGCTCAAGCGGATTGTACCGATACCATCGGAAGTTACGTATGTGTTTGCAAGACAGGTTACACAGGAGACGGAAAAACTTGTAACGGTAAAGTCATATTTTGGGGTAAAGTAATTCGTTGGAATTGATTTTTTCTAACTTTTCAACAATTTTTGTTGTCAGATATCAACGAATGTACAAGCAATACACACATCTGTCACGATAAAGCAGATTGTACTAACAACAACGGGAGTTTTACATGCACGTGCAAGACAGGATACACAGGGACTGGAACAATTTGTACAGGTGAAGTGATTTATGAAATGTTTTATTTCCCTCTATTTGGCAGTTTTGCAGTGCAATGAAAATTTATATACATGGCAAATGAATCTATGCCTAATTGTTGATATACAATTGTGCTTGTATTCATGTGTTTCACCTTAGCACCATTGAAAGAGTATCTGTCAATACAAGGTTCAGGTCAAGGGTCAATGTCAGGTTGCAAAGTTCACTCATTGATGTGAACTTTTATTGTATGTCATATAATTTTTATTTATTACTTTTGAAGATATCAATGAATGTGCAATTGACACAGACAATTGTCACAACAATGCAAAATGCACAAACAATGATGGAAGTTTTACTTGTGCTTGCGAAACCGGGTTTACGGGAGACGGATTCAACTGCGCAGGTGAAATTAGAAATGTACATAGTTACAGTATGCTGCTTTGTATAATTGCAGTGAAACAAAAAACGAGAGAACAATACACAAATACACTTTCGACGTAATTTTCATTTCATCCGAAATGGGACAATTCGTACAAGCTGATTCAGATTCAAATGTTTTATTTCTATCATACAAGATTCAATACAAAAATTGAAGCACGAAAAACTGTCAAAAGTGTATAACGTGAATAAAAATGTAATTATACACATAGGAGATTCATAGCAATCGATAAGAGTCGCGAATGACTGTGACGTGATCGAGTCAGCGACATAGCGTTATAGAAATATCCATCCTGTTAAATTCCAAATTCGCTAGTCCCACTTATGTGACAATCGTTTTTGTATAGTTATGTGTATGCTTTTCTGTTTTATTTTGAGACAATGACGAGTGTACACTCAAGACGGACAATTGCCATTCGAATGCAACATGTGGAAACACTTTCGGTAGTTTCACTTGCACATGCCAGACTGGGTATACTGGAAATGGAATCGAATGTACCGGTATGCTTTACTGTTAACCAGACTTTGATTATGAATTAGTCAAAGTATTGAGAAAATAATATATTGTTGGATTAAATTCAAAGATAAGACATCAAAAGGTGTTCACTTTAATTAATGTTCTAGACATGAAACAATGTTACATGAGCTCAACTGCATATAAGAGGTTACTTACGATTTAGCATATAGCTTTGCGAACTTCTTTTTGGTTTTTTTTTTGGGGCGCGGAGTTTGAATTTTGATCACTACTCTCATACGCTACTATGGAAAAGACGAACTTTTCCTAGTTACAAAATTTTCATACGCTACTATGGAAAAGACGAACTTTTCCTAGTTACAAAATTTTGTAGATATAAATTTAAATTAGAGAGAAAATATTGATATTAACGAATAAACCAAAACCGACAGATATTACGTAATATCCCATTGAACATTTTTATTTAAACAAAAATTTAAAAAATAGACATACCATCAAGTATCGTTTTTTCGTATCTATCTATACATAACAAATGTGTTGATTTTTATTTTTTATATGCAGATCAGAACGAGTGCGACACCAGACCGTGCGACACGAATGCTGCTTGTACCAACAACGAGGGCTCATTCGCTTGTGAATGCAATTCCGGCTTCACTGGAAACGGATTTACGTGCACGGGTAAATTTCAGTGTGGTTGATAAAAAGGGGAGAATCGAAAATTGTGTACAATGAGTGTGATGAAAAGCTGAAAACGGTATACCAGACATGTTTTGTATGAATTTACCATATTGTATTGACAAAATAGCCGATATTTCCTATATCGATACATCGCTGCATCTTTTTTTTTCATTTCAACACTTTATTCAGACGATGATGAATGTACATTAAAAACGGACAACTGCAATACAAGAGCTGCATGCACGAATACTCCCGTCTGACTTCGCAATTCCGTCTAAGTTGGGACGTCGGGTTCAGATAATAAAAAAACTGTATCGCGCGGCGCTAAGTCAGTTCTGCGGTTCGTTACTGCTGTCACATGGCCAATGCTTGAAAATAGAGGAGAGTTTGACTAAAATAAGGATACAAAACGTTTCTTCAGATGAGAAGTTACTCGACTCGAGCTCATCGGCTAGGTCCTTAGTGCAGTCTGCACAAGACAATTCATTCTTCGTTTACCGATCATAGAACGTTATTCCCATACAGCCACCGTCTTGTTATAGATACAACAATGAAATTCCGTGATTTTAACAAACATATCCCCACATCGGGATTAGGAAAAGGACTACGTATTCCCAGTTGCTTTTTTCGCGTTTCAATTATACTCAAACACAAAAAGTTAAGACGAAAATGGCAGTGATAAAAGAGTTCTATGAAATATACTTGGTGTATATTTTGTATGTTTCAACTGTTATCATACATAACTCTGGTCTAGATTTGATACTACTTCGTTTTGGCTTTCGTGCCCATATATTTTCGTATTACTCTCTTTTATATATATATAAACGTGGGAAAATTTTATGACATCAAAGACTTGTTTTACAGGTACATGGTTGATTTTATTTCGCATTCTCGTGTGTCTTGCATTCCGCATAACATTACATAACATAAATATCTTTGATAATATCCAAATATACGGTTCGGTCTAAAATATGTTCATCTTGTTATCACATGTTTATACTGATCAACGTGCATCATTTTACAAATGCTTTTAGCTCAAAATTCTTTTTGATATTTCCGAAGTTTATCGTCTTTTTATCGGCGTGTTTCTTGTAAGTGTTTTTACTCATCACGCATCCTTTCAAACATCTTTCGAGCATGTTATAATTTTATTCATCTTTAATATGAAAATATTGTTTCTTTGAATTTTGTTCAACAGAAAACAAATGTTTAAGTGGAACACATAAGTATATAAGTATAAGTTTAAGTTTATATATGTTCAACTGCAGTATTATTTCAGTTTGCAATAACACTGATGATGGATATACATGCTCCTGCAATGACGGATTCACTGGTGACGGATACAATTGTAGTGACGTAGATGAATGCATGACTGATAACAAATGCCACAGCAATGCCCAATGTATCAACACCATTGGGAGTTACGAATGCAAGTGTATGCCGGGTTATACTGGAAACGGAAACAATTGCAATGACATCAATGAATGTGAAATATTGAGAAATTGGGATAATTGCCAAAGTTATGGGAGTACATTTGATTGCCATTGCACTGAAGGATTGTCAGGTTGGGGAGAATATGGCAGTACTGATCAGTATTTAACCTATACCGTTCACACTTATGACAACGTCACTTGTCCTCGTCTTCTTTACAACTGTTCGTTTGAAAACGATCGCTGTCAATGCAGTCAAACTCTCAGAGAAATAAATACCTATTGCTTCAAAGTTGACCAATGTACATTAGGACAACACGATTGTGACGAGAACGCAACCTGTATCGATTCTGCAAATGGAACATATGCCTGTCAATGTAAGGAAGGATTCACAGGCAATGGCTTCAATTGTAATGATATTAACGAATGTGAAAATGAGATTCTTCCCTGCTCAAATTGTTCAAATACAAACGGAGGATATTCATGTGGCTGTAAAGAAGGTTTTGGGGGGGGAAATTGTACTGATATTGATGAATGCCAGACGGGAAAGCATAATTGTCATCCCAGAGCAAAATGTACCAACACATATGGAAGTTATAACTGCACCTGTGCTGCTGATTATTACGTGGAAGGTGATAATGGGACTTGGTGCTCAGGTAATATTTCTCTAACTAGTCCAATGCGGGAGTTATAAAAATCCTCTATTATTCGTTGCCATGTCTTCTATAACGAAGATTTAATATAATTTTCGAAAATTATTTTTTTACGCAAAAAGCTTGTGGTTTGTGTGAAGCATTTGTGTGTTGTCAATCAACCCTAAAATATTGAATTATTTCGCATGATATATTTTTCTTTAAATCAAATCTTAAACTTAGTTAGTTTTGAATCGAACATTACTCAATGGTTAGCTGCCGTTGAGAAAAACCGTTCCTTATAAAATCAATTTTGTACGATAGAATTCCTGTTTATATCTAGGATGCCCTGGAGATTCTTGGACAAAATGGATTGATGTCGATGTCGGATACAACAGCGGTTATTCTTATGCTGCTGGTCGGGGTGATTTCGAGCTTCTTTCTCTCATAAAAGGTCAATTGCACAACACAAATATTTGTGCAAATCCAACTAATGCAATGGCACAACTAGCAAACGGAAAACTTTATCTTGAGGGAGGAGACAAAGTACATATGAGCATCGATGGCATTTACTGTTTGCATTATGAGCAAGTAGATGGATATTGTCATAACTATAATGTGAAGTTTTGTTGCCCAGGTAATGGTTAGCAACGTTCAATATCGATGATTCGTTAGTTTCTTATATGATTAAGTAACTCTTGTTTCTTTAGAATTTTACTTTCATACAGTTGTAAATAATATAACTCACACCAATTCATGTTTTTTGTATTCTTATACTCTTTCCTTTACGAGTGTAATTGCAAACTGTAAACAATATTCAATGAAATCTCTATGGATCCTAATCTTAAACTATATTATTTTAGTAATATTGTGAAACTCAATGTATGAGGTAATGTAGGATCACCCTTACAGATCTTTTTTTATGTTTAAGATAACACCTCGGCAATGAATTCCACTAAATCAGATATCACCACCTCAATGAATTCCACCGAACCAACAGAATCAAGCTCATGGTTGGGGTCAATTACTAAAGGACAATCAGGTAGTATTGTAGGTTTTTGTTGAGGAAAATTCGCCAATCTTACAGCCCAAACACTTAGTATAAAGAGATAATGAAGATATTGACCATAAAATGCCAAAGGCTCTTAAAGCCATACTGAATTATTGTTACTTAAAATAACTGACCAGCAGAAAACTAAATACAACCCACTGCAATTATAAAGTTTGTTAGTGAACGAGTAGCATCAATAACACTAACATATCACATTAAGGCATGGTAATTTTTAAGCATTCATACCAAACCATCGCGACTCGAAGTTGATTAATATTAGAATCGATTATAGTGTAATGTATTATTCATTTACCTTTGTGGGGGCACTTTTCAAGATCATTTAAAAACTGTGTATAACTAATCATTGTGCAATACTTATCAGGGTAAATCAGTAAATTTGACAAAATATTATGTGTGGTATTTATGAACTTTTATTTTTAGTTTAAAATCTATAAAATAAGAGTGCACGTTGTTAGAATTATATTATTGATGTTTTAATTTAGAAATTATCTCAACGTTTGTATGTATTGGTAGTCCAATTGACGTACAATGGACAAAATCACCTGCAGGATCGACTTTCCTGTACGAATTGCAGAATAGAGTGAGTATGTACATGTGTACATAATATATTCAACCAGGATGATCCTGTCATTTTTATTGTACACGAAATTGGCCTATGGATTGTTTTGTTATTATTAATATTGATGTTGTTGTCATTGGAGTTAGTATTTTTTTTCTTGTTGTTGTGAGAAAATTTCTCGGATCGTTTAGGTGTTATTAATATTGTTGTTGTTGTTCTTAGTGTTAGAATATTGTTCTTGTTGTTGTGAAAAAAATTTCTTCAATTATTGGTTCAATTGCTTTGAAATTTTCATTGCTTAAAGATTGTTGTTGTCGCTAAAAGTCTACTATTAATTAGGGATGGGCCGGGATTCGGATCCGGACTCGGATTTGAGTCGAATCCAGGCATTTGTTAGACTCGGATTCGATTCCGAGTCCACGTCGATTTTACCGAGTCTATAATCCATTCTGTTTTTACCAATTCACGCCTATGTTTGTACCTATAAATCTCACTACATACCTTAACTAGTTGAAATTAAAGGTTAGATATGTAACAATATCACTCGTGTGTATTATAAACACTCCTAATAAAAATCCCGATATCCAGATAATATAACGCAAGTTGAAAACTATTGATAGCTTATAACAATGATTCGCCAGTCGTCTTCAAACTATCTATTCTTTTTGGTATACATGTGGTACACAATAAAATATGTGTTAGCGCAATATTTTTGATTTTTCGATTCGCGTAAATAAATATGAAACATGCTCAGGATCAACCAAAGGTGGAATATCATCAATACCTCTTTTAAATCCTATCTCTAAAAAGGGAGCAATGGAAAGCATGGAGCGTTTTAGAACGTTTACATCAACTACTAAATTGTAAGCATTGTATTGACGACGAGTGGCATCCATCTACAATTTGCGCACGCGACATAGTATATTTGAGGCTAGAAATATCTGGAATTACGGGAAAGCATTGTAGTCCAAAGCTTCTTACTTTTCATATTGACATGTAAGAATTTCTAAATAGCCGCCTAGAATTAACGGAGGGTGGTGAGCTGGAAATTCAGTTCACAGGCAAGGCGCACATTGACCCACGTTTACGTTTGTATTATGGGCGCCAAAAAGAAGAAAAATATATTTTTAAATTGATTCAACAGCTATCTGCGGAACCATTAGCCAAAAAATATGATCTACGACGTATGTTTGTGAGCGCACGATGCTGTAGTATGGTCAAAAACGAGTTTTTCTACTTTTACATTGTGACGTCACGGACTCGGAGGATTCGATTCGAGTTCTTGACCTATTACTCGGATTCGTCGAATCTCTGTAATGCCGGACTCGTCCCATCCCTTCCATTAATGTTTATTTATTCCTAAATGTTCTACTAATTCTATAGGATCTGATTTTTCATTCAAAATTTCGATTTAATATTTTCATTCATGGAACGCGGTTTTTAATTCGGCAATGGTTACGACTGTCTTGCGTTTTGAATTTTCAAAATCTTGCGATACGAGAGTCGGGAAGTTTTCGATATACCGGTGACGCACTTTAGGTAGGCACGGTACGTTACTTTAAATGTAAAGTAATGTCAATGATTCAATACCACAGATGTGAGTCGAATCATTAAGCATTTCAATTTACTTCGGCAAAAAATGATAAATTATTGTCACAAGACCTGACAAAGCCAGGGCATTTGCTGTACCTGTATTAGTAAGTTACAATGGTCTACTACACTCTACAGTTTCACCTTCGTCCGGGATATGAGTTGTGAGGAAGTTGTTGAAGAAATATTTCTTTTTTCCCTTTTTGTTAATATAATTTAGCATTGATTTCTCGTTGTTATTCCGCGTATGATAGTACAAAGGCTTTTGACAAAATTCATGCATCTAGGTCGTTTGATCAAGCATTCGTGCGAGGTTTTTTTTTATAAACTGTATCAATATATCGTATACGCAATATATGGTATACTTCATGCTAATGGTGTAGTATATTGGGTTTATCATAAATTTCTGTGATATATATATGCGTGATTGTAATAAGGCAATGGATGAAATGGATATCCAGTAAGTTTATTTTTATTACCCATAGTTCACCATCATCGTTATATTGACCAGCGTTTAATATTAGATCACATTCATATTGATTTTTAAGTATTTTGCTTCATATTGATTCTTTTGACAGGATCGTACAACCAACAAAATAAAACAAACAAGTGTGCAAATGCTTCTGCCTGGAGAACAACTAGTAAAGGTAACAAGGATGCTATCACCTTCCCCAGACTTTTGCGTTACGTCGACGAAGATATCTTCTGCAAAGAATGACATCACTGTTGAACAAGTTGCCAGAATAGACCAACATCGGATGAATACTGTTAGTAGAGTGATACACAAACTGCATTCAAAAACCGTTAAGTTGACTTTCGTTGATTTCGAATGAAATCTGCAGGTGTATATGTTATAGTTTATGATAACATTCCGAAGACTTGACTGAAATATTTGCGTATTTTGCGCAAAAATTTACTATCTATTTTAAGCAGCTGAGAATAATGTAATTCGCAGTTTCAGAACGCTCTGCTTTGGTAATTACTTGCATTATTGACAACTGCGAAGTTTTTAACTTCTATGATTTTAACTTTTCCTTTACGTGAGCATTAGTGGAAGTAATAATCCAATCCATCTATCTGATAAGTGTTTTATATATCCTTCCACTTCTGATATTTCCGTAGCTGTTCATGAACTATATATAACTGAGAGTGTGGATGAGTTTTTTTGCGTCGTGCAGCAATCTCAGTTTGATATGGACCTATGTCGGACAAAATTATATTGGAAAATAAATCTCATTTTTACTACTTTTGGTTTAATATATCCATATAGATGATCAGAATGCTGCAATTCTGATCATTGTAAATAAAAATTGTATTATCACGCGACCCCTCCTCTTTCCCAATTCTCCTCTATGATTCTAGTTTGCATGTTTAATTAATGAATCTATACTATTCAAGCATTCTAATTTTTCTGTTTCATTCTGACCAACTTTATATTTTTCCGGGAGTATGCGTCACACAACTGTTTTAGGTCAACATAACCTTGTACGCGAGCCTTATCTTACAATACCTAATGCCTTAATTTTATAACTTCATATTTATTGGGACAAATAAACATAAATGAACATTTATTTATGAGGAAAAATTAATAAAACAAGAGAGCAAGAATATGACACAAAGATTGCATAGGTACATGAACGGTAAGAACATCAAGTACTACAACGATTGTCATTTGGAGTCTCTATTTCACAAAAATCTTTGAAGAAGCTTTGATCTCATTGTCGTGGCATAGCCTACTCAATGTGGGTATCATAGTTTGATCTCCAACGGTTGGAATTGAAATACAGAATCTGTTATAGTATAAGATGCAGTGATTATTAAATAGTGGGTCGCGCGCCACAAGGGGCGTAGACAAGTATGTGAAGGGCGTGAAGCTAATAAAACAAAAAGATTTGTCACATTCGATCTTACCCGCCTTATTATGGATATTTACGTTCAATCACGTAATTTCAACGTGTTTTTGAACAAAGCATACTTTCTTCTTACTATCTGTTATTTGTAGCGTATTGTTAGCTAGTTATTTTGAGGTGGGGCGCGAGACTTGACAATTCTGAAAAGGGTTTGCGGCTCCTTAAGTTTGTGAACCATCATGTTAGCGTAGTATGATCTCTTATCCAATTCACTCATTGTTGTGGCTTCGCCAACAAAAGCTCCTTATGTCGTAGTATAGTTAATATATTGACTTCCTGGCGATAATTTCAGAGCCTATAAGAACTTTACGATTTTTATACATCGGGTGGCGATTAGGGATGTAAATTTGAGAATTTCGGATCGAAGCGATGATAATTCATCTTAACTTAATCTTTAAAGCAGCGTTTCCCAACCTTTTTTGGTCGCGGACTATTTTCTCACCAGCAAAAACCTTTGAGGACTCAACGTGAGTTTATTGCAACCGTACTCTGTGTGAAGAAGTAATAAAACCAAACACTACAGAATTTTACCGAATTTCAAAATAGAAAATGCTACGCAATTACGCCTTTATCAGAAGGGCCACTTCCTTAGTGTATAAATGGCCTTTTCTGTCGCACAATATTCAATTATTGACAACGACAAGAATTTAAAATGTGTTCTTATTTTAATTTAATTGTGTTCATGGTCACTCGTTGTTGCGTTGACTTATGACAAGATGAAAACATTACTTCTTTTAAATGTCACAGCCATCTGCAAACATAATAATGTGAGAATATATTGTCCGGTTATATTTAGTTTTGATATAAATTATTTGCGATCCTGCGAATTTGTTATCGCCGTTGTACAAATTGATTTAGTACTTTTTAAAAATATATTTAGTATATTAGTGAAGAAAAATAAAAAATATTCATCGCCTTGATTTAATATTAATTTAATTGTGATCATTTTAATCTGCGGTTGTGTTGACGAAATAAAAGCAATACTATTCAGAAAATATCATGACAATCCGTGGACCCAAAAATGCGTGCAAAAGTGTTCGATTATATTTTGTTTTGATTCGTATTTTTGTGAATTCGACAAATATGAGCTGTTCGTACAACAGTAAAACCAGAAGTCGGCAACATTTTGTCACTCGCAGGCCAAAATTAAAGGTTGCAAGTCATTGGTGGGTCGCGCATATTTTTAGTAAGTTAAAAGCCGGGCATGGCCAATGAATCACATTTTTTCACACAGATCAGAAGTTAAATTTCTGCTATAAATTTCTAGAAAGTGCAACTTAATTTAGTACTTATTAAAAATATATTTAGTATATTAGTAAATCAAAAAAAATATTGATTGCCTTGCTTTAATATTAATTTAATTGTGAACATTTCAATCAGCAGTTGTGTTGACGAAATAAAAGCAATACTATTCAGAAAATATCATGACAATCCGTGGAAACAAAAATGCGTGGTGAAGTGTCCGATTATATTTTGTTTCGATTCGTATTTTTGCGAATTCGACAAATATGAGCTGTTCGTACAACAGCAAAGCCAGAAGTCGGCAACATTTTGTCGCTCGCAGGCCAAAATAAAGGTCGCAAGTCATTGGTTGGCCGCGCATATTTTTGGAAAGTTAAAAGCCGGACGTATGGCCAGGAATCAAATGTTTTCACACAGATCAGAAGTTAAATTTTAGGCAGCGCCCGAAGACTGACCCTTTAAATATTGAACCAATTGCACTTAGCGTTCTACTTTTCTGCGTTTTGTTGCCATTGATTGCCTGATTATAATTAATTTATAGGCTCATTCAACGAGTAATTGTGAATTATATACTTGTTCGGTTATGATATAATTTAGTCTAAACGTGCCGCAAAATAAATTCTGTCACTTAAAGAATATAATCGCAAAAACAGCTGTTTTGTCACTATAATTCAGAGAATCGTCTGCTCCGCGGGCCGTAGGTTGCGGACCCTGCAGTAAAGCAAAGAATTCAGAGGGAAATGCCCTGATACGAATACTACGGTGGCACCCGAAATTTTGCATTTGCAACATGTCCAAAAAAGCGTTTTAAGCGTTACTTATGGTGTTTTCAGTTTTATTTTCAGTATTTTGTATTGCCGCTTTTCAATTTAGAAAATTTAGGTTGCCACCATTGACACCTACCAGAAAAATTATTCCTCGAACAACAACGACTAAATTCAATCGTTTGATTAAACAACTCGCAAGTGACCTGTCGCGTCACCTGTTACCAAATTTTCGAATAATAGATTGCTATTCTAATAGTTGAATATTCGAATATATGCCAAGCCCTACTCATTCAGTATCCAGAAATTATTGACTCGATCAATGTTATATGAATAAACTTGCTTTTTATGTTATATTTAAATTCTAACGTAAATCGTGGCTCATGGTTAAGTTTCGCAAAAACGGCCCGCAGTGAATTTCTGGCTCCCTGCGGACTCATTCAAACGGACTCGGGTTAGGAAACACTGCTTTAAAGTCACTGAGATAATAACACAATTGATATTTTAATCATTAGTGAATAACTGCATACATTATCACCCACACACATTATGGCAGGAAAGGAAACCGATTGCTATTTTTACTAAAACTCTAACTTTAGCGTGGTATTCACTTATGAAAGGAGGACGATATATCATGCAATTATATTCAAAAATTCGTCAGTAGCACAACAGCAATATCTAAAAGTGCAAAACTTTGAGAAGTTGAGGATGATATTTTTTGTTGTTTTATTTTTGGTTATTTGTCAAGTAGGTGCAACTTTGAAGATTGACGCATATGGATTTGCCTACAAAGGTAAGACAAAAAATTAAATTAGTTTTGAAGTAAAATATAAAGATAAAGAGAGCATCATATATGCACGTCGCTCTTGAGCTTAAGTGCTTTCAAAAATCTACAAAATGTAAATGATAATTCACAAACCGATGTCACTTAAAGAATGCGTCTTTTTAATGCATTTGCCAACTTTCGAATTAGAGGGTCGCGCTAGAGTCTAAGTCGTGGAAAGTTTCATTTTTCTTTTGTCAACTAACTTATATATTCAATATTGACTTATAAAGAGTTTGTTTATCACAGATGCGGACGGGAATAGAACTGTCGAATTTTTCAGTTCTGAAGCAGAAGCCTTGAAAGCTATTTACAACTAGGCTTGCACGTAATTTACGGATTTACGGAATTACGGAATTATTTCGAGTTACGGAAGCGAAGTTACGAATTACGTAAATTCGTAATTATTGGTGGAGCGCTTTCGCGATTGAAACGAGCTCTCTTTGGAGCAGTCAATTCCGTCGATTGTAAAAAAGTTTAATAAGTAGAAGAAGTTAGAGTTCCGGTATTCGCAGCCGTTTTTCTCTCTCTTGTTACGCAGATGGAGAAGGCACAACGCGTTGCCCTATTATTAACCTATTATCAACTTATCTAGCATGGCAAATGTACATATTAAGCGCAGATATGGGATAGAATTGTGTTGAGACCGATGGACGCCAACACACCTAGTTTCAACTTCTTCGGGTGAAATGACTAAAGAATGTAAGAGATCAAACATACCTTACCAAACATGGTCTATTTGTAAATGCCCTGATAATTAATGTCGCGCTTATCAAACAGCAATATGACGACGGAAGAGAAATTGCGTAATGAACCAACGCAACTTTCGGCATCGGTAAAGCGATTCAGACGGCAGAGAAACAACAAAAAGACGGGATTTCCCATGTTTATTCTGCGCGAGATCCATTTTCTATTACAAAATCTTGAGGTTCTGTTACCGGTTTTATCGTTATATATCTGTCCGGACTGGGCCTTTTTTTCACAATGCCTCGCACTATTTCGACCAAATATGTCTTTACAATATCTTTAAGTCTTTACCAAATGCGGCAACTTATTTTGATTTATCGTCGACTCAAATACCACCGGCACTCGACCAAACTTGTGTCAATCTTAGCCGATAGGATTGTCGACTTGAGTTAGAAAAATTAATTAATATTTTCGTGAGTGCAAAATAAATGTCAACAAATGCATTGTTTTGCGATATAACTTTGTATTTTCGGAGAAGGCATGTCATATAAGTACGGTATTTAAATTATGCGCAAATAATTAATATTTGATATAAATTTATCGCAAATAATGTTATAACATTTAGGCCGCGAAATGATTTAGTGTAAAATGAAGTATGGTAATCGGAATATCGTCAATAAGTCGGCATCAATAATTATTATAAAATGCTAACTAGGTAGTAAAGTCGGATAATGTAAAAAAAACGGTACAATAACAAGTCTTCGTCGCGAGGCAAGCGCAAGTATAATCAAACGAGAGAATACGCTGGTCGTTGATTTATAAATTAGAAACCCGGAATTTTTATTTAATACGAAACTGGTAATACGATTTAAAAAAAGTCAACTATCGTTTCATAAATATATTACCACTTACCAGTGTTGGTAATGATAAAATTGATCGCATAAAATTGGGTGATAAAGTTGATAAAGGAAAATCAAAGCAAACACAAAAGATAAAAATCAGAATAAAATTAATTTGAATTCACTCCTTGATATTTTTCTTTAGCATCTGTCGCCGGCGTGTAGTACTGGCGGAAATATGAAAACCAAACTGTCCCAACTGTCGATGTCCCATTCGGAATAGAAGTGGATTAAATTGGTTGTTATGATAGGTTTAAAAGTGTGGAAAAAATATCGCAATTACGGGGTCATTACGTAATCGATTTGGCCGTAATTACGGAATTGATTTTTGTCAATTACGTGCAAGCCTATTTACAACATGACAAATGAGATGACAAATTATGAAATAAGTGGGTCTGGAGATACTGATGGACTCAATGCAATAGAAGGTAAAGTAATTTTAAAGTTACCTTTAAAATAGCATCTAAATTCAAAGAAAAAATTACCAACTATATTTAATAAGTCACCGTCCCATATATTTTCAAACTTTCGGAATAAATAAAAGTTACAAAAGTCCAATATCTCTCATTGAACGTCCTAGAATGATATTTGATTTGTGTTTAGTCTAACTTCTAACTAACTTTTGCCACCTTCTACGCAGTCAAAAACTCAACGGAAGCTTGCCTTGAAAAAGTGTGCGGGAATGATGCCAATTGTGTGCCATTGAATTCATCCGTTTTCATCTGCCGTTGCGGCACTGGATTTGACTCCGTTGCGAGCAATTCAACCTTTACATGCAAAGGTATGCTTTTGAATCCTCTTGACGTTATGCAATACTTTCGAATATTGATAGATGTATTCCTGTGCTTATTCCGAGTCCAATTTTGATGACACGAGAATTTACTATTTCCTTCTTTTAACTCTGGTTGGCAATTACTTTACTGAGTGGGCCAGTTACACATAAAAGACTTGGTTACTGGGCGGAGGCTCTAAACTCAATATGAAAAAGTGTGAATAAATTACATTTTATTAAAAGAAAATAAAGTTTATTTCAACAGCTAACAATATATAACGAGATAGCGAAATGAGACCGCCCACTTATCGATCTAGCGGCGTGTATCCTTAGCTTTGACTCAATAGCGACACCGCGTGTCCCATCACTAATTAATTAATAACTCGCTAATTATACGACATAATTAATCCAAAATCAATAGGCTTCTGGGGAGCCATACCCCAAACTTCTTTATCGTTTAACATGTTAGTAAAGTACCCACTTTCTCGTAAAAGGCAAAAATGGTATTCTCGAAGTATCGTTAAGGGCCGGATGAAACACTTTGTTGGGCCGTATCCGGCACTCGGGCCGTAATTTGCCTACCTCTGTAACGGGCAGTTTTTTTTTTCTTCTTGCGATTTGCTTGTGAAAAGCCGGAAACTTTACGCAGTGAAGCATCAACAATGAAATGGCAATCTTTATTCTGCGTCGTACAAATCATGCCTTGCTGGCATCGACAGAGACGAAACAGAAGTATATACAAACTTGACCTTATTAGTTTAAATATATATATATTAGGACTGGGAATTTTAGGGATAACACTTTAACCGGGTGAAATTAACCGGTTAATCGCAGCGTGACGTTTGACGTAATAATTTATAATGTCAGCTTGTTATGTCACAATTCTATAAAACAATTTCGCGTGTTCTTATCCCGGTATCGCTCAAAATTATTTACGATTCGAGATAGTTTCATGATTGCTCTGCTGCCAGAGATAGGCAGCGTGGTTCGGGCATATGGAAGTATTTGTGAAACCCCGATTCCGTTGTTAAACGTCATTTATGTGACAAATTTTCAGTGTTTGATTTGCAAGTATATTTCGAGATCTCGTAAAGAAAAACAGCATCAACCGCGCACTTGATGTATGACATTGAATATCCGATTTTGCAATTAAATCGTAAACAATATACAATATGTATTTTGAAATCGACCGAAAACTAATTCTGAATTCATCGTTGTCAAATTTCCATAATCAGCAATCTTGGTACTTCGGTTTATTTAGTCCTTACCCACACAGTTAGTAATATTCTTTTGAATTAAACGCCACAAAAGATAAATATGCGTTGACGTAGTCATATTTGAAGAAATTGTACGGTATAAAGATGATTTGTACCTGAGATGTCAGTTAACGGTTAAAATAAATCGTAACCGTTAACCATCTGAAATCGGTTCACCAGCCATTCCCAACCCTAATATATATATATATATGTGCGTGAGAACGAACTTTATGATAGCAAGTATCCGACTTTATTCATCGTTTCAATTAGTTCAACTGTAGAAACCTTTTTATTTTCTACAACTCCCGTTGTCCCGAAACCTAAAACCGCGCAATCTCATATACTTGATCTATTATTTTGTTCAATTTTATTTGTAATGAAATATGCATCATTGTACCACTGTCATTCAAACAATGTATAAAAGTACACAGTTGATTTTATTTCGAATTTTGCGTGTGTTTTGCATTCCGTCATTTTTAATTGCATCCGAAGTTTTAAATCGGAAACGTTTGTAAGATATATCTTACACAGGGTTCTTAATGTATTCAGTTTAGTAGCATATTTATAAGATAACATAGTTAACATAAACATTACATAAGTATCTTTGATAATATATATAATATTATACTTTGTTCCGTCTAAGATATGTCCATCTTGATGGCACATGTTTCTACTGATCAACGTGTATCATTTTACAAATACTTTTAGCTCGAATTTATTTTTAATTTATTTGTTTGGAAAATGCCTAATCTCTAAGCATGTATTTACAAGTTTCCTTCTATTTTATATTGGGCTCTTAGAGTAATAAAATACAGGCATGCACATGCATTCAATTATTATTATTGATCTTTCCATAGGTGTGCAACACCATGTATGATACGTCGAAATCTTTGAAAACCGATTATTCAAAATAAATTGAAAATTATGTTATCTTGAATACAGATATTAACGAGTGTCCTGATGGGGTCAATACCCATCTGTGTGCTCTAACCGGAACATGCGCAAACAAGCCAGGCGGATACGACTGTACCTGCAACATCGGGTACGAAAATGGAACATATGGTCCTTGCTCTAGTAAGTAATCAAAGTAATAATTGCATTAATACATTTCATTTTATAACATTTCTGTTAGTTAATAGCAATATGGTTTGAGCTTTAATTTAAATCATGACGAAAGTGCTCAAATATATGTACATATAGGTCGCGCATTGATAACGGTAGAACCAAAGCTGAGTGGCGAGTTTGCAGAAAATATCGGCGCACATGCGTGTCGAAGGCAGACAAGCGTGACAGAATAAAGTGAGCGACAGAAGAAATTAAGATTAACGGGAACTTTTAATGGATGAAATGGCAGGTTTTATAAACTCAGAGAAAAATTGAAAATTTGGAAACTTTTTAAAAAAAGGAAAAGTTGAAATCAGTTGGTTTATCGGTTGCGATATTTTTCCTGATAACACAATCTCCCCAAAAGAAACAACAACATAGAAAAACGATCCATATGTATACGCTTCGCGTCCAAAAGCTTCTCACCTGCATTGATTGTTGAAATAACCCATACCTAGTGGTGGAATTCAGCCGGTTCGCACCGGTTCTATAGAACCGTCTCACGGAATTTTATGAGATCAGCGAACCGGTTAGCATTACTGCTTACTGTCAATGTTCTGTTTGTAACAGAACCGGCTGAAAAAAAAAAGACTTTTGTGAAGGTACCGACTGACAAAAAAATTGAATCTCACCACTGCCCATACCAGATAAAAAAAAAAATTTGTGGTCAAAAGCGTTTTAATTAATTTTTAAGATATCAACGAATGCAGCAGAAATACGGATAATTGTGACACGAACGCAGATTGTGCAGATACAGTAGGAAGTTTCACTTGTGCATGCAAAACATTTTATACTGGAAATGGAACCACCTGCGTTGGTACGTTGAATTTGTGTTGTTTATAATATTTGATATAAATATAGCAAGGCTCAGCATTTTAAATTATTCTGGTTAGCTTGTTTAAAATGTTGGTTATTTGTACTATGCTAATTCTTGAAAACCAAAACGTTGGTGCTAAATTCATTTTCAAATTTTATGTTGTTTCAGATATTGACGAGTGTGCTATGGGAACTCACGCTTGTGGTGATACCGGCACTTGCGTCAATAAAGTTGGTGAATACAACTGTTGGTGTAATTCTGGGTACGAGGGTGGTATTGGTGGACCGTGTACAGGTATGCTTATTAATATCAGGTTTCTAACTTGTCTTTGACACATCTAATTTAGCAAAAACCCGAAAGAAATACTGTGACAAAACTTTTCTTTTCTAAAATTTGGCTTTTTTATAATCCGTAAATTGCAATATTATATTTTTTATGGGTTCATGTAAAGATATATTCTAAGTATTGTTACGTCATAGTATTTATTTTTATTTTTTTCTATAATCAGATATCAAAGAATGTAATTCACCAACTACGAATGCTTGTAGCGCTCAAGCTGACTGTACTGATACCATTGGAAGTTACTTATGTGTTTGTAAGACAGGTTACACAGGGGACGGAAGAACTTGTAACGGTAAAGCCATATTTTGGGGTAAAATAATTCATTGAAGTTGATTTTTCTAACTTTTCAACAATTTTTGTTGTCAGATATCAACGAATGTACAAGCAATACACACATCTGTCACGATAAAGCAGATTGTACTAACAACAACGGGAGTTTTACATGCACGTGCAAATCAGGATACATTGGGACTGGAACAACTTGTACAGGTGAAGTGATTTTATGAAATGATTTATTTCCCTCTATTTGCCAATTTTGCACCATTGAAAGAGTGAGTGTCTGTCAATACAAGGGTCAGGTCAAGGGTCAATGTCAGGTTGCAAATTTCACTCATTGCTGTGATTTTATATTGTATGTCATATAATTTTTATTTATTACTTTTGAAGATATCAATGAATGTGCAATTGATACAGACAATTGTCACAACAATGCAAAATGCACAAACAATGATGGAAGTTTCACTTGTGCTTGCGAAACCGGGTTTACGGGAGACGGATTCAACTGCGCAGGTGAAATTAGAAATGTACAGTTACAGTATGCTGCTTTGTATAATTGCAGTGAAACAAAAAACGAGAGAACAATACACAAATACACTTTCGACGTGAATTTCATTTCATCCGGAATGGGACAATTCGTACAAGCAGATTCAGATTTAAATGTTTTATTTCTATCATGCAAGATTCAATACAGAAATTAAAGCACAAAATACTGTCAAAAGTGTATAACGGCAATAAAAAATGTAATTATACACATAGGAGATTCATAGCAATCGATAAGGGGTCGCGGAAGACTGTGACGTCATCGAGTCAGCGACATAGCGTTATAGAAATATCCATTCTGTTAAATTCCAATTTCGCTAGTCCCACTTATGCGACAATCTTTTTTGAATAGTTATATGTATGCTTTTCTGTTTTATTTTGAGACAATGACGAGTGTACACTCAAGACGGACAATTGCCATTCGAATGCAACATGTGGAAACACTTTCGGTAGTTTCACTTGCACATGCAAGACTGGGTATACTGGAAATGGAATCGAGTGTACCGGTATGCTTTACTGTTAACCAGACTTTGATTATGAATTAGTCAAAGTATTAAGAAAATAATATATTGTTGAATTAAATTCAAAGATAAGACATCAAAAGGTGTTCACTTTAATTAATGTTCTAGACATGAAACAATGTTACATGAGCTCAACTGCATATAAAAGGATACTTCCGATTTAGCATATAACTTTGCAAACTTCTTTTTTTTTTTTTGGGCGCGGAGTTTGAATTTTGATCACTACTCTCATACGCCACCATGGAAAAGACGAACTTTCTCTAGCTACAAAATTTTGTAGATATTTATTGAAAACTAGAGAGAAAATATTGATATTAATGAATAAACCAAAACCGACAGATATTACGTAATATCCCATTGAACATTTTCATTTAAATATTTTTTTTTAAAATAGACAAACCATCAAGTATCGTTTTTTCATAATAATTGATAGAACATCCATCTATACATAACAAATGTGTTGATTTAATTTTTTATATGCAGATCAGAACGAGTGCGACACCAGCCCGTGCGACACGAATGCTGCTTGTTCCAACAACGATGGCTCATTCACTTGTGAATGCAATTCTGGCTTCACTGGAAACGGATTTACGTGCACGGGTAAATTTTAGTGTGGTTGATAAAAAAGGGGGGAATTGAGAATTGTGTAAAATGAGTGTGATAAAAAGCTGAAAACGGTATACCAAACATGTTTTGTATGAATTTACCATATTGTATTGACAAAATAGCCGATATTTCTTATATCGATACATCGCTGCATCTTTTTTTTCCATTTCAACACTTTATTCAGACGATGATGAATGCACATTGAAAACGGACAACTGCAATACAAGTGCTACATGCACGAATATTCTCGGAAGCTTCAGATGTGCTTGCAAAACCGGGTTTACCGGAGATGGAGTAACTTGTGAAGGTAAATATCCGTTGGATAATTGCTTTTAAACTTAGGTTCTTAATCAACAACATAATTTATATTTTAATCATCAGTGAATAACTGAATACATTATCACCCACACACATTATGGCAGGAAAGGAAACGGATTGTTATTTTTACTGAAACTCAAACTGTAACGTGGTATTCACTTATGAAAAGAGGACGACATATCATGCAAAATATTTCCGAAAACTCGTCAGTAGTATAACAGCAATATTTAAAAAAGCAAAACTTTGAGAAGTTGAGGATGATATTTCTTGTTGTTTTAATTTTGGTTATTTGTCAAGTAGGTTCAACGTTGAAGATTGACGCATATGGATTTGCCTACAAAGGTAAGACAAAAATTGAATTAGTTTTGAAATAAAATATAAAAGAAAAGAGAGCATTTTATATGCACGTCATTCTTGAGCTTAAGTGCTTTCAAAAATGTACAAAATGTTAATGATAATTCACAAACCGATGTCACTTGAAGAATGCGTCTTTGTATTGCCATTTGCTAACCTCTGAATTAGAGGGCCTCGCTAGAGTCTAAATCGTGGAAAGTTTCATATTCAATATTGACTTATAAATGGTTTGTTTATCACAGATGCAACCGGGAATGGAACTATCAAATATTTCAGTTCTGAAGCAGAAGCTTTGAAAGCTATTTACAACATGACAAATGAGATGACAAATTATGAAATAAGTGGATCCGGAGATACTGATGGACCCAATGCTACAGAGGGTAACTTTGAAATAACAATAAAATTGAAAAATAATCATTTTATCAACTTCAATTAAAAAGTATTCGTTCCTTATATTTTCAAACTCCAAAACTCCTTCAAACGAAATAAAATAAAATTTCCCCAAAGTCAAATTTCCCCTAATGCACCTCTAGATTGATGTTTGATATGTGTTTATTCTAACTTCTGATTTTTTTCATTTTTTGCCACATTTTGTACGCAGTAAAAAACTCAACGGAAGCTTGCCTCGAAAAAGTGTGCGGGAATGATGCCGATTGTGTACCCTTGAATTCATCCGTTTTTATCTGCCGCTGCGCTACTGGATTTGATTCCGTTTTGAGCAATTCAACCTTTGCATGTAAAGGTATGATTTTGAATCTATTGAAGTTTTGCAATACTGTACTTTATAACAGGGGTGTGCAACCTTTATTAGAGGAGGGCCATATACAAATAACTGGATGAAGCCGCGGGCCGCACCTTTATTTAAGACAGCATTTCTAGTAGCAAGCACAAAAAGAAATGTTTATATTTGCTATTGATCTTTTCGCATTATAAGGGGACCTGGAAGAAATTGTGAGGTGAAACGAATAAATTTGCACTTACCAGATAAACTAAACTAAAAACTCTTTTCTCGGGTACACCATCCAAAATTGGCAATTCCCCGCTGACCGCATAATTTTTTTTGCGGGCCACACATGGCCAGCGACCCGCTGTATGCACACCGCTGCTTTAGAATATTGTTAGATAAATTTTGATTACACCAGAATTTACTATTTCCTTCTTTTAACTCAGGTTGGCAATTACTTTACTGAGTGGGCCAGTTACACATAATAGACTTGATTACTGGGCCGGAGGATCTAAACTCAATATGAAAAAGTGTGAATAAAACACATTTTAATACATAAAGTTTATAATAGTTAATTTCAACAGCTGGGCTGAGCAACATAATAGTTTATTTCAACAGCTGGGCTAACGATTGTATAATAATAAGAAGCACAATGTAACAATCGGGATCTCTTGATTTTTATCGATCTTTAAACGTCAATTTATATCCATGCAAACTATAGTCCTAATTTAAGCAGGAATAAGCGGGCCGGATGAAACACTTTGGTGGGCCGGATCCGACCCGCGGGCCGTAATTTGCCCACCTCTGTAATCTAACGGCTAGTTTTTCACCTCTGATTGTGAAAAGCCGGAAACTTTACGCAGTGAGGCATCAACAAAGAAATAGCAATTTTTATTCTGCGTCGTAAACAGCATGCCTTGCTGGCATCGCCAGGGACGAAACTTAGAAGTATATAAAAACTTGACGTGCAATAAATATACAATATTTTTTTTAATCTTATTTCTGTAATAAAATATGCACCATTGTGTCATTTGAACAAAGTACAAAAGTGCACGGTTGACTTTATTTCAAATTACCTTGTAATTTCAAAACGTTTGTAAGATATATCTAACGCAGGGTTATTCAAGTATTCACTTTAGTAACATATTGAGAAGATAAGATAACATAAGTAACATAAACATAACATAATTATCTTTCATAATATTCAAATATACCTTGTTCGGTCTGAAATATGTCCATCTTGTTAGCACATGTTTCTAATGATCAATGTGTATCAGTTTACAAGTGCTTATAACTCGAATTTATTTTTAATATTTCCGAAGTTAATCGTCTGTTTCACATTTTTTGTATCAGAAAACGAATGCTTAAGAAGAACACATAATTGCAGTATCAATTCAGTTTGCAATAACACTGATGATGGATATGAATGTTCATGCAATGACGGTTTCATTGGTGACGGACACAATTGTAGCGATGTAGATGAATGCATGTCTGCTGATAAAAAATGCCACAGCAATGCTCTATGTTTCAACACCCCTGGAAATTACGAATGCAAGTGTAAATCGGGTTACACTGGGAATGGGATCAACTGCAATCTCATTAATGCATGTGAAAAATTAGGAAATTGTGATTTTTGTTGGAAAAATGCGGGCGGAGTAGAATGTATTTGCAATGAAGGATACTCGGGTTCGGTAGAGTATGGCGGGAATGATCAATATTTCACACAACACCACTATGGTTATAACAACATTACTTGTTTTCGGTTTCTTTACAACTGTTCATTTGAAAACGATCGCTGTCAGTGCAGTCAAACTCTCAGAGAAATAAATACTTATTGCTTCAAAGTTGACCAATGTACATCAGGGCAGCATGATTGTGACGAGAACGCAACCTGTATCGATTCTGCAAATGGGACATATACCTGTCAATGTAAAGAAGGATTCACAGGCAATGGCTTCAATTGTACTGATATTAATGAATGTTCAAGTGAGTTTCTTCCTTGCTCAAATTGCTCAAATACAGTTGGAGGATATTCATGTGGCTGTGAAAAAGGTTTTGACGGAGAAAATTGTACTGATATTGATGAATGCCAGACGGGGAGGCATAATTGTCATCCCAGGGCAAAATGCACCAACACTTATGGAAGCTATAACTGCACCTGTGATGCAGACTACTATGAGGAAGGGGATGATGGGACTTGGTGCTCAGGTAGCTATTTATCAAATGAGTATGCTTAACTTTGCTCACGCTGAAGAATTTTCAAAAAGCAATATTACTCGATGTTATATCTTCCGCAATAAAAACTTGTTATGAATGACAAAAATGATTTCATTTTTTAGTAAAAAAAAACTTGTTACTTGTGTGAATAATTTGTATTTCATCAATCAATTCTAAGATACTTTCAATTGAATTTTTGACATATTTTCTGGAATGAATCATTCAAGTTGATTCGTTAGTTGCCGTTGAAAATGACTGCTTCAGCATTGACATACTTTTGTAAGTTTATTCTTTTGTTCATTTATAGGATGCCCAGGAAATTCTTGGACAAAATGGATCGATGCTGATATTGGATATGAATACCGAGACAACAACAAGTTTTACTCCTATGCAATGGGTCGAGGGGATTTTGAGCTCCTTTCTCTTATAAAAAATCAATTGCACAGCACAAATATTTGTGCAAATCCAACTAATGCAATGGCACAAGTAACAAACGGAAAACATTATCTTGAAGGAGAAGACAAAGTACATATGAGTATCAATGGAATTTACTGTTTGAATTACGAGCAAAATGATGGAAACTGCGATAACTATAATGTGAAGTTTTGTTGTCCACCAGGTATGAATTACTGTTTCCTTTATCGCCACAAACCTACGCATTACTCAGTTTCTATTACTCAAATAATTTTAATATATATATGCAATCATCAAAATTCAGTGTATTTGTATTCAACTCTTAATCGATTGTAAATAGAATTAGATTTGACAATCTTCTGTGATAGTATCCATCTTTAAAAACAAATTTAGTTTAGTGAAATGTTTACTAACGCTAAAATTCCAATCCAATAAAATCAACAATTTTTTTTATATACGTCAGTTTTATATACATGGAAGATTTAATGATTGCAATAACCAGAACCTGGTCCTGGAATTTAAATTTTCTTTTTTAAACTCGGCGCTGTTTCTTAGGCGTGTTTCTACTAATAATAACGCATCCTTTTATTTAAACATTCTTATAACATAATATAATTTTATTTATCTCCAATAGCAAAATAACGATTCTCTTAATTTTGTTCAACAGAAAACAAATGTTCAAGTGGAAAACATAATTGCAGTGACAATGCACTTTGCAATAACACTGCTGAAGGATATACATGTTCATGCAATGACGGTTTCACTGGTGACGGATACAATTGTACTGACGTAGATGAATGCATGCCTGATAACAAATGCCACAGCAATGCTCAATGTATCAACACCATTGGAAGTTACGAATGTAAGTGTAAACCGGGTTACACTGGGAATGGGATCAACTGCAATCTCATTAATGAATGTGAAGAATTAGGAAAATGTGATTATTGTTGGAAAAATGCCGGCGGAGTAGAATGTATTTGCAATGAAGGATACTCGGGTTCGGTAGAGTATGGCGGGAATGATCAATATTTCACACAACACCACTATGGTTATAACAACATTACTTGTTTTCGGTTTCTTTACAACTGTTCATTTGAAAACGATCGCTGTCAGTGCAGTCAAACTCTCAGAGAAATAAATACTTATTGCTTCAAAGTTGACCAATGTACATCAGGGCAGCATGATTGTGACGAGAACGCAACCTGTATCGATTCTGCAAATGGGACATATACCTGTCAATGTGAAGAAGGATTCACAGGCAATGGCTTCAATTGTACTGATATTAATGAATGTTTAAGTGAGTTTCTTCCTTGCTCAAATTGCTCAAATACAGTTGGAGGATATTCATGTGGCTGTGAAAAAGGTTTTGACGGAGAAAATTGTACTGATATTGATGAATGCCAGACGGGGAGGCATAATTGTCATCCCAGGGCAAAATGCACCAACACTTATGGAAGCTATAACTGCACCTGTGATGCAGACTACTATGAGGAAGGGGATGATGGGACTTGGTGCTCAGGTAGCTATTTATCAAATGAGTATGCTTAACTTTGCTCACGCTGAAGAATTTTCAAAAAGCAATATTACTCGATGTTATATCTTCCGCAATAAAAACTTGTTATGAATGATAAAAATGATTTCATTTTTTAGTAAAAAAAAACTTGTTACTTGTGTGAATAATTTGTATTTCATCAATCAATTCTAAGATACTTTCAATTGAATTTTTGACATATTTTCTGGAATGAATCATTCAAGTTGATTCGTTAGTTGCCGTTGAAAATGACTGCTTCAGCATTGACATACTTTTGTAAGTTTATTCTTTTGTTCATTTATAGGATGCCCAGGAAATTCTTGGACAAAATGGATCGATGCTGATATTGGATATGAATACCGAGACAACAACAAGTTTTACTCCTATGCAATGGGTCGAGGGGATTTTGAGCTCCTTTCTCTTATAAAAAATCAATTGCACAGCACAAATATTTGTGCAAATCCAACTAATGCAATGGCACAAGTAACAAACGGAAAACATTATCTTGAAGGAGAAGACAAAGTACATATGAGTATCAATGGAATTTACTGTTTGAATTACGAGCAAAATGATGGAAACTGCAATAACTATAATGTGAAGTTTTGTTGTCCACCAGGTAAGAATTACTGTTTCCTTTATCGCCACAAACCTACGCATTACTCAGTTTCTATTACTCAAATAATTTTAATATATATATGCAATCATCAAAATTCACTGTATTTGTATTCAACTCTTAATCGATTGTAAATAGAATTAGATTTGACAATCTTCTGTGATAGTATCCATCTTTAAAAACAAATTTAGTTTAGTGAAATGTTTACTAACGCTAAAATTCCAATCCAATAAAATCAACAATTTTTTTTATATACGTCAGTTTTATATACATGGAAGATTTAATAATTGCAATAACCAGAACCTGGTCCTGGAATTTAAATTTTCTTTTTTAAACTCGGCGCTGTTTCTTAGGCGTGTTTCTACTAATAATAACGCATCCTTTTATTTAAACATTCTTATAACATAATATAATTTTATTTATCTCCAATAGCAAAATAACGATTCTCTTAATTTTGTTCAACAGAAAACAAATGTTCAAGTGGAAAACATAATTGCAGTGACAATGCACTTTGCAATAACACTGCTGAAGGATATACATGTTCATGCAATGACGGTTTCACTGGTGACGGATACAATTGTACTGACGTAGATGAATGCATGCCTGATAACAAATGCCAAAGCAATGCTCAATGTATCAACACCATTGGAAGTTACGAATGTAAGTGTAAACCGGGTTACACTGGGAATGGGATCAACTGCAATCTCATTAATGAATGTGAAGAATTAGGAAATTGTGATTATTGTTGGAAAAATGCCGGCGGAGTAGAATGTATTTGCAATGAAGGATACTCAGGTTCGGTAGAGTATGGCGGGAATGATCAATATTTCACACAACACCACTATGGTTATAACAACATTACTTGTTTTCGGTTTCTTTACAACTGTTCATTTGAAAACGATCGCTGTCAGTGCAGTCAAACTCTCAGAGAAATAAATACTTATTGCTTCAAAGTTGACCAATGTACATCAGGGCAGCATGATTGTGACGAGAACGCAACCTGTATCGATTCTGCAAATGGGACATATACCTGTCAATGTAAAGAAGGATTCACAGGCAATGGCTTCAATTGTACTGATATTAATGAATGTTCAAGTGAGTTTCTTCCTTGCTCAAATTGCTCAAATACAGTTGGAGGATATTCATGTGGCTGTGAAAAAGGTTTTGACGGAGAAAATTGTACTGATATTGATGAATGCCAGACGGGGAGGCATAATTGTCATCCCAGGGCAAAATGCACCAACACTTATGGAAGCTATAACTGCACCTGTGATGCAGACTACTATGAGGAAGGTGATGATGGGACTTGGTGCTCAGGTAGCTATTTATCAAATGAGTATGCTTAACTTTGCTCACGCTGAAGAATTTTCAAAAAGCAATATCACTCGATGTTATATCTTCCGCAATAAAAACTTGTTATGAATGACAAAAATGATTTCATTTTTTAGTAAAAAAAAACTTGTTACTTGTGTGAATAATTTGTATTTCATCAATCAATTCTAAGATACTTTCAATTGAATTTTTGACATATTTTCTGGAATGAATCATTCAAGTTGATTCGTTAGTTGCCGTTGAAAATGACTGCTTCAGCATTGACATACTTTTGTAAGTTTATTCTTTTGTTCATTTATAGGATGCCCAGGAAATTCTTGGACAAAATGGATCGATGCTGATATTGGATATGAATACCGAGACAACAACAAGTTTTACTCCTATGCAATGGGTCGAGGGGATTTTGAGCTCCTTTCTCTTATAAAAAATCAATTGCACAGCACAAATATTTGTGCAAATCCAACTAATGCAATGGCACAAGTAACAAACGGAAAACATTATCTTGAAGGAGAAGACAAAGTACATATGAGTATCAATGGAATTTACTGTTTGAATTACGAGCAAAATGATGGAAACTGCAATAACTATAATGTGAAGTTTTGTTGTCCACCAGGTAAGAATTACTGTTTCCTTTATCGCCATAAACCTACGCATTACTCAGTTTCTATTACTCAAATAATTTTAATATTTATATGCATTCATCAAAATTCACTGTATTTGTATTCAACACTTAATCGATTGTAAATAGAATTAGATTTGACAATCTTCTGTGATAGTATCCATCTTTAAAAACCAAATTTAGTTTAGTGAAATGTTTACTAACGCTAAAATTTCAATTCAATAAAATCAACAACTTTTTTTTTATATACGTCAGTTTTATATACATGGAAGATTTAATAATTGCAATAACCAGAACCTGGAATTTAAAAAAAAAATTTTAAAACTTGGCGCCGTTTTTTAGGCGTGTTTCCACTCATAACGCATCCTTTTATTTAAACATTCTTATAGCATAATATAATTTTATTTTTCTCCAATAGCAAAATAATGATTCTATTAATTTTGTTCAACAGAAAACAAATGTTCAAATGGAAAACATAATTGCAGTGGCAATGCACTTTGCAATAACACTGATGATGGCTATACATGTTCATGTATTGACGGTTTTACTGGTGACGGATACAATTGTACTGACGTAGATGAATGCATGACTGGTAACAAATGCCATAGCAATGCTCAATGTATTAACACCATTGGAAGTTACGAATGCAAGTGTGAGCCGGGTTACACTGGAAATGGAACCAATTGCAATAACATAAATGAGTGTGGAGGATTAGGCAATTGTGATTATTGTTCGAGTTATGGAAGTACATTTGAATGCTATTGCTCTGAAGGATTTTCCGGTTGGGCACAGTATGGCGGTAATGATCAATATATATCACAGATCTTCCACAATTATGACAACGTTACTTGTCTACGTATTCTTTACAATTGTTCGTTTGTAAACAACCGCTGCCAATGCTATCAAACTCTCAGAGAAATTAATACCTATTGCTTCAAAGTTGACCAATGTACATCAGGGCAGCACGATTGTGACGAAAACGCAACTTGTATCGATTCTGCAAATGGGACATATACCTGTCAATGTAACGAAGGATTTACGGGCAATGGCTTCAATTGTACTGATATTAATGAATGTTCAAATGAGTTTCTTCCTTGCTCAAATTGCTCAAACACAGTTGGAGGATATTCATGTGGCTGTGAAAAAGGTTTTGACGGAGAAAATTGTACTGATATTGATGAGTGCCAGACGGGAAGACATAATTGTCATCCCAGGGCAAAATGCACCAACACTTATGGAAGCTATAACTGCACCTGTGATGCAGATTACTATGAGGAAGATGATGATGGGACTTGGTGCACAGGTAGCTATTTAATAAATAGAAATGGTTGAATTTTTTTTCTTGCTGAAGGATTGTTTAAAATGCAATATTAGCCAATGCCATGCATTCTACAATTAGGACTTGTCAGGGTCATTTTAATTTCATTAAAAAAAATTCGTTGCTTGTGTTAAGCATTTGTATTTTGTCAATAATTTTACAATATTCAAATTTTTGCCAAATAGTTATTTCTGTAACTTAAATTTACTACTTACTCATTTCAGCAAGCATCGCGCACTAGTTTGTTGCCGCAGAGATACACCTAGTTTAGTAGAGACCTAATTTTGTACGTTGAATTTTCCATTTGTTCTTAGGATGTCCTGGAGATTCGTGGACAAAATGGATTGATGCTGATATCGGATACCAAAACTGGAACAGAGATAATTTTTATTCGGTTGCATTTGGCCGAGGAGATTTTGAGCTTTTCTCTCTCATAAAAGATCAATTGCACAGTACAAATATTTGTGCAAGTCCAACTAATGCAATGGCACAAGTAGCAAACGGAAAACATTACCTTGAAGGGGGAGACAAAGTACATATGAGCATCGATGGCATTTACTGTTTGCATTCTGAGCAAGAAGATGGACGTTGCAATAACTATAATGTGAAGTTTTGTTGTCCAGGTAATGAATGAGTAGGACCGTTCATTCTCGATGATCCTTTAATTTCGTAATTTTTGTTGCTTGTGAAATTTTACTTTTATACAGTTGTAACAATATGACTCACACTGCTTCATGTTCTTTGTATTCCTTATACTCTTTCTTTTGCAAATGTAATTGCAATCTGTAAACAATATTCAATGAAATCGCTTTGGATCCTAAACTCAAACGATATTATTTTGTTAATATTTGCGAAACTCGCTGTATAAAATAATGTAGGATATGATGAATGAACAACATTCTTATTAAGAACTTTATTTTTATGTTTAAGATAACACCTCGGCAATGAATTCCACCAAATCAAATAACATCACCGCAATGACTTCCACCGAACCAACAGAATCAATCTCATGGTTGGGGTCAATTACTGGAGGACAATCAGGTAATATTGTAGGACTTTGTTGGGGAAAACTCGGCAATCTCACACACCCCTAATATGAACGGATGATGAAAAGACTGACCATGAAATGTCAAAGACTTTTGAAGCCATAGTAAATTATTGTTACTTGAAAAAACTGACCTGCGGAAAACTAAATACAATTTGCTGCAATTTTAAAGTGTGTTGAAGAACGAGTATCATCGCTAACACTAAAATATCACATTAAGAGAAGATAATTTTTCTAATAGAACTTTTATTTTCAGTTTAAATGCATAATATCTGAGTGCACATTGTTGGAATAATAGCATTTATATTTAGAAATTATCACAACGTTTGTATGCATTGGGAGTCCAATTGACGTACAATGGACAAAATCACCTGCAGGGTCGACTTTCCTGTACAAATTGCAGAATAGAGTAAGTATGTGCATGTGTGCATAATATTTTCAACCAGGATGAGCCTGTCATTTTTATTAGAAACGAAATTGCCCTATGGATTGTTTTGTTATTATTAATATTGTTGTAGTTGGTGTTAGTATTTTTTGTCTTGTTGTTGTGAAAAAATTTTCTCCAATTATTGTAGTCGCTAGAAGTCTACTATTAATGTTTATTTATTCCTAAATGTTCTACTAATTCTATATGGGATCTGATTTTTCATTCAAAATTTCGATTCAATATTTTTTATTCATGGAACACGGTTTTTAATTCGGCAATGGTTACGACTGTCTTGCGTTTTGATTTTTCAAAATCTTGCGATGCGAAAAAGTTTTTCGATATACCGGTGACGCACTCCAGGTAAGTACGGTACGTTACTGTAAAATGTAAAGTACTGTTAATTATTCAATAATACAGATGTGAGTCGAATCATTTAGCATTTCATTTACTTTGGCACAAAATGATGAATTATTGTCACAGGACCCGACAAAGCCAGGGCATTTGCTGTACCGGTACACAATGGTATACTACACTCTGCAGCAGGGGTCGGCAACCTTTTGTCGCTCGGTCAAAATAAGGGTTGTAAGTCATTGGCGCGCCTATTTTTAATTTTTTTTTTTTTCAGAAAGATAAAAACCGAACGGATGATACTTTTTATAATAAAAATGAAGCAGTGATACATCTCCCGAATAGAAAATAAATTTATTTCCTCATTGCATTGCATTTTCGGCACCACTGAAATCTTTGCACTTCTCATCAACTTTTCTGCGTTTTGTTGCCATTTGTCTAATTATAATTAACTTATGGGCTCATTAAACGAGTAATTGTTAATTTTATACTTGTTATATTATAATATAATTTAGTCTACACGCGTCTCACAATGAATTGTGTAACGTGAAAAATATAATCGTCTAACTAAACAGTTGTTTTGTTACTATAATTCAGTAATCCGGACCGTAGGTTGCCGACCACTGCTCTACAGTTTCACCTTCGTCCAGAATATGGTTTTTGGGGTAATTGTGGTGTGCTCCATAGTATAGTATTGTATGTTTCTTTGGTATATGCGTGATGGTAATGAGGCGATGGATGAAATGGATATTCAGTAAGTTTATTTTTAATGCCTATAGTTCATCATCATTGTTATATTGACCAGCTTTGATTATCAGATTATATTCATATTGATTTTTAAGTATTTTGCTTCATATTGATTCTTTTGACAGGATCGTACAACCAACAAAATAAAACAAACAAGTGTGAAAATGCTGCTGCCTGGAGAGCAACTATTTAAGGTAACAAGGATGCTATCACCTTCCCCAGACTTTTGCGTTACGTCAACAAAGATATCTTCTGATAGGAATGACATCACTGTTGAACAGGTCGCCAGAATTGAGCAGAACCGAATGAATTCAGTTAGTAAAGTGATACACAAACTGCAGTCAAAAACCGTTAGATTGACTTTCGTTGATTTTGAATGAGAATTGCAGTCTCTGATAACTTTCCAAAGACTTGACTGGAAGTTATTTTATATGTTTGCGTAATTTACGCAAAAATTCAAAATCTATTATAGACAGTTTTTGAAAATCGAGAAACATGCAGTTCAGATCGCTCTGCTTCTTTCCATGTAGGCAATTACTTGCATTATTGACAATTTCTCAGTTTGTAAATTCTATGCTTATAGCTTTTTCTTTACATGGGCAGTAGCAGAAACATTAATCCAATCTATCGATCTGATAAATGTTTCCTTTTACTTCTCACCTTTCGGTGGTTGACCAGTGATGACCACAAACTATATATAACTGCGAGAACAAGAAGAAATCTCATTTCGATATTTTCAGATAAATATATCCTTATGCATTTATATTGATCCTTCTGTTTATAATGAATGTTTCTCTCACCCATGCATGACCCAGAAAATGTTTTCGCATATTTCATCAGGGTGAAATTGTATTATCACTCATCCCCTCCCCTTCCAAAATCTTTCTCCTAGTATGATCATAGTTTGCATGTTATTTATTGTATTTATATTATTGAATTGTTATTCAATCTGTTTGTGTCAGGTCGACTGTCTTTATAATTTGCCAGGGGTTATGCGTCACATAATTGTGTTTTAGGTCAACAAGACCTTGTATGCGCGCCCTGTCTCACAATATCTGATGCCTTTATTTATATAACTGAATTTTTATTGGGTCAAATAAACATAATTGATCATTTATTCAATGAAGAAAGAAAGTATGATGAATCAAGAAAGCAGCCTCGTGAGCATGACAGGTCGTGTCAGTATTTCTCGGCAATTTAACATGGCGCCTTATGAGAACTTCCAACACAATTATTGAAACATACCTATTATTTTCACCAATATTTTAGGTAGAAATATTTTGAAGGTCGCGTTTTGAAGTAGAATCTTAGCCGAACATGCTTATATCCTTTCATGTTGGCCAAATTACATTTATAGTACATTAAATTGTCTTTGAAGACGAGTATACCGGTTCCGAGTTGCTTCCAAAGTTTTCCAAAGTAAATTGGCCATTCTAATGGTCATAATCAACCATTTGACAATGGCGTTCCGTATGACGTCACAGATGAAAAGTTTTATTTATTCGTCGAAATTACCGGCCGACCCAACTTTGCTTCAATGGCCGTTTCTATTTTCTGGTTAACATTTTTCGTCTGTCAAGCTTCATAATGCCTTACTGCTCGGCTCCAAGCTAAACTAGAAGAGCAAATGAGGATTGTAGGATTGTTGCGGAGACATTTTACTGCCTCAAATTAGCGTATCACTATAAAATATTTGAAAAAATGGTTCTACGATGTGTCTGGGGTCGATTTTAACGCATTAGATAGTTTTTTATTCTTAATTGCGTTATATATTTAGATAGCATATATCTTAAAGTTCAAAATCCACCCTTCTGTTTCATTCTAGCCCTTATAACAGCGGACTTATTCGATTCGGTACAACAACACGACGAAAATTTCCCATAAGACTCCATTGTTTCGCGTTTCCCAAATATGGCGTCCATGAACTTGTTCATCATTAGGCAAGTTAGTTGCCGGCCGTAGGTGCAGCCCCCTATTTCATCTTGATTCCGAGATTGGATCCCACTGTCTCGACATAGCCTACTCAGTTTGGGT
Source organism: Styela clava (assembly GCF_964204865.1). Classification (NCBI taxonomy): domain Eukaryota; kingdom Metazoa; phylum Chordata; class Ascidiacea; order Stolidobranchia; family Styelidae; genus Styela; species Styela clava. The sequence continues at coordinate 18,626,274 of NC_135252.1, read as the reverse complement.
AGCATAGTTTAACCTCAAGAGTCGCAATAGAATTACACAATCTGTTATCGTACTAGCTCAAATCCATTACCAGAGTGTGATCTTTTTTTTATTGATTTAGTTATTAGTTTATGCTGTTTTGTCCTACTATAGTATATTGTTATTCCGACGATACTGTTAGCAATTTTAACGACGTTTATTTATTGGGTAGCCAGGTGCCAAAGGTATTCTCCAGAATATTCGATTTGTGAATATATTCTGTGTGGTTGTTTGTCAAACAGTGAGTATTGAATTTGAACTTTATCGACCGCCTCCTCGTTTAAAGTATAAAACTGATATACTTATCGCGTTAATGGTGATTCAAACCTTTTGACAGCGCTCTAGTCTATAAAATTCATTCGACGACTCAACACTTTGCATAGAACAAGCTTGCTGTCGAATATCATAATCTTTTTTGTTACGCAAAGTGAGAAGGTTCCACATTTTTCAATAATCTCACTTTGTGGTATTTCAAAACCGAAAATTTAACGATTACGCGACACAAAATATATTAGCAATGAAAGACGAATGATAATAAGACGAATAATGATTATAAAAGACCATGAATTCAAGTCACGTCTAAACTCAAGTATGCTAATATTTCAGATAAAACAACTCAAATGCATTGCTAGACACAAAAATATTAGCAATAAAAGACGAATGATATTTCCTCCCACGTCTAACTAAAATACGCTAATGTCTGAGATAAGACAACTCAAATGCATCGCTAGATTTTTCCAACAAACAATGTAATGAATATAATAGGCAGAAAATAATTAAAACTGAAGCTGCAAACATTATGCATAATTATAATAAAACATTGTAAGTTCAATATAAGACACACAAGGTATCAAAATTAAAGGAAGTATATGAGATAAAAACATGATAATATTCAGTACTCATAATTTATCTTTTTCGTCGTAATTACGTCACATTGGTGGACAGACACACTGACAAGGTGTCATTGTTTTTGGAAAGAGCAGAACCCAATAACAGCATCGAGAGTAGAAAAAATCATTTCGCTTTATAGTAGCAAAAATTGCTTTTTAGGAGAAAGCATACAGAAAAATCGTTTGCAATCGAGCTATATTGAAGAATGATAAAATCCCTGAATTTTTAATTAAAAACGAACCGAAGGACATTTTCATACCAAATATATTCAGAAATTGAAATCATTTAAACATACAGGATCGTCTTTATTTATTACATTTTTGTTGACGTTTTGAAATAGTAAAATTGAATGTATTAAACAAGGAATAATAACACATGAATAGATCTAAATTACATTGCATTAAAACAAGATGATAGTGCATTTTCATTGAAGTAAACACATGAAAAGCTAGTGAAGAGTATATAAAACGATTACGAAAAAGATATTATGTACTTGTTGTTTGTAAATCTTTTTTAGTACCCCATTCAACACGGAACAGTTAGAATTATTTTTTGTTTAACATGTGATAGTCGAATCGTTATTGTTGATATCGACAAATTTCATATGCCTGAGTTGAAATGTTCGTTTGGTCACGCATATTTCGGTAAGTGACTGCTGTCTACTCCACGAGTAACTTTTGTTTAAAATAGGCATCCATTCGTGCAATAGCATATTCCTAAAAAAAAAAATCAAGTACAACTGATAACTATCAACAGACTTCTACATCTACATGTAGCGAAATCCTCGCGTTTTGGCGCTATTGTAGAGCTGATATATATATATATATATACATATATGAATAGCTCTCAATCCAGGTGAGTATTTACACTGTGATACTCTGTGAGTAATCATTATGTTCAACGTGATTGTTAGTTGGGTGGTCTGAACTGGACTGGTTAACTGGGCAACAAGACGTAATTAACCATGCCGTGTCAACTTTTACTGCATGCAAATAAACCAAAGACAGAATTTCTTACTATCTCACAAAATATCGATGACAGTATATTCAAAAGTTGTATATGAGTAGTCCAGTATGTTACATTCTGACACAAATTTTTCAGTTAACAATATATTAAATTTAATAATTACATTGTTAATCAACTACGAATGATATTAATCAAGTGTTAGCCTAAGTTTTCAGCATTAAATTCCTACCATGTATCCAAATCCTATGTCTGACATCTTTGCCTGCATCACTGACCAGAGAGCCCAAAACAGATGAGAAAGAAGTGCAAATCTGCAAATTTTTTAGATAATGAATAATTGAAAATTAACTGATTTGTCTAATTATTAATGATTATACACTACTATAAGAATACTTTCATAGATAGACCAGTGTACATTTTTTAAAAAAAATTTGAAATTTTTCAAAATTGTTCTTATTAGTGAATTTTCATTTAGAATTTGCAAATTGAATCTATTTTGCAACCAAAACTGAGTAGAAATGCTCAAAAGTACACAAAATATCAAATCAATATTCATAAATTTACCTAAATTGCCAAAGCTGGCAACTTGTTTTGATACATTTACAAATTACATCCAACAGTATATTTTTATACAAATTGGCTCAAACGGATTTGATTCGAGAACTGATAAAAATATATCCTGAAACTAAATTTCAATGTTTATGAGACCAGCATTTTGGGTACATTACAAGTTGTAGTCTGTTTAAGAAATATCAAATGACATTTATTGTATCATATGCACTGATTGCGATTTATGAATAATTTCGATTTATGAATAATTTCACGGTCGAATGATTGCTTATTAGATAGTCAAAGTAAACTTGATCTATTTGAAATAAAAGTCACAATTTCCTTGTTTACCTATTAGCTTCTTTAATCATGAAAGCAACAGTCCATTTCTCGTCATGCGTGGTAGTGGATGAGGCTGTAAAATGCTCCTCAATATATGCCTTGATGAAATTCGTCTAAAAATATACAAAATATTTAAAATTGACATAAAACCATTTAATTTAAACTATTGAAATATATATGTTGTCCAATGAGTATTATATATTTTTTTTTCATTCTGTATTTTTTATTTCTTCAGCGCGACAGACCATGAATTCTCCAAAACGCAGTGTTACACACTCATCATTACACTTTAATAAAAGAAAAGCAAATACACTACCATATTTATTATGCGTTCTAAAAGTAAATATTTTTAAACAAGATTTACCATCGCGTGACTCATATTAGAGGAATTCCGAAATAGGCCAGTCAAACAATACAAATGCTCTCGAAATTGCCCGAGTTGTTTTTTTAAAATATAACGATATCACGAATGACCCATACAAAATTAACAATCCTTCAATGCTGGTTCAACCTTGATTATCTATAAATAATCTTAGTTATCTAAAATTTGACCTGTTCATTTCTGACTATACTTGGCTTATAGAAAACGCATTATTGTTTTTGCATGTGCTTTTGGTGGATTATTTATCAAACGGTTTCGACGAGCTTGCTATATCGATCAAAGTACAACTGATAACGGTCAATCTTTCCATGTTAAAAGACCGCTTAGTTGTCAACAAGTTGGTGGTTTCCTTCATCGAAGAAAACACTTATGGTTGCTCCATCAATATATAAAACTAATAAAAACTTAGATGAGATACCTGTTGATCTTTATTGGGATAGTTTTCAATCTTGTACACAAAGTGCGGCCATTCGTCGAAACTATAGTCATACATCCATTCACAGAAATGATTTCCAATGTCGAATCCTCTGTATATAAAATCACACGTAAAAACTCAGAGACAAAACCGTGTACCGTTGTAGTTTGATATATTATTCAATATTTCTAACATAGTCTTGATGAGACCGCAACAAAGGGTCAGAAAATTGTAAAACTATGCTTATGTATAAACTTGAATATCTAAAAATAACTTTGTTGAATAACTCAAAATAGGACTTTAAAGCATCTTTCGGCTTCAAGCTCGAGAAGATATTATTGTAAATCTTATCGGCTTTTCCACATGATAACCATAGAGTCTGATTTTTTACGGTGCCTTGGCTGTGACGAAAGCGATCCAGATTTTGTTAGTTACCATTTCTGGAATTAAACTCGGAAAGGTTGTGGAAAAATATCATGTCTGAAAAAACTAAATCAAATTTATTTTGAGAAAATGTGTGTTGTCAAATTCTGACCTGTGATTATAGCAACTGTATTCAAAATCTATCATTCGTATCGGGTTTGCATTTCTACCAGCTTCCTCCAGGTATAACAGGTTTCCTAAAAAGAAATTAAAGATTGGCAAATTCGTGAATTTCAGGTTTTTTTGTTTGTTATAAATTAAGTTTGAATGGCGGTATTTGCCAAAGTCAGAACAAAATAATTTTGGGCAGTATAATATATTGAATGGTCAGATTTAGGCGGTTCAAACCGGTTCTTTGAAACCCATTCTCGGAATGTCATGGTGATCAGCAAACCCGTTCTTGTTTTATTTTATATGTTAGATCACTGAAGCGACTGGCGTTACATTTGATGTTTCTAGAGTTATGCATTAGATTTATGTAAAGCGTGTCATGTTAATGAAGATTACATAGTAACATATATCCATTTTCTGAAATGAGGGAACCTGTTGATACTGAATTCGATGAAAGAGAGAACCCGTTTCCAAATTTCGAATCTCACCACTGGATATCATCTTACACAGTGGTTCTCAAACTTTTTAGAGTTGAGACTCACTATTCATTACCACGTCTTATGGTGACCTAGTTGACTTTGATAAATTAATAAAATCTTAAATTTCTGGGAAACAAAAAACTGCTATGCGTAAAAAAGCCACATGGTCATTCTTTGTGTAGCAAATTTTTGTTCCTTTGAGAAGATCGTAAAAAGAAAACTTCCACAGATTAGAATATAAATTTAATTTAATTTCTTTTTTGAAGATACATGTATTCGAGTCGCCACCGATCCCAATAACCAGTATAATTAATCAAAGCTTTCTACATCTTTTCACGACTCACTAAGATTCCTTTTTCAACCAGTGGATCGCGATACATCGTTTGGGAATCACTGATCTAACAACAATGTTATTCAAAAATTATGATGATTGTGTGTCTTGAAGGAAAAGTAGCGCATCCTACCCACCGCACCCGACCTTTTAAAATTGCATCTCTATGTTTTATACAACGTTCAATGCGCTTTTCACTTCGGACAAGGTTGTCTATTAGAATTAACTACTGAGTAATGAGCTGCTACTTCTGGAAATTGCTCGTTCAATTTATTACATCCTTTGAATCAAGTAATGAAGCAATCCAATAAAACATGGTGCCCATGTTACAATATTACTTGCCTTCTTGTACGTCATTGTGACTGAATACCACCGGTGAATCTGTGTCTTGTACCAAGTTTCTGAAATAAATAATAATTATCAAAATAGTGACATAGAACAACATAAATGATGTGAGAATCCGTATTTTGTATGAGGTTTCTGAAACAAACAATAAAACATAATTTACTGTGTAAAATAGGTATATGAAAATAGCCGCCCATGGCGAATAATATATTTATATATACATAATATAAAGCTATATAGCCTATAGACTTATGTTATGAAGCGCTAAACAGTTTCCATAGAGAAAATAGGGACAGTGACTTCTTTTTCCCATAAACTGACAAATATGATTAAATATACATACCTGATATAATTTATTTCAGAAGCAATATCAAATCTTAATATTTGTCTTAACATTTTTGTCTTTCTGCCATCTTCAAATTGGACGTGGACGAGATTTTCATGATATCTGTGGTTACAAAGCAAATAAGTTCTAATTTATACAGAATTCTCAGCATATATCTTTATCAGCAGTAATTAAAACAGATAAAATCAACTCACAACAGTAGTTTCTTCATCATGGTGGTCGGTTGTTTGTTAACTGGCATTGACATGGTGTGATAACATGACAATCTTTGAGCAATATATCTGGACATAATGGGTTTCTGGATATCATCGGTACATAATGCTCGACACTGTAAAATAATACGGGAGTAATACTATCCCTTTAACTACATGGAATATTAAGCGTGGTAGTTTGATGGAACTTAGACCTACAAATTAGAGTTTAAATTTTTTAGTAAAGAGTAATAATATACACCTACAGAGATGATAAATGATATCATATTTTTTCCAACACCCATACACAACATTTTGCAAGTCGACTTTTCGTCTGTTATCATTGGTAGGTAGGTAACATGTGAAACAAATTCTTGGAGAAAATATAATTCGCCGTCGCTCTAATGATCTATAAATATACTCGATATTTCCTATGAATTATTTATTTCCGAACTTGTATGAGGTAAGTCTAGAAGCAGAATAGTGATAAAACATATCATATTTTCGCATAAAATATCGGAGAAAAACTTTATTTATAAACACAAATCCAAATAAATATTATAATTGAAGTTTACCGGGATATATTCTTCAAGTCTGCCTCCAGGAAACACAGCATAAAGTTTAGGACCTAATTTTCGTTCCGCAAGAATGGAGAAAACGACGCTTTCTTGAATTTGTGCTGTAAAATCCTATAACCAAACAAAAATATTTAAATACCATAACATATTCGAATGTAAGAAATCTAAACATACAACGCAGAATTCGCACAAAATGATTTGATGATAATTATGTTTCATATTTCATGGGCGGGTATTTGACGACTTAGCTAAGAGATAGTCATAGCCAGAGATAGATAAATCGATTTAAATATTTGTTTGCGCCAAGGGCATTGCTATCGTTTAACCGAAAATAAGAATGTTTCGGTACAAGTAGCATGAAAATTAGGTAAGCTATATAGTTACAAAACGCAACAAGCTACCATATTTAGGCTATAATGGGATGCATTTGTACAAGTTTAGCAATATATCAGGCATATGTTCGTTTTCCCTTTATTTCTGTCAAATTTTTATTGGTGCAGTATATAGAATTAGTTTCAAACACATATCTGAAGTAAACTTATAGACTGATTTTATTCTTCCTGAGACAGATAGCGTAAAATATTGCGAATTACGACTGTCATAATTTCTGGAAAGTGTTAGATAAATTTGGGACAAAACACCTTTCGGACGCACACGATCTACCAATGACTCTAGTTGAACAAAGAAGAACTACAATTAAACAAAATACACAAACCTTTATTATTAAACCATATATCCTGAGAATGACTATACAAGGACATTGACTTCCCGAGTTTCCATATCGATCGGGAATTCGACAAATGTACAACTTATTGCTGAGACCACCCCTGCAGCATAAGATAAAAAATAGTTTCAGCCTTATTCAAATATTCAAGATTGAATTGTGTGACAGATCACACACACGCTTTGGTGGAATAAAGTCGCAAAAAGAAATTGGGTGGCGTGAAAGAAGCCAGCATCTTCATATTCTATGTTTGTGACGAGCTTCGACTTCCATGGCAAATAAAGATATCGCTTTGAAATAGTCTCAGTTAAAAATGACATAGCTGGGTTATCCAAGCCATGACTTATTAGCAACTTATTACACAGCAAGCTGTAATACCAAAATCAATAAAAACTATTATAATATTTTTTCCTAGTACAAGCATATTACGTACTGTAAAAGAGATATCCGGAATTCGTGTTTTGGCACAGATTCCCAAGGTCCTTTTAGATATTCTTTGCACAGTTGATAAGCTTCGTCATGGATTTCGAGCCTGGCATAGAAAGAAATAAAATAAGGGAAGGGAAGAAAATTGATTATCTACATGAGTCTGTAAACTAGTTTAAGTTTTTTTAGTTCAATAATATTTATTCAAAAGTAGTATTTATCAGTTACAAGTGATTTTGGTTAAAAATGAGGGTAATCCATCTCATTGACCTTATTTTCCCGCTATCAATCACCTGATTCACAAGCAAGGTAGATTTAATTACAGTAAATAAACTTAAACTGAAAATTGGAGCCGAACGCTATTTGATGGCAGCGTTATAAACATGATATAACAAGACTATGAACTATTGACACATCTTTGATAGCGTGAAATGTCTTGAATTGATTGGGAATTTTTTGCGAAACTCAACCGACTACAGGACTATACATTGAATGATTGATTTTTATAAAAATAACAATGTGTATACTTTAAATCAGCTTTCACCCCAAATTTAACACTACGTATTTACAAAATTATATCAAACTTACTTTGTCTGAAAAAGCTGGAACTTGTATCAGTCATCTTAGATTTTTGTCGTTCACAATCACCAACTATGAATAAGATTTATTTACAACTAGGAGCTAAGCTAACTAACTTTACATATTTAGCTTTGTCATTTTTAGATATCCTCAAGCTACTGTACTTGTAAGACATGATCTGCATATACACCAGCTATCGTTGTGCAAATTTTACACTTTACTACACATATCTTTTAAACTTCGAGTTTAGCAGTGATTAAGATTAGGCCTAATGCAAAGAATATGAAAACAAAACATATTGATATACTAAATATTATTGTCTATTGTCAACGTACATCGAATGACAACCCTAAATTCTACCCTATCAGCTTACCAGAATATATTAAGTAATATGAAAAACAATTTAAAACTCACCTTTCAGATAGAGCTTCAGCGCCTTTTACTGTCACCGGGGCAGGCTCAAAACATTCTGTTGATACACTTGGGATATCCACCGTAGCCATGAGATAAGGCGTTGAAGAGAATATACAACGAATTATATTTATATTGTATTTTCAATTCAATTATTCTATACTGGTAATCAAAAAAGAAACATTAATCCCTCTGTCTGACGGCCTGGTGATACCAGATCTAACTGTCTGAGATTAACCTTGAATACAAGGCCGATGTACGGATCTAGAAGGCATCCTTATCGTCTACCGCTACTGAACAAATAAGCTAATGTCGGCCACATGCCTTGTTATTCACCAGAAGCAATGGGGCGTTTCGTAGGCGTGTTTCTACATTTCGTAACTCAACTTCCACAACGCGAAAAAACAATATGCAGGAAATTGTAGAGGGAGATCTGAAACAAGCGAGTAGGCAAGGCGCACGTAGAAATATACATTTCCTTTTGTTTTTCATAAAATCTACGCTGTAAATAAAGACTCGTCCATTTTAATCTATATGTAGGGTTACCATATCGTGCTTATTTCTAAGATTTGTGCCTAATTTCCAAACCGATGTCTTTTAATGTAACGATGTGCTTATTTCTAAGAAAAGTGCTTATTTTTGAGTTGCGTGATTATATCTTTTTTTTTTGCACCACCCCATATGAGTTATTGTAATTGTCTGATTATATCGTCTTAGAAACATGACTGGCTCGATCATGTTTCGCGTACAAAGCTCCTGTGAAAACGAGGGACGATGTTTATTATTATAGGTAACGCTTTGCTGCGTTACTATTGTGAAACCACCCAAGCGAACAATCTTCAGTGCTCTAATACAAGTTAGGATAAAACTTGACTGAGATGCACAACCTGATTTCCAATGACTGGCCAAAGACTGCTGAAGCAAATCGTTGGTTGCGATGAATATAAATGATTTCACCTTTGTTTTGACTGAGTAAAACTAATTTTCAAAAGTAAGTGATTGTGTTATTTGATAATTTAACGTTACGCACATTTTGGTTTAGATCAGCGGTTCCCAACCTTTCTACCCTGGCGGACCGGTAAAATTGGATTAAGTGTAGCCTAGTCGCGGACCGGCAAAAAAATTAAAATGGCTGGAACAGAAAAGAATAACATATATTTGCGTAATATAATGCAATGTCGGGCACTCAATATGCTTCTAGACAAAAACAAGCACACTTAAAAACATTTCACACGGAGAAAAACTATCAAATAATGTGCCGACCAAAAATTAAAAATGGGTGAAACATAAAACAATACCTTATATTAGCGTAATGAAATGCAGTGCTGGGCACCCATTATGCGTAAGAAAGGCACGCATAAAATATCTCACATTAAAACCAGGTACATGCCAAATCATGTACAAACACAATTAACTCTTCTGAGAATTTTTCTGCAGTTTCGTTTCCAATATAAGATTGTAAACGAGGCCTCAAGGAATATTTTGCAACACGTAGCTCTGCAGTCGCGTGCAGCCGATTTCTTTGCTTCGTCCTAATTGAATCTAGTGATGGAAATGTTTTTTCGCATAACGCAATACCTGGCTGAAGAGACGGACAACAGTTTGATTGCTCGATTACTTGGCGATGGGTATTCGTTATCAAGAGATATCTAAAATTGTGATAAGTAAGTCTTTTTTAATCCGGACTGTAAAGTAGAATTCCATTTTAATCAAGCAGAACAGAAAAAGCACGCGTGCCGATTTTGAGGCTTCTCAATTTTGCGAGATTTGATGCGCATTCGCGATGAATCGGAGGCGAAAAGTGTGAATGCTCGGCGCCAAGATGTCGCGTAAGACGGCGTCAAGATGCCGCGAAAGACGTCGCAATATGACGGCGGATGAGAATTGCGTAATGAGCCAACGCAACTTTGTCTACGGTAAAGCGATTGAGACGTCATAAAAACATCAAAACAACAAAATTTCCCGCGGACCCGCTTCGCGGACCGACCGGTGGTTTAGAATTAGATGAGCTGCACCTTTCATTGAATAGGCGCAGACGCCCCTTTGAGTTATTGTTTTCTGTTCGAATGCTGGATGTTTATTGTGTGTATCGTTGTTATTACATACATAAATTCATTACGTACATCCTGCACTTTGATTTGGGGTTCGTTGTTATTACATACATAAATTCATTATGTACATCCTGCACTTTGATTTAAGGTTTATGAGGTATTTTTAACCAAACGATAGCGCAAAACACCTAAAGAGTTTTTAACTTTATTAAACTGCATGACAAACGTAACGTAATCTGACAAAAACTCAATGATCAATTAGATGTAACTTTTTTATTCGTCGGAAAAAAGCATTCTTCACATGTTGTTAGTAAAAATTGAAAATTTATGCCAATATGTACTTTTTTGAATAATTGTAGGCCATGGCGCCCACAGTTGCTTACAAAACATATTCTTGTACATTGCACTTGATTCGTCTAACTCGTCCACTTACAAGCGCTGAATTGACTTATTTTGGCAAAGTCAGACAAATTCACTGAAATCTAATTCGATTCTCAATCTTCTAAAATACTTGTCCCTGTGGAGACCACAAAACAAGTAATGTTAAAACACACTGTGTCTGGTCAACTGTCTTATGTATGTGGAGAATACATGACTGCAGATTAAGTTGTAAATCCTAAAAGGAAGGCCGATTGCACGATATACAACATCAACTGACAGTGTACAAATTGTGATGTGATCTGAACCCAATAGTTTTAAATCTGAATCAATAGATTTACATCATGAAAAGCTCTGGCAACAGGTAAGCGTAACGATGTGCGTCGGATCAATCATTATTTGAAAAAAGTTTTTGTCAATGTAGATATTACAGTACATTACGTTCGAAGATAAACTTAACTTTTATTCAAACCAAAACGCAAAATTAAAATTCGTAAACAAAAAATTTGTGATGTGAACTGGCGTCATGGGGTGTGTTTTACTCTTACCAAATGAAATATATTTTTAGCAGTAACCTGCATGACTTCACTAAAAATCTTGACCCAAAAATTTCAGACATATTGTGAAAAACAAATTGTTCAATTTTTATACATTTGAATCTTAAATGTATAGTATTTAAAAGTATGTGTTAAATGCATATAACTATTTCTATAATCTATATTTGGCAATTATTAATATCCACCTCTTCCCTTTAGGGCGTTTGGATGACTTGAAATCAATATGTAATTTTTATTGAAGGATCAAATATATTCATTTGATTTTTGTTACATAAATACACGGATTAATAACAAAAAATACATGGATATGAAGAAATCTTTCCAATACTTTGAGCAGAAATTGTAAAAACAATATTGTAGTTAAACTTTATTCAACGAATGAAAGAGAATAGAAGTCAAATTTTTACTTGGATAAACAATAATTCTAACAAACTTTTGCAGGCGCTCCCGTGTATGTTCTCCAAGATGGCGCACAACCTGAACCCTAACCCGGTACACACACTATGTTCAGGTTGTGTGCCATCTTGGAAAACATACTTCGGGAGCTCCCTTTTTCAAATAGGCAGACGAATATGTTTATGTACATTGTACGAGACAGTGTCATTTCCCTTCAAAATGTTTAGCAAAGTTGACAGGAAAGGGGACAGATTTCCTCCATGTCTTTTTTGAATTTCGGATTATAGCAAAGTCCAAGACTTTCCCAAGTATGACAGTTCTTTGGATCATGATCGATACATACTGAAATAAGAAATTTTTTACTGGTGAATCACTTTAGTAATCGTGCATTTTGACTTTTTGTGATAAATAAGCTTTCAGTTCACCTTTGGTGCGATTGAAATATATAGAATATTTTGATTTTACTAATCTTCTAACAATTGATAAAAAAAAACTGCACAATCAGTAGTATGATTTAATTATTCGATTAGGCCATTTTCATGGCGCATCAGCACAATATTTGAGAAATATTCGTCTAATAAGGCACGGCCAAATTGAGTCGTTAGAGTCAAATCTAATGTCAAACCATACGACATGAACACTAAATGTAAAAGGTATGTTGAATGCCAGAGAAAGCGTAGAAATAACCTACGTGGAGTTGGTGTAGGTTCAGTTGGCTCCGGTTCTGGCGTGGTTTCTTTTTCCACAGAAGATTCAGTAGTTTTTGGAGGTACGTATTCCGTGGTCGTAGGTTCTAAAATTGAAAGGGAAAACATACAATATTTGCACGGTATGTAGCAATACTAATAAGTTGGCGCTCCCGTGGATTGTGCACCAAGACGGCGGACACCGGAACGTAGTATGTGTGTCAGGTTAGGGTCAAGACATATGTTCATTCCAATTTTCCTTATTTTATTTCTATTACAAGGTCGGGGACTAGCCAAGTGACTCCCGTAGTACCTAATTTGTACCTAAAATTATGACCTAACCCTAATCTGGTACACATACTACTTTTCGTGTCCGTCATCTTGATTCACATTTTACATGAGCATCAATAAATTTATAATAATCAGAACATATCGATCATTATAACATGCGAAACATTCATTGAAGGTCAATTGCCAATTTTAAAAAATATAGATAAAATGAAGAAAAAAAATTAAACGATGATTTGATTGGTTTGATCCGGTTGTGGGGATGCTCAAGGTATACCAGTTGTAAAGCATCTGGCAATCAACTTCGTTGTCAACGTAGTGTTTGCTGTCATCGGGATTTCTGTCTGTGTGAAAGTTGTGGGAATCTGAGTTGAAGAAGTTGTGCTGTTTTGTTTTGTCGTCTTCGTGGTTGTCGCTGTCTGAAATAGTTGCATATGTCATTATACATGATAATTTGCCTCGAGTGTGAGATTGAGTGGCGGATTGATTGCCTGCCAATACTCACTAGTATCCTGATGTACGTAAGGCATTCATCAACATTTACATTAGAACACAACTAAGCAGGCTAATGCAAGGCAGAATAGAAGCACATTACATTTATTCTCGTCAGAAAATGTTTGTAGCGCTTACTTAAAACAGTGACCTACCCTAATATGGTCATTTATTGCAGGTTGGCAATGTTGTAATTACAGCATTGCCAATTTGTTGAGCGTCGGTCGAGTGTTAGTTTGTTGGGAATTAATTTCTGTACTTATCTATATGCTGAAAAAATTAAATTCTCAACCATTTGTACTAATTTACAGACGATCAGAGTTTATGAAAAGTATAGACTATGGTGTCCTAAAAAAATTTAAAATTGCAAATGGAATTTATCGATACCATATAATTGTTTTGTCCCTTACATTTGTATTAAATGAGGTAAAAATACTTAACAATTACTGATTAAAAAACAACAAACCTTGTTAAGATATATTGAGAACTGATTTCATAACAAAATTGAAAATGTGAAGAGACTTTATGGACACCCTGATGCAATACGTATCGTAGCATGACGTTATTCATAATATCTCACCTGATTGGTGCCACACACTCCGCAGAACTTTTGACATTCTTCTTTTATGATAGATATTTCACAATACCAATCAAAAAAGTCGTCACAATCGTCTCGCTGATTGTAGCAACCTGCTGTAATTTAACTCATTTTTCTGGTTACTGATAACCACAGCTTATAAGAATAGAGAAAATTGGCAATTGACCATCAATTCGTTATTTGCATTATCGAATATTTGGCGTAATGAGTTGTTGTTGTTGAGAAAACTCGGTAATGTAAATCATTTTCTCACGAATAAATAATTAGATGAGCAGCTTTTTAATTCAGTGAATATTTGCAACCACTGCTTTTATCAATTTAAATCGTATAAAGTAAAACAATGTTTGTGAACGGTTCCAGGAAAATTCGCCGCAGGAAATTTCGCCGCATAGGAAAAATCGTCTTATTTTAAAAAGAGTCGTTATTCAAGAGCATACTCTAACCTCATAAACCTAACTGTTTTGATCACAAATACTTGTTTTACAGCAAAATGCTCTTGCGATTTTTCCTAGGCGTCGAAATTTCCCGCGGCGAGATTTCCTACGGCAAATTTTACGGACACGTTATGGACGCTAGTTTGAATAACAAAATACTTTATTTTTAGATATTAGTTCATGGCTTCAGTTCCATATATCACGGCAAACAGTTGAAAATAAACAAAAAACTGAGTAAAAACTATCAAAAATGATTACCAGATGTGGTTTCTTCGGGTATGGTTGTGGGTTCTGGAGTTGTTGTGGTTGTTGTTGTTGTTGTTGTTGAGGGTGAATTTGTCTTAAAAATGAATAAATTGTTATTGATTTCACTATATTCATATTTTCATAGTAATTGGTGAACCAAAAGACAAAATGTGTCAATCCTAATATATCGAGAAAACGATTCCAGTACTTATAGCAGTGAAAGTACCGAAATATTCGGAATAATTTCTATATGTTTTCTTATAATCTTATATAATTCTTATATTTCTTAACGGACACGACCAAATGCACCTCTGATTACCTTTCTGTTTATCAAGTTCATTTATTGAATCCCGTAAGTTATTGAATTAATTTTTGTAACCAACGCCAGCCGTGTCATCATCATTCATAATCACAGTATACACGACCATCTGGCCGGATTTATTCTCGCGGTATAAAATCTTATTTACTTACTATTATTAACTGAAATATCGCAACTTACCGTAGTAGCTTCACATAAGCCACACGTCTTCTTGCATCCCATCTTGAACCAATATACTGCACACCTGAATGAGGTCGCGGTTTCACAGTTGAACATTATGTCTTTGCATTCTGTAAACGATAAGGTAAAGACGCTAAATGATTGCGTGGTGTTTTCTGATTAAAAACTTGACTAAGATGGGAAATTATTTTGAAGAAAGAATTAGTGCTGATAATAATGAACATAACGACAGAGCAATGTTTAAATATATGGATTCAAATATTACCAGTATAAGAAAGGCCCGATAGCACACAGTTTGCTAAAAAAAATCAATGGGTGTTCTTGACGAAGGCGTACAAGTGTGAGGGAATTAAATTTCCTCACATTTCTTACGAACATTGTCCAATTAAATAAGATAAAATAGAAAACATTTATTCAAATATGGGCTCAATAGGATTTGGTGGATATTTTAGAAGTCACAGCGCCTTCTAGCGGTTTCAAACATTTTTAAGTATCTTAGTCGAAGTGCATTATTTTAGGAGAAAATCGATTTTTCACAAAAGTAACAACGATCCCAGCATAAAACCTAACATCAACAACTATTAAGTCCAGTCCAATATAAAATTGTTCATTATTAGTTTTTCTCACCTTCTTCTGGTGTAGCAGTAGTCACCTGCAAAAAAGTATATTTTATAATTGCAAAATATTATGCTTTATTTATGCAATATTCATGAAATAAAAATATATTTAACATATGAACTCATTTGAATTCTATTTATAGTTTTCATATTGGGAAGATAATTCTGTTTAAAATAATCAAATACATATAAAATTAATAAAGTAATGAAGCAATCACCTCGACTGAACATAAATGACAAGATTTCTTGCAGCCATACGCGAAAAGGTAACTGGCGCAGCGGAATGGATTAGCCAAATAGCAATTGTAGCTGGTGTCCATGCATTCTGCAATGAATAAAAATATTTGATTATTAGAAAATATATTTGAAGCACAAATTCTTGATTAAATCTCCTTCGGGAACTCGAATGCTGGGATAAATGATGGCTTGAATATAGTTCAGAGTCTGATAATAGAACTAATTATATTTAATTAACAAATAATATAAATAAAATGCGTTAACTATAAGTGCCATATGTATAAAAATTTAACAATGATGATGCTAGTTCACAGTACAAGTTCTATTCACAAGGAAAGAAGTGATTCCATTTTGAATCATACCTAAAACTTGTTGTACGGTATAGGAATTTTAACTTATAGTCATATACATTTGCACATTGCTGCAATCTAGAGAAGTTCTTTTTTTATGAAAATTGATTACCATCTTGGCAAACTCCACAACTCTTCATGCAGTTTCTTCTGTTCCTCTTCTTGTGGCATTTCTTAGTACTGACGACCCATCCACAAAATCCTTCACTTTTCTTATCTTGGCACTCTTCTTTTCCTCCGTACCCACCGTAACCCCCATAGCCGCCATACGTACCATAACCATACTCGGGATGTCCTAGAGGCTAAACAGGATATATATATTTTGAATTATTATGAAAAAGTCTCGAAGTGAAAATTAAATTTCAAATTTATAAAAAAAAAAAAATTTTGAGCAGATATCGGAAATCAAATACTGATTTATTATTCTATTTATTGAAGTATATATTATTATATATTTCTAGAAATAAATAAAACACATCAATAGTAAGTGGTTTTCTGTAGGACCAATCATTTATCACTTTCTATTATGGGACACGAAATAGGCATATGAATCGTTTTGTTATTATGTTTTTTCTCTCATTCATTAATGGACCAATTGCTTTGAAATTTTCAGTGGTTGGTAATTGTTATGTTTCGCTAGAAGACTATTACTTTTATTTATTCCTAATTTTTTTGTGAGATCTGATATTTTATCTAAGATTTTTAATTATGGGAACACGCTTTTATGATATCGTGATGGCTGTCTTCCATGTTTTATGACATCTTGACGGCTGGTACCAATAGTCTGTTGTGACAGATTACTTAACCGTACTATGGCGGTTCGGATTTCGTGTCCATATATTTGACAATCTCTTTCTTTATTTTTTTACCCTGGTGATTCTGTATGGAAAGTAAGAATGATGCCGCAAGGGTAAAATATTCTATTCTATGATTCAAAGAGTCTTGTTGCACGGTAACACAGAATTTCTTCTGACTAAAGTCAGATTTCAACAGAGACACATAATTAGATCGTTGAACTCAGCTAGTTAGATAGTTGATTTATGTTTGTTTGGGAAAGTATGACTTGGGCCAAATGAAAATGTTATCGAAATATATTTGTTTTAGTTTATATCAAAACTCTCAAATCACCTAAAAATTGATAATTTAGTTTAAAAATGGCTGTTATTTGAATTTTATAAAAGTTAAGACTGTTGCAGAAAGTATGTTTTAATCATTTTGATGGTTTTTGAAGAGTCATTGGAAAGTTTTCGAATGGTTTATCTAAACCGTAACGTTTCATTTCCGTCGTTTATTGCTCATGCGTTATGCCGCAGCAGGGAATTTTTGTTAGGAGATTTGGCGTCTTTGTTTTTTAATTTAAAAGATAAATGATTCATGAAACACCGATATAAACACCAAAACACCGATATGCAAATCAGAGCAAAATGCACAAATAATCTCTATTTAAAACATACAAATGTGTTATTCCACTGCTTGCGAGTATTCCTTACAACAACTTTATGGGGAATTATATCTGCATCTTATATTGAAAAATAAACTCAAGTATGATAAAGCGAAGATCGAAAAATAAATTAAATCTTTAGATCCTGATCAAAAAATAATCTGATATATTAGAAGGGTCTCGATTAAAATAACCAATTTCAATAACGTTAATTAATGAAAGGTCGTATCAAACACCGTCATTCACACGCACTCGAAAATACAAATTTATCTTAAATATTTTAAGACATAAAATCTGAAAGAAGTCGAAACTTAATCGATTCGTGGAAAAATCAACATCAAGTCACATAAAAATGAATTACACTTAGTTATAATCTACAGGTTAAACCAAGTTTATATATATTTGATTGCAGTAAAACGAACGCAACACAGGTCACTAAGAATAATGAGATAGATAGTTTCGGATTCGTACATTTAAATACTCATCTTATCAAATCCTTAAATGTCTATACCGTCTTTTATTCAGAATGTAGTTTTATATCCAATTTTATTGTAATAGCACACTAATGTTCAAGTTCTAATAATTACCGTAATGTGGAAGTAAAATTCATCTGCTTGCAATAATTATTTGAAATGCATTATTTCATAACCGTTTTCGATATAGTTTTCACTGAAATGCACCTCAATCGTTTTCTCGGGAACTAATCTAAATCTCGCGTCATTAGGTATTTACTAACGCGCAATTCTACATTATTACTTATCGATTTTAATCGGTATGTTGATAGGTATTTATCGATTTTATTAAGTATGTTGATAGGTATATGCACGCGATATCTCACGAAAGCGAGATTGAATCTGTTCCAGATTTTGCATGTGCATTCATCATATGTCGGACCAGAAGCTTATTGATTTTGGATGAAATATGTCGTATAATTAGCGAGTTATTATTTAATTAGTGATAGGACACAAGGTGTCACTATGGAGTGAGAGCGCTGTTTTGGGGTTTCCCCTAACTTCCGATCGATAAGTCTTCGGTCTCTGACCGATATTCTCGTAATTCTATATTATTGATTATTTATATTATATATATATATATATTATTGACTCTCTGATTTATAGCCTTGGTAGCTCTTGGCACATTCACCGGTTACTTCGCTCGTAGATCAATCGGTCTCACTTTGGTATGTGATCTCAATGATTTTAGTACCTACCTAACCCTAACTCGAAGATTACAGAGTTAGGGTTAAAAACTGATTTCTATGAGAATGTCCTTATGCGATTTAGACCACGCTAAGCAAGTGAGACCAAAAGTAGTTTTATGAAGCTGAGATCGTAATCCTAAATTGCGCCGACCAATCTCCTATATTTCAGAGTTAGTGCAACTGATCTTGCTTTAGACAAATTCCCTATGAAAAATATTGAAAATCTGGTGTCTATTTTCTGAGAACACATATATGTAGAAAATGTATGCACCCACAACTCTTGTTATGTTTGACTTTTCATGAATTTAAATTACATACCTCGTTGGGCTCGTGATGTATTTCTGCTTCAGGAAGAAGAATGTCTGGGCCTGCATCCAAAACTATTTCTTCGGGAGAGCCAATAGGAACATGTATTCCTAGAATAATTTAATAAATATTTATTTATTTATATGCTATTTGCTGATTTATGTTTTAATATATTGCAACTGATTGTATGAGGTCAAATAAAAAAAACATAGAATTAAAATTTTTGGGCGCACCTGAAGTGCGTGTACCAATATGAAAGTAACTAATTTTGTTCGCCTACTTTACATCAAGTTGTGTGAAAGGACGGAAGCCTATGGGCAGGGGGAATATTCACTTAGCTAACACAGACAGTCCCAAAACTGGTAATAGAACTGACATAAGGAAAATCGGAATAAAAGTATGATCTAACCCTAACCTGGTATACAGACTACGGGAGTACCATTTTTTGTATTTTTCATTACAGAAAAAAAGTAACGACTATTCTAATCTTTAATGTATCTAATAACAAAGGTTTCATGAAAAAAGTAGAAAATATTAAAATATTGCTTAGATATGACCATCGATTATATTTGTTGTTGTTTCACTTGAAAATAAAAAAAAAATTAAAATTTTGTAAACATCACATCTATGCAAATAATTTGGAATGCCATGAAAAGACGTTTTTACAATGAAAGGTTAATCTTGTTCACGAAATGGGGGAGTTGTAAAATTCATGGAAAACTGATCATTTGAAAACACTAGAGCTTGGTTGAGGAACTTCTCGAACCAGTTGGTTTTTTCGGTGTTTGGTTTTGCAACAGAAAATTTAAACTTACCTTTCACATTTATCACCGCGAAGAACAAGCTGCAACTCAAAACGAAAAGTATTCTCATCTTGTAGTTTCGTATAATTTGATTTCTATATTTATAAGAACTGTGAAATAAATAAAATTTACAAGTAACTCGAATCTTTAGGCAAACAAAAGTAAAGCAAATGCTATAGAGCTTTTACACAAAAGGTAAAATCTTTTAGTTTATTATGCTGGGTGATTAATTAGTATCAATAGAATAAAACTATGAGAAGGATCCTCCGCTAATTATTTGGTAGGGTACGTCATGATTCACGTGACATCTGATTTTACTAAACAAAAATTTGCGGCGTTTACGATAGAGTTCGATAAACACCAATGAATGTAAAAATTTTATAAAATTACCAAAATTAAAAAAATGATAATCCAACGCCAACTAACATAAAATTTCAACTCTTTCAACCACAAATTTGATAAATTGAAGCTACATTATATATAGTAATCATTTAAATATGATTTGTGCTTCATCCTAATATGGAAGAAACTTATATTCCCTTATACGGGTAACCTACGAATTTCAACGCAAATAATATACACGTCAATCATGATCATAACATATAATATCACAATACCAAGTCTAAACAACGCGTGAACAACCTGCCTTTAGATTCTGGTATACACAACAAGAAATTGCCCATATGTCTGTATCACACTGATTTGAAAAAGAATAATTAACAAATACGTTCAAAACAGATAAGCGTTTATGCTGAGGTCCAAACTAATCCAAGTTCTAGTCACTGCATGCTTCGCTCGAATACCTTTATTAATTTTAAAACATTTATAGAATTCATCAAAATATATATAGCCCAACTACGCTGTCAACAATAACGTAAAATATTTATATTTGAATGACACAACATGCTGTTGAAGAATATGCGTCATATCATGACGGATTCCGATATATAAAAGGAAAAACTTAAGTTCATAACTCTTAATGTAGTATAGTTATAGATGAATATTCGATAACTTGTTCATTTTAAAAATGCCGACGGGCATTTCATAGTTGAAAACAAAATGAGTTGCGTCATAACCACATCATTTTCAATCCCACTTCGCTTCTGGATTCCCGAGTCGTAGTATATTCACATAAACAAGCATATTCAGAATTCTTTGCTTCACGGATTTTTCTTTTTCTTTCATTACTAACTAGTACTATATCCTCGCCAATTGAATTTATTTTGAATGGACATATACATTGAATATTATTGATTGCAACGTGGGCCTATTCTATATGAGTGGTATTATATCGATATAAGATTGTAGATTCCATAGAAGATTGTACAAAATTCAAAAACATTCAAATTCAGATTTAAAATTCAGTAAATTGAGTAAATAAATGAGAATTTCTGAAAATTTGCAAATATTATTGCTTTTTTAAATTTTACTTCATACTATTCTATAAATCAAACACAGGTTATTTTTTTATCGTAAAGCCTATTTTATATATATAGCGCCAAGACTGGTCAACAAATTGAAAAAATCAAAATAAATTGAATGAGATACGCTTGAATTTCCACAGCGTTGCAATTTTTCATGAATGTTCAAAACGGGCACATACTACACACCAACTTTTTTTTAAATGAAATTTAACCACATAATTTTTAATGCAATTTTCTATTACGTCATTTTTCAAATTATTGGGTAACTTAATCATTGGTGTCACATTACGACATCCTCTTTTATAGCATATCCTGAACGGTATCGATTACGTTGTAATCCTCTATAAACATACTACAAACGCTGTGATGTCAACGTCACGGTTGCGTATATTACTTTATATTAATAGTTCAGGTGGTTAACCTCAACTTTCACCTCTGGCGATAGAAATTTTACTGTGATTTCGACTATACAACAGCAGTTGGCCTATTTTTGGAAATGAAATTCATATTCGTTAAATTTAATCTGTACAAAAGTACAAAATTTGTTTGATTGTACATATTTACCAAAGATTGAAAAGATACATCAAATCCAACTCAGTATAAGCGGTCAAGCGATGACTAATCATGTGCATATCTGATGTAAGCCAAATAAATTTGCATCTTAATTAGTTGTGAATAATATTTCAAAAAAAAAATATTAAAAATTAGTAACATTTAGCAAATTGTATAAATACTATTAGTTTTTTTATGTGATTATTAGTCACAACTCTCTTAATAACCTGATGCCTCCTAACCTGATATCACTCGATTACGTATTTTTTAGTTATTTTCCAGAATCTAAGATGCAATTAATTATAATGAGAAACATACTTATTTAGCAGCTTTTTCAGTATTACGTGCAAGTACGAGTGTTCTAGATCAAACAAACAAAAAATAAAACTGAAACCAGACTTTTGTGACGTAAACCTGCTTTTTGACCTGAGAAAAGCACAGTCATCAACATTTGCGACTTGAAAACAAACTAGTGTGTTTTGTCACAAATATAGCGCCTTGCAATCCATGCCATTTGTCAACAATGCTATCAATTGTCACCAGGTTTATGCCAACGGCTATGCATTTTGGCCACTTCATATCATAGGTATTTGACAATTGATCAGAGAAACCACAATAAAACGTATAAGAAATTAAGAATAGGTATATTATAAGATCGGATTAGCAAAATCTCTTAGTCAACATATCTTGATATTTAATCCAGCCTTTATCTATTTTTGAATTTATTCATTTTTATTGATAATTCAAAAAGAACAAAAAACAAATAGAAAATAAATCGCACACCGCGAACCCACGCATGGGAAAATTTCTTGCTTTAGCATCATCGTTGCCCACGTAACTCATACAGCTGAGTCATATCTTTGCATAATCCCGCCAAAATACGTTTCCTTTGATGACAAGTCACATTCCCATTCAAAAAATCTATGACTTATGTCTAAATATAGAGATGCAATGTCCGGTATAAGTATTGCTTCTTAGTTTGTACGTTACTCAAAGGTATTTCCGGTATGCTCCGGCTATTTTTGCTAATTTACATACGGCTTTTTGGTTCAACAACGAATTTTTTATATTTGAACAAATATACCTCTGAAGAAATGAGTAATCCATAGCCAATGAAAGAGGTGAAACGTGCTCAATGCGTCTCTTATCCAGGTTTTAAAGCAAGAAGCAGTAGTATGCCATGATGCTGTGCTCATCATACTCTTACATTTTATTTATCTCTCAACATCAGCATTTTCTAATAAAATTTGTCTAATATAATAACTGGCACAAATCCTCATTGTTTGCATATAGCTATATCGCCATATTTCGCAACTTAAGGCCAAAAAACTTTCACATTTATATATGATGGCAAAAATACTTTCTAAACATAATATATACGAATAAGTTCACTCACTTATTGGTCCTACCATGTGTGAAATGACAATAATTTACCTTTGATCAACTAGACGCCCATGAATTCCGTTTTATATATACCTTTTGCTAATCTGCAGTATTCAAATAAACTTTCACATCGGTGTACTTGCACCGCTGAGACATGCATGCAGTTTCCTGAACATAAACATTGCAACGTCTCAAGAAACTGAAACCGAAACAAAAAAATTGATCCAACTCCCTAATTTTAACAAAACGCAGCTTGTTTCACTGTTATTTCATAGTTACTTACCAGTGCAAAATGATCGCACAAATGCACTTAAAAGACTACTTACTATTTGGGTAACGGCCGTTCATGCTATATTTACTTCGGGTTTGACTTATACAAAAACCTATTTGCTGAGTTCTGATACATATGCTTGAATACCGTGGGCATTAGTAAAGTTTTTAAGCATTTAACGACGCTTCGAAGTGTACGTACCAATATGTAGGTAACTAATTTTGTTCGCCTACTTTACATCAAGTTGTGTAAAGGGACTGGGAATAGGGTATATTCATTGGCTAACACAGACAGTCGCCGAACTCCGCAATAGAACTAAAATAGGAAAAATCGAAATAAACTTATGGCCTAACTCTAACCTGCTACATATACTACGGATTACTGTGAATAAAAATATTGGAATGTTATGGAAGAGAATACCGTGACATTATTTATAATGATAACGTTAAAATGCATCTCCTGTCAATGTGACCTACTAGTACGAAATTGCATTCGGTGGACTACTATTCAAGTAAGAGAGTGTATGTTAAGTGCAGTTATAGCCACATTTATTTCAGGTTTTGTCTGATCTGATATGAATCTGTGCTGATAATCATTCGGGAATTAGTAAATTTGATAAACTTTTCCCTTCGTCCTGAGACAATTGGGTATGAGACAACGCGCCGTGTCAGAAATATACTTATATTTTTGAAATTTAAAATTGCTCGGATTTGAAAGAAATGTATATACATTTATTTGGAAACACATTAATAAATTTAAAATCAAAATAAATCTAGTTTCAGACTATTTTATACTCTTTCATAAATGCCTAAGTTACGTCAACACTTGAGTCAGGTCATATACGTATATTTCAGATCGTACAGTCAAAATCTATTCCAGTCTAGCACGAATAAAGGTTTCTGTCGAACAAGTTTGCTCAAATCAAACTCACGAGTCTTCTACAATTAAATCGCAAAAATAGCATTTAATCACCAAGTTTGCCACATAAAACAAAAAGGAAAGTGCCAACTTTACCATACGGTTTTATGTTTTGCTGACTATTACATTAGCAATTGCAAGTATTGCGAGTCATCGATGCTTTGATTGTTTAATTGATTAATAATTGTTAATGTTATATTTATCTTAATAATGATGTTATAAAAAGTAAGATAATGACGTCGATCTTTGATAATCAAATGAGTTTGAAAGGCACAAGGGAACAATCGTGTTAAATTGATATTATCTTCGGCTTTCAGTCGATCGTTCAAAACAAGAAATTAGAATTTCTCATGAAATTGTATCAATGTACAATTTACCAATGAACCTACGACAGGCATTACTGTCAATCAATCCGTACTTTGCGTGGTTGCTCACACAATTTCACTGTCAATTTTGACCAGAAGTGCTTCAGTCAAAGTAGTCTTTACATCTCTAGCAGTTAGTTTTTACGCCGTGTGCCTTTGCAGCACAGTATATCTGGTTGAATAACATTCATCACCTACATTTCAAACAATCAAGCTGAACTAACAAGATAATTTGCAATCTTATATCAAACTCAACCTCGAAACACACAACAAAACAAAAACAATTTGATTTGAAAAATACAATGCCACTTATACAAGAGCTGACACAAATATATATCAGATATTAGACAACGACCATCAAGGCAACAGCAGCAACCTGATCTTTATATAATTTTTACCAATCGTAGAAAGGCCAATATACATCTGTATATGAATGCCTATGTTACATTCAAGAATATATATTTGTTTCTGTATGGTGCATATGTCGTGCAAGGAAACATTTAACATTTGACAACGAATATAAATTGATGTGGGGGCGCCGTTTATGTGAATTTACGCTATTATCGAGATCTAAGAAACTTGCTACGTAGGCGTTTTCAAGCTGAACGTCCCCTTTATATTTATATTTAGTAGACTAACAATGAAGTCATATTCTGAATTAAAAACAAACAGAAGAAACCAAAATGACTATTTTTGAAAGAAAAAGCAGGGATTTCTAGGTATATCCAATATTCGAAAATGATGTAAATTTTGTTCATTTCATTTTTTCGGATTTTCAATTCGCCGAATCGTTAGGACCGTACAAAAATATTAAAAACAACATAGTCAATTTTGAATATTTGTATTTTAAATCAAGACAAAATTGAAAAAGATTGTGGTTATGGGTCAAGAGTTTTGTTGGAAGTTGTAAAATAGCACACGGTGTGGGGTTAAACAGTCATTTTGATCTAGTTTATGCGTTGAATAAAATATTTAGATGATCAATTGTTGAATGTTCGACGATTTATCGGCCATTTTTTTATTGACCGGTCTCAGGTATTTTGAGATCGGGAGATTGAGGAAATAACAAGCAGTAGTAGCAGTTAGTCTTGTGTGCCTGATGAGTTTGTAATTAATTATATTTGACAAGACGCATCGAAGACAGTCGCGTTTGTATCTGAAAGTCGCTTCATTAAAAGTTAACTTTGTTTGTGTAATTATATTTTTCAAATTTGGTCGATGATACACTAAAGATTCATAATTACCTTATCAATTTTATATATATAGTTTTTTTTTTTATGACAGTATTGCTTGCTTGAGATCACACGCGTCTACAAGAAATTTAGGTTTCGTATACTGACAATATAATATGTGAGTTAACATGAATGAAGGAACATAATGTGTCGACGGGGTAATTTTAACAAAAGATCCTTGTCGGAGCCGAATTACTTTTTGTTTTAAAAGTTCATAATCATTACAAATCATTAAATTTCGATTATATCGGTCATAATCGATATAGGCCCTGGGGATATTTAATTGAACTTATCATACTATTTTAAAGCAGACTATATCCTTGAACGTAAAATCGCATGAATTTTTATTTTTATTTGAGGACATTCGAACAATATTTATTGTGGTAGTGTGTTTAAAATATTAGGAGCTGTTAGCCTATATACCTGATACATTTGTCTGTTTATTTTTTTGCACTGTCAGCTGAAAATAAAATGGATAAATGGATACTTTATCCTATTGTTTTATTGATCGTGGTATTGAACAGGTGAGAATCAAATTTTTAATTTTTTTTGTTTTAAAACTGTCAGAATTAGATCAAGAGAATTTATTTACATCTTCAGATATAAATCTTATCATATTTATCAAAACTTTATTTGTATTCGATACATTTACCAAATTTATTAGTGAATAATTCGCTTATTCATCTTGTGTATTTTTAGACATTACGTCCACTCACAAAGTTCAAAAAATTTCGGTGAGTTTTAGTTCAATATAATATTGTTCGCTTATAGATAAGATTTGTTTATATTGACAACGTCGTTTTATTTTAATATGTCACATTTTTCATTTTAATTGAAAAGAAGAAGTGATATTTGTGAATGCTTGGGCATTAGACGAGTTAACATATTAACAATTAATGTTCAGTGAATACCACATCTTTACCAATTACGATGAAAACAACGACATCAGCTGTGAGTGGCCAATATTTTTTCAGCAGTTTCAAATCACATTTTCTCGTGTTGTATTCTTGAAAGCAATAAAATTTGCAATAGAATTATTTTGTAGTAGATTTTGTATATCACTGCGTTTCTCTATAATTTGAGTTTCAGCAAAACGCCAAAACTTGAGTTTGGTATTTGCGAAATTTTTTTTGATTTCAAACACCTATTACTGAAAATTGTCTTAATGTTGAATTCTACAGTTCTGGTGTAATCGGCTGTGACCAATTGTTTAAAAAGGCGCGACATTTACATAATACAAATTGTGACGAAGAAAATTGGATTTTATTATGCCAATAATATGAAATTAAAAATTCATGAAAAACATTATTTGAATATATATTTTAAAATTTTGAAACAAAATCACTACAAGCCTGCCACTTGTCCTTGGTCATGTGAAGTAACCTCTTCAGCGTCATCTTGCGGAGGAACGTGGAAACCCGTTAAAAAGATTGCTGGTGGAAAGCAAGTTGAAAGAAACTCTTGGCCATGGATGGTGAGACAGTGATTATATATCTTATTTTAAAGCAAATCAGTCTTTTAATTTGGCCAACACATTTTCTATAATAATTTTCTCAAATGTCACGCGTACTCACTCGGATTCAAAGTAGACTGATTTCTGAGTTGAAGTAAGAGCGACCACCGAAATAAATGTCTAAAGATACTTGAAATATAAAAGATTATAACAATTACACGCTAATAAATACTGATTGATTCTAGACCTGAAGAAGTATAGGTCAATGCAGAAGGTAGTTATGACGTTATAAATTTTACATCGAAAACTATTGGCATGGAATTCTTTGTATGATAGGTACACTGACGCTATTCCAACAATTGTATATTATGTCACAAACTTTGTGAATATTTCATTTCTAGTTTGGGAAAAAGTAATTTTGTCTAAGTCGTAATAGCGATAAAAGAAACTCGATAAAATATGATAATGTGTGTGTATGTGTCCGATCGCAAAATATGGGGATCGATATACATTAGTCGAAGGTTTTTATGACTCACTCACTTTTAACAAACCTACGAAATGTAAATAAATTCTGTAATGCTTAGATTAGATCTCTTATTGTTTAATGTCCACATGCATTTATTGCACACTGTTTTGCAACAAAATAAAAATGACTTCAAATAGTTTGTTGTAACAATTGAAAACCGAACCTGGTTTTATTTATTCAGGGTAAATATTTTGTAATTTTTCAATATATTGATTTATATCAATAAATTTTTATATTATTTCTAGGCAGCGATATGGTCGGGAGGAAAGCTTCAATGCGGAGCAACTCTCATCTGCCGATCATGGGTTCTTACAGCAGCGCATTGTTTTCTTAATACGAACAACACTGCAATTGAGTAAGTTTCCATATTACGCTTTTGCCAATGTCGGGATAATAAAAAACATTTGTCATTTAACTGCATAATCAACTTTTATAAATCAACAAACAGAAAACAAAATCTTATATAAAGTTAATAAAAGATTTCATTATTTATTTTTTTCTTCTCACACATATTAACATAATTGTGTTTAGTCTTTCAATCGCAAGAACCTTATTCATAGGAAGATATGTGAAAACGGGATACCACAAAACAGTTCGGATATTTGCACTCAATGACAGCATGGTCACAATACACGAAGATTATCACTTGAAGGTAAATTAAATATTTCCTATATAAACAATATAATGAAAGTACACGTGGTTTGAAACCTGAAGCTGTTGTTGTTTGATTTCATCAAACAAATCGATTGTGATGTCTGCGACTTTCGTGAAACCAACGATTGAAGCTTCAAATATAGAACAGTTTTATAATATGTTTGCAGAGATAGGTAATTTAAATTTGCACTCAAGTTACTTTATATCATTTTTAACAGTATGCCCCCAAAATGAAGTGAAAGTTGTATACTGTTTTCTCACTACGTACTTATTTTCTAAATTAGAGTATTTATTAGTGATGTTTCATGAATTAATACATTACGAACCTTCTGTAACCCAAAACAGTTCATTGAAGCATGCAATGATCCAATAATTCGAAGAAAAAAAAATAGGAAGAGAAATCTTGAAAAATCTTGATAATTGAAAATTATATGTATTTGTATATTCTAGAGACGAACGAATGACATTGCACTTATAAAACTTCCAAAACCAATGAAACTAACACCAAAGATTCGACCTATATGTCTACCACAGTTTGGGGTAAGTGCACCAAAACCAGGAACAAAATGCCGAGTAGCCGGTTGGGGAGACACTGTGGGTAAGTTATATTAGTACACTTACATAGTAAATCATAATCCAGCTAAAATATTGGTGAAGCGCTTTTTCGAAATTGTTAATTTTGTAAATGTGGTAACTCCTGTAGTGTATATGGACTACCAGGTTAGGGTTAGGCCATAATTTTATTCTGATTTTCCTTATTTTAGTTCTATTACGAGTTTGGGGACTGTCTGTGTTTGCCAAGTAAATATAACCATAGGCTTCAGTTCCTTTATACAACGTGATGTACAGTAGGCGAACAAAATTAGTTATCTCTATACTGATACATACACTTCTGGAGCGCCGTAAATGCTTTATGAAAAGTTCCCCATCAAACTCTAATTTTGATGTTGGCTACAATTATAGCATATGGTTATTTAATAGGTGTAAAATTTCAGATGGAAAGCAACATTGTTCAAAAGTGACAGTGTAGTTTTCTTATCAGAAAGACAGAAAGGTGAATTGAGGATAACGTTGTTAACTAAAAACAAACCTGTATGAAAAATTGCGATTTGCCTTCTGAACTTGTAAATGAAGAAATAATTCAGAGTCAATAAAAATTTTAAAATATCAGACCTAAACTTTCTCTAAAAAATTCTTGAAATGTGAATAAAAATTTACCTTTAGTTTATTCTACATTTTTAATTAATGAACATATGTCCTAATTACTTGCAAATAAAAACTATACTGAAAATCTGTTTATGTGTCAAAGGAACAAATATTTCCTGAAATTTTAAACAGGCATGGGCCCAACTAACTACAGATTAAAAGAAGCAACAGTTCCAATAGTCTCGCCAAACATTTGTAAGTTTGCTTATTTTTTTTCACAAACTCAAATGATTTTGTGTGCGGGAGGAGAACTGGGACAAGATACGTGCACGGTACGTTTTTGGATTTTTATACTTTTTTTTTACTTTTCATATGTAATCGTGACGCTGCAATGTTAGAAACTTTTGGTAATACATTGTTTTGAAGTTTTGTTTCTACTATATGCTGTTCTGCACAAATGACGATAAAAACACAGCATTTCGAATCAATTAATCGAAAAAACTGAGGTAAAAATGGTAGCTTTTGCCTATCACCAGATGCTGATAAAGAGGATTATTAAAAAGATTGAAATTTATAAACCGAAAAACGCCAAAGTTTGAAACTAATAATAAAAGTTTTACACACAAAATTTTTCCCGGCGAAATCTAAAACTTTGTTTAACTACGTATACTTTATTTCAGGGTGATTCAGGCGGTCCTTTAATATGCGAGTCACCCACCGCGCCAGGACAGTGGCAGTTACAAGGTATCATAAGTTTTGGCGCCGCAAAGTGTGGGACAGAAAAGCTACCGGGTATATACACGCAGGTAAGACGTTTAAATGGCGTAATATGGAATTACTATACTCATGGTCATGGAATGATTTCATAATGTTAAATCCATTTAATTATAATCCTTATTATGTTATTACCTAGATTCATATTACGTCCTTGAATAAATTATGCGAATCACTTTTTTTCCTATTTATTTCTTTGAAATATCTCAATAAATCCACCTACCCATTGGCACTTCACGGAAGGCTTTTTCTCCACCTAACGGCAGACGACGCGTCTGAACTTTTCGCATATAATAACAGCACCGAAATAGAAAAGTGAAATAAATCATTTTACAAAATAAACGTCTTACCATTGCAGGTCTCGTATTATCTATTTTGGATTTATGGCGTGATGGATAAAAACTGCGAAAACTGGAGAAAACAGTGACGTACAATTTGCCACAGGAAACGATAGATCATGCTGTCTCTACAACAGTTTGTTGTGAACCCGTCAACTCATGAATATTTCAAGTCGTAATGACATTAATTTTGCCTACAAGTGCTAGTATTGAAAAATAAATCTTTTTTCAATCGTTAAACCCACTTTATGCCTATTATCCACAATTGAACCCAGGCCATGAACTGCATGTCAATGTATCGTAATTAAATTGTCGTGGTAATGAATTGTTCATATTTTCTGGTAATTTGTTTCAAATTTACTTCACTTCTGACAAGTTCACAGAGGAAACCAAATCCCGTTGAGTGTATTGTATGCTCAGTGTATTCGCTTCTATTTCTATAGAGAGACCGTGCGAGTGCGTAATCACTATGTCCACATATATATTTAGAAGTCATGTAAAATTAATTTTTTTGTACATGAAAAGTGACAAATAACTGATATAAATGGCAGTAGCATGCCGCCACATACTTTCTATATTATTTATTAATAAATTATATGATTAAATAAATCAGACTGAATAGAATAAATTGACTGTTTTATATAAGACGGTTCAGACATCAGGATCCATCATCTGAAACCGAACCCTTGACTGTGTGTAGAGTTCCAAGCACCACTGACTCATCAAGTGTTACATGTACTCAACGTTGCCACATATGTTCCCGCAAATATCGGAGGACTTTATCAATTAATAACTCCACTATCAGGAAAAGCTGAACAAAGTTAATTTTGTTTAGTTTCAACATTTCTGTGATAAATCTTGAACGAGAAAATGTTATGTGAGGCTCGCCGGACAATTTGCAGATGCGCATTCTGTACACTAATGTGTTTGATTAGGTATGCCATGCATTTGCCTTTTCTCTACATATATGCTATGGACATAATGTACGCTAATGTAGGACGAGACAAGCCTAATTCGACACTAAATCTGATTTTAGAAGATTCTGAACCTATGGCAACAGGAAAATGAATATCGTATAATGCACAAACTTGGCAACGTTATTCGAAAGGTATTGAAAGTAATTTTTTTTTTAAATGGGTGAATATTCCCTGACTCATAGTTATTATTTACCTATCATAACCGCCAAATTGATTCTATTTTTCCTAAAATAGATTTAAACGTTTCGTCGGGAAAAAATTCCAACTCATTTCAAACTGCTATTGTTACCTTCTATTCTCATTTTAACAGTTCTACGAAACGATTGTTGAGTAAACATTACTCGTTTTAGATCATTCACACAACTTATTAGCTTGGTAAATTTTTCTCATTCCGTTCGTTTGGACAGGTTTCATAATATAGCGCAATATTTATTCTAACGTATGCCATTCTTTTCTATAACTATCCTGCAACAAATAAGCTAAATAGAAGCAATTGGTAGTTAAATACTACCATTCCTGCAACAAATTCCAATTAATTCCAATCTCACGCATTTAATAAAGAGTAATTACAGCAACACACATATACAAAAATATACATAATTCACACGACTCCATATAATTCTGATCAAAAATGCATTGGCAAGTACTTTCTCAGACAAGGGTAGATACGGTAGAGGGGGTGCGGGTTGGATCAACGTAAAAACTATTGGATTTTCTTGTAATAACACATTCATAATTTGTAAAATTCAAAATATAATATAACAAGTTTATTTGCAAAAATGAACACAAAAAATTCCAAAATTAAAGAAGCTAAAGAAATCAGGGTTTATAAAATCACCGCACGTAGTTGGTCCTAACATTTTCCTGTCTGAGATCTCAACATTTATTGGGTATCAACAGTAAAAATATTATTACAGGGTAGCAATACAATGTAGAAAAAAAAAGTAATTTTTGAATCAATACGAGTTTAAAGTAAATTCAAATATAAACAAAATTACGACCACTCACGCTGCAAGATAACAATTTAAAAAAAAAAAAAAAGCAATATTAAATTCACATTTTTATCTACGATCCATGCTGCCAATATTTGTCATAACAGAACGTATATTGTTAAATAGGCTTTTTACAAAGGTCTTTACAAAGAACCTACATTTGGTTCATTTATGCTATCGGAATTTTAGCATCTTAATATGCAATCGTATTTTGGCGAGGTTGTTTTCAAATAAAATAAAAATAATAGGAAAATTTATAAGAATCAGAAGCCACGCATCAGCAATGTAAAATGAATCTAATGTGGCCAACAACAAAGTGATTTCTTGGGGACTGAAAACTTCCATATTCAGATTATCATAGGTCGATCATAGGTCGGGGCAAGGTTGGTTATGGGTGACTTTGTCGTTGGACAAGGACTCCGTACTCACGCCATCTTAAAGTGTGACGTCATGTTATGACGGATTATCACTTCAGTGCCGCTTCTAATTATGATCTAAGTTACACTAGTCATTGTAGATATTTTACAAAAAGTAGAAGAATATTGAACTATTCATCGAATAAATGCAATACGATGTCCAGACAGACAAAAGGATGTGATTGGTGAAAAAAATAACATTTAATGTAATCATTTATAGATATGAACTTTTAGATTTAGATTAATTAAAAGCCGAAATTCTGAATTAAAACGTATATACTAAATGCTGCATAGACTTGTACTTTGTTGAAAATTGGACCGGAAGAATCTGAACGTGAAAGGGATTTAATATTTACAATCATCTCTGCCCTAAATTTTAAATAATAATATATCGACAAAACATTAAAATGTTGAAGAATATATAGGCGTGTAAAAAACATTGATTTCGACATGTTTGAAGTAAGTTTATATCTATGTAAATTGTCGTCATCAAGTAAAGTCTTATAACATGGTCTGCAAAACTAAGCGAGAGCGAAGTCAGTTTCATTTACATATTTTGTTGAGGAGCTTCTTTCACATCACCATTTCATACAGTCTGCAATAATTCATTTGCAGAATACCTCGTTTGCAGCATTTCACCAGACGGTTTTTCCCACGATAAGGACCTGTTAATGAGATGGTAATTACTAATTAGTTATAACATGTTTGAAAAAAATACCTTTGTTAGCAAGAAATACCTTTATTAAACTACGACTCTGTTAATAGTTGGTGTTCAATGGGATAGCCGGTCTATGCTCAACGTATATTATTTCAGCAAATTATTGTAACCAGAACTAATGTGTAATGGAGTGATCGTAATTAAAACATAGGTGAGATCTTTAGTGCAATTTTTCAAAATCTTCCGAATTTAAGTATTTCCTGTTTATATACTTAATTTTACCTAATAATAATGATTATTGATTAGGCAATTAGTAAACTTACGTGCTAAGGGTCGACGATATTCTCGACATTTTCTCAAGCAAGGCTTTTTGGAACAAATGTATCGCCAAAACGAGTTGAGGCTCCTTTTCGTTCTGTGTTCTTCTGAATCTTCCAACGTTTCAATATCTGAATTTGTTGATCGTTTCTAATATAAAAATTTACATCAGGTTTAAATATATTCCCGTAGGTCTTATGTATACAATAATGTGATAATTTAATAATTTAATTCAGACTTTCAATCTAGGTGTTCTTAAAAAATAATTTGACTTTTGAAAACGGATGTTTTCTTGTGGACGAAGTCAACTCTGGAAACCCGTTTTCGCGAACTCGCTCACAACTTTGTGTTTCAAAATGAAATGTTGTCAAATCCAATACACCAACTTTGAAATTTATAAGAATTATACTCCACTTTTCGAAAACAATAATTTTCTAATTCAGGGAAAACCCAATTTTTTTTAAAGATAAACATATTTAGGTAATTGGCTCTTAACTTATTATGGTTTATGGTTGTCTGCATATTCTAATTCCGATAACCAAAACTCTCATCCCCATAAAATACAAAACCGAAAATAGTTCAGAATGTTTTGTATACATAAAAGCAGAACCTTTTGCTATTAATGAAAAATTATCTCCGTTACCACGTCTACTTAAGATATTCAAAAAATTGCATGGTGAATGTTGTTGAGCATATCTTATTTTGAGCAAAGAAGAAATGATAATTTTTAATATTGTTCAACTATTTTTAATTTCAAGTTTTTTTTAATAGAACCTAACGGAGAACTGTAAAACTATTGTATAATCCTGTTGAGGGTTTTAAATCAACCAATTGACAAATTTGTTTCAAGCCTGTAATTGTTTGCTTATACTTTCTTTGGAAACGGCCTGTATTGAATGAATATGTACATTGTAAGGTAACGACTCTAATTATTACAGTGTGGCAAAACTAGGATTAGATTCAATAATTTAATGTTAAAGATGATTACCCAACGTGTATTCAGGAGAATTGCAACAACAATATATCCCTCCCCTCCTCAGAAATGCCAATAAATCGATGTTTTTATGGATGCCATAAGTATTGATAGCTTAGTAACCACATAATACGAATTTAACGATATCACTTATACACGGGTATTCTGATATATATTTAAAACTTACTCATAAAACACAGGCTCATATTTGCACATGTTTATTACGTTTAATTGCTTCCCTTTCGTTAAAACATATCGGTATGCACTTTGATGATTTTTGTGGTATTTTGAACAAGAACCATGCGGCTCATTTAATAATAAATATTATATTACAGAGTATAGGGAAATTTCATACCCTGGTCCAATATGAAGTTGCTAATATGCAATAAAGTGTAATACCGGGAACAGTATAAGTCGTATATCAAATAATTCCAAAAATTGAATTTCAAGGATATGTATTGAATCAAGAAATATAC
This sequence comes from Styela clava, assembly GCF_964204865.1. Classification (NCBI taxonomy): domain Eukaryota; kingdom Metazoa; phylum Chordata; class Ascidiacea; order Stolidobranchia; family Styelidae; genus Styela; species Styela clava. The sequence continues at coordinate 18,590,341 of NC_135252.1, read as the reverse complement.
GCAAAACATACCGCAAGCATAGTTGGATATTATCGTAAATTTGCACAATAATTTTTAGTCGAAACAATTATTTCTAACGTATTATTAGATGTCTTAAAGGGTTTAATTTGATATAGGTGCAAAATAATATATTCACATGAGTAATTTTCGGTTATTCAGACCTGAATGATCTAAAGAAAATTTAAATAAAATTATGTATGAAAATTTGCGAATTTGGGGAACACTATATGCTTCTATATGAGTGTTGTTGACGCGATTTTGTATTTTCTCAGAAAATCGTTTTACACTAACAAATCGTTAGGCATATATTGATAATTACTTGGATAGCCCCTACGACTTAAAAGCGGTTGATGCAAGTACGAAAGCATTAACATTTTTGGTTTTAAGTTTATCTCAAACATTATCAAATTACCTCCATCAAGTGAAACGTGTTATCTTCGTTTTTGAACTGCTCCAGCTTGATTTGTTCTGCAAAAAATACGCAAGTTCAAATTATGTAATATATCACAAATGCATTTGACAACAACCATTTAGTTACAATGGAATATTTTTATAGTAGCAATCTTAGCTAGTCTTCAATTTTTCATTGTTTATTGTTATTTTGATATACTAAAATAGCAATCGTTTTTTAGCTTTCGAGTGAGCATTTTATGGTTTTAGTGAAAGATTATACAGTGAAATTGAAAATTAAAAATCAGCTAGGCATTACAAAACTTGAACAAGTCAATTGTATTATAATGTGAAAAATTTTCTGTAATTTACTTTCAATTCATTATTCAATGATAATATTATATATAAATAAAATAATAAAACAAAAATTGTTCAATTTAAATAAAAAATCAACTTGGTTTTAATATTTTTACTTCTCATTATTTTAGTTATAAATATTCAGCCATGTTTTTAATACCACAAATGTGTACGTACTTTGCTTCAGCAAGAAAACAAGCACTGAGTTGTTTGGTCAAAATACGTAAACAACTGAAATCGATATTCACTTGCACCACTGCCTGAGTGAATCATATTTGGTAAACGTCAATATATATTTTTAAACATTTCATTTTACTACCTCTGTAGTTGTAGTATTTTGAGTTTTCTTTCTCAAATTTTTTTTTGAAAAATGTTATTTTGCATATATGAAATCACCTACCTTTTGATATTTTTGAAGATTGGCACTGCAGAATAAGACCGTATAGCAACATACAAACAAGAAATTGAGTCATCACGCTTGTGGTCTTCATATTGTTTAGTTTAAAATTAATGTTACACTAAGAAAAGATAATGTTTTAATTCATTAAGTTATTTAAATAAAATTTGTTGTTGAAATACTTGAGAATGACGGGAAGAAGAAAGAGGGCTGAGTTAAACTTTGGCAGTTCATTATGGGCAAATAGGGTTAGGTTATTTGAGTTGAATACAAGCAAATTACTATCTAATATGGCCCATTCTTACAACATTAACATTCTCTTATCTACAATTAATTTGGATTGTTTTCGTCTTTAAAATAAAGGATTACTTCACGTTAAAGCGGGCAAATATATAAACCAAACTAGAGCCTGCTTTGGTATAACACTTTCCATTGATACATGGTGGCTATAGTGATTAAATAATTGAGTGACAGTAGTGTATATTTTATTATTGCCTGAAAAAAGTAGTGTTATATCAATTCATGATTAAACACTTTTTTTCAATTTTAATATTCTCTCAAACACTAAAACTATAAAAAGAAATATATATTATATAACATGATCCCATACTTATATTTCTGAATCCATTTTTTATAAGTTTTTCACAGTATTATAACATGCATCTGTTGATAAGGCTATTAGCGTCATATCTACATGTTGACATTTTTTTTAAAACCTCTTAGTGTGATTGCCTAGTAGTTAGACAGCTCTATCTTACTATTTTGGCGCCACTGGCTGAAGCTCTTAGATTCAAACCGGGGAACTGGAAATTTCGTATGCCTACAAAATTATAAATAACATTAAAAAAAGCAATAATAATAACACTGGATGTTAATGAAAATCTATACTCAGTTAAGCGTAGCGCCTAGAATGACTGATAGATAAATTATTTGGTCAGCGAAAAAAAAGTAACGCATCAACTACACTATACATTGCGTTTAACGCTATACATGCAAAACACCAAATTAAATTCTTACACATTGGATCCGAACAATTATTATGCGTTGTAGACTAGAATTTAAGAACAATCTTTGTCAGACAGCAAATATTTACACATTTGTTAAATGCTATTCATTGCTATTCAAGTTGGAATCCGTATAATGGGTTTTAAAACCTATGTAAAGTCGATTATCTGGATTTTAAGCCAGTAAAGCAAAACGGTTAAACAGTTTTAAGAGACGTACATTCTAATACACCAAAGAAAAGGGGAATCTTCAATTCTACACAGCTGTACACATCCTATTTTAATGATCATCTGATATTTCAATATCATTTAATAATCCAATTTGAGTCTGCCTTGTTTCAACGCAAAATAGGTGAATAACATAGACCGAGAAAAAGAATTTGTAATTCTTCATTTTGAAAATTTGAAAATAATAGAAATTATAATGTGGAATTCAAAAACAAAAAAAGTTAAAAATTCTGTGCTGCTGTCAAAAAGTTCGGATAAATAGAACGTACGTATCAATTTTGAGTTTTGAAGTTGAAATGCCATACTATTTGAACCACTACAAGAGAGTCAGTTTCATCTAAATCCGTTCAAAAGTTTTACCAAAACCTTTCGAATTCATAATCTTGGTTTTGCGAAAACAATATCTTGAACTTGACTCAAGTGCCTACGTTCTGCTGAAGCTGTTGACTTTCTTTCAGTCTCAAATACTTATGAAATTCTAATTCATAAAAGCTAATCTAACACGTAGTAATAAAATACTAATTAAGAATTACATTCAAAAATATATAATCAACGAGCGCAAGAGTGTTCGAGATGGGTCAAACTTTGTTTAAAACCGTTATTTTTTAGGTCTTTTCCAGACTCGAATATTATTGCCTTCGTGAAATTGCTTATATTTGTACTTACCATGACCTTATTTATTGTATATTTACCAAAATTGGCAAATATTTCAATAATTTTAAATTCATAAATATGGTTTTTAAATGGCTGACAACTATTGTAAATATTTGTACCATTAGTAATGAACCTTGTCAAAACAGTACGTTTCCTCGTAGATTGAATATAACAAATTTCAGCCATTGCATATGCGCATACAAATTATCTTTGTACATATATACAGGGTGTCCATGGAGTCCCTTTACAGTTTCAATTTTGTTATAAAGTCAGACCTCAATAAATTTTGACCAGGTTTGTTGTTTTTTAATTAATAAAAATATTTTAAATATTCAAATATTATGTTTTATTTATTTATTTAATATTAATTATTTGGTATTTATTTTACATTCAATACATCTGTAAAGGTCAAAATATTTTATGGTGTCGATAAATTCCCTTTGCAATTTTATTGCAACTTTCTTTTGCAACTTTATGGACACCCTATATATATTAACATAAAATATTTTAATTTGGATTAATATAGACTTATCCAGACAATCTATTGGCGACAAAAGTTTGATATTGGGCAGTGTTTCTCCGAGTCATACGCTCACAATGGCGACCCAATGTACCCTAATTCAGTGTAATGTATTATTCTCTAACACTATAGAATTAACAACCTTTTTTTCTGTCTCAATTTTTAAGCTGGTGGTCTTTTATAAAAAAATTGTATTTTTACGTCGTCTTTTATTATTTACCTCCCTTAGTATTTATTTCTATCATTTTCATTTATTACTTCTATACTGCGGTCATCAAATTCTAGAATATTTAATTTACCATATTAAAATAATTTATCATGTTAAAATAATTTTGAGTATTCAGGTTTATTCAAACATTCCAAAAAACTAATTGATAAGAGGAACCAAAAATTCAGATAAAAAATTGAATGATGAAATGAACACAAGAGAACGATGCTTAAATATATGAACACAAAAACCAAAACAAAGTAGTTCGGGTATGCAATCTGTCACAGTAGACTATACCGGTACCAGACTCTTCTCGACTTCGCCTGACTGCTAACGCAAACGCGAAAACAATACAAGGTGCGCATTTTTAATTTAGATGACGCTATCGCACACAAAACAAAACAAAACCAATAGAGCCCACAAAAATTTTTGAAATAAAAGTATAATAGCCTAGCGAAAAATACGATTTTTAACCACTAAAAATTTCAAAGCAATTGTGAGGTCCGTTTTTTTCACAGTCAGAAGTAAATGGAAAAGAAAAATACTAACAATAACAACAACGACATAATAAGAAAACGATTAATATGTACATTTTATGTCCAATAAATTCGAAGTTATGATTTGAAACGTTTCTCTTGTTACCTTGTGATTTACTTGATGAATGATATTATCACATTTAGGACTTCCTAAACGCGTGATTCTGTACATTCCTATATAACAAATCAAACGATTTAATCACTGTCACTCATGCTGGGCATTTTAAATCTCATACTTGGTATCACTACAAAAGCATATTTACTTATTGAACAAATATTATAAATTATAATATGCTGAATTCCTCAATACTGAGCACCTCACGACAAATTTTTGATGTTTTTTTGTTCAAATCGAAATTTACAAGGACTGACTCCTGGAACAATTCGGCGCCACAATACAAAGGTAATACAAAGCTTATTAAAAAGATATTCCCGCCTCTGACAATGCACATCGATAACCGGTAAATTTACAAAGGGGAATGAACTTAAATACAATGAGATAGTTTCCAATATTCTTATATTTTATTTTAATTGAAATCCTATTTTTCAAGGTCAATAATATGGAAAGCAAAAGATTCAGGTTAGGCCTCAATTTCAGGCACAAATGTTACAGGAGTCACTTGGCTAGTCTCCGAACTCCGAAAATTGGAATTGAAATAATGGCCTAACTTTAACCTGCTACACATACTATGTTCCGGTGTCCGCCATCTTGGTTCACATACTACGGGAGCGGCCACTTTTTAGTAAAAACCTAAATAGTTATTACAGGATACCGCACAAGATTACAACCTAACCAAAAAATGTGTTGTTTTCCAGCCAACAAACTAAAATTTCGGGAAACTTGTTCACCATCTGTAGCGAGGCAGAACAATCGCAATCTTAAAAATTCTAAAAGGTTAAAATTAAAATACAGAATTTCTGAAGTCGATAGTTAGATCATAAAATTCCTCCTGTCATTATTGTTATGGTCAGATTATGATGGAAAAAAGCAAGCAAGATTCAATGTTATACAATTTAAAATAGAACTGAATTAAACTGTTCAGTCCCTATGAAGCTCCATGGGAACATGATATTAATTTTTATATCTTGTAGTAAAGTAAACAAGGTACAACAGGGTCGTGTGTGGCTGCAACGTTCTCAACAGAACCTAATCTTTGTCAATCGCCAGTCACACACGACACGTCGCTTATTTCTCAGTTCGCATTTCCATAAACCGGTAACTTTATTTATTGCGTGACTGAAATGCATAACGCATACCTGGGTGTGATGTCGCAATGAAAATATTATTGAGAAATAGTCTTTACAGTCAAACGTGCGTTATTGATGTTAAAAAATATTTTCAGGTGATATAATGATTATACTAAATTCTAAATGTTAGTATGATTAAATATTTCACATTAACATTTTCAGATACTTCAAAATTGTCTTTGCTTTTCACAACTATACAAGGTTTAAATACATTCTTTCTGATACACGACTCGTAATTGCAGAATACACATTGTTAAATAATTATAGATCGCTTGTGTCGAATGCAATCCTTTATAATTAGCAAATTCTTTGGCAAATCCATTTACCTGCATGCAAAATGACTGAGCATAACCTTCCCGGATATATTTGAATTCCCCCTTTCTGCAATGAATAGCAAAATAAAAACTAAGTCATGCCAATACCACATTTTCACTCACATTACCATTTTTCTCGCAACTGCACTTCACTGTTGCTAAAAAACCAAAATTTCATTTGGCTTACATACGACACAACCTATGATAGATAATACGAATTAAAAGTGAAGGTGAAAAAACGTGGGCGAGGTAACTCTTGCTCAATCGCGTAACCAAACTCTTAAAGTCGAGCCCTGCTGCCCGCAAAACCTCAATTCTCGTGAATGTTTTGCCTCCAAGAATAGGTTACGAAATTTGAATTAGATGCCGCTGAGGTTTAGGGGAAAGTAAGGTCCAAAGAATACAGTAGACCTTTCTTAAGCGGCCCAACAATATTTAGACTGAAAACATTCCGGCCATTATGTGTCGATGTTATTGTATATCGGAACACTAATTAAAATGTTTGGGATATCTAACCGGCTTTCGATTTTATTCACAACGGCTCCAAACGTAATCCTAATATCTATCTAATAAGCAGGTTATATTTGCTATTATAAGATTTTCAGAATTATTTTCATAAACTAGCCCAACTTTTTAATGTTTGTTCATGGTTAGTCAAGCACGATATGTGAAACATAGTCGCTACAAATTGAACAGAAGGAAATATTTAAAATTGTTCATACAGAAGGAATCGTGCCAGGTATAATTAAATTAATATTGACGTATCGCATTTACAAGTGAACACCGTAAACTTAATTACTTCATTTGAATATTAGTACCATATTGGAATCACGCAACGACAATTACCGGCTATTTTTTGTACAAGGCGTTTTCATGTCTTCACCTCAAACACTTCTATAGACAAACAGCCATCGAATCACAATAATATACTATTTTTTAGATAACTTTCCGTTTCGTCATTGCTAACCTGAAATAACTTGAAATAACGTAAGTGAGGTTGTGAGTATGAAATTTTAAACCTAAATTTTCAACTTGCGACGTCTACGCGCCCAAGACTATGATTTTGGTCAGACAAAATATTTATTATTTTTTAGTTTAGTGGTTTCAGTCACAAAAGAGATCTGTCAGTAATCGTACAATTTTTTTTTGTTCTGCAAAATGATCTATAGCGTGGGATTAGACAAGAATGATTTATTCTTTGAGACGCTTCAATATTTATCTTTTACTGGTTTGTTTATAAACGTGATAATTCAAGCTCACCTTAACCCAGTATTCAATTTGCTCGCAATAGACAACAACTTGCACTTGGTAATACTGTAAAAAATATATGTAATTTTACAAATACTTTAGCATCGTGGCCTGATCCGACTGCCATGCAACTGACTCGGCGGTAGAAACATTCAAACTCTTTGTAAATACAATATTACTATAATGGTCTCTAAATTTTAAAATTCCTATAAAATTATTGCAATGGTATATTTATTCGTGACATGAAAATGTGTCAGTAGTCGTGTCGAAGGAAACGTTTCAACAAGATGATCGGCGAAAGAACAGGCTATTGCGCATAATGTCAAATTACAGTCAAATTAACGGTTGTTTAAGATGGACGTGCCTATATGGGAGATAATTTACTCATATCTCAATTTCCCACATTTAGCGGTCGGTGGGGCTTGTTTCACTCCAAATTTGGTAAAATTTTGTATGCATGTATTCAATTAACAGCCGCATGTGTGCCGTACTGAGGTTCACAAATGTGGCCAATGTTCTTATTTTAGTAAAAATCATTCTACAAACTTATAAATAGGTTCATTCTTGGAATGATAAGATGACAATAAAGCTTTGCTGACAACAACCTAATTTGAGAATTATTCGTCCATTTTTCACAAAAGTATGCTCACTCTACAGTTTCAAATATTGCGTCGGCATCGAACTGTTAACCAGTTTTTGTACAGTTTAGGTACTTTAAAATATGTCCATGAACACGTATAATAATATTAATAATAATAAATAAACAATTACAAAGCAAAATTTTCCACAAACACGACAAAACTCCTTCCTCGGAGGAACTGTTCACCGGTTGGGGTACGTTGTATTAAACACTCATATAAAAATTATTTTTTTTAATGTGACTGTTCATACAAACATAGAAGATTTTGTTCATCAACAAGTAAAAACTACTACTTCTCCACAATATCGTTTAAGAATAGGATGAAAGAAATTGCTTACCCACGCTCTCGGTTTATCGCTTTGCACGATTTCAACATTTTCCCAGTCGGAAACACTCCGTTAGATGAATCAAAAATCAACAAAACTTCATTAGAATTTACTAAATGAAATGTAGACTCTTGGGAATTTATTTTCTTTGACCTTTAAAATCACAAATTTCATCAAAAAGATTGCGTTAGAATTTACTGTAAATTGCACAACAAGACAAAACATCTCAAATTTGAAAACAAAAGCAACTTTCACTGTTTCTCACGGAAGTACAACCTCACAGTTTGAACTTTTCATTCATTTTTATTTGAATTGCAGCCCATTGTTATTGCTACCCGTTAACTTATCTTTTTAGAAGCTATATAGATTGTCTGAGTACAACTATGAAAAAATTTCTATCCATAAACCGATCCCCCTTTTCCCCTTTCTGTTAATATTCAATTTGCAATAAGAAAATTATGTTGGAAATTGATATTTATTAAGTTTTGAACTTTTCTGCATCTCAATATATGCATAATTAGCACAAAAATAGAAGAGGAATTGAATTAAAATTTTACGTGTGTCAATGAATGACCCAGAAATTAAAGTTTTTAGAGTCATAAAGTGTTTTACAGCTCAAAAAACGCAACAGACAAAAAATTTTATATACGAAAAGCGTTACTTTTAGGAAAAATGTTATTAGAAAGACTAAGAATACGGTGGGCGAGGATGTAAGTAAGATCATAATCCTTGTATGCAAAATTGTTATTTTTACTCAATTATCTTTATAATTATCTTGAACATAAGTTTATGATAACAACATCATATAGTACAATAAAGTGTAACTTTAACAGCTATTTTTGATTCCTTATTGTTATGGAACATGATAGGAGTCGAAACACCTCATCTTATCCAAATAACCAATAAAATTGTGTCAATGAATGTTAAGCAGCATATATTTCTCATTCTTTGGACATTATAAAGCATTTCCTGCCGCATAAGACAATCATATTCAGACCCCAAATTCTACATATTTTAGATTGTTAGATAGATATTCCTTTATTCGCAATCTATTATTCTAGCAAACGAATTAAGTAATAATAAATATTTCTCATTACTTGTCTTTAAATATTGCTTTGTCGGAATAAATACCATTGCATGCTTCAGCATGGATTCACTATTATTACCATTTTCTGGGTATTACAGAAAATTCAATCAAAAAATATTTTCTGCCTCTAAAAGTATAGCTTTTCTCTTGCATTCTTACATCTTAAAAATATAAAATACATCATCCCCCAGTCGAAAAGGAATAGAAATATTGGATGAATAAATAGAATGAGTCTAAAGGAAAGGCGTAGTAACTGCTTATCATTCAATTAATTATTCAATATACTTACATTTAGAAAAGCAAACTCGAAATACCTAAAATATTAAAGCACATACTGTTTCACAGCAGAAAATATTAGAATCTACCAACTCTACCTAAGTTCGGCTTGCTTTGCTTTGAACAGCACGCAACAACCCTGTTTTACGACTGACGAACAAATATAGAGCAGTCATATTTATAATCGTTTTCGATTGGTTTTGTCGGCTCCACATTAACTAGAATGCTATTTTGTAAAAAATATTAGACAAAAAAGTATAAAAGATTGACGATCTTTATATAAAATGGGGAAATTCAAAAACATGATGAAATAATTTATTTATTTTCAAGCATGAATGTACAATACACTGGGTTGCCAATGTTTGCCTTATTTCAATTGAACAAAAGGCTTAAAATCTTATTTCAATAGAGGGCCGTACTGGGGATGTTCTGGTCCACAATAGATCAGAAAACATTGTAAGTTTAACTTGTACTTAGCAAGTATCATGAGTTTCAATGATATTCATTTTTAAATATTCTTGTAATTCTTCTTTCTAAGGATATTCAAATAATTCTATTAGAAATGCTTATCTGAAACAAATTCTTAATTTTCAATGAAAACAATTTAATTTTACCTTAAATTTACTTGAATTTTTCACGTGTTATTACATTTCAATTTGTTTACGCAATTAGGACCTGGCATCTTCCAGGGTTACGAAGCGCCATTTTTCTATGGGCCATCGTTCGTTAAAATCCCAAAATATAATGTTTTTCATTGAGGTTTCTTGTACAAATATTCAATACAAAACGGTGAATTTTTTGGCGTATTTACTGAACAACAATACCACCAAATGGTGATATCCCCATCGGCGGCCATTGTTGATCAGTGTAATATTTGCATTCATATTATGAGTGTTTTGGAATTTATATAAAAAAAAATTTGGTGACACAATTTCGCTGAAAAATAATTTATATTGTTAATTTCCTATGCGCAATCCTAGTTCTTTTTAAAAAACAATAAAGTCATGGGTGTCAAATATCTATTCCTTACCAGCACAAAACATAATTTAAGTTCTCAGCTATTGAGTATCCGTTGTTTGCTGTATTGCCACTTCCTATAAGTCAAAAAAGAACTATTTATTCAAAACCGTCCAGCGCGTTTAAAATACGAAGGTGATTTTCCGTAAATTTGTTAATGTTAAGAGGTTCAATTACCTTCCTATTGTTTAACTGGCAATTTTTTTTACATGCATATCAGTTTTCGAGCGGGAAAAATTACCATACAAATGAGTTTTCCTGAATAACTGTTTTTAGAAAACTTGATTTGAAATTGAATAGGTATTTAATCAAAGACAATAACCCGAATATTGTGGAAAAATCGTAAAAATATGTTTTAAATTTTAAAAGAATAGTAATTTGCTATTTTGCGAACTTGTTTTTACTCTTAAACCTTTAATGTTATTTTTTTACCTTTTTTCCCCGCAAACAATAAAACTTCTTGTTTTGAAATATGTATCCAAAACTATAAAGCTTATTACTATAAAGTAATTAGATTATTATTGATGGTATGAATAAATGTACATATTAATTATTCATAGTTTTAATATGTTTATATGATTTTTATATGATAAAACCGTGTACGACATATGATAAAATCAACACGAATTGTATTGGGAATATAGGAAGTAGGAATCTCTAAATCCCATTGCTCTCCTAATTTAATCAAATTTTAAGAATCTTACAATTAGAATATTCATAAACTACACTAAATTAGTTGTATACCAATATTTTTAGCTGCATATGCAAATGAAATTTAATCTAGTATGCACATCATTAAATGGCTGTATATAAATTTATTGAGTACCCAGTTATTCATTACCAAAAATCTATGACTACAAGAATCATATATAAACTTAAGTTATGTTTAACTTGAGGCCACGATGATTGCACAAACATCGTTACGAAAATCCTACCAAAGCAATTTATATATTTCTAGAAATGGGATCGTTAGGCTATAATTTATCAAAATACTTGATCTTTAAGAAGAGTATAATTTTGTTGTGGCATGTCATACTATTACAAAAAACTTTAAACATGGACACGATGGTGACTAGTTATCATCCAACCCACGAGAGAAATACATTTTATTGATACATTGTATGTCATGAAAAAATTTCATTATACTAACATTGTTATCGGTCATAGATAAAGCTTGAATTGAAACGTATAGAACATGGAATTAAAAGATGAATAATTGAACTCAGATTCCACGTTGTTTACCTTACCAGTTGGATAAACACATATAGATAAATACGCGCATTATTTATATATTGGGAAATTCAAAACGACTGAATGAGTTTTAAAATTTCTAAATAGTACTCGTTGAACTTTAGTCAAGCGTTACTTACCATTATATACTTAGGTAAACAAAGTACACTTGAACTTCTGAAGAGCATAGAACACGACCAAGCATTAATCAGAAGAAAAGTCTCATTGGCACTCTCTATTGACAATTAATACTCATAAATATATTATTAACACGAGGATGATATTACGGAACACTAGCAAATTGTATATAATCCGGAATCTTTATCAGATATATATATAACAGATATTGAATGAATTAAGTTATCGTTGAAGTGTTTAATAAACTGAAGAATTTTTTCTATTTTAAAAATAAATCCGTAACATTGACCTTTATTATTTCAATTTACTGTCCTTAAAAACCGATTGAGTGGAATATCATTGTTACTTATCGATCTTTTAGATCGGTAAGTATGTTGATAGGTATTTGTCTGTTTGTCCGTTTGTCTGTCTGCTTGTCTGTTAGATGCACGCGATATCTCACGAAGGCTTAGTTGAATTTGCTCCAAATTTTGCATGTGCATTCATCAGATCTCGGACCAGAAGTCAATTGATTTTGGATGATTTATGTCGTATAATTAGCAAGTTATTAAATAATTAATTAGTGATGGGACACGCGGTGTCACTATACAGTCATGAATCGAAACCGCAGTTTCGATCGATAAGTCTTCGATCTCCGACCGATATTCTCGTTTTGTTATTGGGGTTTGATTGTCATTTAAATTCATAAGAATTTCCAGTGTTGCGAACTAAATTGGTGCACTTTTCCATCCAATTTCTTGATTGAATTAGTTTGAAATAATCTTCCACTGTCTAGAAAAAATGGCACAGAAATTATAGAACTTTATAAGCAATTTCAGATTTATTTTATTTTTCACTTGAGTAATCAAAAAGTTTCAATAATAAGTAATACAGGAATGACTGGGGTTTTTAAGGACAAATTGCTCCGTCATCGGGTCTTTAGGTGAGTAAAAAGAAAAAATAAATAAACAAAGAAACAAATAATAGAGAGCAGTGACAATACATATAGCAATAGATTCGGTTATATTACCGTAATCCCAGCACTTGATGGTTAAAAAAAAAATTCAAAAAAAAAATTGAATATAAAAATCAAAACAACGTTATGGAATTTTCCAGAGTTTTCCAGTTTTTATTTGCATTCATATGCTAAACAGAGAACTTCCCAATGACATTTGTGCGTGATTGCCATTCTAAATAATACTTGAAAAATAACTCATGTTTATACAGTAAAGAGGATTGCCTATTTCAAAAAGCTTCCACGAATTGCGGTTAATACCTTGAAAGCCCCTATTATTGTTTAAAAGCCGAGTGCTGACATACTTGGGAAATTCAACAGCACGGGAAAGTGAGCTTCCTTCGTCAGTTCGATATTCAATTATATTTTTACCAAACAAACTAAAATGAAATGCTCATAATAGCACATGAGCTTTGTGCGCAACTCCAATTTTTCAGTCAATTATCAAAAATAAGCCAAGTTTGATGATACCACCAATAGATAACCATTATACAGTGTTGGTCGTGATTTCCTTTAATTAAAACATATCAAGCACTTTTTTAATGTTACATCAAGCCACACTAAAATTGCGTGTAACGTATTTTTATTTTTATTTTTTTTTATTTTTTTGTTTGAATAAAAATGAATTACTTTCTTTTACTTTTTAATTCATAATCATTGAAGTTTCAAATGGGATTTACCTAGTTGAGTTGAATAATGAAAGGAAAGTAACTTAAATTTAAATTTATTGAATTTGCATATGAAGAAAATTTGGCATATTATCAAGAGCAGATATAAATGGCTAGTTAGTACAACGAATGTCGTGCAGGTATATGCGAGACCAAAGTTATTCGAAACTGGACTAAAAATATTAGGAACACGAGCTAGAAATATTTATTTGTTGTGACTAAAATTTTTCAAAACTAATCTAAATTTAGAATTTTTTTGATAATTTAAAAATACTATTCATTTATATCTTTGAAGATTTTAAAAATTAGAAGATTTTGAAGATAAACGGGTGCTAAGGGCAAAAAATTGGAAAACCGTTTGTAGTGAAAAATTGAGATGCTGTTGAGCAGTTTTGGTTTCTACTTCGCTGTTACATCGATATATATTAGAATATAATTTCATTGGAATTCTAGTATTTCATTACTTATTTATATCACTTATTACTTATTTTTTTATATTTATAATTATCTGTGCACTTTAATGTTTTTTCTTTTATAAATACTAAGCACTTGCGAAATGCAATAAAAATATTTTAACATAATTCCGCAGTTTCAATAATAATTGGTGTTTGTTTTGGACCTAAATTATTCAATAATGCTCACCAAAATTGACATGAATAAAGTTTTCGTCAACAAAAATAGTTATATTGTAGTACGTAGTCTATGTTGTATATAAAGTTTTCAGAATGTTCATGAATAAACTTAAAATATTTTATTTCAAAGTATCTTGTTTAATAACAAATCTTTCACACAGACTTGAAATTACGAAACATTCTCGAACTTCAATGTAATAACAGCACTATCAGTTAGAATTTTGTTGCCCACCTTAGTGGAAGATATCAAAAAAAAAATTATGCCATGTAGGAAATTCAAAGCAATGAGGTGTTTGGGAATAAATGCGTTGGTGATCTTTGGATTTTCGCGTTTTTGAATTATATTCGTTAGTTTTTAGTTGTTTTTCGGAAATTTAAATATAAGTCAATGATCACTTTGTCTTCCTATGAGTTTTGGTTTAATTACAGTAATCAAGAATTAGTGTAGAAATAAATGTGGTAGACTAGGCTAAAATTCTTTACCGGTACTTTAAAAAAACAGATTGTTGAATGGTATGAATTAGAATATTAGTTTGAAACAAATACCCCATTTTACAGGCAACAACTCGCAAAACCGCTCATAAAATAAGCACCGAAAATTTTAAAATAGTAAAGTATAGGAACAATTTTCCGGGGTCAAAGGTTGGGGAAAGGTCCATCCAGTGAAGCGTTCTGGCCAGATTATTTTACTCCGGCCGTATTTTGCCGACCACTGGGATACACAACCCTTTTGCGTGTGATAATCACCCACGTGATTCAAACCAAGGAAAGCACGCTGAGTATACAGTAATCAAGTTCACGATGCGCTGAACAAAAACAGGTTTCGCAAAATCGCCCCCCTATCGCCTTTTCGCCCCCCCTCTGTATCGTTTTCACCCACCGGGGCGCGATATTGCCCACATTGGGAATCACTAGAATAGATGACTATTGAATGAATTCATCTTATAAATGAGATGAACTCAACTCGAAGAAGAGTACGTATAAGGTAATGGGGTATGTCAGAAATCAGGAAACACTTTTAAATTAAAGACTTGATTATATTTTCTAATTGCTTACGCCTGAATATGCTGTTTCTATAATATTTTATGTTCTTTTGCATATACTCCATGAAGTAGAGAAATTAAATTAATTTTTCCAATTGTTGAAAACAGTCGAATATTTTTCAAACATGAGACAAGTAAGTTGATGCACAGTGAAAAAAATTCAGGTTCGATGTAGCGTTTAAATTTTTGCTTAAGAGCTACTGTCATGTATTGGAATATGTAAACATTTACTACTAAATATCAAACAAAGTATTTTATGTGTTAGAACTTTATTTGTCATTGAACAAGAAATATTACATACATATAATAGGTATTAATCAATGATAAAAAAGATATACGTCGCATTCCCAATATTTTAACATTTTTCTAAAATTTGTTTGTTGGAAATATAAATTCGTGAAACAATTTTATCTAATATAATTCCATGCTTTATTGACTTATACAAAGTTGATCAGTGTAAATCTGTTTATTCAACCTTACGTGATACAATAAATAAAATGATGCAACTTCCTTATTCATTGAAAATGTTATCTATATACACTACAAAAGCTCAACATAAAACGAATTATATATTAACTATCATTATAAAGGAAACAATTTAATGACTCAGCTATTATAATCTACTGCAGAATAAAGACTAGGTATAAAAAAAATATTGCTATATACATAAATTACCCGTTGCTTCTTTTGATAAAAGGATATGAATTTCGAAATACAGGTGTGTAAAAAATATATTTTCCCTGGAAAACACTTGGCAGAACAATTCAGGCGCCATTTTGCTTGATGAAAACTTCATTTAGCGTCATCGCCTTACCATGAAATTTATCTAGTATAAAAATCCTTTTACTAAATATTGCTGTATATTTGCCTGATATAAATCTTTCTCCATTCAGAAGAATCAAGTCATACTTCTCAGTAAATGTGTCAAAATAGAATATTTTTTTGCAAATTTATGTTAAGGTATAAAAAAAGTGATTATCGCATATTAGATTATTTGACTTTGGTGTCACTTAAATAAAATGTAATATCGTGTTGATAATTTTACATTTAAAAAACAAAAGTCACGAAAACGACTTTTTACATTTCTTTGAAGTTCGACAGTTATTGACAGGTCCCTAAATATATCTCTTTTTTGTGGTAGTCTTTGTAGGAAAACATGTTGGAAACACATCAGTTCTATTTTGAACTTATTTTGAGTATTTTAGTTCCTCTTCTACATGCTGCAACTCTACAATGTTTGCACAAGATCTTTCCTGAAAGTATTTTAGAAATAATGTAAAATAATTATAAACCAAAAATGATCCTAGCACAAGTCTAACCGGAAAGTCTTGCATGAACTACTACTCTACAAGTTCCAGTCTACTTACAAATCGAAATATACAGGAAATAATTATCTCGAACTAATACGACAGAAAATTTCCTACCTTTTGCATACAGGAAAGTACTGCAGTCGTAAGATCCACAAAAATGTTTGCGACAAGCATGTCTGAACCATTTAGGATATGCTTGTCTTTTCCTAGGCAAACTTCTCCTTTGTCTTGTTGAACTATCATCATTTTCGATGTAAGTTTTTTCGGGGTTTTCCAGCTGAAAAAAGAATGTGAAAATTTTCGTCAAACACGTGGTTTTTTATTAAGGTAGAATTTTAGAGAAATTTTATTTTTGGTACATTTATACTATAAAAAAGGAACTCGAATTTTTTATCTTACAGCAGTACTGGATATATTTCATATTTTCTATTCATTTCATTGAAGTTATAAGTTAAATAACCGCCCGGAATTAGAAGTAAGGTTTCAATAAACTTCTTTGCAATGCGTTGTATGTGGATGCTGTTAGCAAAGTTTAGCATTTTATAATAGAAATTTTCAAAACTGATACTATTTTTCAAAGTCAGATCGTACAAATGTTTTTTTTTAATTGATATTTTTTTCTATTCAGATTGAAAATTTTAAGCTAAGAAGTTTTCTACAAATGTCCTTAAACAATTTATATCATGCCTAAACATTAACATTTAGATCAACTATACTAGTCATAGATTTGCCTAAGAGGTGCCTTTAAAATTAGGACGTGGTGGATTTTAAATTTAATCTGATTTAAAGTTTGAATTTGTGGAAATGTTGCAAAATTTAACATGATCTACTTGAAATATTATATGTCCTGAATGACGTTTTATATTATTTTAATATATTTAAATTGGGAGGATAAATAGAAAAAATAAAAATGGAGATTTGCAACTCATTTAAAAACAACTTACCTTTTCAGCAAAGTTCGACATTCGATCAATGACAAAATATTGCTCGGTTTCGTCTTCAGGATATATTTCTTCCTCAAATGCAAAATCTTTTTTTTCGTTAATCACTGAAATTATAGAAATATATTTTAGCTATATTCACATATACTAACCAATATATCAAGTTAAAATTAATATAATTATTTTGCTTTCATATATATGATATTTCAAAATTTTCTCTCATTCAGTAACAAATGTAAGAAGTCAGAATTTGCAAAAAAGTGTCTACATATGATATATATACATATACGTCTATGCAATATAATAACAATGAACAAACTTTATTTATAAGAATATTATACAGACCTTGTTCACCTCCATTTGTTAAACTTTCATAATTTTCATCATATACATTGCCTCTCACCGTACAGAATTGTCCTAACAAAGCGAGCAATACTGCCAGAAAAATAACTTTTCCAGTTTGTACTTCAAAAACCATTTTGTCTGATTTTTTATAATTAGATTATCTCTAAAAATGAGAACGAATATTATTTTTTGGTTAAAAAAATCATTTTGAAGTAGAAATAGTTTCAAATAATCATAAAATTGAATTGAATTTTACAATTGCGAGTATCGGTATTTATAACTAGTTTTGAATATAAATGCTATTTTTTTGTTTATAATTGGTACTCTACATCAAATACAGCAGCCCTAAATACAATTTACAACACAACTTACTATAAAGTAGAATAGCGAAGGAAAACTTGAAGCGCTTATCGGATGAACAACGAATTTTTTTCGTTACGTGACATTGCGCAACTCAGGATCTTCAACGGATTATTGCTTGAAGAACAAAATGGCGAATGAAGCTGAGATTACCAAAAACGTAATGGCGTAACAGTATTTTTCCATTCTGACATCAAAGTGATAATCTAATCACAAATGTTAGAATGGTTATAATAAGGTTACATCAAATAAATGTCAAACACAAGCGCTGAATATACTTTCTGTATCATCCTAACGTCTATATTTAACATAGCGATATTACTAACAATTTTCCAATAATGTAGGGTTAATAATTTATATATATTATCAATACATAGTAAATAGAATCAATATTTCACAATTATTGAATGTAACTGTTTATTCTAGCAGAACGAATTCTATAAGACCATATTATGTGTACGTTATGTCAATTTTCCAAACCATTGCGTAAATCCGCTTTTGACTTTTGTTCTAATTTTATGGTCGACTTGTTTTGTCACGTGATCTCATCTTTGTCGAGCTTATGATTTACCGAAAACATCAGTTAGTCACCTGATATATATTCGCTAAAGGTCGTTACTTTCGGAACAGATTTATTTATGTTTTGTCGAAACTTTCGTATAAATATTATGAGATTGAATATTTTAGCTGGAAATATAAACAATTTCTTTTCTTGGTATAAAAATGAACTGTATAACAGTTCAATAGAAACCAAGTCGTTGACTATATGTTACACAATTGCGCGGTATCCAATCCCGAAAACTGTAAAATTCAATTGATGATGTAACAAATATTAGTCGCTTTAATTGTACATACAAACATCGGGCTAACTGCCAATCCAAGCTACAAATAATTGTTAGTTACTCAATGGGTTTGGCACGTAATTTCATATTTTCAGTCCCTGATTTATCTCGCTTGGTTGAGCATGGAAATTTGAAAACAAATAAATAAGGGTCCGTTGCTAAATGACATTAAATACTTTCGAAACTTTTATTACTTTCAGTTATTATTACTCACAAAACTAGCAACGGTTTTTATTTGAGAATTAGGTTTCTTAATTTTAGGATTACCAATTTCGATGTACATATGCAATCATTGTGTTATGTTACCCATTCTCATTTCGCGGCGAAAGTATCCGATAACTAAGACGAAAAATACGCTTGTTTGTCAGAATTATAAAACTAAGTAGTTTACGTTCTAACTTTCATATCCAGTTAATCCTAGTACAAAAGCTTATTATTTCGCGGTGTTACTGCACATATATTGAAATTTGCTAGTTTTTCGAAAAGTCAAGTTGCTCTGCAAAATATTCGAATGATGCGTACTTTCGCCATTATATATACCCAAAATATTGTCGAAAGCCCCCAAAATAATCCCGATAAGCGCTCAAATAGATTCTCTCTCGTAACTATGTTTGATCAAGGAATGTATAATATAACTGTATACAACCTATCAACGAATAGTCTATTGATAATGCATGAGAATGTTCGAATGAGTATACTTTCGCTGTTATATATATACTCAACATATTGCCGGAAGTCCCCAAATTGCCCCCGATATGCGCTCAAATAGATTCTATCTCGTGACTATTTTTTTTATCAAGGATGTATAACAAACCTGTATACAACCTATCAACGAATAGTCAGTCTATTGATATTGCATTCGAATGTTCCAATGAGTATTCTTTCGCCGTTAATATATACCCAAAATCTAGCCGAAAGCCCCCATAATGCCCCCGATAAGCGCTCAAATAAGTTTTATCTCGTGACGATTTTTTTAGCATACACCTGTATACAACAACTCAACAAAAAGTCAATTGATATTCATTTATTACTTTTTTTTTTCCATAAATTATAATTGTACGTTTTTATGTTTGTAGAAAAAAATCGAATGTTTCACGCAAAAAAAGACGTTGCTCATATAGATTAGAAGTGCTAACATGGTATATTATTTTTTTGAAATTTTACTGTATTTAATATATATAAATGGTTATTTAATTGTAGAGACAGGCGGTTACACAACTGCAAATATTGTGATAACAAAACGACATAACTCTACAGGATTTTGGATTTGAGAACACTGTCTATAGTTCTCATTCACCTCGAACATGTAGCCATAACTATACTTTCGACAATGAAGACATGTTTTATCAAATGCTATTTTGCAGTGCGTGAAGTATATAAATTGTAAACTTCAATGTAAAAAAAGGAAAATAATCCGAAAGCTATAAAATATCGCTGAGGACATGCATGGCTTTCGTCATTTATAATTCCAATATTTGTTATGTTATGGTTACGCATATTCAATCCAAAATATGCCAATTAGAAAAAGCAATCGATATACACAAGAATCAAGTACTATTTATGAAAAACGTAATCTTTCTGATTATGTGTTTACAGTTTAACCCGGCAACTTTCGACTTCAACGTTTTAAGATGAAGAATCTATTAAATCATTTTGATAACAATTAAGTTTGTATTTGTGTTATATCCAAGCTGAATCTTTGATTTACTTATTATTTGTTACCGTTATGGATAAAAAATGCTACATAATACCACAAAATCGAATAATTTTTTAAATGCAAAAATTTTGAAATCGTTTTGGAAAGCAAGTATATTAGAAACGTGAAAATGTTGAGCACGATAGAAGTTGGGACATGCCGAACAGATACAATGACCAGTTGTTTAAAATTGGGAAAGTCAAAGATATTTGCATTTTGCAAACTTGCATCGATCAAATGGGGGCATAAAAAGTACCGAAAAGAGATCTCATATTTTGATAAAATTCGCGTTGCCGCGCATGAGTGAAACGGCGATGAAATTTCCCGAGTTGTAGTTCATTTTCACAAAACATTTAGATTTGCCAACACGACACGCAACCTCAAATATACTAATTATGATAAAAAAAAAATTACGGGTAGAAAATAAAAAACATTCGACACAATGCCATAACTCATTTATGTGTTACATTTTTTTTTTAAATTGTTATTTGTGGGTGACACAATGCATTTATACTCACTGATTTTTTGGATACCGACGTTGGTACAATAGTGTGTTACTTTAAGGACATTTTTCAATATACATATTTGAAAATCAACATTATTAGATTTGCTTGGCCTCCGCGTAACTCAGTTTATAGACAAATATGGAAATCACCAAAATAATTATAGTCAGTCGGTGAGGAAGATGCAATACAATTTCACTCTATGTCTTCTTACAAGGCTCTTTACAAACGCCCATAGTTAGGAAAATGATGATTGGAATATTCAAAACATTTTTATAAAATATATCTTTGTGCGTATCGGTGACTTACACAAGCATTCTTTGGAGTGAAGATGTAAAATCGCTTCATCAGAAAGATAAATCGCGTACGTAATTTGGTCCATGGATAAACTGGTAGATAAAATTTAGCAAACAAACATAAAAAGGTTTAAATGAGTTTTCATTATAAGTTAGTACCCTTGGTAACAACTATGAAATCCTGATCAGATATTTGTTTCACTTTTTAGCGTGATAATAATAGCGCAAGTGACGTCATCACGTTCGTCAATGACCTCGCGCAACCTCAGTGAAATGTATTTTTGTTGTAAAAGGATATGGAAATATACCACTTTCATCAATATTATAATACCAGGAAATAAAAAAAAATCAAAATAGATTGCAAAAATTCTGTATTTTTCTAACCACACATTCGACTATTTATTTGGTAAGAACACATTTGTATAGCGGTGAGCAATCAGAATGGTTTATTTTTAGGTCTGGGAATTGCTAAAATTAAATTCATTTACCAAAATTAAAACGCAAATTACTTGCGTAATCTATATAAATAGAATTTAATAAGTTACATTTAGGGAACTTGATAAAGTGATTAGGTAATGGCTCCGTACATTTTAATGCGTCTGTCCCAAGGTTCTTTTGTTTGCCACAAGGTGTGACGTAAATATGTGGAAATTGCATCCTTTATCTCTAAGGCATAGGTTTTTCAAGTGCTCCATGCGGAGCCCCAGGGCCCCACGAGAGAAACCTAGGGACTCTAATAGCTATTCGTTTACTTATTAGAATACCGCCTTGGCTAATTTTGTAACTGTCCAAAGGAGCAATAACAGCATTAACAAAATTAGGCAATGGTAGCTTCGAAATGTGGATACAGTGCGGTGATTCAAATATGACATTATCAATAAATTCCAATAGATTATTTTCATTTTTATAAATTTATTGTGGGGCTTTAAAATAATGGTTTACCTGTTCAGGGCAATATAACACCAAATGTTTCAGAACCCTTGGTCTAAGTAAGGTATACTACAATGTCCCTCAAAAAATTTCCTTTCATTTAACATTTGTCATTTGACACAAAAAATGACCAAACTCAATTAATATTTCGAAACATAATGAAACTTATTTTATATCCCTGTGTAGAGGGTTTGAGTACATTGTCTTTTCTAATATAATAATTATAACATATTTTATTCATTGATGTACTTCATTTACCGCAAACAAGCACGCACTACTGACTTTGAAGATGCGTAATATCTGGTGGTGGAAATGTTTGTATTGAAGCGAAAGATACCAGTTAACAATTTGGCAATTTCACAGTTCCGTAAAATGATATTGCGTCCCTTAGAAAACAGTTGTAATTTTACAAAAACATTTTAACACAAATTTTAAATTCCCCGAAATTCTGAAAACTATTTTGTACGCAATAACTATGCAATATCCAAACGTTATCACGACCAAAATAAGTTCTGTGTCTTCAAATGACCTTTCAATTCTTCATAATTTAACTGTGTATTCTAGATAGTGGGTATGAAGAAGTTTGGTATTGTAAAGATATAGTTACTCGTCGCTAAAGATGGAAAATACCGCTGGTATTCGTAACGTTGGGCAATATGTATGAAATATCCCATTTAAGATTGTGAAATCGTAGTCCATCATTGGGCTTTTAGTCGTGTGTCACATGAAGAACGATTCTTCACCCGACACGAATGAAGCGCGTTCATAAATTCCGCCAAAAATTTTTTGCTTTATAATTGTCATAATGAGACACGTACGATGGTTGGGTACCCATTGTGTAAGTTTCCAGTTTCGCCAGCGTCATAATTCTTCACGAGATTTGTATGGGACGGCGCGCCTGAGTTCCCCATACAAAATTGCGTTATAATTGCGACCGACCTTTGTCTGGGTTCTTTAATTTTAGATTGATAATATTCAATCACGGGTCTGGAGTAGAGATGTACCGATACCACTTTTTTCGCCGATACCGATACCGATCCGATACCAGCTAAAAACGCCGATACCGATACCGATACGCCGATACTACAAAAAGGCCGATACTACCGATATTCCGATACCGATACTATGTAAATATTACCTAATTAGGTGTGCTGTGTAGGGCAGACGGGTTAAAACAATGGTCTTTGAGCGTTGTTCATAGCACACATTATTTCAGATCGAAAAAGAGATCTATCACATAATATGAAATTGATGTTTGGCATCCAGATGCTTTAACTGATTAAGATACACGCTAGTAATCTCGGTGTTCAATTAGAAAAATCCTGAGCCGGGATGTCCACTGTCCACTAAAAACAGGTGAATCCTATTCCCTCGCGGGGATGGGGACAAGTATGGCTCATAGCTCACGATCTCTCCAGACAAAAAATAAATTGAAAAGTAGTATTCCAACTTATCTTTCAAAACATTCTGGACCAAATCAAAAAGGTAAATATATCGGAAATATCGGCCTTAATCTAACCGATACCGATACATGGCCGATACCGAAATAATGACCGATATTGCCGATACCGATACCCGATACCGATACATCGGTACATCTCTAGTCTGGAGTCGTATAATTTCCTTTGCTATTTAAGTTGAATGAGGTCATAAACCATTGTCTGGAAATGAATTTCCAACTACGATTCGTATAATAATAATATATACTGATGACCCAGCAGCCTTTATTTAAACAGACAGCAGATAACAATAATAATTTATAAACGATTTAGGTATTCTTAAAAATAAAATATGCAAATATACGGCATTTTAGTTACTTTTAAATAAATATTTGAAATCTGAAAGTCTAAAAAAGCCCACAAATTTATTCCTATTTTTAACGGAGGTATCTCTCTTGAAACCCTGCTATTGCATCCGAGTTATCTGATCATTGCCCAACCAAAAGTGAACGAGTTTGTGCCAATGATAAAGTGCATGGCTATTTCGGGCCTTTAATGGTTCATGTAAGATATTACTACAAGGTGATTATTCATCTTATAAAGTAATTCGCCTAAAACGGGTAATCGGTAGTTAAATGGAATTCCGGGTTAATAAGACAATACTAACAGGAAAAGTATAAACGATTGTGTGAAGCAAGTCGCCATTCTAATAAGGGACCTAACGTTTTAGTATGACACTACTTATCGTATTCATTAATTCTTATACGTGTTAACTCCTGAAGTAGAATATTCACTTCCCCGATACGCATGGACCGTGCAACAATCAAATTGCAGTTAAAAAGAAATTGGAATGAAGTTTAAAAGTTGTTATTTATCTTATGTAATTTGAAGATTGAAGGCGCATTTATAATAAAGAAATTGTGAATAATTTGTAATCAATGTAACGACTATTTTTAAAAGTGAAATATGAACTGTCTATGGCTATGCTGACTTAATGAACTGAATTTTACGCGGCGCTTTAAGGTCTTCGAATTTAGTGACACCCGTAACAATCCAATGAAATGAACCGAATGAATATTTTAATCAAACTGGTCAATTTTTGTTGAAACACATTTTACCTTCAAAGGTGATTTCATGAACCGTTGCTAAAGTTCACATAGTATTTGGCCACCTTAACAAATAGTCTCTTTGTTAGGCAGTGAAATAGGATATACCTTATACTTATTTATATGTGCTGTTGGGGATATTTATTTCGACAAGGTTCCATGACTCAGCATAACTTTGAATAGTTTGAAAATTCCTGTTCGGCGCTACATAATAAGGTAATCGTTCAGATGTGCATGACTTGTTGCAAAATGGGGGTTTTCAATGCTTGCAAGAGTTATATGTCTGATGATGCGAGGCCAGTATGAGGGACATTTACCATTTCCTCTGTTTCCCAGCATAACCTTAATTTCTGCTCATATGTACAAGTAATTCAAAAACTCAATAGTAATATTATCAAATATAAAATCAATAACCAATGGTCGGTTAAGGCTTTTTTCACCATACACGAAAAACAAATAATTCTGATAGACGACCAAACGAGAGGCCGTTGAAACTATTTAACCAAGTCTTCTTATCGGTTTCTGCCTCTCCGGAATAAATATGGAAATCATATCCTAATCGGAAGCATTTGCAAAGATTTGCCCTCAAACTGAAATTAAAATGAAATTCAGGCTGATTGTCAGCGACATCTGGCGGAATGGTCCAAAAAAGAAATTCAGGTATCAAAAACATGACGACTGCCCATAATACAATTTTATTAACAACAAAAGTAAAATGATTGATACCGAAAAACGTTGAGAGAAAGAGCAAATTCCAGTGGGTTTTACTACCTACTGAATAGAGCGCAGAAGAGCGCAGTGGAGCGCAGAAGAGCGCAGAAGAGAGGGAAAGAGCGCGATACAGCGTAGAAGAGATGGACATTTTTCTTTCATTATTTATTAGCGTCCGTTAAATTTTAAACAACTTGATGGGAAACAGTATACAGTGGTAGGGAATGATCACGAGTTTATATCAGTAATCTTCAACATCTTTAAATATCCAAACATGACGCACCCTAACCTGGTACACATACTGTGTTCAGGTTGAGCGTCATCTTGGTGCACATACTTCATGACGCACTCTAATCTGGTACACATACTGTGTTCAGGTTGAGCGTCATCTTGGTGCACATACTTCATGACGCACCCTAACCTGGTACACATACTGTTTTCAGGTTGTGCGCCATCTTGGTGCACATACTTCATGACGCACTCTAACCTGGTACACATACTGTGTTCAGGTTGTGCGCCATCTTGGTGCACATACTTCATGAGGCACCCTAACCTGGTACACATACTGTGTTCAGGTTGTGCGCCATCTTGGTGCACATACTTCATGACGCACTCTAACCTGGTACACATACTGTGTTAAGGTTGTGCGCCATCTTGGTGCACATACTTCATGACGCACTCTAACCTGGTACACATACTGTGTTCAGGCTGTGTGCCATCTTGGTGCACATACTTCTGGAGTTCCAAAATTTCTTTGATTGGTGGGTTCAAAGTGACTATAAATCACTATAGTCACTTTGGGTGTGCTCATATTACGTCATGTTGAGTTATTTAAAGATGTTGAAGATTACTGATATGAACTCGTGATCATTCTCTACTACTGCATGCTGTTTTCCATCAAATTGCGGACGCTAATAAATAATGAAAGAAAAATGATTCCATTTCTTCTGCGCTGTTTCCCTCTCCTCTGTGCTGTTTCGCGCTCTTCTGCGCTCTTCGCGCTCTATTCAGAAAAGTAGTAAGACCGAATTCCAGTTGCTTGTTAGCGTCATCTTCCGGAATGCCTGAAAAAGAGACTATTATGATAAAGCTGAAGCCCTGAAAAATATAACATAAACGATATCAATTTTATGGATAATGTTAGATGGACTCAATAAAACATTATCAGTGTCCTTGATGTCATTTATTTTTTATTTAATTATGATTTGTGATTGTTCAATGAGTTTTTCAACATTTCAACATATGAAATTTCGTACGTTCTGTTGACTACTTGACTATAACAATTTGTCCCGGGAATAAAAATCTTATAAAAGAAGCAAGTTTATTATAAATAATTTATTTACATTGCATATATTTATTATTTCTTTAAAATGCGCCTCCTAAAAAATTACTTTTATCAGTAGAAGTATAAACTATTCCATTTCCTGTGCGCAATCGCGAAATCGTATTGCCACTTTTTTGACTCAAACAGCATTCTGTTCAAGAGCAGGGATCTTAAACGCGGGTAAATTCATACCTTAAAAATGTTGCATCGATTGGTCTTCAATTTTGCAAAAAAATAATTCACTCTTTTAACTACTACACAAATATGTTATATGGAGTCGTTAAGTACATACTAGATCTCAACATTTTTGTTATTGCAACGTTTTCTGTTGTGTAACAAATGGGGTTAAACTCTCGCTACATCGAAGAAAGTCTGTTTGCTATATAGGAACATGGTATTGCGACTGGTAATGTGAGGTATTCTACATTGGATTCCTTTTTCAAAACCCTTTTCGGCCAATAAGGTATTGCAGGTATTTGTAGAAGTGAACTTTTAAACATGGAATAATTTATAGTTCGAGATTTACAGAAAGGGAAATCAGAGAATAACGGTTTATTTCTTCTAAGTTAAGAGTTTTTGCGACAAAATATATCATAATGAAGCATTGTACATTGGAAGAAACTAATAAATAATAGACTTCGACGCAAGCTTGTATCCTGCATGGCCATACCATGTTTAGCATTAGAGTGTATTGGTATATATCCAAGAGTTTAATAAGTTGGCATAAACTATATTTGTTGGGCCTGGCGCTCAACTTATCTACTTGACAACGCAAGAAAAACATGAACAGTAATCAGTTTGTAGCAACACAGGTGCATCAAACGAAACAATGTTATTATATCGTTACAAACTATTACTATGCATGTTGATATAATGTCGCATCACGATGAATTCTTGATCATTGAAATGCCTTCGAACAAGCAAAGTATATTAGTCACAGGTGGCCAGAATGTGGCAATTGTATAAATAATAAACTTTTTCTTATTCGACGTGGTAAAAACGGAGATGCATGGTTGATATTCTATCGCCAGATGTGGAAAATCACATATATTGTATTAAAATTGTATTTTTATTCGAAACGATATTGTTAAACACACATAAACTGAAAAAACAAAACGCATTTTGTTTATTAATATTATCAATTGTTGAAAACTTCAAATATACAGAAGTTATACTATTATTTGTCTTGAATAAAAAATTTTTTAAATCCAGCCTTAGTGTGATTGTCTTTGTCATTTTTCTGGTTAATAGCCCAGATCCAGAGAAGAATTATAAAATATAACAGCGATAGCACTAATTCACATCTTGCTTCTGTTTTATTTAAATAATAATACAAATGTGAAACCTGATGATTTTATCGTGATTTAAAACGGAACAAAATCCTGGTAAAACTATATTCAATTTAATATGTTGCAATAATAGTAATAGTAAATATTATCTGTGTTGTTCTACATGAATATGTTGAATTACACATAATTTTAAGGTTATTTTGGGAAATTGGAAATAATTAATATCATATTGTCTATGATCCAAGTTTTATTTTCGCAACGAAACAGTAAAGATTACAATGTTAGCGAAGAATAAGTTGACTTAGCTCCCGAAATTTGTTGCGATATTCCGACTAAAGTAACAATTCGAGACACAAGTAGGTGCAGCAGGTGTTCTGTCGGATTGAGTACCCAACACCAATGCAAACAGCATCTGCTTAGAGATATAACATGGCACGTAACCGTACATTTGCGTCATTTGAAAGAAGATCTTCAAGTTGACTGGAATGCGAAGATCTTCGTTCGGTAAGTGTTGAAATCAATTTTTATATTTAAAATAGGGTGTGGTCTCTATAGTGCAGGAGTGCAATTTGGAGAAATATTATTTCGTTGGTAGAATCTAACAAAGTGCAACTTGACATAGTGCTGAATTAAGTAATCTATGTATGCATTTTCCTAAGATGATAATTGAAAGTAATTAGAGATTATTTGAGTTAATTTGTACGTCAAGCATATCAAATTTAAATCTTGATATGATCACAAATTTGAGAATAATTTTAGAAGATAGAGCCTAAATAAATATATCGTTTGTCGATAACATACAGTGCATATATATTGAGTCAAACTAAATTAAAATGGACATCAAAAAGGGCAATAAAATCTAACCGAGTATGATAAACCTGGCGGTTACAATTGATTGCGCAATTTTTGTGACTCGATTTATCCCTAAGTACTTAACTACCTGTCTGAAATTTGGGTCACAATTATTCTCTCACTTTAAATCTCTAACCGAACCTATTGTGAGTAATTCAAGAACCGATATACGTGGGCTACATAATAACGACCATTTAAAAGAAGGTTACTCTATACCCCATGCATGATAAAGAGCAATTATTTCTGTCCAAAATAAAGGCACAGTTACGCGTCGGTAACAATGGGGAGATATGGTCTACCGCACTTGTTCATTTTGTAGTTTCGTCCCCAAAATAAAACGGGTTATTTTACATACGTCAGATCAGGCGACAGAAGGTAATTTCGAATGGTGTGAGAATCACAAGACAAAAAAAATCTTGCGATTACGACAAGAATATACTATGAACAATGAGGTAAGACAAATTTTATGTTTTATTAGAAATAAATTGCTCTCATATGCAAAAATGCAAATATTTTATAAAAACATTTAAGAATAGAAATCTGAATGTGGTTACTATTAAAACGATTAATTTGCATGATTGTTGTATTTTTGGTGTCAGTTAAAAATTGGTTAAATTGGTCAATTGCGGATCCAAAATTTGTTATAACAAACATAATATAATTTGACGCACATCGGATAAAAAAAACTTTTTCCTGTCCATATGAGAAATTGACTTGATCAGAAACACATAAGAAGTAGATGGCTTAGCTAAGCTCATAACGGAATATATAAATTTCCCGTTTATGTACAGGGCATAGCCAACAGCAATGGGCTAATAATTTATAGTGATACAATATAAATTTCAATTTGTTTATCTGATTAGTATGTCCGAACAAAATTATAACTAAATATTTTATTTTCTAAGATTTAATTTGGTATTAATTTCCGTAACAAATTTATAAAGTGAAATTTAAATGGGTATATGATTACACGCAAGAATGAGTAAAGTGGATCAGTTTTGATTTGAGTTGTAATCACAGTTGTTGCTAATTAGGGTCGATATACAAAATACAATACTTCCATGTCATTTTCCTCAAGTACTGTTGTGTAAACAAAAGATTAGTTCATAAGTGAGGATATCCTGAGCAACAATATCGTCGGAGTGGTTTAAGATAAACGTAGAACGATAATTTTAAATTTCCCCTCACTACGGTGCCAAAAGGCAATGTCGAAAAATCGCAGCTGTTCTTACTAGTTTAGTAAAATTTTATCTTTATTCAGAAAAAGAACTTGATAAATATAGACGAATCGAAAGGGCATCGACATTGAACATACACCGAATTGTATAAGTGGAATGAGGATAGAACAAAGAAGGTATTTTTATATTTTATTCTGAATAAATTGTATGACAATATAATATTTGACGAGGACATTGCGCTAATTTATATGATTGCTGATGGCTATGGGGCAAAGGACATTTGTTACTTTTGTTTTTGCATCCAAAGTCTCTTTTATGGACTATAAAACGATCAAATTATCTGTTCTTTTTATCGGAAAATTGTTTTGCGTCTTGTATAATTGCTGAAATCAAACTTACGGAAGAGGTATCTAACATGAATTAATTTTTAAACGTTTTCAATTCCATGGATTTTGCGGATGAAAAATGAACTTTGTTTCAAGTAAATTTAGATTTTTTTTAAATGTTTTTCATTGAGTCATTGCAATTAACTGAAGCGGTTTAGTGAATACCATAATTCATATCTTCAAATTGGTCTAGAATTCTTCAACAGTGACTTATTTTAAACATGAACATTTACGTCAGACGTTAGATCGGAAAGAAACTTGATTTAGCCTGAAAGAGTGAATCACATACAAACCGTGAAAAACTATTGAAATTACATCAGTCACAAAGCGAAATTCGAAGTTTTATTTGAAAACAATGTTTTCAAAATTTGGTGTGTAATCGTGAAATGGAGAAATTAGATTGATCTTAATAAGCTACATCAATTGTGTAGAATCCAAGTCCTATTTCTGATCAGAAGCTAAAATTTACAGATGCTATTGAAATACAGGATACAGGACAAATGAAAAAGGAATGATGCTCATATTGTTGCACGCCAATGAATAAGTGGTGAGCTTTTATTGAGTATTGAAAATATTAAAACTTCGGAACAAACAGTTAGCTTTGTATTATTACCTTTCGATTAGAAGTTGGAAGCTTTAAGGCCAGGTGATGTTTTGGCTGCTTTTACAACCTGATTTGGAATTGAATTTCAATACGGTTCATTGAAAATCAGTTTCTTTTCCCCAAATTTGCGACTCAGTGAGATCATTCACTCGAAAGTGATACAGTAGAATTTTGAGTGAAATTTTGTGGCAACATGTCTTATAAGATTCTAAACAACACCAATGAAAGAAAATCAGCTTGAGTTTATAATATGTGCGATAGCTAAAAAAAACTAGTGATCATTTTGATTATCCAAATTTTTTTTGTCGTGTCTGTTTCGGATTCTATTTTGACGCGTCCAAATTAACACAACAAATTACTCCTTGAAAGAATATATCTATACACTTCAGCTACGCTGATTAAAGACGTTTATGATTTACGGATGTAAATGAAATGACTACAGCTTGTTTTTCTATGCATTTAACCTGCTTGACCAAACTGACCAACCATAACATTAAAATTAAGAAAAAAAGTATGTTCAACTTGCTCCGAGTTGTAACCCTGTAATTTCTATGAGTTATCTACAATAATAAATTATTTGAGTAATAATAATAGATCAAAGATAACATTTCAATTATTATTAAATTTGACTATTCGGTTTCAGATTGATTTTAATTCTAGCTTCAACTCCTATATAGTGATATAGAATCAACATGGCATTGTAGAATTGCGACATTAGGATTAGTATTTTTTTCAGGTGTTTTAAAATTTGTAAATGTATATCTGCCAAAAATTTAGATTTCTTTAAACATCTTAAATTCTGTTTAAAATTTCTATGGATCCAAGCGGAACGAGAAACAAGTGAAGCGCACTAACGTCCATGTAATACAATAGTCTGTCGATGTAATATGACCCCATGCCTATCAAAACTGCCTTTTCCAGAAAAAGTATGAAATTCTAAGTTATGACATCTTGATCGAACCTATGCTTCATATTCCTTTAAATTTGAGATTTTTTATAATGTGTTGTGGAACTTTCACTATTTACAAGGCCCTGGACACTGATAGATATACAGCTATAATTTTCACCTGTTTTAACATGGTCTACCATGTAGGTTGAATCGGAACTAATTTAGGTTGAGACAATTTTATTTCCTTATCAATATTGAGTTTGTTTGTCAATATAGGCGTTGGCGAACAGTGTTAGTACAAAATCCAGCCAAAATTATTTAGTTAACTTGCTCTGATTTCAAAATGGAATGTTTTTTTTATAGATTAATAGAACATAGGTTTTCACTAATATACCTGATAAGCATTTTGCATCTTATTCGTAAAACAACGCAGGCGAAATTTATTATTATTAAAACTTATAACTGAGATGAACCGAATAGCCTACACAATTTTCATTTTGGATAAACGTTAATAACATTTTGTATTGCAGGAGTAACGCCGGGATCAGTTACAAAGAAATAAAATGCACGAAAACCTTCAATAAGTAAGCAAATAAAATTGATAAAATTTGAAATTAATTTATAATATACCTTCATGTACCAAGTGCAGCTTCTGACAATAACATCTCTTAAAAATTTCAAACTAATGTGTTTGTTGACTATTAATTAACAACAGAAAAAATTATTTTTTCTTGTGAATTTGATAACTTCTACTTGTTGGCATTAATTCGCTTTCACTGATTATTCAGTTTGTTAAGCTTTCTGAATTTCGTTATTTTAATTTAATTCTTTTACCTGCATGCATGAATTCTGTAATGATGAATCTTATTCACAGCTGAGAACTAAATTTAATGATTGATTATTAAGACTGAGCTGAGCGGAGTTTACAACTAAATCAAACATTAATTTATTTTATTTAAGTTAAGACTTCGTTCTAAAACTTTTCTGCTATTTTTTTTTATTTTCGAGAAGACTGCCATCAAGACTGTTTGAAAAAGGTAAATTAAACGCAAATTGGTGAAGTAGATATGTTGCCAATCGTGAAATTAGATATATATATGAACCCACGCAAAATAAGTAAATAATTCAAAATTTTAAAATCGTTTTATATAGAATGAGAAAGATTGGCAACAATATTGGGTGACGGGAAATAGTTAGTAATGATGACAACGTTACTGAGCAGATTCTGAAACTTTCTGTGATAACAAACCAACGCTTAGTCTGAGCTTTGTTTAATCAAAATAACATTATCACTAGTAAAAAAAAAAACTTTTTCAATGTATACAAGTATGAATTTATAACAGCTGTTTGAACAATTAAAGTAAAATGTTGCCAATATATGAAGTAATAATAATTAAATTCTAGATAATTCTTAAATTTCAGTAAATATTTGCCTGTCAAATATTTGCTTTTAATTTTTACATTTTAGTGCAGAGGTGTGCAACAAGCGGGTGGCGGCCCTCAACCCGGCCATCCAAGCCATTTAATGTGGTCCTTGTCAACATTCAGATTTTTTCACATCAAGCATAAAATCGTAATCCGACAGTTTAAGTTTAAAGGCGCTCATGTGGATAACAATACACAATATTTTTTACTCTTGTGCCTGCGTTAAATCTTTCACCGTTTGCCCGGTGCATTTATTACTGTAAGAATAAGCGACAGTCGCTTTCTCTTCTCTTGCCTTTCCCGCTAAATTTTTTGTGTGGGTCGGTTAGGTTCTTGAAGCTGATTATTTGGCCAGCCGATAAAAATGTTGCACACCCCTGTCCTAGTGTATTTGTACTCAATTCTGATTTGTTTTCCTCATCTATATACTCAACTTAAAATTTGAAATCATAAATGATGACAGTTACATTCAACATGAATCTCCAAATTTCTTTGGTCGAATGTATGGGAAAATGATAGGTCTGAAGAAAAAAAATAAAATAAATAAATAAAAAATAAATATTTGAAACAAGAACAGAACCGAACAGAAAACATATTAAAGGTTATTTAAAATATGCTCAAGGCTAAAGAATTTTTCTGCAGAGTTTTCTTCGTGAGTATTTAAAATCTAAATAAATTATTAGTAATTATCGTCAATTAGAAAAACGCTATATCATAGATGCATGAAAGTTATATAAAAATATTTGTAGATCAAGGTGCCGTAGATGAAATAGAATAAAAAAAACGCTTAACTGCCAACTATTACGTAGCGAGAACCTTTTTTAGGATCGCCTGCAAAATGTAGATGACAATTTTGTATTTCTGTGGTATGAATTTTTAGGAATATAAAACAATAATTTTCTCGCACTTCTTATGACACACCCCTTATTAGGAAATCAGCACTAGCGCTATACATATTAATAAATTTGATTAGAAACTGAATAAATTGTGCATTTTTAACCAAATATGACGACTCGACATTCACAGATTACCTAATTTAAAGCAATTTCTGGGAAATAATCGAACTTTTTTTGGTGCGTTCTATATTAATATATATAGTTAATAGTATATTAATTTAATCCATTATCCTAGTATATACTGTTGTAACAAAGCCAACGCCGAATGTTTAAAATATAAATTGAGTCAAGGAAATATTAGATTTCAGTAGTACAAAAGGTAAAATAAAAATTTAGATAACTTCTGGAGATAAAATCTAAAATAATTGAAATTCTGATCTATTGTATACTGCACTTGAAATGTTTGTTGCCAAACGCCATGTGAACTAACGCAGGACAAAAGAACGTTCACGCATCAATTGGTGGTTAGTTTGTAAAAATTCCAAAACCTACAATTTCCTTCGTTTACTAAATTCTTAAAGTCTTGAAGATTTAACCCACAAATGATCAGGTTCTTCAACCTATGACGTCATTTTTACGGAGTTGGAGAATAGATTAGAAACTCGATCCTATTCGCAATTGTGCTTGTTGTTTAACAACTAAATTTATCAAGACTAAGCAAACGCCACTCTGGTGACGAGTAAATTTTGCTGTCATGAGAATAATTAATATTTGGTACAATTTTATGCAAAATCTCTATGAAATCATAATAAATTAAATAATCGATCCTTTTTTTATTAAATTAACTAAAGCGTAGCCTACCTATTCTCCACACATGGAAACCATATTATTCGTCGCAAAATTAAAATCAATGACAAATTTGATTGCAAAAATTTGCTGCTGATGTAAGAGAAAGCATAAATTCTTTTGGATTAGATCATAAATATTCAATTAGTAAAAACAAAAAAATAAAAACTAGAACAGAATAAAAATAAAATGAATTATAATCTAATATATCAATGCATGTTTTTCATATTATGTTGTTAGTTTGCGTCACAACACTATAAGAATGCTTAAAATAATAGTAAAAAGTAGTCAACTCTGTGTTGATGAACTAATATATCATGAAATGTTTCATTCGTGATTGAAAGAAATGGCCATCGCTATTCTGAACAGAATTAGTTTTAGTTTCTAGATACGTAGTAGAGCAAATGCATAATTCTTTATTTTATTGATATACTTTCATATAGTTTTATACCTTTCCAACTTCGATAAATTAGTGAGATTAAAATAGAGATTTCTTTGATCGAGAGCTTCACTTGAACTTGTGTGAAACTTCAATTTTTTTCAGATATATAAATAACTTAAATGAAATATATATACTATAATATAGAAATAAACTAATACTAACTGTAAGAAATTAATCTTTTATATTTATAATGTTGTCAAAAATAAAAGTAATTTTATCTCCCAGGGTTCATGGCATAACAAAGAAAATAATAATATAATACAAAGCCCCAAAACAGGTATTCTCGAGTTTTTTAATTTGAAAATAGTATAGCGTCGGTGAATAGATAAAAGTTTTCTGTGCTGAAGAGCTAAAGTAAATATGACGCTTTTGCATGATATTATTGCCATCCATTCTGAGCAGAAAATAAAACTTTTTGGTTCTTACTTACTTTTATTTTTGCATGCTTCTTCATGTTTGCTGTCAGATAACGTTTTAAATCATCCTGCAACATTTTATTTTTTAATAATCATTTTTCTGTATCATACATGTCAATCATCTTTATTTTTCCTAACCATACAAATCAAGTTAAGTAAGATGAGCAAGAACATGTAAAATTTGTAAAATAAAGAATTCACTTCTACTTACTAACCATGGTGTACTGCTTCATTGAATAGGTTAGCTTAACAAATTAAATTAAAAGCTAACACTATTTGATGTAGCAATCCAACCTGGCAACTTCAACTAAATTCCAGTCTACTTTCTTTACTCATAAATAATCAGTCTATTACTTTATATTCTATTGCTGATATTTAACAAGCCTGTAAAATCAATGAAGTATGTACAGTGAAATTATGCTTTTTGGTTGCTTGTTGTTGATTGCAATTCTAACATAATTAACTACGTTTTTCATCCTGTTAATTAGATCGAGATGCTAAATATGACGAAGTTTATCAACTTCAGATAATCATATGAACACGTAATCGAAAACAAACGTTCAGCTTTCTTAATAATTTCGAAATAGTTAATTCGAGCCAAATTGATTTCAAAAGTACTATTCATAGTATTGAGTAGTACTCACAGGTCGGGGTCTTGAGATGAAATAAAACAAATGAATGTGTTTGGTTCTTTATATTCGGAAAAGTAGGGTGGACGATGAGGATTAACGTCCGGAGCATTTCGTCCATCTAACTTTCTGAATTTGAAGCGCGACATATTTTCAACAATCTTGTATTTTGTTTTTTAAAACTATGTAGTTCTGAATATATTCAACTGTCAGAAGTTTTTACCTACTAGCGACATCTACCGGCCTGTTTATAAACAAACAATCTAATCATGTATTAATGTTTTTTTCCCTTTCTTCTAGGTTGACACTTGGAAATATTATGACCACCTACAACTCAGAAGCCAAGAGAACCAATTTTGCAAAATTCATAATGTTATGCCATCATCGCCCCATTGGTCTCTCATACATCTTTGTGAATAAAATTGTGATACTGATATTGTATTTAATCATGCAATCGTAAAACCTTTACAATGAAAATACCGCTATGCCTTTTGAACTTTGCGTTATTATTACAAGTGTTTGCTAATTATTCAACTATAACAACATGAAGAGCATTCACTGTGAAATTTTATTCTCATTTGTATTTTCAATCATTGAGAAGCGATATACGTATATCTGATATATATGAAACAAAAATATTAAAAAACAAATTGGCGAAAACGTTATTTTACAGGTATATATTTGTCCATATTTTGTTTTTAATGATTAGTATTATCAAATACTCAATACTCCCGTGTTCTTGTTTCTGGTTTAAACGTTTAAATTATTATTTCCGTAGAAACAATTAATTCGAAATACGAAAAAGGCTTTAATATATTTTCTAATAATACACAGCAAAATACATCCTATTTACTGTAAAATAATACAACTATTCCTATATTACAATCACTTTATTTTAGGCAACCGTTCCATTTCTAAAGTGTCCTATCCTTTCTAGTGTGTTTTATTAGGCAAACACATATAAATAAAGTCAAGAACTCTATGCAACTTTCAGTCCCACATTTCACACACTGATCACTGGCGCATTGCCGAGGCTATGCAACTTGTAGCCAAAATAGAATTGTTAGACCTATCAAGACCCAACTGTTGGTACCAATAAATACCCGTAATAATTATAATGCTTCACCTCATTCTCGTCTCGTGCTTTTTGTCGTGATTTATATGAGATTGTATTTTATATACGAGCCATTCAACAATCATATTGTTTTACTTTTGGTATCATGTAATTCTTATTTACTTACGCTTACGCTAATTTACTTGCAAATTGTTTTTGTATTGTTCATATCGTGAATTTGAAAAATAATATCATGATAATAAACTTGTTGGTGTATATAATAGTTTTTCTTACATAAAAATGCACTTTGAATGTTATATAATGATGCAGTGAGGAACACGCGAATCTATGAAGAGAATACAGTTACTATACAAGATATTTAGATACTGTACATGGAAATAGTGATGGTAAAATTCGCCATAAATCAATTATGTCAACAACCTAGTTTATGACGCATTATCGCAAAAATAAAGATATTGCCAATTTCACGCACATCATAAATGGTAAAAAATATTCCAAAGAGTATTAGTGGCCGAATAGATAAATTCCATCTTTCAATACATATACTTATTACAGACATGTTGGTGACATGGTGTTTTTCGAAGAAGAAACTGAGTGTTTCATTCATTTCGATTAAATGAACTGTTAAGATGATTTTGAATTGAATTTATTTGGAATATAGAGTTATTTAATCTCTCTTACTTCGTATAAGTAAATACCGCTTAATTAATATTACATAAATTTTATTATAGTTAACCCAAAGTAATTTGATAAAATTTAGTTTTAATGAACAAGACAGATATAATTAATAGAACTTAGAACTAAAATGAGAGTATTTATAACGATAATCCCATTATTCGCGGCACCATGTACATATGCAGGCTCGTATAGTATATACCTATGACAGGTTCAATAATTTGCGCAATATTGGGTTATAATGCATGATGCACTCTTCAAAAAAAGACCCGTTTTTGAAAGCTATATGCATGTTAAAATCATTTACTCAGACAAGACCTTTGGTGTGTGACTTTAGCATTCCGAGTCAGTTATTTTCTCTGATAGGTTCCGAACTATATCCATCGCGAGCACAAAAAACTTGGTTTGTTTTACACCATATTTTCATAGCCACATACTCAACTATTTACAGGAGTCTTCGACATTGGTATTCGTAACAAGTTTGTCATGCAAAATTCTTCAGCAACCTCTTGTCATTTTTGCAATGTCACATGGCACCGGGTAAAAAATTTGCTGCACCATTTTCCGGCTCAATTATGCCACGGCTTTTTCCGTGGATGTTGATCTTTTTTGATCATAGCATTTAACAGCATGTTTTTTTTTATAGTCGAGACATTCGACTGTAGTGCCAATGAAACCAAAGGTAATTTTGAATACCCATATTCATTTTATTTGATGACCGGCATATTACATCTAAAATGGAAAAAAAAAGGATAAACCAAACTATGACTGTACGTAAATGAATTCAATACTGGAATGATAAAAAATATAATAAAGTTAGTCTACGGTTCTTATCGTAAAACATCAGTGAGGAGTTAATTATCTGCTTATCTCTTATCTGTATAATCAACCCCAAAGCAGTCTGTATAGCCCTCATAATCTATTATAATGAGCATACTTGATTTGATTTATTGGCATAATTCATTATAAATGTATGAACCTAGGATTTTAGTGGTAGGTTATCGAAAAAAAAAAACAGAACTCTCTCCCTCTATATATATATAAAATTAACAAGATTGTACTTATCTAAACAAAAGGGGACATTTTTTGAAATCAGAAAAAAGTTTTAATAAATGGAAATGCAGTTCTTAACATATGTTAAATGTATAAATTACGAAAAGCAAAATATTGTTTGTTCAATGCGTGAAAATAGGGTCTGCAAACTTACTATCATTGTCGATTATTGAATGTTATGATATATAACTACTTACAATTTGTTTGTTGTGTATTCTCAGGGTATTTAATAGTGGAAAATGGAATAAATAAAAAATTTTAATTTTTTGTGGCAAGGGAAATACAC
Source organism: Styela clava (assembly GCF_964204865.1). Classification (NCBI taxonomy): domain Eukaryota; kingdom Metazoa; phylum Chordata; class Ascidiacea; order Stolidobranchia; family Styelidae; genus Styela; species Styela clava. The sequence goes on along the minus strand of NC_135252.1, from coordinate 18,550,502 downwards.
ATAAAAAATCTTTGAATGGTTATTTTCCTATTTTTAGGTGTTATTAGAAATTCATCATGATTTAAAAAATTTTATAACTAAGTTCAATATTACAGAACTTCCTTACCAAAGTGGTCCCTGTATTGCTTCTTATCATTTTTTGTATAATTTTCCAAGATGTTTTTAGCTCAAAATATTCTCCGAGTTAACATTTTTTGCAGACACAGGTTGGTAAGTTATGCGATCAATTAAAGTCATTTTTACAAAACAAAATATTTTCACCCTGCAAGAGGATAAAAAATTTTATTGAAATATTTTTGCTGTTTTCTTTCATCTTACTATGTATGTATTGTTTTAATATCATTTCACGGCAACCTCGGGCCACGAATTATTTTAACAGATGGCTCCCGATTGTTCGTTTGTTTTTATGGTAAATTAGAAAATTTGCCGAGTGTTATCCCGTCAACTCAGCCTATTCTCTAATTCATTGATAAATATCCTAGATAGTTTTACCATTATCTTTGTGCTTTAAAAAACACTGATACATAATTCATTTCACCATTGCTGTACAGCCAAATTTATGTAATATTAATACCGACTTAACATAAAACAAGTGGAACTGCCAGAAGTTTAGTGATTCTAGATCCTGTGTTCTGTTCTATGTTCGCAAGTTTAGAAAAGACTCAGTGAGTGATGCACACAGATTTAATACAGCATAACATAAGACTTTAACTATAACAGTAAGATCAAAACGAGAATATCGGTTGGAAACCGAAGACTTATCGATCGATTGTTTAGGGTTCCCCCAAAACAGAAACTGCAGTTTCGATTCATCCGCTCTTGTAACTTGCGTACTGCGCATCGCACACACACACTCGGCGGGTTTCAAAATTCTCTCGCTTTACAAAAATCTAGATCACTATATCAATAATTGATTGATAACTCGCTAATTATACGACATAATTCGCCCAAAATCAATAGGCTTCTGGTCCGAGATAAGATGAATGCACATGCAAAATCTGGAGCAGATTCAATCTCGCTTTCGTGAGATATCGCGTGCATCTAACAGACACACAGACAGACATACATACAGACAGACATACATACAGACAAATACCTATCAATATACTTACCGATCTTAAGATCGATGTTTTGCCTGTTTTTGAACTTCTGAGTTTTGGGGAATTAAAATAAAATTATTCACGAGAGTACAGTATCACACACCACCTTGTTGGAACGAATGCAGTACGAGTTTTTTTTTACTTCACCATTCCAAATGCTCGCCTGTCAAGTATCTCTGCATTTTGTTTGTCGGTTTACTTTTTGTGATGTTTATGTCAGAGAACCGAAATAAAATGATTGATGGATTGAATTATGCAATTACTTTTACAATTTCCACATTAGTAGTCCAGATTGCTCAATTGTTCTTGTTTCACAAATCTACACCCGTTAATTTAATACATAGAGGAATGACCACAATTTAAGATTAGACAATTTCAATCAAAATATTAAAAGTTTGCGATAGTTGGATTGGGCATATCGTGGTTGAATTAAGTAGGAGCATAGACATAATTATTCATGAATAAGAATTCCTATGTTTTAAAATTAATTTAATTCTATTGATCTCTGTAAGCCACATCTTGTTAAAGACACGTGGTTATCTTGATGTTTTATATAATATGACCGAGTCACTGGTAGGTTTCGTTCAAGTAAGTTTTGACTGTGCTCGTAGACCAGGGTGGGCAAGGTTTTTTGATCCAGGGCCGAAAAATATTTTCCACCTATGCTTGCGGTCCATGTGAGCGTAACGAAAGAATTACACGTGACACACACGAAGCGAGAGGTGTTAAATCGAGTGAGCGAGAAAACGTAATATTTTATTACCGTCTCCTTATCATGAAAGTTTGTTGCAGCCTAAAATACAACTTACACGAACTACGATCATATTCTAACAAGCCTATTGCACCATGCTGATTTCAATAACAACAACTATTTAGTGCACGCATTATTGGTTAAAAGCACAAACTCAATGCACCAACGGGCGGGACAGATTAAATCATCCATAGAGCAGGATTTGGCCAGCGGGCCGTAATTTGCTCATGTCAGTCGTAGACCATTCTTGAAGTGTAAATATTTTCGAATTTTCACACTCAACTTTTTTTATATACAAATCTTGAGATATTTAACAAAGCTCTTTCTTTAGCTGTTGTACGCGTGTGAGCCAATGTCAAGAACGAGAAACTGTGATATTTCATACGTAATCTTATTACTCAAGACGTCATATGCATAGATGGACTCACTATTGATTTATCCCACGCAACTTTTCGTTCAATGAACTTTGCTGTTATTTCATTGTGCATGAATTTTCTTAGCTTATTGAAGCAAACGTTCAAAAGACTTATCAATTAGGATATATATGCCTACTAGATCATTAGTAAGCTATGACGCGCAATTTGGCGTTTATTGAACTTTATTTTTGCTTCATTGTGTGCTATTTTGCTATTGCTTTCTTGATTTTACGCTTAGCTAGACGATCATAATGAGTCTAGCGTTAAACGATATTCTCTGATCCCTCATATACAGCATTATTTAGGTATATACGAATACCTATGTAATAATCTACTTTGGTGTGACGCGCAATTACGCGTACATTGAAATTTGCTATTTGCTTCCTTGTGTGATATTGGTATGATGATGGTGATGGTATGGTCATATCATAATGAGTCTATCGTGAAACAATATTCGACGATGCCTCATATATGGCATTATTTTGATATATACGAAAACCTAAGTAATAATCTACTTTGCTGTGACGCGCAATTACGCCTACATTGAAATTTGCTATTTGCTTCCTTGTGTGATATTGGTATGATGATTGTGATGGTAGGGTCATATCATAATGAGTCTATCGTGAAACAATATTCGACGATGCCTCATATATGGCATTATTTAGATATATACGCAAACCTAAGTAATAATCTACTTTGCTGTGACGCGCAGTTACGCGTACATTGAAATTTGCTATTTGCTTCCCTGTGCGATATTGGCTATTCCTCCCTTGATTTTACGCAAAGACGAGTTTATTGAGGCTCCCTAAAACGTGTCTAAACGGGTTTTGTTGGATAAAGATTTTGACGTATAATCTTAGAAAGTATATGAATTAAACTGTTTGAGTTTTCTTTGAAAGATGAGAGAGATGTGACAGTTCGAATCGTTTTTTTAGACATATCAAGTATATTATCTATATATATACAGCAATGTTAACAGTTGAACTGGTGAATTGTTTAGCAATTTTCTCATAGTATATCCAATCAAATTTATCATCTACTACACGAATGTGTATCAAGAAACACTTTTTGGTTTGAATCAGAAAAAAATAGTCCATCAAAACTGCAATATTTTAATGTTTGGAAGAATGACTTGTACTTTTATACCTGAATAGTAATTCATTTAAATCAAACTTTGGACGTGTTTTAAACTCTATAAATCATTCGCTCTCATAAAAAAATTAGCTGAGAACATGGGTGAAAATATTCAAAATCGAGTTGGCAATTCAACAAATTGTCATCAAAATGGCACAATTAATTTACATCCTTTGCATCGAGCTGTTTTTGTTCACGGATTAGGAGGATCATCTAAAAGTGCCGAAGATCAAGCACACATCCTCAGCACTTATATTTATAACCACTCGCCTCTTGATTCTTCGAAGATAACTGTCGTGCTCAATAAAGCAAAGAGTTTCCATGAATCTTGCGCTAATGCAACAAATTGTCTATTGGGATGTATATGGGAAATTGGAAGTCGCGTGCAACGTTCAAGTAGCAACTGCGATGAATGTGTTGAACTCGTGGTGTTTTGCCACAGTAACGGTGCAAAACCGGTTCAGAAGGCTCTCGCTCCTGACCGTCTTACAGAATTATGCGATGTTCTGAATATATCTCAAATGGGAATAGCCAACTTTATGGGAAGGCTTAGAAAGAAAATTGTTGTTATTTCGTTTGGAGGAGTGTGTTACATTTCTGATGACTACGCTAAGGTATGGTTAAACCTGGAAACGAATTTGTTATCTCTCAATTTTATATGTTTGCCTTCACATAAAGTAAATTAGCTGATAAAATCTGTTTAGAACATATGTATCTGTCAACCTTTTTTGGTATCGAGGGTCACTTCAAATGGCAAAATTCATTGCGGGCCGCAAACATTTGTACCGAACTCAGATACCAGCCAAGTTCTCATTCACGTTTGAATTTACATAATTTTGAAAGTTTATTGGCATGGAATCAATCAAGTCAATAATTACTGGTTTCTGAGTAGAACTTGGCAAAATATTCGAATACTATTAGAATATCTGGTAACAACTGATCTGGACAAGGCACGTCACTTGCACGTCGGTGAATTAAACGCTTGGATTGCACAGGGCACTTGAGGATTTTTGACTACTCATGAGAATCTGCGCACACCTTCCGCTAACAGACAAAAAAAAATCAAAATTGAGTGTTATATTTGGGTTATGATGCTTTTGTTATTTATCTCTAGTGGCTATGATATTGTTTCACTTCTTAATTAAATGAGCATAATGTGCGCCAATGTCGCGTGAATTTCAACAACTTTTTAGTAGACCGTTTCGTGTATTTTGAAACATCAATACAAGTACGGTATTAGAAGTAACTTTAAAAACGAATATATTAATTTGAAAATGTAGAAATGCGGTGATGACAAACAAAGCCGATGCGAAAGATAGTAATCAGAATGATATTAATTGGAAATTTGGGTTGAAAATTCGTTTGTATATTTGTCTTCGGCGTTCGTCGTCAAGTTCGTCGAACAAAACGCGAAGTTCTGCGAGGATTAAAATGAACTAAATATCGGTGTCCACCAGAGCGCAAGACGTTATACATGCGCAATAATGAGATCAGACATTTGGATGTAGAGAGGACCCAATCACACAAAAATCACAAAACATATATACTTTAGTGTTTAGCCTATAAATTACATTGAAAAATTGAAAAGTCTGTTCACATAATGCGGGCCACAGTTAACAGCCTGGTGGATTATAATCGGCATGGATGAATTGCAATCCAGTATGGACCTCCTCCACACTTAGGTTTTAATAAAAGGCGGCAATTATGTGTATAAAATGCATTTAAAAAATCGTAAAGTATGTTGTTTTCTGTTAAGGTGGTCATGAATTTTTGTTCAACGAGCGACAATTTCAGCAAATTTTGTCATCATCTGAAAGTTGGAGATCAACCGAAAGATGGCGAGACTGGTCGGAAAATTTATGTAAGAGATCCTGCAACACCCTCTGAAATAAAAGAGGTTCCTGCTGGAATATGGGGATCAATCGCAGCAGTTAGTTGTATTTCGGGGGCTGGCGTAGACTTAGCTGCCAAATGTAAGTAACTGGTTGAGGAAGACTTTTGTAGTATAATACATGGCATTGATGGCAAAATAGTGTAATCACGCATTCAATTAGGTTTTTTTTGGCATTATAATTTGTTTTAATGAATTCAATTGAATCAATTATTTACATGTTTCGTAACTACAAAATTAATGAATTTTGCATGAATTTACAAAATATCCAAAAAAGTTGAATGTTTTGCAAATACTAATTCGTCTCATTTTTATAAAATCTCATGATAATTTTTAATAGTTTGTTTGAGTAAATTTTATGAAGCCGAATTGATTCGGGTTTTTATGTGTATTTATTTACATATTAAAAACTGAGGTAAACACTTTTCTCCTACATAGCATCTGGAACATCGGATGAACTAAGACATCCACACTATCTAGAAAACATTCTGAAGAATAGAGAAATGATCATGTATATAAGAGAAGTACTTGGATTGAGTGAGAGACCAAATTAAAAGACTGCAATTACAACAGCTGATCTTCAGAGCTGCTTCAATGTGACTCATTAACACAAAATTTTATAAAAACTTTAAAATTAAATACTCCGAGATTTCATATGGAATGTGCTAACAGCTATCAATTCATGATTGGAATTTTTTTATATGCTATTTATCCGCTTCCATTCTTGACTGACGAAGATGTGGAAGACAGAGTATTGATGTAAACATTTTTTATAAATTATCTTGATTGGCTTTGAAAAATGGTAATGCAATGAATTTATCACTAAGTGTAAACGTAAATACATGCTCCAAATACGTTTAAAATTTATCTACATGTACTATCATTCTTTTATTTATATGCAGATAAGTAATGAGATATAACTAAATTACTGAACTAAACAACCCTGGTTCTTTTACTATTAGGGGATTTTGATATGTGTTTCATTCAATAACGTTATTTGCGTTATATCATGATGAACTTTTACTTGTATTATGTATGTTTGGAAGTTCTACATATACCTTATTGATATCATGATGGATATATATTGGACTTTATAGTGCATGGCTAACGTTACAACAACTTAGTCATTTACTATGCGAACAATAAATTTACCGGCATTCATTATCTAATTTTTCAAAGGCAGCTAGTACGTTTCTAATAATTGATTGCAATAGGACTTACTTTTAAAATAAATTACATTTTAGGAATTCGCAAATCATGAAATAAACTTGACTTGACTTGAAAGTAAAGGAGAGTGAAAAAGCTGCTCCTAAATTTTGTATAATACAACATAACTGCAACTAACTTTACTCTATAAATACTACCAATAAATATGATAGAGGCAGTAGAAGAATAGGGCTAAAGTATTGGAGGTTAACTTCAATAAAAATAAACAAGCTATTAAAAAAATATTAATTTCATCTCCCGGCTTACTTTAGTCGGCAACTTGTGGCAACTTTTGATATAAGATCCAAGTCAACATACCTAATATATTTTGACTTTATACACCCTAGTTTAAGCGAAATATTAATTTGTTTTCAAGAAGAAGAAATGATAATTTTATCTCAACTTTAATCATCAAAATGGGATCAGAATATTTATTAACTAAACTTTGTCTTGTTTAGTAAATTATATGATTTATGATTATGATTCACACGCCCAGATATAAAGAAGTAAACTCTGACATTGAAAATGTTATACGTTTCAGACAGCTATGGTCTGTATGTTTCGACTGGATTGGCTCTCTACTACTTAAAATTCAATAGATGATAAATAAAGTCCTAGAACAATATTTATAGAAAATTTCAAACGGCAAATTCATGAATGGGTATTAGAAAAATAATGTTCGAATGAAAGGTTTTTACTTTTTCTTTCAGTTCTCAAGTGAAGAAGGTAAGTTGGTATTCATTAATATCAAGATGGTACAATTTCATCTTTCTGTTGTTAGTATATGAAGCAGACATATGTCATCCTTTGATATTAACGATAGTTTTTTACAATTCATACAATGTCATTGTGCTTTATTTCCCTATATTAACGTTGAAATATCACAAGCAAACGTTTTGTATGTATGCACATATATTTAATGCGATACATGAATTATATAAGTAGGTGATCATAACGCAGCCCACGGCAACATTTACTTTTTAACAGATTTGATCATTTTATGCAAAGTTGTAAACGCAGGAAGGCTCGTGCTTCGCGAAATAGGCTATCATATTTGCAATGTAATTAAAATCATCTCCAGCACTTCGAGGCCCCGCGACGTCAAGTTTGGGAACACCTGTTTTGGGTATTGCTCAAAGAAGTTATGAACAACGGGGTTATCTTAATATGTTAGATATTATTACCCAGTCACAAACATGCTTCGTTCAAATTAGTTTAATCTCTGATAGATAGATTAATCTTAAAGTGTAAATAGGTTCACATTTTACATTCAAATTTTTTTCAAATAAAATATTTTATAAATATTGAACAAAGCACACACAATTTATTTTACCTGACTGTTTTACGCTTGAGAACCAATGTTAAGGGCGAGTAACTGCGATATTTCTATTCTTAGTGTGTAAAATATCTACGCCTAGGTAGACCATTATCGAGCTGGGAAGTGTTACGCTATTAAGACTTTTTGAACTTTTTTATTGCTTCCTTGTGTGATATTCTACTATTGCTTTCTTGATTTTATGCCTGGACGAGTTTATTAAAGCTCACAGAAACGTGGCATATGATTTCGCGTCCTGTAAATATGTGACTGTTATCTCGCATGTCTATAAACGAAAGTACGCTGTGCTAAACGAGTCTCGTTAGATTAAAGATATCAAAGTATAATCTTAGAAAGTATATGAGTGAAACTGTGAATTTTCTGTGATAGAAATGAGAAATTTAGTAGTTTGGATCGTTTTTTTTTTTACATTCAAACTGTATTAACTATTTTAACTGATCTTCATATACTACAATGTTAGCAGTTGAACTGGTGATACGTTGAGTTATTTTATCGTGGTATATTCAATAAGATCTTTGAATTATAATATCTAAACAGATGTGTATCAAAAACCTATTTCACTTCAAATTAACAAAAACTAAATTCATTTATACGGGAATATTTTAGTATTTGCAAAAACGACTTGGTTTTTTTATAATTTTAACAAAGGAATTAAAAATAATGCGATGCCTATTACATTAATCTTCATATGTTTTGACGGTCACAAATTGTTCATTATTTCAGAAACCATAGCTGAGAATATAAGTGAAGATAACCGAAGTTAAGATTTACTTGGCAATTCAACAAATTGTGAACAAATGGGAGTAATTAATTTACATAAAGAACAAAAAGCTGTGTCTGTTCATGGATATGTAGTGATACCTAGAAGTGCCAAGGATTGAGCACAAGCCATCCGATCAACCATTGATGGTCACTCGCTTCAGGGTCTTTTAAAGATTACCGTCATTCGTAATAAAGCAACATTTTTAATGACTGTTGCGATGAAGCAACCAAATGCCTAATAGGATATTGAATGGAAATTAGAAATCGTGTGCCATGTTTTGGATACGATGATGGTGTTGAGCTAGTAGTATTTTGCCACAGTAATGGCGTAAAACCAGTTCAAGTGGCTCTTAGTTTTGACCGTCTTACAGAACTATGCAAATATAATGTCCCTCTAGTTGAAATAGCAAACCTCATGGAGAAGATTCGAAAGAAAATTGTTGTGATTTCGTTTGGATGAGTGTCTTACATCCCTGACGACTACGCCAAGGTATGTTTATTCTAAAATTGATATTATTTATCCTCCAGTTTTCTATTTTTTTAATCATTTTGAATAAAGTTAATTATCAATGTAAAACTACATCATAAAATTATAGCAATATGTAGCTTTTGATTGGAAATGCAGCGAATTAAGGTTAAGAAATAAGGGATATGATATTTATTTCTTTTCCTTTTCAATGTTTACGTATCGTTGAAAAATTTTCTACTGTCTGATTCCTTACAAAACTTTTCGTCATCACTGACTTTACTTCCAATATTATAGGTAGTTGACCAGACTAGCTCACGTCGAAATAAAAATCTGTTGAGGCGACAAAAATCAAGAATATATTTTCATAAAATCATTGGCTTTACTAGCTCATATTATTTTCTGCCGCAGGTATAAACCAATATTAAGTTTTTTTTCTTAAACTCCTTCCACCTTTAGATTTGGATTCAAGGCAGCAATTCTGTATAAAATAATATTTAGAAAACGGCTAATATGTTCTCTTTTATTAAAGCGGTCATGAATGTTTGGTCAGCGGGCAACAATTTCAGCCATTTCTGTCATTCTCTGGAAGTTGACGAGACTTATTAAACAATTTATGTTAGAGATCCTAAAACGCCTTCTAAAAAAGAACCGCCAAACCACGAACCAGTCAATAGTACTTTGGGAGCGATCGTAGATGCACTTGCCGCATGTAAGTAGTTAGCTGAGAAAAGTCCGATTGAATTAAATCAATTGCTAAAATATATTGTAACTGAAAAAAATTAATGTTTTTTTTACATCGATCTCTTAATTTATATAAAGATACTGAATGTTTTGCAAATGATATGTTGATTCAGGTTCATAAGATATCAGATATAAATATTTTTTATAGTTTGTTTGTGTTAGTTTCATGAAGTCAAATTGATAATATATGTTTCATATATTTGTTCACATATTATAAACTAAAGTAAACGCTTTTCTCTTACATAGCATTTACAGCATCTGGAAGTTCGGAATCAGATGCAGAAAATCCGCACTATCTCAATAACTATCTGAAGACGACACAAATGATTCTTTACATAAATAAAGTTCTTGGTATATGAAAGAAGCCCAATTAAAATGCTGCAATAATAACTGCTGTCTTTTGGGCCAAATGTTCTTTAAATTAAACGAAAACGTTTAATAAAATTTCGAAAACAAGTTGAAAGAAAGATGATTGTGACATTTAAAATTTAGGTGTTTACTGCTGTCAGTTGTTTTATTTTTATAATCAGTTGTGCATATTCACCGCTAGCATCGTTGTGTGTATATATACTAGAAACTAGAGGGCACGAAATGTATGTATGGGTACATATTTGTGTAATGACATCTAAAAATTGCGCACTTTGTGGCGGTTATGTATGCGTTAGTCGTGAAGTTTGCGGTGCATTTCGGCTTCTGTGTTCATATATTTGAGCATCGCTCTCTTGTTTATACATGCAGATAGGAGAATTGATATAACTAAGTTACTGATCTATATTTTGACCAATCGAAGTTTTTTGTCTTTGAATAAATTCAATTTGTATGCTCATTCAACACATGTTCTCTTCGTCATATTATTATAATTAACGTACAGCTGTATCATTACGTGTTTTGTAAGTCCTCCTTTGTAAGTAAATGTTTTGATTTTTTAAATAAATGAATTTACCAATGCATAACGCAACTTATTAAAACGATTTACTATAAAAAAGCGTCATTGTCATTTGTTTAATCGCCCCAATTGCGTTCTGTCACTATTTGTTTGGTATACATTAGCAAAATATCAGTTCTAATTAGGGCCATTTCGCCTGGATAACCTGAATATTCTAGAACATTGCTAGCATGCATGCTCAAGATGATATACCATTTTCATCATTCGGTTTTAATGATGGGTTTCAAAATATTTGAACAAAAATCTGAAACTTATGTAAGTAAACCCATACATGGGGTTGCCGAATTTAACAAATTTGAATAAAAGACACCGTGACACATATCCCCAGGGTTTTTAATTAATTAACTGCTGAATTATGAATTTGTATAATAATTAAAACACACAATTTGTTTATTTGAAGAGGCCATCCGCGTAAAAAAAGAAGCCATTTACAATATTCACAAATTGGGATCTGGGTTATTTCCAAATGTTTAAATTTTATCCTAATCAAAATTTTTGTTATTGCTGAATTCAAAACAACCTTCAATTTTTTCGAGTTACGATGCCATATACACATCTGCGGTGAATCGGTGTTCATTATATCTGAAGATAAAGTTTTATGTCGGTCTTGGTATTTTAACATATATCTTATATTTGTTCAATTATTTATATAGGAATTGAGTACTGCCCTCTGTTCTCCATATCCCGGAATCATTTTACAATCTTTTCAGTTTTCTATCCTCGACTCTGGTTTAATCTCCCTGTAGTTTCCAGTCTTCGATCCACTGTCCCATCCTACCGTCCACCTATTCCCTATCTCCGTCAGTCGCCTCGTACAACAAATAAATTGATTGGATGAAACAATACTTTCGAGTTGATAATTCATGTAACAACAATATCCAGAAAGTTGATTTGCAATACATTTTAATTTATACTTTTGCTCATTCTTTCTAAATAACATATCATTTTCTATAGCGGGATTTTAACGATAAAAGATTAAAATCAACATAACATAATTTATTGACCAATATGTCAATGATAGTAGTTCCATAAAGTAAATATGCTGATCATGTATTCAAAAAATATCAAAACGAAAAAGGTGAAATAAATAAATGTAAACCTCAATTTACTTCTCAATCTTGATCTGTCAGAGCAAATGAAAAAAATAAAAATATTGAATTTTTCGCATATTTTGTTCGCCTCATAGTACACATATATAACATCTCAAGATATAACTAAATAAATTCAATTTTATCATAAATGTATATAGTATAATGTATTAAAACTTCTAATTTTCAGCTTTTTTTCAATTCCGAATAGTTATGAATTAAAACTGCAACTGAAATGAAATATTTGATGAGTGTTAGTATATAACAACCCCATATAAAATAGATACAAACCCAATATATAAATAGAGTTACCTTTTAAAATATTGAGAAAGCTACGAAAAAAAAATTATCAATCTTTTGATTCATTAACGTTTCAAATAGACGTACAATTTTAAATTTAGTTTCAAACTTTAAATTTTCTTCTTAGTTTCATCTCAATAAATTTAAGAGAATAGTAGTATCCCCGCCAAGTACGCCAGATAATTCCCTCTGCATATGTCGAATTTCCTCTATAGTAAACTCCGTTGAGGTGAGAGTTATGACATTTCCTGAACCACCAAGCGCCAGTATATCGTTGAGCGCAATTAAAAGGCCAAATATCATTATCATAATCTTTAGTTGTGAAGTTCATAGCATTATTAGGTGACAATGAATCTCCAGCATTTCCGCTATATTCACCAATGGTAAGGCGATAATTTGTAGTTTCATCTCCAACTTTAAACAACCTGAAAATTTTCAACTGTTTTTCTACACTCAAAGTTAAGATATGCCTGAGGGTTTTGGAATTAGTTTTCTTGACTATCCATTAACAGGGGTCAAACGTGTATTGTTTTTTGTACAAATTAGTTCACAGTAGTCTGGTTACGTTTCTATATTATTTTTAGCCTTCTCGTCTGTTTGTAGTTGGTGTATCATATACAGTTTTATGCAATCAATATGAATAATTTTAAATATTAGAAATAGCTATTTCGAATTTGCACCACTTCAACCCTGTTACATGAAATAAGGACGTCAAGTCATTTAATACGCAATCAACTTCTATTGTTCTATCATTTTTTCCCGAGTGTGTATTCAAATAACAATGGAAATTTTGGTCAATGTCAACTTTTTCAAATATGGTATCAGATAACCGACATCTATAAGGTATATGTCATACAATGATTTTTTTTAATTTTATTATCACACGACTCACCCATATCTGGCATAAGCTGTGTTGTTTTTCCAATCTTTCATATCTACACGAAGTTCACAATCATATTTGTTCGTAATCAGATTTAAAGTTTTTAGACCTGAACAATGTATTAAACCAAATAAAGTGTTATAAGAGTATTAGCAGGCTTGTCTATGGGACAGTTTTTTCTGTCCCATCCCATAACAATCTATGCTTGTCCAATCCCATGGGATTCGCATTGGAAAACAATAAAATTGTTAAATTTAAGTTTAGCGTCTACTAAATAGGACTACATGTACGATGAGACATGCAAACAACAAATTATCTGACTTTGTTAACTTCAAGTTTATACCTATTATACACGTGCTCATCAGCCCCCTTATTAAACGAATTTTTAATGCTGAATACATTTTGCTCTATATAACCATCAAGAAAGCTATGCTCAAATATATGGACACGAAATTCATAACGAAATGTTTTACCATCGTTTCCACGAAAATCATCTGTTATTTCATGACCCACGTGTCCCATGTGAAATACAAATGTGTGCTGTCACATCCCATCCCAAGGGACGTTTCCCATGGAAATCTTATTCCCATGGACAAGGGTGGGTATTAGTGCTTCATGATTAAGTTAACTTAAATGTTTTAATACGATTTCAAAGATTTAATATGAAAACAATTAGTTTTATGACGTCTGAATCTAGAAATAGGCAATTAAACCAATTGAAACCAAATTTTGATCAATATTAACATTGCTTGACATTTTTGTTTTCACAGCTTTATGTGCCGTTTATTTGAGATAATCTGTATACGATATTTATTTGGAAAATTGTTACATTGCAAATATTCCAACAATATTAAAAGTAAATATACTAACCGAGCCACATTTCTCTATCAGCTTTTCCAAACCCCTTCACGTAGTCAGAATAATTTCTATAAAAATTTTCCGATCCATCCATTCGTCGTTTAAACACCTTTGAAATCAAGTTTTGTGGTATTCTCATACTATTCAATGTTTCAGTCTTTCAGCTACAACGAAATGTTACCAAAAAAAGGCCAAATTTACGTATCCGCGCAGATTTATAAAATTTGTAATCATGAGAGCGTAGTGAATATAGCAAGTTGATGCTTGTGATGGTTTTTAATCAGCTTATACTTGGTTCGTTCAAAAATACAATGCTTACAATCCATCCTCCTCCGTCGGTGACGAGATCACAGTAAACTTTAATGGAACTTTCAGTTGGTTCAGGATATATTTCAAACACTCCACCAGTAACGTTATTAATTTTTGCGTTTTTCTTGTGCATGTTTGTGCAATCCTCGGGTAAATCTGGTATTGACATAAACATAATATTTATTTTAATGATCAAAAGGAAGGCAGAAATGGTCTGCTAGTAGCCTACAGATACCTGAATGTGAGCTTCCTCTAGTCCTATCAACGAAGGTTGATAAAGTGAAAGACTGAAGAAGAGTTGAATCCGTGTCAGTGGTCACTCTATGTCCAATATCATCTTTGTCGGTTGTTATCAATTGGTCAGTACTAAGCGGCCATCCCCAAGTATATTTCGTTAGTGCTTGAAATAGGATCAAATAGATTGTTAATCGAATCGATAGATGACGCGTTCTTATTATATTACATACATTATAGTTCAAATACTTTACCAATTGCTTAGATTTACCTATATTGAATTAACAATTAAAATTTGGTATAGCATCGAAATTTGTTAGACTCATGATATATTTAACAAATTTTCATATTCCCAAATTTTAGCGTTGCAATAGTATAATTGTTTCTCTTCTACACTGTGTATATTAATGTAATTTGAGTATGTGATATTGCCTGATCTACACCTATGCTTATAGGAGTCAAAAAAAATGATTGAACCTGTCGTAATTTCCGTCCATGTACTCAATGCAGCTTTCCCCCTGATTCCATTTGCCGCTGAATAGAGCGGATTAGTTATGACATCATTAGGAGACGGGGAACTAGAATATACAGCATTATTGTCGGTGGTATCATCTCTATCTGTTGTTGTTGGATTTAGGTTGGAGCGTTCGACATTTTCAAATATTTGAGTGTTTATTACAAGATTACCATCAAAAATGTTCAAAAGGATTGATGTAAGCTTTTTCTCCAACTGCATTCGCAAATCTGTATTAAAAAAACTTGATTCTGGTGTAGAATAAATTAAACTGCTTTAGTTTACTCATAATAAGATTACGATATATACTTATTCAATAATCCTTTTAAATTGAATCAAAATAAAAGCCGATTCTGGGGCCGTTAAACAAATCAATATAGGAATAAAAAACACATCTTACCTTGTTCACTGGAGAACTGAAACAAACAATGTAAAACGTAAATTTATTCATCTGTGTTATGGAGGGGTCACTGAGAAGTAACAAAAAATATGCTCAACAATCAATTGTATAAAATTGAAGCAAAGTTAATATACTACAAAATTATAAACAACAGATGCTACTTTTACATGAACATCCACGGTGTTAAGACTTTACAAATGATCGTGTTCTACATGTAGCCTATATATATATATATATATTAAATGCTGACACCGACGTAAGAAATTCAAAAAATAACATTTTGCGGTTTATTGCTACTGAAAATTTGTTATTCAATGTGTATATAATCTGTGCGATATTCATCTATGCTAAGTTAATAGTATTAACGCATTTCTCGGTGATTGTACTCATAAAACTACAATAAAACATAAGTAATTCAACTTACCGTCAAGTCAAAATTGTATGATATGCCATCATACTGATCTTCTGAGTCTGTCGATATTTTTGCTGTTTACAGGAATAACATTATAAAGTTTGTCAATTTGGACTAAACTGTAGTTTAATTTACGTTATCTAGACAAAAAATGTTCTAACCGGCGTTGTACGCTAATATTGCGACATGTAACTACACAATTCGGGTGATAACGTGAAAGCTTTTATATGTAAACAATTGAGTTGTTTTATGAGAGTTAAACAAATACATACTTTTATTAAAATTTTGGTATTTAATTTACACCAAGTAGGTCCATCTTATGCATCTTATGCAACCATCTTACCGAGACTTGATCCCGTAATAAGTAACACGAACAAATATTGATATATCATGTTTCTTCTTTTTTGAATTATAAGCTTGAAGTTTTGTTGCTGATTTACAGATAGAAAACATCAAACTAAACTAACTCGTCAAACCGAAAATGAAATGTCAACTAATATTTGAACCGCATAACCCATCATGCGTCATCATTGCACGTCATAACATTTCCTCTTTATCTTTTGTTAATACAACTCTCGAACTGTCGATGTATTTATTTACGTACATGTTGTACTCAAAAAAATTTTTCGAAAACTATTTCCCGATAATCCAAATAAATTTGACAACTATTTAATTTACTTCCATTTCAAATTGAAGTAGTTTTCTATATTTTTGGAAGGTTCATGGCATTGTTGAGCTCAGTATAATATTTAAGCGCCAAAGATTTTCAAACTATTATTCTATTGTTGCTGTGGAAACACACCGACAACTCAACTCGATCATTGAAATTCATAACAAATATTTTTGACGTTTATATCAACGTCTCATATGCAATGTGTTTTAGTTTCACTATGGATGAATAGATTTTCAAATTTGTAAGAAGTTATTGATCGTATACATGCATCCCGGTACCAAAGTTTTCAGGACGATGTTTTCAATCTCCTATATTCGGCAACAACTACGGCTCGGTATAGGTCATAGGAGCTGTAGCCCTATATATTGGTTGCCCAACCCACGGCCCGCATGTGGCCCGCCAGACTGTTTACTGCGGCTTGCCCTTAGTTCAGTCTATATGCAGACTTCCGAAATTTTTAGTATTTTATAATATATAGGCTAAATCAGGGGTGTGCATCCTTTTACACAGGAAGGCGAGATACAAAATTGCCCTGCCTATCTCCTTCAATCTTCCTATCCTACACCCCCTGTTCCATTTCCTTCAACCTTCTTGTCCTCCACCCACTTCCCTAGCTCCCCAACCTTTCTATCCTCGACCCACTGCCATATCTCCCTCAACTTACCTATCCTCGACCACTGCCCTATTCCCTCAACCTACCTATCCTCGACCCACTGCCATATCTCCCTCAACTTGCCTATCCTCGACCCACTGCCCTATTCCCTCAACCTATCTATCCTCGACCCACTGCCATATCTCCCTCAACTTACCTATCCTCGACCCACTGCCCTATTCCCTCAACCTACCTATCCTCGACCCACTGCCCTATCTCTCTCAACCTACCTATCCTCGACCCACTACCCTATTTCCCTCAACCTACCTATCCACGACCCACTGCCCTATCTCTCTCAACCTACCTATCCTCGACCCACTGCCCTATTTCCCTCAACCTAACTATCCTCGACCCACTGCCCTATCTCTCAACCTACCTACCCTTGACCCACCGCCCTATCTCCCTCAACCTCTCTATCCTAGACCCACTGCCCCATCTTCCTCAACCTTCCAATCCTCGACTCACTGCGCTATCTCTCTAACCCTTCTAAAGTGGTCACACTCGAGACCTTCCTACCTATCTCCCTCCACCTTTTTACCCCCGGCCCGCGGTCCGACCTCTCTCACCTTTTTACGCTCGACCCACTGTCTATCTACCTCAACTCACCTACCCTCGAGCCAACGTCCCGTTCTACCACGTAGCGAAACTAAATGTGCTTCACACACGCTGCGATCGTCAAATCAAACCTTGTACTCTCAGGTTTTATACGGATCCAGTATGCCAATGAGATGATTGAAGCGTGTGTGGAAGAAACTCGCTTATAAGGTTGACGGCATCCGTGACATATTATTATGGGTATATTTGAATATGGAACAAACGTATATATATGATGACAAAAATGTTTAAAATCTTGGAAAGTCACTTATTTACATCAATTGCCAGGCCATTTATATGCAGGCAGCAATCCCAACTGGAAATCAATCACCATAAATGGTAGCTCAAAAATTTGCTACTTGTTAGGCCACTGATATTGCTTCATATCAATGGATGAATGAAAAACGTACACAACGGGAGAGAAACTTCAGCATAAAACTAGCAAGGGATCGATTAAAAACAAATTTATATTAACTAGCAACGATGCATTGGAAAATAACAGATGATTAACAAAGTTAGATTGCATAAATAAGGTAGTTTTATTCATAGTGAGTACAAAAAGATAAGGGGGGAAATTTAGGCAACAAGGTTGAGAACTATTGTTTTAGGTTCTTGATTTTAAATCTACAAGCTTGAGACTTGTTATTGAATGACTGATGGAAGATATCAAACAAGCTCGTCACTTTTTGATGCTACAACTCCAAACGCCATACCAATGTATTTTGTTACCTACATTCTGAACTCTGAAAAACCTATTTATTTGATTTAAATTTGTGGAAATAAATTCACTAATGCTCCAGTATAAATATTCATGTGCCTGCTTACAAAATAACTGGTATATACTCAAGTGCATTCCGCACCCAAGAAGAAATTTGTCCCCAGGGAAGAATTTTGCCATTTTTAGAGAGAAATTTTGCTTTGTATTCTCTGTGGTATTACTAATATCTATATTTTATTATTATTAATATATTACTTACTTTTTCATGAACATATGAAAAACTATACGAGAGAGCGACTTTGGCATTACACTAGCAAAGAATCTATTAAAGATTGAAGAAATAAAGTAATTTTATGCTTATATAATAAGGAATAAAGAGTCAAAAATAGGAAAGAGAAGGAATTCAACAAAGGAGATTGAAAACCACTGATTTAGGCTGATTTTTCAGGATGGGTAACAGATGGACGCGCCGTTCTAGAAATTTCTAGTTTATTTTTGGCAGTTTTTCATACATAAATAAATCAAAAAATTGAAAAATATTAAAAATTACATATTCGTATTGGTGATACAGTGTGATTTGACTGCATAAGTAGATATAGTAGGTACTATTTACCAATTTTTTATCGAAAAATAATAAAAAAATCCGAAGAGCATCGAATATAATCATGAATATTTTTCAAACTAATTGAATCTCATGCGTTTCCACTGTATTCCCCCACAGTGAGTTGATATTTGTTAGTTTCATCTCCAACTTTGAACACCCTGGAAGTTTAGAGTGTTATTCAGGTTTCTGCCGTTCAACTGCGTTTCTACAGTCAGAGTTTTATGCCTATGGGTTTTGAAATTCGCTTTTTTTTGACTATTTATCAACAGCAATCTATATTATATTGAGTTTTCTATCCATTTATTGTAGCCTATTTAGCCTACATATATATATATATGTTAAATGGAATGTGGATGCTAAATGATTCAATAACCAATCAACTTTTATTACTCTAGCATTTATTCCCGAGTGCGTACTTAAATAACACTGAAAGTTTTGGTCAATGTCGCCTTTCCAAAATAGGGTAAAAGATTACCGACATCTATAAGTATATGTTATTCAATGATTTTTTTCATATTATTATTATACGACTCACCCATATTTGGCATAAGCTGTAAGCTGTTTAATCGTCCTAATTGCATTCTGTAACAAATCTTTTTGGCATATTTTAGCAAGATATCATCAATTCTAGATACTGTAAGCATTTCGCCTGAATTTTCTAGAACGTTGCTATCAGTCATGCTGGTCATATGGCATCTTCATCATACGGTATGTAGAGTGAGTTAACCGTGTTTATACGGCTTAACACAAAAATCCCATACTTATGTACATAAACACATACATGGGGTTGCCGAGCTTAACAAATTTTAATAAAGGACACTGTAACACATAACCCCAAGTTTTGAACTATTTAACTACTAAACTTTGAATTTAAAGAAAAATTAAAACAAACAATTCGTTTCTCCGAAAAGTTCATCCGCGTTAAAAAAAAGCTCGTTTAGTTGTAATTCTCCAATACTCATAAATTTGGATCGAAGTGATTACCAAATGTCAATTTTTATCAGAATCAAAATTTCTGTTATTGCTGAATTCAAAACAATGTAACGTCGACAGTTTTGTGAGTTAAAACGCAATATACACTTGTGGTAGGTCGGTGTTTATTATATGCAAAGATATAATAAGGTGTTGTATTTGATATTTTAACTCATATATTTCCAATATTTGTTCAAATATTCATAGGAATGGGGTAGTGTCCTCCGTCCCTCCATATCCTCGACTTCCTTTACAATCGTTTCGGTTCCTATCCTCGATTGTTCGTTGAATCTCCCTCTAGGTTCCAGTCTTTAACCCACTGCCCTATCCCATTCTGACTTTCTATCCTCGACCCACCCCCAATCATCCGTACTATCCTCTACAAAACTTTCAGTATCCCTAATCTACTGTCCTCGACCCACTGATTTGATTCCGTCCGTCTCTTCGTACCACACGAAAAATGACCGGATAAAACAATAGGTTCGGGTTAATAATTCAAGTAACAACAATATTCAATAAGTTCACTTGTAATGCGTTCTGTTTCATAAATTTGCACATTCATTCTAAATAACATATAATTTTCCATAAAAGTATTTTAACGATACAAGTATAAAATCAATCTAACAATCTATTGACCAACATGCCAATGATTGTAGTTCAATAAAGTCATTATGCTGGTCAGGCATTCAAAAAATATCAAAATGGAAAAAGTGCAATAAATAAATGAAAAACTCAATTCATTTGCTTAAATGCAAAGAAGGATTCTCAATCTTAATCAATGTTCGCACTGACGTCAGTGCAGGAAAAAATACGAAACTATTGTGTTTTTAGTTTAGTTCGCGTTATAGTAATCATAAAAAACATCTCCAGAAATAGCCCAATAAATTCATTCATATAATAATTGTATATATAATAGTATTAAAATTCGCCAATCTGATCGCCATTTTTTTTTTCATTCCGGAAGGTTATGACTCGTGGCCTTCAACTTAGATTAAAGATTTGATGAGTGTTAGTGAGCTTTCTTTAACAACCCCATATAAAATGTATTCAAACACAAATATACCATAAAATTAAATTTTAAAATATTGAGAAAACTACGAATAAAAACTCATCAACTTTTTGATATATCAATATTGCAAATAAACGTACAATTTTAAATTTAGTTTTACACTTCAACTTTTCTTCTTAGTTTCATCTCAATAAAGTTAAGAGAGTAGTACTGTCCCCTCCAAGTAAACCAGATTACTCCCTGTCCAAATGACGAATTTCCTCTAAAGTAAAATCCGTTAAGGTTAGATCTGTGGCATTTCCTGTACCACCAAGCACCAATATATCGTTGAGCGCAATTTTTGGCGGCAATGTCATTATCATAATCTTTAGTTGTAAAGTTCATTGCATTATGATATGACAATGAATCTCCAGCATTTCCGCTGTATTCACCAATGGTTAGCCGATAATTTGTAGTTTCATCTCCAACTTTGAACAACCTGGAAATTCAGAGCGCAATTCATGTTTCTAATTTTCAACAGCGTCTCTATAGACAAAGTTTAGGTTTGACTGAGGGTTTCGAGATTCGTTTACTTGTCTATTTATTAACAGTGGTCAAATGTGTATTCATTTTTGTAAGTTCACAATAGTCTGGTTACGTTTCCATATTATTTTTAGTTTCTCATCTGTTTGTAGTTGGTGTATCATATACAGTTTTATGCAATCAATATGAATAATTTTAAATATTAGAAATAGCTATTTCGAATTTGCACCACTTCAACCCTGTTACATGAAATAAGGATGTCGAGTCATTCAATACGCAATCAACTTCTATTGCTCTATCATTTATTCCCGAGTGTGTATTCAAATAACAATGGAAATTTTGGTCAATGTCAACTTTTTCAAATATGGTATCAGATAACCGACATCTATAAGGTATATGTAATACAATGATTTTTTTTAATTTTATTATCACACGACTCACCCATATCTGGCATAAGCTGTGTTGTTTTTCCAATCTTTCATATCTATACGAAGTTCACAATCATATTTGTTCGTAATCAGATTTAAAGTTTTTAGACCTGAACAATGTATTAAACCAAATAAAGTGTTATAAGGGTATTAGCAGGCTTGTCCATGGGACAGTTTTTTCTGTCCCATCCCATAACAATCTATGCTTGTCCCATCCCATGGGATTCGCATTGGAAAACAATAAAATTGTTAAATTTAAGTTTAGCGTCTACTAAATAGGACTACATGTACGATGAGACATGCAAACAACAAATTATCTGACTTTGTTAACTTCAAGTTTATACCTATTATACACGTGTCCATTAGCCCCTTTATAAAACGAATTTGCAATGCTGAATACATTTTGCTCTTTATAACCATCAAGAAAGCTATGCTCAAATATATGGACACGAAATTCATAACGAAATGTTTTACCATCGTTTCCACGAAAATCATCTGTTATTTCATTACCCACGTGTCCCATGTGAAATACAAATGTGTGCTGTCACATCCCATCCCAAGAGACGTTTCCCATGGAAATCTTATTCCCATGGACAAGGGTGGGTATTAGTGCTTCATGATTAAGTTAACTCAAATGTTTTATTACGATTTCAAAGATTTAATATGAAAACAATTAGTTTTATGACGTCTGAATCTGGAAATAGGCAAGTAAACCAATTGAAACCAAATTTTGATCAATATTAACATTGCTTGTCATTTTTGTTATCACAGCTTCATGTGCCGTTTATTTGAGATAATCTGTATACGATATTTATTTGGAAAATTGTTACATTGCAAATATTCCAACAATATTAAAAGTAAATATACTAACCGAGCCACATTTCTCTATCAGCTTTTCCAAACCCTTTCTCGTAGTCAGAATAATTTCTATAAAAATTTTCCGATCCATCCATTCGTCGTTGAAACACCTTTGAAATCAAGTTTTGTGGTATTCTCATACTATTCAATGTTTCAGCCTTTCAGCTAAACGAAATGTTACCAAAAAAAAGGCCAAATTTACGTATCCGCGCAGATTTATAAAATTTGTAATCATGAGAGCGTAGTGAATATAGCAAGTTGATGCTTATGATAGTTTTTTTAATCAGCTTATACTGGGTTCGTTCAAAAATACAATGCTTACAATCCATCCTCCTCCGTCGGTGACGAGATCACAGTAAACTTTAATGGAACTTTCAGTTGGTTCAGGATATATTTCAAACACTCCACCAGTAACGTTATTAATTTTTGCGTTTTTCTTGTGCATGTTTGTGCAATCCTCGGGTAAATCTGGTATTGACATAAACATAATATTTATTTTAATGACCAAAAGGAAGGCAGAAATGTTCTGCTAGTAGCCTACATATACCTGAATGTGAGCTTCCTCTAGTCCTATCAACGAAGGTTGATAAAGTGGAAGACTGAAGAAGAGTTGAATCCGTGTCAGTGGTCACTCTATGTCCAATATCATCTTTGTCGGTTGTTATCAATTGGTCAGTACTAAGCGGCCATCCCCAAGTATATTTCGTTAGTGCTTGAAATAGGATCAAATAGATTGTTAATCGAATCGATAGATGACGCGTTCTTATTATATTACAGATATTATAGTTTAAATACTTTACCAATTGCTTAGATTTACCTATATTGAATTAACAATTAAAATTTGGTATAGCATAGAAATTTGTTAGACTCATGATATATTTAACAAATTTTCATATTCCCAAATTTTAGCGTTGCAATAGTATAATTGTTTCTCTTCTACACTGTGTATATTAATGTAATTTGAGTATTTGATATTGCCTGATCTACACGTATGCTTATAGGAGTCAAAAAAATTGATTGAACCTGTCGTAATTTCCGTCCTTGTACTCAATGCAGCTTTCTCATGTATTCCATTTGCCGCTGAATAGAGCGGATTAGTTATGACATCATTAGGAGACGAGGAACTAGAATATACAGCATTATTGTCGGTGGTATCATCTCTATCTGTTGTTGTTGGATTTAGGTTGGACCGTTCGACATTTTCAAATATTTGAGTGTTTATTACAAGATTACCATCAAAAATGTTCAATAGAATTGATGTAGGCTTTTTCTCCAACTGCATTCGCAAATCTGTATTAAAAAAAACCTTGAATCTGGTGTAGAATAAATTGAACTGCTTTAGTTTACTCATAATGAGATTAAGATATATACTTATTCAAAAATCCTTTTAAATTGAATCAAAATAAAACCGATTCTGGGGCCGTTAAACAAATCAATATAAGAATAAAAAACACATCTTACCTTGTTCACTTGAGAACTGAAACAAACAATGTAAAACGTAAATTTATTCATCTGTGTTATGAAGGGGTCACTTGAGAAGTAACAAAAAATATGCTCAACAATCAATTGTATAAAATTGAAGCAAAGTTAATATACTACAAAATTATAAACAACAGATGCAACTTTTACATGAACAACCACGGTGTTAAGACTTCACAAATGATCGTGTTCTACATGTAGCCTATATATATATTAAATGCTGACACCGACGTAAGAAATTCAAAAAATAACATTTTGCGGTTTATTGCTACTGAAAATTTGTTATTCAATGTGTATATAATCTGTGCGATAATCATCTATGCTAAGTTAATAGTATTAACGCATTTTTCGGTGATCGTACTCATAAAACTACAATAAAACATAAGTAATTCAACTTACCGTAAAGTCAAAATTGTATGATATGCCATCATACTGATCTTCTGAGTTTGTCGATATTTTTGCTGTTTACAGGAATAACATTATGAAGTTTGTCAATTTGGACTAAACCGTAGTTAATATACGTTATCTAGACAACAAATGTTCTAACCGGCTTTTAAATTACTCAATTCGGGTAATAACGTGAAAGCTTTTATATGTCAACAATTGAGTTGTTTTATGACAGATAAACAAATACATACTTTTATTAAATTTTAGTATTTAATTTACATCAAGTAGGTCAAATATTTTAAAACCATCTTACCGTGACTTGAACACGCAATAAGTAACACGAACAAATATTGATATATCATGTTTCTTCTTTTTTGAATTATAAGCTTGAAGTTTTGTTGCTGATTTACAGATAGAAAAAATCAAACCATACTAACTCGTCGAACCGAAAATGATAATGTCAACTAATATTTGAACCGCATAACCCATCATGCGTCATCATTTCACGTCATAACATTTCCTCTTTATCTTTTGGTAATACAACTTTCAAACTGTCGATGTATTTATTAACGTACACGTTGTACTCAAAATAGTATTTTAGAAATTATTTCCCGATAATCAAAATAAATTTGAGAGCTTTTTAATTTACTTCCATTTTACATCGAAGTAGTTTTCTATATTTTTGGGAGGTTCATGGCATTGTTGAGCTCAGTATAATATTTAAGCGCCAAAGATTTTTTATTCTATTTATTTATTATTCTATTCATTATTCCATTGTTGCTGTGGAAAAACACCGACAACTCAACTCGATCATTGAAATTTATAACAAATATGTTTTACGTTTATATCAACGTCTCATATGCAATGTGTTTTAGTTTTACTATGGATAAATAGATTTTCAAATTTGTAAGAAGTTATTGATCGTATACATGCATCCCGGTACCAAAGTTTTCAGGACGATGTTTTCAATCTCCTATATTCGGCAACAACTACGGCTCGGTATAGGTCATAGGAGCTGTAGCTTTATATATTGGTTGCCCAACCCACGGCCCGCCAGACTGTTTACTGCGGCTTGCCCTTAGTTGAGTTTATATGCAGACTTTCAAAATTTTTAGTCTTTTATATATACGCTAAATCAGGGATGTGCAACCTTTAACACAGAAGAGCAAGATACAAAATGGCCCTGCCTATCTACTTCAACCTTTCTATCCTACACCCGCTGTCCCATTTCCCTCAACATTCTTGTCCTCCACACATTGCCCCAGCTCCCCAACCTTTCTATCCTCTGCACTATCTCTCTCACTATCCTATCCTCGACTAGCCACCTATCTATTCATACCTTCCTATCCTCGAATCACTGCCCTATCTCATACAAACTTCCTATCTCTCTCACCTTCCTATCCTCGACCCACTGGGCACAAACTTCCTATCTCTCTCACCTTCCTATCCTCGACCCACTGCCCTGCCCTATCTTTCCCACCCTTCTATCTTGGACTCACCACTTATCTACGTGCCACCATCATATCTCCCTCAACCTTTCTATCGCCGGCCCGCGTTCCGATCCCTCTTACCTTCCTATCTTCGACCCACTGTCTATGTACCTCAACTCACCTACCCTCGAGCCAACGTCCCGTTTTACCACGTAGCGAAACTAAATGTGCTTCACACACGCTGCGATCGTCAAATCAAACCTTGTACTCTCCGGTTTTATACGGATCGAGTATGCCAATGGGATGATTGAAGCGTGCGTGGACGAAACTCGCTAATATGCTGACGGCATCCGTGACATATTATTATGGGTATATTTGAATATGGAACAAACGTATATATATGATGACAAAATGTTTAAAATCTTCGAAAGTCACTTATTTACATCAATTGCCAGGCCATTTATATGCAGGCAGCAATCCCAAATGGTAATCAATCACCATAAATGGTAGCTCAAAAATTTGCTACATGTTAGGCCACTGATGTCCATTCACACATATGGAAAAAAACGAGAGGGACTTCAGCATAACACTAGCTCGCTTAAAAACCAATCGTTTATTTTGATCGTTTATTTTGCAAGGTTCGCGCGAGATCATATAGTTTTAGATTTTTTCCTGAGTTTCAGCTCAATAAATTTGAGGGAGTATCTGTGCGTTTTCCAGGTAAACCAGCTGATTCCAACGCCAAACTCAGATTCTCCTGATAAGTAAATGCCGTTTGGGTTAGATTGATGGCATTTATTGTACCACCAACCGCCTCTGAATCGTTGAGCGCAATTTCTTTGCCAGATATCGTTGTCGTAATCTTTTGTTGTGAAGTTCATTGTAGAATGATTTCGCATTGAATCTCCCGCATTTCCACTGTATTCCCCCACAGTGAGTTGATATTTGTTAGTTTCATCTCCAACTTTAAACACCCTAGAAATTTAGAGCGTTATTCATGTTTCTGTCCTTCAACTGCGTCTCTACAGTATGTCTGAGGGGTTTTGAGATTCGTTTCTTGACTATTTATCAACAGCAGTCAAACGTATATCATTATTTGGTACTCCTGAAGTATGCGCACAAAGATGTCGCACAGCCTGAAACCTAACTTTGTACACAACCCGAGTTCAGATTGTGCGCCATCTTGGTGCGCATACTTCAGGAGGTCCCATTTATTTTTTGTTTGTACTAGTAATATTACAGTAGTCTGGTACGTTTCTATCTTATTTCGAGTGTTTTTATCCGCATTATTGTAGCTTATGTAGTTTCATTCAATCAATATGAAATATTTTGAATATTAGAAAAAGCTATTCCGAATTCACAACAATTCCAAGATGCCAAGTTTAATAAAGAAATTATATAATAGCCAACTTCCATTGCTCTAGCATTTCTTCCCGAGTGCGTGCTCAAATAACACTAAAACTTGAAGTCAATGGCGACTTTCCTAAATAGGGTGACAGATTGGCCTTTCAAAGTCCAACCCACATTTATAAGCTATGTGTAATTCATTGGCTTTTTATTTTTTTATCACGCGACTCACCCATATTTGGCGTAAGATGTGTTGTTTTCCCAATCTTTCATATCTATACGAAGTTCACAATCATATTTATTCGTAATCAGATTCAACGTTTCCAGACCTGAAGTTTATATTGGCGCAAATGAGGTATCATTATACATGGTATTGGTGCTTAATTACTTATCGATCTTAAGATCGGTAAGTATATTGATAGGTATTTGTCTGTATGTATGTCTGTCTGTATGTATGTCTGTATGTATGTCTGTCTGTTAGATGCACGCGATATCTCACGAAAGCGAGATTGAATCTGCTCCAGATTTTGCATGTGCATTCATCTTATCTCGGACCAGTAGCCTATTGATTTTGGGCGAATTATGTCGTATAATTAGCGAGTTATCAATCAATTATTGATATAGTGATCTAGATTTTTGTAAAGCGAGAGAATTTTGAAACCCGCCGAGTGTGTGTGTGCGATGCGCAGTGCGCAAGTTACAAGAGCGGATGAATCGAAACTGCAGTTTCTGTTTTGGGGGATCCCCTAACTATCGATCGATAAGTCTTCGGTTTCCAACCGATATTCTCGTTTTTATGTTAACTTGAATGATTTTATACAATTTCAAAGATTTAATATGGAAATATTTAATTTTATGACTTCTGGATTTAGAATTGGGCAAGTAAACCAACCGAGTTGCACATTTTGATCAATATTAAATTTTTTTGACATTTTCTTATCGCAACTTCATTCAAAATTGTTACATTGCAAATATTCCAACAATATTAAAAGTAAATAAACTTACCAAGCCACATTTCTCTATCGGCTTTTCCAAACCCCTTCACGTAGTCAGAATAATTTCTATAAAAATTTTCCGATCCATCCATTCGTCGTTGAAACACCTTTGAAATCAAGTTTGCTGTTGTTCTTATATTATTCAATGATTGATTCACAACGAAATGTTACAAAAATTTTGTCAAATTTACGTATCCGTGCAGATTTATAAAATTTTCACTCATGAGAGTGGAGTGATTAGTGAATATTGAAAATTGATACAAGGGATAATTTTTAATCAGCTTATACTAGCTTTGTTCAAAATGCAAAGCTTACAATCCATCCTCCTCATTCGGTGACGAGATCACAATAAACTTCAATGGAACTTTCGTTTGGTTCAGGATAAATATTAAATACTCCACCAGTAGCGTTTTTAGTTTTCGCGTTTTTCTTTTGCATGTTTGTACAATCCTCGGGTAAATCTGATATTGATATAAAACATAATATTATTACATAATATTAACTATACGTTGTAAATATAATGATCAAGAGGAAGACAGAAATCTTCTGCTAGTACCGATACCTGAATGTGAGCTTCCTTCATTCCTATCAACGAGAGTAGTTAAAGTAGAAGACTGAAGAAGAGTTGAATCCGTGTCAGTGGTCACCACATCTCCAATATCATCTTTGTCGGTTGTTATCAATTTGTCGGTACTTCTCGGCCATTCCCAGTCGGTATATTTCGTAAGTGCCTGAAATGAGGTCAATTAGGTTCAATAATTGAATGTAATGAAATCGATAGATGACGCGTTCGTATTATATTACGGACATTATAGTTTAAATACCTTACCAAATGACTAAACTACCTCAATTGTATAAGCTACTACCATAAGAATTGAGTAATAATTATAATTTTGACTAGAATACAAATTTGTTGGGTTTTGCGATCATACACTTCCATAATTTCATACATATTTGAAGAGTTTTTTTTTTCAAATTTTTGTCATTGCAATATTTTTATTGGTTCCCTTCTACACTGTGTATACATAATGCATTGCAATTCGAGTTGTTGGTGTAGCTTGATCTACATTTACGTTGAAAATATGAAGAAAAATTATTAAAACCTGTCGTAATTTCCTTCTTTGTACTCAATTCAGTTTTCTCTGTTATCAAATTTGTCCTTGAATAAAACGGATCAGTTGTGACATCATTAGAAGACGCGGAACTAGAATATTCAACATTATTGTCGGTGGTATCATCTCTATCTGTAGTTGTATGATTTAGGTTGGTGCGTGCAACATTTTCAAATATTTGAGTGTTTATTACAAGATCTCCGTCAAAATTATTCATTAACAATAATGTAAGCTTTTCTTCCAACTGCATTCGCAAATCTGAATTAACAAACCTTCTGATGTATTTCTGAATCTGGTATAGATTTAAGTTGCTTTAGCTTACCAATACTTAGTGTGTCTGTTGGTGTACGAAGATTTTGAACATGTAAAACTAATGAGATTGATATATATATTTATTCAAAGATTCTCTCAAATTGAATCCAAATAAAGATTCTGGGACCGTTAAACCAATCAATATTGTAATAAAAGTCACATCTTACCTTGTTCGCTGGTTAACTGAAACAAACAGAATGAAACACACTTTACTTCACATTTTTGTGAAGGGTTTTTTAAGAAGTAAGAAAAAATATGCTAAACAATCAATTGTATAAAATTAGAGCAAGAATAGTATACTACAAATTATTTACAACAAATGCAACATTTCCTTGAATTCATACATCGACATATGAAATTCGAGAAATAACATTTTGAGGTTTAATGCCGCTGATAATTTGTTATTCAATGTGTATATTATCTGCGCAAGAATGATTTTTGCTAGGTTAATAGTATTTACACGCGTTTTGGTGATTGTATTTATAAAATTGCAACAATACATAAATAATTTAACTTACCGTCAAGTCAAAATTGTGTGATATGTCATCACAGGTATCTTCTGAGTTTGGCGATATTTTTGCTGTGTATAGGAGTAACATTATGAAGTTTATTAATTTTGACTAAGCCATAGCTTAGGACTAGGTTATGTTATTTAGACGAAACATGTTCCAATCGGCATGCGTTGTTCGTTAATTTGGCGACATTCTCAATTCGTGTGATATCGTGAAAGCTTTTATATGTTAATAATGAATTTGTTTTATGAGAAATAAACAAATACATAATTTTAATAATTTTTAGTCTTTAATTTACACTAAGTAGGGTCATTTATTTTAAAACTTTCTCACCGAGACTTGATCCCGCAATAAGCAACAGGAACAAAGAATTACACATCATGTTTCTTGTTTTGAACTACAGTCTTGTAGCTTTTTACTGAATAACTGATAAACAAATCCAAACTAAACTAACTCGTCAAACCGAAAATGTGATATTAATCAAAATTTGAACCGCATAACCCAGCATGCGTCATTGTTTCACTTCATAACATTTCCGCTTCACCTTCTGTTTCTACAATTTCTAATGCGTAATTAAAGCTCCATTTATTTACTTACGTACATGTCGAACTCAAAATAACGATTTAGATAATATCACCTCATCTAAAACAAGAGAGCTATGCTCAAATATATGGACACGTAGAGCCACATAATTTTGATGACGTCATAGCAAAAAAAAAAGTAATAGCCCTTTGGAGAAAAATTCCATCTTTACCCACTGGAAATTTCAAAGCAATTGGTCCAGTAATCAAAGAGAAAGGCGATTTTTTCAAAACGTGTCACACAACAACAAGAACAAGACTGAGAACAACATAACAACAAAACGATCGTTATGTCCACTACGTGTCCAATAAATTTAACAATCTGTTCATTTGAGCCATTGACTTTCCAGTGTTCCTACAGTCAGTTGTTAGTGAATGGATTGAAGAGTTTTATTCGGGTGAGCAAAGTACAAGACGTGAATACGCACTTATACCATGTAACTCGGAGTCGTAGCGGGAAATATTCACTCAAGCGTATTTATACCACAATTGGAATTAAAAAATCAATTCGGTTCAGAATAGTGGCGGTATTGAGTTTGAGGCACTTGATGAATTAGAATGTAAAAGTTTTATTTCTCATCGACGTGGCCACTCTTTTGCTCGTTGAAAACCATGTGTTTTATTGTGATATATAGGTGATGTATTTTCTGGATTATGCATCGGATAGAAACTAAGAATATTGTGTATGAAAGGTTAGGCAGGGGTCGGCAACCTTTTGTCACTTGCGGGCCAAAATGAAGGGTTGCAGTCATTGGCGGGGCGCACATTTTTTAAGAAAATTGAAAACCGAACGGATGATACTTTTTATAATGAAAATCATGCAGCGAGAAATCTCTAGAATAGAATATAGATTTATTTCCTCATTGCATTGCATCTCAAAAAATTCCATTTGAATGTTCTCGGCGCCATTGAACCCTTTGCACTTAGCATCAACTTTTCTGCGTTTTGTTGCCATTTATCTAATTATAGTAAAATCCGGCCCGCGGGCTGTAGGTTGCCGACCCCTGGGTTAGAGTAACCAAATAGATGCAGTATTTGGTACAGTCATGTTAATGAGGTTCCTAACGTTTTTTCAAGCAACTCAAATTCTTTCGAAAATAAATTTGGTGAAACCTCGCGACCTACGAGTATACTCAAAAATTTTTGAAATCGTAGCGTAGCTTTACTCATAGTTAACCGCTAAGATTGCACGCTGTGATTCTCCCCAGATATACCCTACTATAGTTATTATAAATAGTACAATTTACTGAGATATAAATCCCTTAATAGTTGTAAAAACAAGCGAAAACAAGATTTTGCAGACGAAATTGAAATTAAATTGCAAAATTTCGGAATTTTCGATCGGAAACTACACCGCAGTTATCTGAAGTTGATCCATTCCATTATCCATTATTGAATTACCGCCGGATTCCACACGACTTCTTTCCATATTGTGATAAATTGATCAAAACTAATCAATGTTGTGTTGTAAAATTTTATTGTCGACATTGGCATTTTGCTAACGGTGATATCTTGATAATAACCGCGAGCGGCTTAAATTTAACAAATTATCAAGATCGGAAAATGCGAATAATTCTAATCGAGCAGTATACAATACATTTTATGTACGCAGCTTGCAGTATTTCAGAGCCAAAATACTTTCATTTTATTGTAAGTAGGCCCAACGGTCATTTACATTGAAATTATTATTTTAAAATGACAAATTCTTGTTAATATTCGTATCGGCAATGAACTGACTGTTCTGCACAACAGACAAATCATCATCGCTGAAAAAATCAGCAATTTTAACGATTGTCATTATCGCGAGCGAGGACTGTTTTGATCGGAATTTTCGTATCCGATTTCAAATACAGAATATAATTTACTGAAAATATAGTTTAATATAATGTAAATTACTGTAAGGGGGCGACGATGCCTTAAAAGTTTGGGAACCACTAATCTATACGATACCCTAATTCACGACTCTCGCTCTGGTTGTTAACATATTCTAGCCTAATACTTATGACTCCTACCTTCTAATCTGAATAATTTGAGGCAAAATAATCTGTCACCGATTTTCGATTACAGGACTGATAAAACTCAGAGTTCTGTTCTGATACTCAAGTAGTGTTGGTACCAGGTTAGGGTTAGGGCATATATACTTTTATTCCAATTTTCCTCATTTTGCTTCTATTACGAGTTCAGGGACTGTCCGTGTTATCTAAGTGTAAGTGAATACACCCCCTTTTCCAAAGGCATCCGTCTCTTTACACAATTTGATGTAAAGTAGGCGAACAAAATTAGTTACCTCAATATTGGTACACACACTACTGGAGCGTCCCTGTGCCGGCTCTTAAACCTGAGAAAACCCAGTTTAAACTACAAAAAGTATAGAACGATGATTTAGTTTTATATATTAAATATCTACCATCATGGGGGAATAGAGTAAACAGGCTAAAACATCGAAAAATTATGAAATTAGGAATCACTTGATATAGACATTTGTTACTAGTGATAACTAGTCTTGATTCTTTTAATATTATAAAATCATATATATCGATCAAAGCATATTGAAAACAACACATATAAATTGTTTCTCATATTTAGTAGTGAATGCACTCAACTGATGTTAAAATAACCCTTATTTAAAATCGTAAGCTTATAATACCAAAAATGTTTTACAATTATTTTATCAAAAATTATGCTTTAAAACTTTATTCATTGTATATTTAGTTTGGTGACCGTACATTTGAACCCATGTACATTTGAACCCATGTGTATATCCGCGGGTTCAATCAATATGCGGGTGCTAAAACCCATGGGTTAGGTTAGTATGAGTACAAATATCCGTAAAACCAAAAAAATTTCCATAGGTGCAATGGCATGCAGGTGCAATTGTCGTGGGTTCAAATGTACGTGGGTTCAAATGTAATGGAACCATTTAGTTTAGATGTTCTACCGCTTTTAATCCCAGAACTTCTCTTATGTGACAGATCATCTTTTTATTCTTCAGAATGCTTCCGAGATAGTGTGGATGATCCTCCGATTCACAACAAGCTATGCAATATAAAAATGTTTACTTCAATATAATATTTATCACACGCAGTGTGAAATGGTTTACATAAACGTAAAATGAAAATTTGAAAAATATCGGTATTTAGAATTTTAAACCGAAAAGGGAAGAAGGAAATCACTATTTGAAACGTCTTTAGGGTGGAATAAATAATTTTATATGAAACCCATTATTTCATCTTCAAAACTTACAATACGTACATTCAAGCGTGCTGTGCAATTGTTACTTGGGACACGAATCTTCATTTGGTCTATGTGGCCAATATTGGTTATCAAAGAAGCTGAGAAAAAACAATAGGCCTATATCGCCCCAGCCATCAGAGCATTGCATGCGGTATCAAATTACAAAAAAATCGATTCAGTCTTTCCGGCGTTTCACTTACATTTAGAAGCTAAATCTTTGGCCGCCCCCGAGACAGTGCTAACTGTTGGAAAATATTCCCATATTCCAGCAGAAACCTCTCTCTCTCTCTCGGGCATTGCAGGATCTCTCACATAAATTTTCGGATTTGCCTCGTCATCTTTCGGTTGCTTTCCAACTTCCATAAAATGACAAAACTGGCTAAAATAGTCGCTTGTTGAACAAAAATTCATGACAATCTTAACAAAAAACGACATATATATATATAATTCATTTTAAACTTATATTTATGTATGTAAATTAATTTCTCTGCAGTCTCAAATCCTTATTAAAGGTAAGCACAGTAAGTTAAAACTATATATAAATTTATCTTAGCAACAGTAGAAAACTCGGTTCAATTGCAGTCGATATACTCTAATAGAACAAGTAGTAAATTTGCGTATACCTTATTGCTGTATTTTATTTAGAATGACTAAAAACAGGAATTATAATCAGCTGCTGATCTCAGTTTTACCATACCTTGGCATAGTTTCCCGGAATGTAAGTCACTCCTCCAAACGAAATCACGACAATTTTCTTTCTTATTCTTCTCATTAAATTGTCTATTTCCATTTCAGGGATATTTTCCTTCTTGCATAATTCTGTAAGCTTTTCAGGAGTAAGAGCCTTCTGAACTGGTTTCGCACCGTTACTGTGGCAATACACCAGCAGCTCAACACATTCATCCCCGTTGCTCTTTGAACTTTGTTCGCCTCTTGCAATTTTCTTTATATAATCTAACAGATGAGTGGTTGCTTTAGCGCAAGAAGCATTGAAACGTTGTGCTTCGTTAGGAATGACCGCAATCTTTGGGTCGTTATTGAGTGATTCGTCGTAAATGTACGAGCTGAGGATATGTGCTTGATGTTCAGCACTTTCGGATGATCCTCCATATCCGTGAACAAACACACTTTTGTGTTGGGGATGTAAATGAATTACTTCATTTCGTGGACAATTTGAAGAAGCTTGACTTTGAATTGTTACACTCATATTTTCAACGAAATAGGCTAAAATACCAATGATATTGGGATGTCCAGATTATACATTAATAAGTTAATCAAAAATCGTACACACCCAATTAATTATTTTTAATGGATGGATCAGTTACATTAGTATAAGAACTGGTAAATATTTTTAGTTTCGACCCTGACTACTGTCACTGATATAAATCTCAAATCCAGGTAAGAGTCTGGTTTGGTTAAACTAGGGTAGATTTGTTTGGACAGTTGTGTTTTATGTGCTCA
Organism: Styela clava; assembly: GCF_964204865.1. NCBI lineage: Eukaryota > Metazoa > Chordata > Ascidiacea > Stolidobranchia > Styelidae > Styela > Styela clava. Next base: position 18,514,875 of record NC_135252.1, on the reverse strand, counting down.
ACATCTTTCGTGTATTTCTTCAAGAGGAGTCAAACGGGATGCTGTGACCATATTTGACTTTAAGATTTATCTATCTATAAGAGATAAAACTAACTTGTACGAAGCATGCCAGTGTCCAAGTCATAATATATAGAACAATATAATGTGAACACATTGTACCTCCTTGGGCCAATATCTAAACGACGCGACCCAAAAATATCAGCTTGTTTCTTTAACATGCCTTTCGCCTTTCCCTCGTTTACAACTTGGCATAAAATCACCAATAAAGTGAATGTTGCGATGGGCCGTGTTATGATCCTTTATATGCAATAATACGGTTCACCTATCGCATTAAATATATGTGAATACGTTATAAAACTTTTACTTCATATATATAATGTAATGTCAATAAACGGAAATAAAGCAAAACGAAATGATGTGACTGGACGATTTGTGGGTTTTTGACCCTAAGTATACGTCAAATTTATTTCAGTAACTGTACTAGATAGCTTCATGTGGAAACTAGCCTAGATGTGCATACGGGCGAGTTATCGCGTTGCCTCATATTTACATCAAATCGAAAACCCCAAAATGCCTCCTAACCTCAGTGAATATTTTAAGCTACATTTCTATATTTGCATCGGCGTATCAGTTTCCACTTCAATTGTTATAAGCTATTTTCATGTTTATTCTAATGTTAAACTGTATTGTTTGCTCTAGACTATGATTCGTAGATTTTTAACGATAACTGTATTTGAAAGTGTTTTGGCGTAAAAAGATAAAACATAAAATGGTTTCAAAACTGCATAAAATTATGTACAAAAGAAGTCACCATAAAAGTTTTATCAATTTTTTTATTGAATATGGACGCATATATTTATTTAAATTTTTTTTTGAAAGTATTTTTATTTCATCAAAAATTTAACTTTACTTCGATAGCGTAAATGATTTATTGATGGCATAATCACCAGAGTACTAAATGAAGTGAATTCGATATCTTCTAATTGGGACGAACTACCGAAAAGTGGCTTACAAAGCACCCACCTGAATTTGGTCTCAATGTAATCATCAATGTTTTATGAATTAGTATCCAATTTTAGGGAAATACAGATAATCTATCATTTTAGTTCCTCGATAAGATCATACAAATGATAGAAAACATTAAACATAATTTGCGTATGCTGAAACGTCTCCGACAACTCAATCAATATAATTTAAATTGTGAAATGTAGGTGTGTAAAGCGGAGGACGGAGAACTGGTCAAGGTTGGAATGGTTCACTGGAAAAGTGTGAGGCAGTGGAACGTGCATATGTTACAGAAATTTGATTATGCACGATCATTCATAGGGATAAGTACTTCCAGAAATCGCAGCGGACAGATGGGACAGCAGGCAGGCTGTCGTCGGAATTCAGGACTAGGTTTCAAATTTTGGGTGGCTGACGCAGTTAGTCAGGATAAAATGACAAAGTTCAAGACAGTGCTTTCCAATCTTTTATGATACTTACCTACTGAAACTCTTAATTCTCTTTTAATAACTTTGAGGATCGCTCATAGTTTTTTTGCATATGCGCATTAAAATACTACAATTGTTTAATCTTTAATGCATCATTAAATTGGGGCACACGCAACTCGCACTCAGAGGTTGCGCGATTTAAATATGATTGGCAATAATTTGATTTGGCTTAATTTGGCAGATATTATATCAGACATTCATTTTAAACGTTCGAACACGTATTTTGATCGGCTGTGACCACCTCATTTGTGCAATTTTTTTGGACCATTTACTACACAACGGATTTGTTTTACCAAGATTTTCTTTTGGAGATTTTCATTCTATTAAAACAAAAAGTTTGTTTAAATGACATTTATCAGCAAACTCTTGGCATGTTTGAAATATCCCCTGGCATCGGGTAAACGTTTGTGCATAATTTCCTTTAATTAATTTCGCCGCAATTTTTGATAATGGTGGTTGGTAGGTGTTTGAAGGAGCGTTTGAAAACAGGGCAACTTTTAACATCGAAAACTGTTCAGAACAGCAAACGTATTAGAAGCATAATCGATTAGTACGTAGATATAACTAATAAGTCACGATGAACAAATATTCTCAATTTGTGCATCAGCATGCTTTCACGAATTATCACAGTACGAGCTCTATAGAGAGACTTTGAGATCTGAAGGCAATGACTATTTCTATAACAGCATTAAATTATATATGATATATGATATAATTTATTGCAAATTGAAAGTTTATAGTCAGGCGTGTTCACACTTTCGCTTTAAATAAAACTTATCTCCACTAATTAATGCAATTATTATGTCGTGTAACTTTCTGTGTGATGTCTTTCGACGTAGCTCCTCCATCGCATGTGGTATTCTTACATTTTCCAAGGCTACATTGATCTTAATACTATATAATGAAAAGATGAAGCTTATGATAATTTGCTTGAAATTCTCCATTTTGCATATTTTTACTGAGCGGGTTTGATTAAAATGCCGTACGTGGCTGACGTCAGATTGTGATATCTTCATAGGAAAGTGGCAACGGAACCGAATTGACGATTCGGAATCAGTTCATTTGATATAATCTGAAGATACCTTTTTAAATAACAGTATATAGGTTAGAAACAATAATGCATTATAACGCGACCCACAGCAATAACATTTTCTGATTTGATCATTTTGTGCCAAGTTGTTAAGAAAGCTTAAAGATATCACAAAACGACAACTAGTCACCGAAAACAGGCGTTTTTTAGATACGGTATATGGCAACCGTCCTATTTATTTATTAAAAAGATTTAAACTTCAGCGATTTGTCTTCCTTGCCAACAAAATATTCCAGTTCTGACGTAATGCATCATTGGGCGCTATTATGAGACGAAGCACTCTTTAAAATACCGTCAGTAAGAGCGTGAATTTCAAAATTTAATTCTACGTTAAATACCTAAATTCATGAAAAAGTCAAACAAAAGAAAACGTCAAATGAAAGTGAATCTACGTTATTGACCAATTATATTGTAGCCCACAACATCGCTAAAAATAAATGGCCGTTTGTTAAAAATAGATATTGCGTTATTGCGAATACAATGCAATGAATTGGAGCCACGTCCTGAACATCTGGTTTCGAGTCAATCCGAATTACACGTATATACAAAAGTACACCACTTAATTATGTTGCAATTTCGTTTATTTATATTAAGTAAATGGATATAAGTATAAGTAAATGGATATCGGTTTTCATATTTTGTGTATTTGAAAATCTCGTAATCTCTACTTTGTAATTTTGTTTTTTTATAAATGAAAATAAAAGTCATCGCCAGAAAATTAGAGCTAGTGTTATTTTTCGAAAGAAAATTAAAAAAAAGGGGCAGTCTTATTTTTGGGAAAACACGGTAGTGAAGTTGCATGATGTTCGTAGCAGTCTCGACTGGCTTTTTATCTTTTTTGTGGGGAATACATGCTTACAATTTGGCATTGTTTAGAGCTATTTAGCGAACCATAACATTTAAGCTTTGCTTTTAATGGCATATTTATCAGACACCCGCTCGGAGCAAACATAACGACACCACTTGAACTGAATATGGCCTTTCCAGGTCCACCAGACAACAGATATTCCGTATTCCGCTTTTCCTCCTGCGATATACAGTTCATTCAAATTAGTCGCATGACAACCTCCGTACCTGAACGCTCCCTCAAAATTCACAGCACAGTTGCCAGATGTAGAGTCATGATCTGCGTCTCTAGTTGTGAAAGATTGTCCTTGATGTTGGGAATGTCTAAGTGAATCCCCAGCATTTCCACTGTATTGACCAATCGTTAAACGATAATTTGTTGAAGAATCACCGATTGAGAATGTTCTGGAAATAGATATAGAAACATGATAATTTAAACCCAATTCCAGCTTTTACATACACGCTCATATCATACCCATATTTTGCATAGGCTTTGTTTCCTTCCCAGTATTCCATGTCTACTCTGAGTTCATACGTCTTACCTTTCAATATCTGATAGATATTTTCAAGACCTAAAAACTTAATTTCAGATACAAGATTTATTATAATAGCCTGCCTTGATGATGTATATCATTAACCTTTATACGGGTTGATCCCGCGTCCTTGTCTGATACGAATGCATTTAGCGTACTGTTGTACGTTATACAAAATTTCACCACACAAGTGCAATTTGGTAAATTTTTGTGTGCCACGGACGTTTATCAGAATGGATTTCCTCAATATATCGTTTGGTTAATAAGATGGAAAAGTTGCCACAGTGACCAGAAATAAAGATTATCAGAATCGTTTCCCCCGCTATTCTCCTTATCGTTTTTCGTCGTTACGATTAACAGTTGCGAATAGTGAATTTTCATTTTCAACAGCTTGTAAAATATCGTCATCGAGTTTGTGGTTTGAATGAATTTCATGTTTTATACTATGATCAAGAATATTGCGTCAAACACTGACAGGAAACAAAATGAATATGTAAAATTGGAATGAATGAAATATATATCTAACATTTTTCAGTTGACAGCATTTTCAAGAACTAGTTCAGGATAAAAATTTGTTTACTATTTAAGCGAATAAAAAAAAACTTACCAAGCCAAAATTCTCCAGTTGTATTTCCAAATCCATTTTTTATAATAATACCATTCACGATAAAAGTTTTCAGAGCCATCCATTCGACGTTGAAATACCTTTGTAAAAACATTACACTTTCAAATATATTTCAATCGGTATATATACTTGGGATAAAGATATCGGAAGATAGCGATTGAAACAAGACTTTAAACCAGGGGTGGCCAACCTATGGCTAGGCTTACCATACGTCCCGGTTCAGCCGGGACAGTCCCAGTTTTAGCATGTTTTTCTGCCGTCCCGGCGATAGACTTAAATGTCCCGGTTTTGCAGTATGACAGTCATAATAGTTTTTCTATTCGATAATATTACAAAAAAAATTATTTTTAATGGAGGCAGCCGATTTACCAATGATTTGCGTCTCACTTCATGACATGAAGTATGAACCATGTGTTAATTTAACACCCAACTGTAATGTCGTTGAATCATCAAAATGCCGGAAACAAAGTGCAAGTTTTCTGATGAGTTTAAGAATGAGAACAATTCCCATTATTTGAAGCGAAGACCAATAGAAAGAGAGTTTATTTTTATTTGTCAAACCGAGGATTTCGTAATAAGATTTACAGCTAATTTTGATGCCTGCAATCTACCCACAATGGTAGGAAAGCGTTTAAACTATTACTAACCCCAAGAATCGAACCAAGTTTGACTTGTCCAATCCGCGCCGTCCCGGTTTTTTGGCTTCAGAGATATGGTAAGCCTACCTATGGCGCATGCGCCAAACGTGGCGCATTGCATGATTAGAGGTGGCGCATTGCATCTTTAACCCTTTTCATGCCAAAATTGTTAATAGCACTTGGCTTCTCCACCCCAAGCCGTTTTTTTGCAATTTACATGGTGACTTTTGATTGTACCTAAAATCTATTCTCCTTACTCCACGTCGCCCACTTACGGCTTGTTGGAATTAGAAACAACAGGCGATTATCGACGTTAGCTTTTGGACGGACTTTATGACATTCATTCTAGACTTTTAGCAAAAATTAGTAAAATTTACTATTTTTTTCCTACTGAAGTAAAAAGTTCAGAACTTCTGGAAAAATAGAAAATCGTCATTTATCAGCTTGAGACATGGATTTTCCATTGCCCAGACTTCCCAAATATCTCCCAATAACCATTGAACAATCAATTGAATTGCCCAAGTCTAAAAAATTTAATATAAATCAACCCACAACATGCTGAAAATGACCCCTAAATACCGCCTTTTTCATCCAAACTTCAAATGACCGTTGTCAACAAAAGCAAAGCGTAAAATCGCTTGCTGTGACGCAGGTACTAATCTCGAAGAAGCCTGGAGTGAAATCACGCGACGCTAGGCCAAACAGCTGATTAGCAAAGGCCAATTAGAATCGAGGGTAGAGTAGAGTAGAGTAGATATTGATACTAAAGGCTTGTTGTCACAATATTACGCCTAACTTTACTTCTTAATCGTACCTTTTTCTCTTCGTTGTTAAAAACAGCTTTATTGCGTAATGCTCATAACTAAGACAGAATGCGTTTTTCTCCTACTTTCAGGAAGGCTGTAGTTTTTACTTGAAGCATGGCGTCACAATGGTTCCCTGTTTCGTAATCAATCGTAATCTGTTTATCGTAAATTGCTCGAATTTTTGCGTGGATACGAGAATTTTCGTTGAGTTAACTATATATATGCGGCTGTCATTGTAATTTATTCATTCAGTGTTTAATTCAGTGATTCCGTAATTCTCTAAATGAGTGGACACAAGAAGCGGACATTAGGCGTGGGAATACATGAGATTTACGGCGCATCTGAAACATTATGTTTAAAACGTGGCGCATGATATGTGAAAGGTTGGCCACCCCTGCTTTAAACAAACAAGTCATTATTTCCAGTTAAGGAGCTAGGATCGAGAAAATTATTTCATGGATCGAAAGTTTTTAAGTATTTTGTAAGATAATAGAAAAATACATTACAAAATGGTTCAATCAGAATAACAATAAATCGATTCAACTCACAACCCATCCTCCGTCATCTGTCATCAAGTCACGGTAAAATCTTTTCAGATACCGGTGTACGGTAGATTCCAAAAACTTCTCCGGTTTCATTCCAAGAAATAAATTGAGTTTGTGTAACCCTCGACAACTATCCGGCAAATAACGACCTGAATATTAATTTTGTAATAATAATTTTGTCAATAAAAATTATGACTATGTCGAATGCTAACTATGGACGATAGAGGTACTGCATAATCGAATAATTAATGACACATTTAATACGTCCATGAAACGGTAACGGTAAGTGGATATAAAGTATTCCTAAAACTATTTTCTTTCATTCTACATTACATTCTTACATACCTATATTTTTTGAACGACCAAGTTAAAGTTAAAAATAAAATTTGCTTCGTGTTTGGTGTCACTGAACTATTAATTGGCATTTGTGTGGAATGTAAATAGTTTGATTGCTTACTTCTCTCTAAGTATTTTTTGATATCTTTGTCTAAATTGAGTTTTTCTGTTGAAGCATCAGTATCAATCTTATAGTTTTCTATTAACTTTTTCGCTTCAGTCACTGAAATAGATGTTAAAACTATGTTATAATATCAAATAGTAAAAGAAACTAGAAAACACAACAAATTGGTATTTTAACAAACCTAAAGTAATTTGGAATTTTGAATGCAAATATGGGGATATGCTCGATACGAAATACAATCAGCTTTGGAAACTTGTATTATAAAATAAGCAATGATATGATAAAAATATATTATTTTGCAATAATTTTGAAATAAAATAATTTATAAAAGTATGTATAATGGAAAACATGGTATTTTTTTTTATTCAGAATCAAGTAATGAACTCAATCTCTAACCGGCCAAGTAAAACATATATACAAATTTCAGAAATTAAAACAGCAACTCACCTTCGTGTTTCAGTCTGTTTATTTCTTCATTGTACATTTCATATTCTATTGAAGATAGAAGAGCAGTGTGAATGAATGTATAAATGTTGACAGCAACAGGTAAACACCAGCATTTCCAAATTTTGTTAGAGAACAATAAGATTAAATTTTTGTATCTGTAAAACATCTCATTTATTTATACTGAGATGTTTCATAAATATTGCAACTTACAAAATACATATTTTTCACAAATTCCTGCTCTTAACTATATTTCAGGGCAATTCGAAATTAAAATAATGAGTGAAATATATTCATTAACAACGTAGGTGCAAAGCATTAATTGAATTGCCACAGAAAAATGACATTCATTGAAATACCCAACAAGCTCAAAAATTGGATAAAATACTCTATATATTATTTAATTACTCAATTGATACTCCTATAAGCCTCAACATGGTTGTGTATCTGGTAGAAAAGTACCATTATGAATCCCAAAATTATGAATAACTAAAAATTATTGTATTGTTGTTGATACATAGCTGAGAAGATAAGACGAAAATGGTTTATTGTATCGAATCTAATTGTAACTTTTGATCTTCTCAATATATATAATCGGGCATTTTTTATTTAAAAGAGTGTAGCGTAATGCAACATGCTTTTCTGCACATATATGGTACATAAAGCTAATGATAACAATGTTTTAGAGAAAAAAAGGACGTTAATACATATTAAAGAACTCTCCAATAAAAAATATTTAAATCTAGTGCGTCTATTTCATATGAAATAACTGTATCGCACAATCAAACACTTTGTGTCACGAATCATCACAAAATATGTCAATTATACCAAAATTTCTACATTTTAGGCCATTTTTTAAAAACCATCAAAAACCTGGGTGGAATTTTGACTTTTTCGGTGAAAAGAATGCAGTCCAATAAAATTCCAATGTCTTTTGATATAAAAAAAAAAAAAAAAAATTACTTTCACTACACTTTTAAAAAAATTTATGGAATTCAACTTTTGCTTGGAATGGTATCGTTTTTAATTTTTGCGTTTTTCTTGTGCATGTTTGTGCAATCCTCGGGTAATTCTGGTATTGACATAAACATGATATTTATTTTAGTGATCAAGAGGAAGGCAGAAATGTTTTGCTGGTAGCCTACAGATACCTGAAAGTGAGCTTCCTCTAGTCCTATCAACGAAGGTTGATAATGTGGAAGACTGAATAAGAGTTGAATCCGTGTCAGTGGTCACTCTATGTCCAAAATCATCTTTGTCGGTTGTTATCAATTGGTCAGTACTAAGCGGCCATCCCCAAGTATATTTCGTTAGTGCTTGAAATAGGATCAAATAGATTGTTAATCGAATCGATAGATGACGTGTTCTTATTATATTACAGACATTATAGTTCAAATACTTTATCAATTGCTTAGATTTACCTATATTGAATTAACAATTAAAATTTGGTATAGCATAGAAATTTGTTAGACTCTTGATATATTTAACAAATTTTCATATTCGCAAATTTCAGAGTTGCAAAATTATAATTGTTTCTCTTCTACACTGTGTATATATATTAATGTAATTTGAGTATTTGATATTGCCTGATCTACACGTATGCTTATAAGCGTCAAAAAAAAATTGATTGAACCTGTCGTAATTTCCATCCTTGTACTCAATGCAGCTTTCTCATGTATTCCATTTGCCGCTGAATAGAGCGGATTAGTTATGACATCATTAGGAGACGGGGAACTAGAATATACAGCATTATTGTCGGTGGTACCATCTCTATCTGTTGTTGTTGGAATTAGGTTGGAGCGTTCGACATTTTCAAATATTTGAGTGTTTATTACAAGATCTCCATCAAAAATGTTCATTAAAATTGATGTAAGCTTTTCCTCCAACTGCATTCGCAAATCTGAATTAAAAAAAAATTGAATCGGGTGTAGAATAAATTAAGCTGCTTTAGTTTACTCATATTGAGATTGAGATATATACTTATTCAAAAATCCTTTCAAATTGAATCAAAATAAAAACCGATTCTGGGGCCGTTAAACAAATCAATATAAGTATAAAAAACACATCTTACCTTGTTCACTTGAGAACTGAAACAAACAGAGTAAAACGTAAATTATTTTATCTGTGTTGTAAAGGGGTCACTTGAGAAGTAACAAAACATATGCTCAACAATCAATTAGATTAAAATAAAGCAAGGTTAATATACTACCAAATTATGAACAACAGATGCAACATTTCCTCGAACACCCAAGGTGTTACGACTTCACAAATGATCGTATTCTACATGTAGCCTATATATATATTAAATGCTGACACCGACGTAAGAAATTCAAAAAATAACACTTTTCGGTGTTTATTGCTACTGAAAATTTGTTATTCAATGTGTATATAATCTGTGCGATAATCATCTATGCTAAGTTAATAGTATTAACGCATTTTTCGGTGATCGTACTCATAGAACTACAATAAAACATAAGTAATTCAACTTACCGTAAAGTCAAAATTGTATGATATGCCATCATACTGATCTTCTGAGTTTGTCGATATTTTTGCTGTTTACAGGAATAACATTATGAAGTTTGTCAATTTGGACTAAACCGTAGTTTAATTTACGTTATCTAGACAACAAATGTTCTAACCGGCCTTTTAAATTACTCAATTCGGGTAATAACGTGAAAGCTTTTGTGTGTAAACAATTGAGTTGTTTTATGACAGATAAACAAATACATACTTTTATTAAATTTTAGTATTTAATTTACATCAAGTAGGTCAAATATTTTAAAACCATCCCACCGTGACTTGAACACGCAATAAGTATCACGAACAAATATTGATATATCATGTTTCTTCTTTTTTGAATTATAAGCTTGAAGTTTTGTTGCTGATTTACAGATAGAAAAAATCAAACCATACTAACTCGTCAAACCGAAAATGATAATGTTAACTAATATTTGAACCGCATAACCCATCATGCGTCATCATTTCACGTCATAACATTTCCTCTTTATCTTTTGGTAATACAACTTTCAAACTGTCGATGTATTTATTTAGGTACATGTTGTATTTTTTAGAAATTATTTCCCGATAATCCAAATAAATTTGGCAACTATTTAATTTACTTCCATTTTACATTGAAGTAGTTTTCTATATTTTTGGGAGATTCATGGCATTGTTGAGCTCAGTATAATATTTGGGCGCCAAAGATTTTTAAACTATTATTCTATTGTTGCTGTGGAAAAACACCGACAACTCAACTCGATCATTGAAATTCATAACAAATAATTTTTGACGTTTATATCAACGTCTCATATGCAATGTGTTTTAGTTTCACTATGGATAAATAGATTTTCAAATTTGTAAGAAGTTATTGATCGTATACATGCATCCCGGTACCAAAGTTTTCAGGACGATGTTTTCAATCTCCTATATTCGGCAACAACTACGGCTCGGTATAGGTCATAGGAGCTGTAGCTTTATATATTGGTTGCCCAACCCACGGCCCGCCAGACTGTTTACTGCGGCTTGCCCTTAGTTGAGTTTATATGCAGACTTTCAAAATTTTTAGTCTTTTATATAAACGCTAAATTAGGGATGTGCAACCTTTAACACAGGAGGGCAAGTTACAAAATGGCTCTGCCTATCTACTTCAACCTTTCTATTCTACACCCACTGTCCGATTTCCCTCAACATTCTTGTCCTCCACCCATTGCCCTAGCTTCCCAATCTTCCTATCCTCGACCCAATGCACTATATCTCTCAAACCTTGTACTCTAAGGTTTTATACGGATCGAGTATGCCAATGAGATGATTGAAGCGTGAGTGGAAGAAACTCGCTTATAAGGCTGACGGCATCCGTGACATATTATTATAGGTATATTTGAATATGAAACAAACGTATATATATGATGACAAAAATGTTTGAAATCTTCGAAAGTCACTCATTTACATCAATTGCCAGGCCATTTACATGCAGGCAGCAATCCCAAATGGTAATCGATCACCATAAATGGTAGCACAAAAATTTGTTCGGCCACTGATGTCCATCCACACAGATGAAAAAAAAAAAAAAGAGAGCCTTCAGCCAGATTATTCGCTATTTGATTAAGGCAACCCTTCACTGGGTTAGGCCCTCGATAGCGAAGAAGAACGAAGAAAACGAAAGACGAAGACGATGAGCTACGCCGCCGCCGCATCCTCGACTCCAGCCACAGAAGAAGTTTCCGCAGCTGCACCATCTCGACCTCGGACGCTCTTCCTGAAGACCGACGAAGACATGGATTTCCCGAAGATGATGGACGTCCTCCGGAACAACACCACAACAAGTAGGTTCTGCGATCAGGTGAAAGGGCTGTTCGAGGGCCGCAGAGGGATCTGGATCCTCACCTTTGCGCCAACGGACAGCCCGAAGTCTAGCTGCAGAGAGAGTTTTCTTTCTTCTACAGGTGGCCTGATACAAACGGCTAAGAGTAACATCACTGTGACACTACCAAGTGAAGCTCCTGTCCGGATCTCCATACGGAGAATTCCGGCGGAAACTCCATACAACATGGCGGTAATCAAGATCAACAAGCTGGGCTGTGGAACGGTACGAAATGCAGTCCAAAATTGGTATCGGGGGACCGACGTCTACAACGGGCACACGTCATTCCTAATGGACGGTTTTTAAAAAGACCGTCTGCCGGAATACGTGGTTATCAATGGTGAAAGCTGCAAGACCTTCCTCCCACGAGAGTTATACACTCCGACGTGAGGGAAGTGCCTCACCACCGGCCATATATACAGTGAATGTAAGAACGAAGCCGTCTGTAAGTATTGTAAAACACCGGGTCACTTACTAAGAGAATGTCAATAACGGAAGCGTGATCCAGTCATCACCAACCCCGTGACAGGATGGAACATGCCTCCGCAGAAAAGAAAACCCCTGCGAAAAGATACGCAACAACAACGTCAGAATAACGTGCAACCTGCCGAAACAACAAAGCAGAAGCAGAATGACGTGGAACCTGCAAAAATAACAGAGCAGAGCCAGAATTACGTGCAACCTGCTGGAACAACAGAGCAGAACCACAATGATGCACAACCTGCTGAAACAACCGACAAGGTAGGTGATTTTTCTACCTCCGACTCGGAGTTAAACTGCTTAAGAGAAATTAAAAACTGGTCTGAATGTGAGGACGTTAGGACTGTAGTGAGTCCACTCAAAACTCCATCTCCACAACTGTCAAGACCCCCCAGGCAAATCTACAGATTTAAGGAGTCGTCAACTATTGGAAACACGCCATTCCATCCCCTTCCTTACATCAAAGTAAGGATTGATAACTTTGAGTCTTGCGACACCACGTCTTCGTCGGTCTTCGAAACAACACCGGAAGCAACGACATCTGCACCAGCGGACCTTGAGTCGAATCTATCGCCGCCAATTGTGGATCTTACAGAGGAAAAGAACCAGAAAGGACACAACAACTTCCACAGAATCCTCAACATCCGAATCAATCGTCAAAAAAAAAATACGGTAAAAAGAAAGGTAACTACCATGTTTCGGCCCCAGGTAATCAAATTCCTCTGATGTCTCTCATTTCGGTTCTTTGGACATGCCATAATTCAATTCGGCTTCTCAAACCTCTTGTATATAAAACGCCCAGTTGCCGGCGTAAAACCTCAACTCAGTAAATACCATCTCACATATAGCAGATGTGATGACAGGAAGCCCACCACTCTACGTGGTATACAAAATGGTGATCTCTATTACAAAGAGAATTGATCCATAAACTTCCGTCGGCATAGTCTGGGTATGAAAGCATTTGGGCTGGATTCCAGACTTGTCGTTCTGATTCGTAAAAAAAAAAAAAAAAAAACTTCAGCCTAACACTAGCTCGATTAAAAACAAATTTGTATTAACTAGCTACAATACAATGAATAATAACAGATGATTACCAAAATTAAATTTAATAAATAAAGTAGTTTTATGCATAGCGAATGAGTACAAAAGTATAGAGGGAGAAATTTAGGCAACAAGGTTGAGATTGAAAACTATTGTTTTAGGTTCTTGATTTCAAACCTACAAGCTTGGGACTTGTTATTGAATGACTGATGGAAGATTTCAAACAAGCACGTCACTTTTTGATGCTACAACTTCATACGCCATGCCGAAGTATTTCGTTACCTAAATTCTGAACTCTGAAAAACCTATTTATTTGATTTAAATTTGTGGAAAGAAGAAATTTGTCCCCAGGGAAGAATTTTGCCATTTTTAGAGAGAAATTTTGCTTTGTATTCTCTGTGGTGTTACAAATATCTATATTTTATTATTATTAATATATTACTTACTTTTTCATGAACATGTAATATACTATAGGAGAGAGCGACTTGGGCATAACACTAGCAAAGAATCGTTTGAGCATTGAAGAAATAAAGTAGTTTTATGCGTATGGAGTAAGGAATAAAGAGTCCAAAAATAGGAAAAAGGAGGAATCTAACAATGGAGATTGGAAACCACATTTTTCATGCATGAATAAGTCAAAAAATTAAATAATGTTAGATATACGTATTGAAGATACGGTGTAATTTGACTGTATAAGTAGATATAGTATGAATTATTTACCAATTTTTTATCAAATAATGAATAAAAAAAAAGGGGGGGGGGGATTGATTATAATCATGAATATTTTTTGAACTGCTTCATCTCATTTATGCTCAAAGAAAATTACCAGCAATAAATTTTGTCTATTCAAACTGATATTCATTACACGCCAGCATGATCGTTTATTTTGCAAGGTTCACGCGAGATCATATAGTTTTAGATTTTTTCCTGAGTTTTATCTCAATAAATTTGAGGGAGTATCTGTGCGTTTTCCAGGTATACCAGCTGATTCCAACGCCAAACTCAGATTCTCCTGATAAGTAAAGGCCGTTTGGGTTAGATTGATGGCATTTATTGTACCACCAACCGCCTCTGAATCGTTGAGCGCAATTACTTTGCCAGATATCGTTGTCGTAATCTTTTGTTGTGAAGTTCATTGTAGAATGATTTAGCATTGAATCTCCCGCATTTCCATTGTATTCCCCCACAGTAAGTTGATATTTGTTAGTTTTATCTCCAACTTTGAACACCCTAGAAATTTAGAGCGTTATTCATGTTTCTGTCCTTCAACTGCGTCTCTACAGTATGTCTGAGATGGTTTGAGATTCGTTCCTTGACTAGAGGTTTTGAGATTCGTTCCTTGACTATTTATCAACAGCAGTCAAACGTATATCATTATTTGGTACTCCTGAAGTATGCACACAAAGATGTCGCACAACCTGAAACCAAACTTTGTACACAACCTGAGTTCAGATTGTGCGCCATCTTGGTGCGCATACTTCAGGAGGTCCCATTAATTTTTGTTTGTACTAGTAATATTACAGTAGTCTGGTACGTTTCTATCTTATTTTGAGTGTTTTTATCTGCATTATTGTAGCTTATGTAGTTTCATTCAATCAATATAAATTATTTTGAATATTAGAAATAGCTATTCCGAATTCACAACAATTCCAAGATGCCAAGTTTAATAAAGAATTGATTTGATAGCCAATCAACTTCCATTGCTCTAGCATTTCTTCCCGAGTGCGTGCTCAAATAACACTAAAACTTGAAGTCAATGTCGACTTTCTTAAATAGGGTGACAGATTGGCCGTTCAAAGTTCAGCCCACATTTATAAGCTATGTGTTATTCATTGGATTTTTCATTTTTTTATCACACGACTCACCCATATTTGGCATAAGCTGTGTTGTTTTCCCAATCTTTCATATCTATACAAAGTTCACAATCATATTTATTCGTAATCAGATTCAACGTTTCCAGACCTGAAGTTTATATTGGCGCAAATGAGGTATCATTATACATGGTATTGGTGCTTAATTTTTATGTTAACTTGAATGTTTTTATACAATTTCAAAGATTTAATATGGAAATATTTAATTTTATGACTTCTGGATTTAGAATTGGGCAAGTAAACCAACCGAGTTGCACATTTTGATCAACATTAAATTTTTTTGACATTTTCTTATCACAACTTCATTCAAAATTGTTACATTGCAAATATTCCAACAATAATGAAAGTAATTAAACTTACCAAGCCACATTTCTCTATCAGCTTTTCCAAACCCATTCACGTAGTCAGAATAATTTCTATAAAAATTTTCCGATCCATCCATTCGTCGTTGAAACACCTTTGAAATCAAGTTTGCTGTTGTTCTTATATTATTTAATGATTGATTCACAACGAAATGTTACAAAAATTTTGCCTAATTTACGTATCCGTGCAGATTTATAAAATTTTCACTCATGAGAGTGGAGTGATTAGTGAATATTGAAAATTGATACAAGGGATAATTTTTAATCAGCTTATACTAGCTTTGTTCAAAATGCGAAGCTTACAATCCATCCTCCTCAGTCGATGACGAGATCACAATAAACTTCAATGGAACTTTCGTTTGGTTCAGGATAAATATTAAATACTCCACCAGTAGCGTTTTTAGTTTTCGCGTTTTTCTTTTGCATGTTTGTACAATCCTCGGGTAAATCTGATATTGATATAAAACATAATATTATTACATAATATTAACTATACGTTGTAAATATAATGATCAAGAGGAAGACAGAAATCTTCTGCTAGTACCGATACCTGAATGTGAGCTTCCTTCATTCCTATCAACGAGAGTAGTTAAAGTGGAAGACTGAAGAAGAGTTAAATCCGTGTCAGTGGTCACCACATCTCCAATATCATCTTTGTCGGTTGTTATCAATTTGTCGGTACTTCTCGGCCATTCCCAGTCGGTATATTTCGTAAGTGCTTGAAATGAGGTCAATTAGGTTTAATAATTGAATGTAATGAAATCGATAGATGACGCGTTCGTATTATATTACGGACATTATAGTTTAAATACCTTACCAAATGACTAAACTACCTCAATTGTATAAGCTACTACCATAAGAATTGAGTAATAATTATAATTTTGACTAGAATACAAATTTGTTAGGTTTTGCGATAATACACTTCCATAATTTCATACATATTTGAAGAGTTTTTTTTTCAAATTTTTGTCATTGCAATATTTTTATTGGTTCCCTTCTACACTGTGTATACATAATGCATTGCAATTCGAGTTGTTGGTGTAGCTTGATCTACATTTACGTTGAAAATATGAAGAAAAATTATTAAAACCTGTCGTAATTTCCTTCTTTGTACTCAATTCAGTTTTCTCTGTTATCAAATTTGTCCTTGAATAAAACGGATCAGTTGTGACATCATTAGAAGACGCGGAACTAGAATATTCAACATTATTGTCGGTGGTATCATCTCTATCTGTAGTTGTATGATTTAGGTTGGTGCGTGCAACATTTTCAAATATTTGAGTGTTTATTACAAGATCTCCGTCAAAATTATTCATTAACAATAATGTAAGCTTTTCTTCCAACTGCATTCGCAAATCTGAATTAACAAACCTTCTGATGTATTTCTGAATCTGGTATAGATTTAAGTTGCTTTAGCTTACCAATACTTAGTGTGTCTGTTGGTGTACGAAGATTTTGAACATGTAAAACTAATGAGATTGATATATATATTTATTCAAAGATTCTCTCAAATTGAATCCAAATAAAGATTCTGGGACCGTTAAACCAATCAATATTGTAATAAAAGTCACATCTTACCTTGTTCGCTGGTTAACTGAAACAAACAGAATGAAACACACTTTATTTCACATTTTTGTGAAGGGTTTTTTAAGAAGTAAGAAAAAATATGCTAAACAATCAATTGTATAAAATTAGAGCAAGAATAGTATACTACAAATTATTTACAACAAATGCAACATTTCCTTGAATTCATACATCGACATATGAAATTCGAGAAATAACATTTTGAGGTTTAATGCCGCTGATAATTTGTTATTCAATGTGTATATTATCTGCGCAAGAATGATTTTTGCTAGGTTAATAGTATTTACACACGTTTTGGTGATTGTATTTATAAAATTGCAATAATACATAAATAATTTAACTTACCGTCAAGTCAAAATTGTGTGATATGTCATCACAGGTATCTTCTGAGTTTGGCGATATTTTTGCTGTGTATAGGAGTAACATTATGAAGTTTATTAATTTTGACTAAGCCATAGCTTAGGACTAGGTTATGTTATTTAGACGAAACATGTTCCAATCGGCATGCGTTGTTCGTTAATTTGGCGACATTCTCTATTCGTGTGATATCGTGAAAGCTTTTATATGTTAACAATGAATTTGTTTTATGAGAAATAAACAAATACATAATTTTAATAATTTTTAGTCTTTAATTTACACTAAGTAGGGTCATTTATTTTAAAACTTTCTCACCGAGACTTGATCCCGCAATAAGCAACAGGAACAAAGAATTACACATCATGTTTCTTGTTTTGAACTACAGTCTTGTAGCTTTTTACTGAATAACTGATAAACAAATCCAAACTAAACTAACTCGTCAAACCGAAAATGTGATATTAATCAAAATTTGAACCGCATAACCCAGCATGCGTCATTGTTTCACTTCATAACATTTCCGCTTCACCTTCTGTTTCTACAATTTCTAATGCGTAATTAAAGCTCCATTTATTTACTTACGTACATGTCGAACTCAAAATAACGATTTAGATAATATCACCTCATCTAAAACAAGAGAGCTATGCTCAAATATATGGACACGTAGAGCCACATAATTTTGATGACGTCATAGCAAAAAAAAAAGTAATAGCCCTTTGGAGAAAAATTCCATCTTTACCCACTGGAAATTTAAGAGCAATTGGTCCAGTAATCAAAGAGAAAGGCGATTTTTTCAAAACGTGTCACACAACAACAAGAACAAGACTGAGAACAACATAACAACAAAACGATCGTTATGTCCACTACGTGTCCAATAAATTTAACAATCTGTTCATTTGAGCCATTGACTTTCCAGTGTTCCTACAGTCAGTTGTTAGTGAATGGATTGAAGAGTTTTATTCGGGTGAGCAAAGTACAAGACGTGAATACGCACTTATACCATGTAACTCGGAGTCGTAGCGGGAAATATTCACTCAAGCGTATTTATACCACAATTGGAATTAAAAAATCAATTCGGTTCAGAATAGTGGCGGTATTGAGTTTGAGGCACTTGATGAATTAGAATGTAAAAGTTTTATTTCTCATCGACGTGGCCACTCTTTTGCTCGTTGAAAACCATGTGTTTTATTGTGATATATAGGTGATGTATTTTCTGGATTATGCATCGGATAGAAACTAAGAATATTGTGTATGAAAGGTTAGGCAGGGGTCGGCAACCTTTTGTCACTTGCGGGCCAAAATGAAGGGTTGCAGTCATTGGCGGGGCGCACATTTTTTAAGAAAATTGAAAACCGAACGGATGATACTTTTTATAATGAAAATCATGCAGCGAGAAATCTCTAGAATAGAATATAGATTTATTTCCTCATTGCATTGCATCTCAAAAAATTCCATTTGAATGTTCTCGGCGCCATTGAACCCTTTGCACTTAGCATCAACTTTTCTGCGTTTTGTTGCCATTTATCTAATTATAGTAAAATCCGGCCCGCGGGCTGTAGGTTGCCGACCCCTGGGTTAGAGTAACCAAATAGATGCAGTATTTGGTACAGTCATGTTAATGAGGTTCCTAACGTTTTTTCAAGCAACCCAAATTCTTTCGAAAATAAATTTGGTGAAACCTCGCGACCTACGAGTATACTCAAAAATTTTTGAAATCGTAGCGTAGCTTTACTCATAGTTAACCGCTAAGATTGCACGCTGTGATTCTCCCCAGATATACCCTACTATAGTTATTATAAATAGTACAATTTACTGAGATATAAATCCCTTAATAGTTGTAAAAACAAGCGAAAACAAGATTTTGCAGACGAAATTGAAATTAAATTGCAAAATTTCGGAATTTTCGATCGGAAACTACACCGCAGTTATCTGAAGTTGATCCATTCCATTATCCATTATTGAATTACCGCCGGATTCCACACGACTTCTTTCCATATTGTGATAAATTGATCAAAACTAATCAATGTTGTGTTGTAAAATTTTATTGTCGACATTGGCATTTTGCTAACGGTGATATCTTGATAATAACCGCGAGCGGCTTAAATTTAACAAATTATCAAGATCGGAAAATGCGAATAATTCTAATCGAGCAGTATACAATACATTTTATGTACGCAGCTTGCAGTATTTCAGAGCAAAAATACTTTCATTTTATTGTAAGTAGGCCCAACGGTCATTTACATTGAAATTATTATTTTAAAATGACAAATTCTTGTTAATATTCGTATCGGCAATGAACTGACTGTTCTGCACAACAGACAAATCATCATCGCTGAAAAAATCAGCAATTTTAACGATTGTCATTATCGCGAGCGAGGACTGTTTTGATCGGAATTTTCGTATCCGATTTCAAATACAGAATATAATTTACTGAAAATATAGTTTAATATAATGTAAATTACTGTAAGGGGGCGACGATGCCTTAAAAGTTTGGGAACCACTAATCTATACGATACTCTAATTCACGACTCTCGCTCTGGTTGTTAACATATTCTAGCCTAATACTTATGACTCCTACCTTCTAATCTGAATAATTTGAGGCAAAATAATCTGTCACCGATTTTCGATTACAGGACTGATAAAACTCAGAGTTCTGTTCTGATACTCAAGTAGTGTTGGTACCAGGTTAGGGTTAGGGCATATATACTTTTATTCCAATTTTCTCATTTTGCTTCTATTACGAGTTCAGGGACTGTCCGTGTTATCTAAGTGTAAGTGAATACACCCCCTTTTCCAAAGGCATCCGTCTCTTTACACAATTTGATGTAAAGTAGGCGAACAAAATTAGTTACCTCAATATTGGTACACACACTACTGGAGCGTCCCTGTGCCGGCTCTTAAACCTGAGAAAACCCAGTTTAAACTACAAAAAGTATAGAACGATGATTTAGTTTTATATATTAAATATCTACCATCATGGGGGAATAGAGTAAACAGGCTAAACATCGAAAAATTATGAAATTAGGAATCACTTGATATAGACATTTGTTACTAGTGATAACTAGTCTTGATTCTTTTAATATTATAAAATCATATATATCGATCAAAGCATATTGAAAACAACACATATAAATTGTTTCTCATATTTAGTAGTGAATGCACTCAACTGATGTTAAAATAACCCTTATTTAAAATCGTAAGCTTATAATACCAAAAATGTTTTACAATTATTTTATCAAAAATTATGCTTTAAAACTTTATTCATTGTATATTTAGTTTGGTGACCGTACATTTGAACCCATGTACATTTGAACCCATGTGTATATCCGCGGGTTCAATCAATATGCGGGTGCTAAAACCCATGGGTTAGGTTAGTATGAGTACAAATATCCGTAAAACCAAAAAAATTTCCATAGGTGCAATGGCATGCAGGTGCAATTGTCGTGGGTTCAAATGTACGTGGGTTCAAATGTAATGGAACCATTTAGTTTAGATGTTCTACCGCTTTTAATCCCAGAACTTCTCTTATGTAACAGATCATCTTTTTATTCTTCAGAATGCTTCCGAGATAGTGTGGATGATTCTCCGATTCACAACAAGCTATGCAATATAAAAATGTTTACTTCAATATAATATTTATCACACGCAGTGTGAAATGGTTTACATAAACGTAAAATGAAAATTTGAAAAATATCGGTATTTAGAATTTTAAACCGAAAAGGGAAGAAGGAAATCACTATTTGAAACGTCTTTAGGGTGGAATAAATAATTTTATATGAAACCCATTATTTCATCTTCAAAACTTACTACAATACGAACATTCAAGCGTGCTGTGCAATTGTTACTTGGGACACGAATCTTCATTTGGTCTATGTGGCCAATATTGGTTATCAAAGAAGCTGGTAAAAAACAATAGGCCTATATCGCCCCAGCCATCAGAGCATTGCATGCGGTATCAAATTACAAAAAAATCGATTCAGTCTTTCCGGCGATTCACTTACATCTTTGGCCGCCCCCGAGACAGTGCTAACTGTTGGGAAATATTCCCATATTCCAGCAGAAACCTCTCTCTCTCTCTCGGGCATTGCAGGATCTCTCACATAAATTTTCGGATTTGCCTCGTCATCTTTCGGTTGCTTTCCAACTTCCATAAAATGACAAAACTGGCTAAAATAGTCGCTTGTTGAACAAAAATTCATGACAATCTTAACAAAAAACGACATATATATATATAATTCATTTTAAACTTATATTTATGTATGTAAATTAATTTCTCTGCAGTCTCAAATCCTTATTAAAGGTAAGCACAGTAAGTTAAAACTATATATAAATTTATCTTAGCAACAGTAGAAAACTCGGTTCAATTGCAGTCGATATACTCTAATAGAACAAGTAGTAAATTTGCGTATACCTTATTGCTGTATTTTATTTAGAATGACTAAAAACAGGAATTATAATCAGCTGCTGATATCAGTTTTACCATACCTTGGCATAGTTTCCCGGAATGTAAGTCACTCCTCCAAACGAAATCACGACAATTTTCTTTCTTATTCTTCTCATTAAATTGTCTATTTCCATTTCAGGGATATTTTCCTTCTTGCATAATTCTGTAAGCTTTTCAGGAGTAAGAGCCTTCTGAACTGGTTTCGCACCGTTACTGTGGCAATACACCAGCAGCTCAACACATTCATCCCCGTTGCTCTTTGAACTTTGTTCGCCTCTTGCAATTTTCTTTATATAATCTAACAGATGAGTGGTTGCTTTAGCGCAAGAAGCATTGAAACGTTGTGCTTCGTTAGGAATGACCGCAATCTTTGGGTCGATATTGAGTGATTCGTCGTAAATGTACGAGCTGAGGATATGTGCTTGATGTTCAGCACTTTCGGATGATCCTCCATATCCGTGAACAAACACACTTTTGTGTTGGGGATGTAAATGAATTACTTCATTTCGTGGACAATTTGAAGAAGCTTGACTTTGAATTGTTACACTCATATTTTCAACGAAATAGGCTAAAATACCAATGATATTGGGATGTCCAGATTATACATTAATAAGTTAATCAAAAATCGTACACACCCAATTAATTATTTTTAATGGATGGATCAGTTACATTAGTATAAGAACTGGTAAATATTTTTAGTTTCGACCCTGACTACTGTCACTGATATAAATCTCAAATCCAGGTAAGAGTCTGGTTTGGTTAAACTAGGGTAGATTTGTTTGGACAGTTGTGTTTTATGTGCTCAACATCTTTCGTGTATTTCTTCAAGAGGAGTCAAACTGGATGCTGTGACCATATTTGACTTTAAGATTTATCTATCTATAAGAGATAAAACTAACTTGTACGAAGCATGCCAGTGTCCAAGTCATAATATATAGAACAATATAATGTGAACACATTGTACCTCCTTGGGCCAATATCTAAACGACGCGACCCAAAAATATCAGCTTGTTTCTTTAACATGCCTTTCGCCTTTCCCTCGTTTACAACTTGGCATAAAATCACCAATAAAGTGAATGTTGCGATGGGCCGTGTTATGATCCTTTATATGCAATAATACGGTTCACCTATCGCATTAAATATATGTGAATACGTTGTAAAACTTTTACTTCATATATATAATGTAATGTCAATAAACGGAAATAAAGCAAAACGAAATGATGTGGCTGGACGATTTGTGGGTTTTTGACCCTAAGTATACGTCAAATTTATTTCAGTAACTGTACTAGATAGCTTCACGTGGAAACTAGCCTAGATGTGCATACGGGCGAGTTATCGCGTTGCCTCATATTTACATCAAATCGAAAACCCCAAAATGCCTCCTAACCTCAGTGAATATTTTAAGCTACATTTCTATATTTGCATCGGCGTATCGTTCTCTTCAGTTTCCACTTCAATTGTTATAAGCTATTTTCATGTTTATTCTAATGTTAAACTGTATTGTTCGCTCTAGACTATGATTCGTAGATTTTTAACGATAACTGTATTTGAAAGTGTTTTGGCGTAAAAAGATAAAACATAATATGGTTTCAAAACTGCATAAAATTATGTACAAAAGAAGTTACCATAAAAGTTTTATCAATTTTTTAATTGAATATGGACGCATATATTTATTTAAATTTTTTTTTGAAAGTATTTTTATTTCATCAAAAATTTAACTTTACTTCGATAGCGTAAATGATTTATTGATGGCATAATCACCAGAGTACTAAATGAAGTGAATTCGATATCTTCTATTTGGGACGAACTACCGAAAAGTGGCTTACAAAGCACCCACCTGAATTTGGTCTCAATGTAATCATCAATATTTTATGAATTAGTATCCAATCTTAGGGAAATACAGATAATCTATCATTTTAGTTCCTCGATAAGATCATACAAATGATAGAAAACATTCAACATAATTTGCGTATGCTGAAACGTCTCCGACAACTCAATCAATATAATTTAAATTGTGAAATGTAGGTGTGTAAAGCGGAGGACGGAGAACTTGTAAAGGTTGGAATGGTTCACTGGAAAAGTGTGAGGCAGTGGAACGTGCATATGTTACAGAAATTTGATTATGCACGATCATTCATGGGATTAAGTACTTCCAGAAATCGCAGCGGACAGATGGGACAGCAGGCAGGCTGTCGTCGGAATTCAGGACTAGGTTTCAAATTTTGGGTGGCTGACGCAGTTAGTCAGGATAAAATGACAAAGTTCAAGACAGTGCTTTCCAATCTTTTATGATACCTACCTACTGAAACTCTTAATTCTCTTTTAATAACTTTGAGGATCGCTCATAGTTTTTTTGCATATGCGCATTAAAATACTACAATTGTTTAATCTTTAATGCATCATTAAATTGGGGCACACGCAACTCGCACCCAGGGGTTGCGCGATTTAAATATGATTGGCAATAATTTGATTTGGCTTAATTTGGCAGATATTATATCAGACATTCATTTTAAACGTTCGAACACGTATTTTGATCGGCTGTGACCACCTCATTTGTGCAATTTTTTTGGACCATTTACTACACAACGGATTTGTTTTACTAAGATTTTCTTTTGGAGATTTTCATTCTATTAAAACAAAAAGTTTGTTTAAATGACATTTATCAGCAAACTCTTGGCATGTTTGAAATATCCCCTGGCATCGGGTAAATGTTTGTGCATAATTTCCTTTAATTAATTTCGCCGCAATTTTTGATAATGGTGGTTGGTAGGTGTTTGAAGGAGCGTTTGAAAACAGGGCAACTTTTAACATCGAAAACTGTTCAGAACAGCAAACGTATTAGAAGCATAATCGATTAGTACGTAGATATAACTAATAAGTCACGATGAACAAATATTCTCAATTTGTGCATCAGCATGCTTTCACGAATTATCACAGTACGAGCTCTATAGAGAGACTTTGAGATCTGAAGGCAATGACTATTTCTATAACAGCATTAAATTATATATGATATATGATATAATTTATTGCAAATTGAAAGTTTATAGTCAGGCGTGTTCACACTTTCGCTTTAAATAAAACTTATCTCCACTAATTAATGCAATTATTATGTCGTGTAACTTTCTGTGTGATGTCTTTCGACGTAGCTCCTCCATCGCATGTGGTATTCTTACATTTTCCAAGGCTACATTGATCTTGATACTATATAATGAAAAGATGAAGCTTATGATAATTTGCATGAAATTCTCCTTTTTGCATATTTTTGCTGAGCGGGTTTGATCAAAATGCCGTACGTGGCTGACGTCAGATTGTGATATCTTCATAAGAAAGTGGAAAAGGAACCGAATTGACGATTCGGAATCAGTTCATTTGATATAATCTGAAGATGCCTTTTTAAATAACAGTATATAGGTTAGAAACAATAATGCATTATAACGCGACCCACAGCAATAACATTTTCTGACTTGACCATTTTGTGCCAAGAGATATCACAAAACGACAACTAGTCACCGAAAACAGGCGTTTTTTAGATACGGTATATGGCAACCGTCCTATTTATTTATTGAAAAGATTTAAACTTCAGCGATTTGTCTTCCTTGCCAACAAAATATTCCAGTTCTGACGTAATACATCATTGGGCGCTATTATGAGACGAAGCATTCTTTAAAATACCGTCAGTAAGAGCGTGAATTTCAAAATTTAATTCTACGTTAAATACCTAAATTCATGAAAAAGCCAAACAAAAGAAAACGTCAAATGAAAGCGAATCTACGTTATTGACCAATTATATTGTAGCCCACAACATCGCTAAAAATAAATGGCCGTTTGTTAAAAATAGATATTGCGTTATTGCGAATACAATGCAATGAATTGGAGCCACGTCCTGAACATCTGGTTTCGAGTCAATCCGAATTATATGTATTATACAAAAGTACACCACTTAATTTTGTTGCAATTTCGTTTATTTATATTAAGTAAATGGATATAAGTATAAGTAAATGGATATCGGTTTTCATATTTTGTGTATTTGAAAATCTCGTAATCCCTACTTTGTAAATTTGTTTTTTTATAAATGAAAATAAAAGTCATCGCCAGAAAATTAGAGCTAGTGTTATTTTTCGAAAGAAAATTAAAAGAAGGGGCAGTCTTATTTTTGGGAAAACACGGTAGTGAGGTTGCATGATGTTCGTAGCAGTCTCGACTGGCTTTTTATCTTTTTTGTGGGGAATACATGCTTACAATTTGGCATTGTTTAGAGCTATTTAGCGAACCATAACATTTGAGCTTTGCTTTTAATGGCATATTTATCAGACACCCGCTCGGAGCAAACATAACGACACCACTTGAACTGAATATGGCCTTTCCAGGTCCACCAGACAACAGATATTCCGTATTCTGCTTTTCCTCCTGCGATATACAGCTCATTCAAATTAGTCGCATGACAACCTCCGTACCTGAACGCTCCCTCAAAATTCACAGCACAGTTGCCAGATGTAGAGTCATGATCTGCGTCTCTAGTTGTGAAAGATTGTCCTTGATGTTGGGAATGTCTAAGTGAATCCCCAGCATTTCCACTGTATTGACCAATCGTTAAACGATAATTTGTTGAAGAATCACCGATTGAAAATGTTCTGGAAATCGATATAGAAACATGATAATTTAAACCCAATTCCAGCTTTTACATACACGCTCATATCATACCCATATTTTGCATAGGCTTTGTTTCCTTCCCAGTATTCCATGTCTACTCTGAGTTCATACGTCTTACTTTTCAATATCTGATAGATATTTTCAAGACCTAAAAACTTAATTTCAGATACAAGATTTATTATAATAGCCTGCCTTGATGATGTATATCATTAACCTTTATACGGGTTGATCCCGCGTCCTTGTCTGATACGAATGCATTTAGCGTACTGTTGTACGTTATACAAAATTTCACCACACAAGTGCAATTTGGTAAATTTTTGTGTGCCACGGACGTTTATCAGAATGGATTTCCTCAATATATCGTTTGATTAATAAGATGGAAAAGTTGCCACAGTAACCAGAAATAAAGATTATCAGAATCGTTTCCCCCGCTATTCTCCTTATCGTTTTTCGTCGTTACGATTAAGAGTTGCGAATAGTGAATTTTCATTTTCAACAGCTTGTAAAATATCGTCATCGAGTTTGTGGTTTGAATGAATTTCATGTTTTATACTATGATCAAGAATATTGCGTCAAACACTGACAGGAAACAAAATGAATATGTAAAATTGGAATGAATGAAATATATATCTAACATTTTTCAGTTGACAGCATTTTCAAGAACTAGTTCAGGATAAAAATTTGTTTACTATTTAAGCGAATAAAAAAAAACTTACCAAGCCAAAATTCTCCAGTTGTATTTCCAAATCCATTTTTTATAATAATACCATTCACGATAAAAGTTTTCAGAGCCATCCATTCGACGTTGAAATACCTTTGTAAAAACATTACACTTTCAAATATATTTCAATCGGTATATATACTTGGGATAAAGATATCGGAAGATAGCGATTGAAACAAGACTTTAAACCAGGGGTGGCCAACCTATGGCTAGGCTTACCATACGTCCCGGTTTAGCCGGGACAGTCCCAGTTTTAGCATGTTTTTCTGCCGTCCCGGCGATAGACTTAAATGACCCGGTTTTGCAGTATGACAGTCATAATAGTTTTTCTATTCGATAATATTACAAAAAAAATTATTTTTAATGGAGGCAGCCGATTTACCAATGATTTGCGTCTCACTTCATGACATGAAGTATGAACCATGTGTTAATTTAACACCCAACTGTAATGTCGTTGAATCATCAAAATGCCGGAAACAAAGTGCAAGTTTTCTGATGAGTTTAAGAATGAGAACAATTCCCATTATTTGAAGCGAAGACCAATAGAAAGAGAGTTTATTTTTATTTGTCAAACCGAGGATTTCGTAATAAGATTTACAGCTAATTTTGATGCCTGCAATCTACCCACAATGGTAGGAAAGCGTTTAAACTATTACTAACCCCCAGAATCGAACCAAGTTTGACTTGTCCAATCCGCGCCGTCCCGGTTTTTTGGCTTCAGAGATATGGTAAGCCTACCTATGGCGCATGCGCCAAACGTGGCGCATTGCATGATTAGAGGTGGCGCATTGCATCTTTAACCCTTTTCATGCCAAAATTGTTAATAGCACTTGGCTTCTCCACCCCAAGCCGTTTTTTTGCAATTTACATGGTGACTTTTGATTGTACCTGAAATCTATTCTCCTTACTCCACGTCGCCCACTTACGGCTTGTTGGAATTATAAACAACAGGCGATTATCGACGTTAGCTTTTGGACGGACTTTATGACATTCATTCTAGACTTTTAGCAAAAATTAGTAAAATTTACTATTTTTTTCCTACTGAAGTAAAAAGTTCAGAACTTCTGGAAAAATAGAAAATCGTCATTTATCAGCTTGAGACATGGATTTTCCATTGCCCAGACTCCCCAAATATCTCCCAATAACCATTGAACAACCAATTGAATTGCCCAAGTCTAAAAAATTTAATATAAATCAACCCACAACATGCTGAAAATGACCCCTAAATACCGCCTTTTTCATCCAAACTTCAAATGACCGTTGTCAACAAAAGCAAAGCGTAAAATCGCTTGCTGTGACGCAGGTACTAATCTCGAAGAAGCCTGGAGTGAAATCACGCAACGCTAGGCCAAACAGCTGATTAGCAAAGGCCAATTAGAATCGAGGGTAGAGTAGAGTAGAGTAGATATTGATACTAAAGGCCTGTTGTCACAATATTACGCCTAACTTTACTTCTTAATCGTACCTTTTTCTCTTCGTTGTTAAAAACAGCTTTATTGCGTAATGCTCATAACTAAGACAGAATGCGTTTTTCTCCTACTTTCAGGAAGGCTGTAGTTTTTACTTGAAGCATGGCGTCACAATGGTTCCCTGTTTCGTAATCAATCGTAATCTGTTTATCGTAAATTGCTCGAATTTTTGCGTGGATACGAGAATTTTCGTTGAGTTAACTATATATATGCGGCTGTCATTGTAATTTATTCATTCAGTGTTTAATTCAGTGATTCCGTAATTCTCTAAATGAGTGGACACAAGAAGCGGACATTAGGCGTGGGAATACATGAGATTTACGGCGCATCTGAAACATTATGTTTAAAACGTGGCGCATGGTATGTGAAAGGTTGGCCACCCCTGCTTTAAACAAACAAGTCATTATTTCCAGTTAAGGAGCTAGGATCGAGAAAATTATTTCATGGATCGAAAGTTTTTAAGTATTTTGTAAGATAATAGAAAAATACATTACAAAATGGTTCAATCAGAATAACAATAAATCGATTCAACTCACAACCCATCCTCCGTCATCTGTCATCAAGTCACGGTAAAATCTTTTCAGATACCGGTGTACGGTAGATTCCAAAAACTTCTCCGGTTTCATTCCAAGAAATAAATTGTGTTTGTGTAACCCTCGACAACTATCCGGCAAATAACGACCTGAATATTAATTTTGTAATAATAATTTTGTCAATAAAAATTATGACTATGTCGAATGCTAACTATGGACGATAGAGGTACTGCATAATCGAATAATTAATGACACATTTAATACGTCCATGAAACGGTAACGGTAAGTGGATATAAAGTATTCCTAAAACTATTTTCTTTCATTCTACATTACATTCTTACATACCTATATTTTTTGAACAACCAAGTTAAAGTTAAAAATAAAATTTGCTTCGTGTTTGGTGTCACTGAACTATTAATTGGCATTTGTGTGGAATGTAAATAGTTTGATTGCTTACTTCTCTCTAAGTATTTTTTGATATCTTTGTCTAAATTGAGTTTTTCTGTTGAAGCATCAGTATCAATCTTATAGTTTTCTATTAACTTTTTCGCTTCAGTCACTGAAATAGATGTTAAAACTATGTTATAATATCAAATAGTAAAAGAAACTAGAAAACACAAATTGGTATTTTAACAAACCTAAAGTAATTTGGAATTTTGAATGCAAATATGGGGATATGCTCGATACGAAATACAATCAGCTTTGGAAACTTGTATTATAAAATAAGCAATGATATGATAAAAATATATTATTTTGCAATAATTTTGAAATAAAATAATTTATAAAAGTATGTATAATGGAAAACATGGTATTTTTTTTTATTCAGAATCAAATAATGAACTCAATCTCTAACCGGCCAAGTAAAACATATATACAAATTTCAGAAATTAAAACAGCAACTCACCTTCGTGTTTCAGTCTGTTTATTTCTTCATTGTACATTTCATATTATATTGAAGATAGAAGAGCAGTGTGAATGAATGTATAAATGTTGACAGCAACAGGTAAACACCAGCATTTCCAAATTTTGTTAGAGAACAATAAGATTAAATTTTTGTATCTGTAAAACATCTCATTTATTTATACTGAGATGTTTCATAAATATTGCAACTTACAAAATACATATTTTTCACAAATTCCTGCTCTTAACTATATTTCAGGGCAATTCGAAATTAAAATAATGAGTGAAATATATTCATTAACAACTTAGGTGGAAAGCATTAATTGAATTGCCACAGAAAAATGACATTCATTGAAATCCCCAACAAGCTCAAAAATTGGATAAAATACTCTATATATTATTTAATTACTCAATTGATACTCCAATAAGACTCAACATGGTTGTGTATCTGGTAGAAAAGTACCATTATGAATCCCAAAATTATGAATAACTTAAAATTATTGTATTGTTGTTGATACATAGCTGAGAAGATAAGACGAAAATGGTTTATTGTATCGAATCTAATTGTAACTTTTGATCTTCTCAATATATATAATCGGGCATTTTTTATTTAAAAGAGTGTAGCGTAATGCAACATGCTTTTCTGCACATATATGGTACATAAAGCTAATGATAACAATGTCTTAGAGAAAAAAAGGACGTTAATACATATTAAAGAACTCTCCAATAAAAAATATTTAAATCTAGTGCGTCTATTTCATTTGAAATAACTGTATCGCACAATCAAACACTTTGTGTCACGAATCATCACAAAATATGTCAATTATACCAAAATTTCTACATTTTAGGCCATTTTTTAAAAACCATCAAAAACCTGGGTGGAATTTTGACTTTTTCGGTGAAAAGAATGCAGTCCAATAAAATTCCAATGTCTTTTAATATAAAAAAAAAAAAAAAAATTACTTTCACTACACTTTTAAAAAAATTGATGGAATTCAACTTTTGCTTGGAATGGTATCGTTTTTAATTTTTGCGTTTTTCTTGTGCATGTTTGTGCAATCCTCGGGTAATTCTGGTATTGATATAAACATGATATTTATTTTAGTGATCAAGAGGAAGGCAGAAATGTTTTGCTGGTAGCCTACAGATACCTGAAAGTGAGCTTCCTCTAGTCCTATCAACGAAGGTTGATAAAGGGAAAGACTGAATAAGAGTTGAATCCGTGTCAGTGGTCACTCTATGTCCAATATCATCTTTGTCGGTTGTTATCAATTGGTCAGTACTAAGCGGCCATCCCCAAGTATATTTCGTTAGTGCTTGAAATAGGATCAAATAGATTGGTAATCGAATCGATAGATGACGTGTTCTTATTATATTACAGACATTATAGTTCAAATACTTTATCAATTGCTTAGATTTACCTATATTGAATTAACAATTAAAATTTGGTATAGCATAGAAATTTGTTAGACTCTTGATATATTTAACAAATTTTCATATTCGCAAATTTCAGAGTTGCAAAATTATAATTGTTTCTCTTCTACACTGTGTATATATATTAATGTAATTTGAGTATTTGATATTGCCTGATCTACACGTATGCTTATAAGCGTCAAAAAAAAATTGATTGAACCTGTCGTAATTTCCGTCCTTGTACTCAATGCAGCTTTCTCGTGTATTCCATTTGTCGCTGAATAGAGCGGATTAGTTATGACATCATTAGGAGACGGGGAACTAGAATATACAGCATTATTGTCGGTGGTATCATCTCTATCTGTTGTTGTTGGAATTAGGTTGGAGCGTTCGACATTTTCAAATATTTGAGTGTTTATTACAAGATCTCCATCAAAAATGTTCATT
The DNA here is from genome assembly GCF_964204865.1 of Styela clava. NCBI lineage: Eukaryota > Metazoa > Chordata > Ascidiacea > Stolidobranchia > Styelidae > Styela > Styela clava. The sequence continues at coordinate 18,482,766 of NC_135252.1, read as the reverse complement.
AAAATTGATGTAAGCTTTTCCTCCAACTGCATTCGCAAATCTGAATTAAAAAAAAAAACTTGAATCGGGTGTAGAATAAATTAAGCTGCTTTAGTTTACTCATAATGAGATTAAGATATATACTTATTCAAAAATCCTTTCAAATTGAATCAAAATAAAAACCGATTCTGGGGCCGTTAAACAAATCAATATAAGTATAAAAAACACATCTTACCTTGTTCACTTGAGAACTGAAACAAACAGAGTAAAACGTAAATTACTTTATCTGTGTTGTAAAGGGGTCACTTGAGAAGTAACAAAACATATGCTCAACAATCAATTGTATTAAAATAAAGCAAGGTTAATAAACTACCAAATTATGAACAACAGATGCAACATTTCCTCGAACACCCAAGGTGTTACGACTTCACAAATGATCGTATTCTACATGTAGCCTATATATATATTAAATGCTGACACCGACGTAAGAAATTCAAAAAATAACATTTTGCGGTTTATTGCTACTGAAAATTTGTTATTCAATGTGTATACAATCTGTGCAATAATCATCTATGCTAAGTTAATAGTATTAACGCATTTTCGGTGATCGTACTCATAAAACTACAATAAAACATAAGTAATTCAACTTACCGTCAAGTCAAAATTGTATGATATGCCATCATACTGATCTTCTGAGTTTGTCGATATTTTTGCTGTTTACAGGAATAACATTATGAAGTTTGTCAATTTGGTCTAAACCGTAGTTTAATTTACGTTATCTAGACAACAAATGTTCTAACCGGCCTTTTAAATTACTCAATTCGGGTAATAACGTGAAAGCTTTTATGTGTAAACAATTGAGTTGTTTTATGACAGATAAACAAATACATACTTTTATTAAATTTTAGTATTTAATTTACATCAAGTAGGTCAAATATTTTAAAACCATCTTACCGTGACTTGAACACGCAATAAGTAACACGAACAAATTGATATATATTGATATATCATGTTTCTTCTTTTTTGAATTATAAGCTTGAAGTTTTGTTGCGGATTTACAGATAGAAAAAATCAAACCATACTAACTCGTCAAACCGAAAATGATAATGTCAACTAATATTTGAACCGCATAACCCATCATGCGTCATCATTTCACGTCATAACATTTCCTCTTTATCTTTTGGTAATACAACTTTCGAACTGTCGATGTATTTATTAACGTACATGTTGTACTCAAAATAGTATTTTAGAAATTATTTCCCGATAATCAAAATAAATTTGAGAGCTTTTTAATTTACTTCCATTTTACATCGAAGTAGTTTTCTATATTTTTGGGAGGTTCATGGCATTGTTGAGCTCAGTATAATATGTAAGCGCCAAAGATTTTTTATTCTATTTATTTATTATTCTATTCATTATTCCATTGTTGCTGTGGAAAAACACCGACAACTCAACTCGATCATTGAAATTTATAACAAATATGTTTTACGTTTATATCAACGTCTCATATGCAATGTGTTTTAGTTTTCCTATGGATAAATAGATTTTCAAATTTGTAAGAAGTTATTGATCGTATACATGCATCCCGGTACCAAAGTTTTCAGGACGATGTTTTCAATCTCCTATATTCGGCAACAACTACGGCTCGGTATAGGTCATAGGAGCTGTAGCTTTATATATTGGTTGCCCAACCCACGGCCCGCCAGACTGTTTACTGCGGCTTGCCCTTAGTTGAGTTTATATGCAGACTTTCAAAATTTTTAGTCTTTTATATATACGCTAAATCAGGGATGTGCAACCTTTAACACAGAAGAGCAAGATACAAAATGGCCCTGCCTATCCACTTCAACCTTTCTATCCTACACCCGCTGTCCCATTTCCCTCAACATTCTTGTCCTCCACACATTGCCCCAGCTCCCCAACCTTTCTATCCTCGACCCACTGCACTACCTCTCTCACTATCCTATCCTCGACTAGCCACCTATCTATTCATACTTTCCTATCCTCGACCCACTGCCCTATCTCATACAAACTTTCTATCCCCGGTTCGCTGTCCTATCTCTCTCACCTTCCTATCCTCGACCCACTGCCCTGCCCTATCTTTCCCACCCTTCTATCCTGGACTCACCACTTATCTACGTGCCACCATCATATCTCCCTCAACCTTTCTATCGCCGGCCCGCGTTCCGATCCCTCTTACCTTCCTATCTTCGACCCACTGTCTATGTACCTCAACTCTCCTACCCTCGAGCCAACGTCCCGTTTTACCACGTAGCGAAACTAAATGTGCTTCACACACGCTGCGATCGTCAAATCAAACCTTGTACTCTCCGGTTTTATACGGATCGAGTATGCCAATGAGATGATTGAAGCGTGCGTGGACGAAACTCGCTAATATGCTGACGGCATCCGTGACATATTATTATGGGTATATTTGAATATGGAACAAACGTATATATATGATGACAAAATGTTTAAAATCTTCGAAAGTCACTTATTTACATCAATTGCCAGGCCATTTATATGCAGGCAGCAATCCCAAATGGTAATCAATCACCATAAATGGTAGCTCAAAAATTTGCTACATGTTAGGCCACTGATGTCCATTCACACATATGGAAAAAAAAACGAGAGGGACTTCAGCATAACACTAGCTCGCTTAAAAACCAATCGTTTATTTTGATCGTTTATTTTGCAAGGTTCGCGCGAGATCATATAGTTTTAGATTTTTTCCTGAGTTTCAGCTCAATAAATTTGAGGGAGTATCTGTGCGTTTTCCAGGTAAACCAGCTGATTCCAACGCCAAACTCAGATTCTCCTGATAAGTAAATGCCGTTTGGGTTAGATTGATGGCATTTATTGTACCACCAACCGCCTCTGAATCGTTGAGCGCAATTTCTTTGCCAGATATCGTTGTCGTAATCTTTTGTTGTGAAGTTCATTGTAGAATGATTTCGCATTGAATCTCCCGCATTTCCACTGTATTCCCCCACAGTGAGTTGATATTTGTTAGTTTCATCTCCAACTTTAAACACCCTAGAAATTTAGAGCGTTATTCATGTTTCTGTCCTTCAACTGCGTCTCTACAGTATGTCTGAGGGGTTTTGAGATTCGTTTCTTGACTATTTATCAACAGCAGTCAAACGTATATCATTATTTGGTACTCCTGAAGTATGCGCACAAAGATGTCGCACAGCCTGAAACCTAACTTTGTACACAACCCGAGTTCAGATTGTGCGCCATCTTGGTGCGCATACTTCAGGAGGTCCCATTTATTTTTTGTTTGTACTAGTAATATTACAGTAGTCTGGTACGTTTCTATCTTATTTCGAGTGTTTTTATCCGCATTATTGTAGCTTATGTAGTTTCATTCAATCAATATGAAATATTTTGAATATTAGAAAAAGCTATTCCGAATTCACAACAATTCCAAGATGCCAAGTTTAATAAAGAAATTATATAATAGCCAACTTCCATTGCTCTAGCATTTCTTCCCGAGTGCGTGCTCAAATAACACTAAAACTTGAAGTCAATGGCGACTTTCCTAAATAGGGTGACAGATTGGCCTTTCAAAGTCCAACCCACATTTATAAGCTATGTGTAATTCATTGGCTTTTTATTTTTTTATCACGCGACTCACCCATATTTGGCGTAAGATGTGTTGTTTTCCCAATCTTTCATATCTATACGAAGTTCACAATCATATTTATTCGTAATCAGATTCAACGTTTCCAGACCTGAAGTTTATATTGGCGCAAATGAGGTATCATTATACATGGTATTGGTGCTTAATTACTTATCGATCTTAAGATCGGTAAGTATATTGATAGGTATTTGTCTGTATGTATGTCTGTCTGTATGTATGTCTGTATGTATGTCTGTCTGTTAGATGCACGCGATATCTCACGAAAGCGAGATTGAATCTGCTCCAGATTTTGCATGTGCATTCATCTTATCTCGGACCAGTAGCCTATTGATTTTGGGCGAATTATGTCGTATAATTAGCGAGTTATCAATCAATTATTGATATAGTGATCTAGATTTTTGTAAAGCGAGAGAATTTTGAAACCCGCCGAGTGTGTGTGTGCGATGCGCAGTGCGCAAGTTACAAGAGCGGATGAATCGAAACTGCAGTTTCTGTTTTGGGGGATCCCCTAACTATCGATCGATAAGTCTTCGGTTTCCAACCGATATTCTCGTTTTTATGTTAACTTGAATGATTTTATACAATTTCAAAGATTTAATATGGAAATATTTAATTTTATGACTTCTGGATTTAGAATTGGGCAAGTAAACCAACCGAGTTGCACATTTTGATCAATATTAAATTTTTTTGACATTTTCTTATCGCAACTTCATTCAAAATTGTTACATTGCAAATATTCCAACAATATTAAAAGTAAATAAACTTACCAAGCCACATTTCTCTATCGGCTTTTCCAAACCCCTTCACGTAGTCAGAATAATTTCTATAAAAATTTTCCGATCCATCCATTCGTCGTTGAAACACCTTTGAAATCAAGTTTGCTGTTGTTCTTATATTATTCAATGATTGATTCACAACGAAATGTTACAAAAATTTTGTCAAATTTACGTATCCGTGCAGATTTATAAAATTTTCACTCATGAGAGTGGAGTGATTAGTGAATATTGAAAATTGATACAAGGGATAATTTTTAATCAGCTTATACTAGCTTTGTTCAAAATGCAAAGCTTACAATCCATCCTCCTCATTCGGTGACGAGATCACAATAAACTTCAATGGAACTTTCGTTTGGTTCAGGATAAATATTAAATACTCCACCAGTAGCGTTTTTAGTTTTCGCGTTTTTCTTTTGCATGTTTGTACAATCCTCGGGTAAATCTGATATTGATATAAAACATAATATTATTACATAATATTAACTATACGTTGTAAATATAATGATCAAGAGGAAGACAGAAATCTTCTGCTAGTACCGATACCTGAATGTGAGCTTCCTTCATTCCTATCAACGAGAGTAGTTAAAGTAGAAGACTGAAGAAGAGTTGAATCCGTGTCAGTGGTCACCACATCTCCAATATCATCTTTGTCGGTTGTTATCAATTTGTCGGTACTTCTCGGCCATTCCCAGTCGGTATATTTCGTAAGTGCCTGAAATGAGGTCAATTAGGTTCAATAATTGAATGTAATGAAATCGATAGATGACGCGTTCGTATTATATTACGGACATTATAGTTTAAATACCTTACCAAATGACTAAACTACCTCAATTGTATAAGCTACTACCATAAGAATTGAGTAATAATTATAATTTTGACTAGAATACAAATTTGTTGGGTTTTGCGATCATACACTTCCATAATTTCATACATATTTGAAGAGTTTTTTTTTTCAAATTTTTGTCATTGCAATATTTTTATTGGTTCCCTTCTACACTGTGTATACATAATGCATTGCAATTCGAGTTGTTGGTGTAGCTTGATCTACATTTACGTTGAAAATATGAAGAAAAATTATTAAAACCTGTCGTAATTTCCTTCTTTGTACTCAATTCAGTTTTCTCTGTTATCAAATTTGTCCTTGAATAAAACGGATCAGTTGTGACATCATTAGAAGACGCGGAACTAGAATATTCAACATTATTGTCGGTGGTATCATCTCTATCTGTAGTTGTATGATTTAGGTTGGTGCGTGCAACATTTTCAAATATTTGAGTGTTTATTACAAGATCTCCGTCAAAATTATTCATTAACAATAATGTAAGCTTTTCTTCCAACTGCATTCGCAAATCTGAATTAACAAACCTTCTGATGTATTTCTGAATCTGGTATAGATTTAAGTTGCTTTAGCTTACCAATACTTAGTGTGTCTGTTGGTGTACGAAGATTTTGAACATGTAAAACTAATGAGATTGATATATATATTTATTCAAAGATTCTCTCAAATTGAATCCAAATAAAGATTCTGGGACCGTTAAACCAATCAATATTGTAATAAAAGTCACATCTTACCTTGTTCGCTGGTTAACTGAAACAAACAGAATGAAACACACTTTACTTCACATTTTTGTGAAGGGTTTTTTAAGAAGTAAGAAAAAATATGCTAAACAATCAATTGTATAAAATTAGAGCAAGAATATTATACTACAAATTATTTACAACAAATGCAACATTTCCTTGAATTCCCACAACATTGACATATGAAATTCGAGAAATAACATTTTGAGGTTTAATGCTGCTGAAAATTTGTTATACAATGTGTATATTATCTGCGCAAGAATGATTTTTGCTAGGTTAATAGTATTTACACACGTTTTGGTGATGGTATTTATAAAATTGCAATAATACATAAATAATTTAACTTACCGTCAAGTAAAAATTGTGTGATATGCCATCACAGGTATCTTCTGAGTTTGGCAATATTTTTGCTGTGTATAAGAGTAACATTATGAAGTTATTAATTTTGACTAAGCCATAGCTTAGGACTTGGTTATGTTATTTAGACGAAACATGTTCCAATCGACATGCGTTGTTCGTTAATTTGGCGACATTCTCAATTCGTGTGATATCGTGAAAGCTTTTATATGTTAACTATGGATTTGTTTTATGAGAAATAAACAAATACGTAATTTTAAAAATTTTTAGTCTTTAATTTACACTAAGTAGGGTCAAATATTTTAAAACTTTCTCACCGAGACTTGATCCCGCAATAAGCAACAGGAACAAAGAATGACACATCATGTTTCTTGTTTTGAACTACAGTCTTGGAGCTTTTTACTGAATAACTGATAAACAAATCCAAACTAAACTAACTCGTCAAACCGAAAATGTGATATTAATCAAAATTTGAACCGCATAACCCAGCATGCGTCATTGTTTCCCTTCATAACATTTCCGCTTCACCTTCTGTTTCTACAATTTCTAATGCGTAATTAAAGCTCCATTTATTTACTTACGTGCATGTCGAACTCAAAATAACGATTTACATATTATCACCTCACTAAATTAAATTGGACAACCTGTTCATTTGAGCCATTGACCTAGTCCCAAAATTTGATATAATTAACTTTATATATATATATATACAATTTATCAGAAAATGAAAAGTTTCGTATAGTTTTAAAATTTCAATAAATTGTTTATACTTCACTTGCAGGGTTTTACTTTGCCGTATATTGAACTGTAATATTTCTGAAAACGGGTGACTTGGTAATACCCAATACATCGCCGGCATCAATCGGATTTTCCAGTGTTCCTACTGTCAGTTGTTAATGCATGGATTGAAGAGTTTTATTCGGGTGAGCAGAGTACAGGACGTGAATACTCATATGCCCTGTAGCTCAGTGTATCAGAGCTCAGAGTAGCAGAAAATATTCCCCCAAGCGTATTTACACCACAATTGGAATTAAAAAATCAATTCGGTTCAGAATAGTGGCGGTATTGAGTTTGAGGCACTTGATGAATTAGAATGTAAACAGTTTTATTTCTCATCGACGTGGCCACTCTTTTGCTCGTTGAAAACCATGTGTTTTATTGTGATATATAGGTAGGCTTACCATACGTCCCGGTTTTGACGAGCTGTCCCGGCGTCCCGGCCGGTTGACTCAAATGTCCCGGTTTGTCAGCACGACTGTCGTGGGTAAAAAATTCATATTCATTATTATTACAATTTTTTTAACGGTGGCAGCCCATTTACCACTGTTTTGCGACACACTTCGCTAGTTCAGAGAGAGAGAAATTGCTCTATTGTTATGTCACAATCGGTATATGTTTTACTATCACACTGCTATTCATGGCCAAAGTATTGACTGCACCTCTAAATTAATTTTAATTTTTCTTTAGCCTAAATTTGCGTTAACTTGTAAATACACAGTTAGAATTTCTGATGTCCGCTGTCTGATAAGCGGATTCGCTGATTTTGCACGTTTAGCCAGAAATAAATGAGAGTCGGTGATTTTTAATTGCATTGCTCCGCTGTTCTCCTCTGAACCTAATGATGATTTACTTTAAACCAGTTTCGTATCAGTAACCTTCGATGCATCAAACAGAAAAAATTTAAAGCTTGTTTCAGTTATGGTTCGTTATTTTTACCTGATGTTGGTGTGAAGATAAAACTATTAGAATTCAAATCTTTACCCAGGGAAACCGCCAAAACTTTTACTGAATACTTGCTCCCTGTTCTCGGAAAAGTTGTTGGATTCTGTGCGGATAACTGCAACACCAACTTTGGAGGCGTAAAAAGACGAAAAACAAATAATGCTTTTTGTTAAAACTAAAAGAATCATAACCGGTTTAGATTGTGTGGCTCATGTAGTTCAACACTGCACTGCGATGCCCTTTCCAACATGCCGTAGATACTTTGCCTGTTTGTGTTGTTGTCAGAATGTATGATTATTTTTACATTCACACTGTCCGAGTAACAGAGCAGAAACCATTCTGCGATTTTGTTGATATTGAATATCAACGGTTATTACAGCATGGCAACACTCGGTTTCTCCCTTTATTACCTGCTTTGCAAAGGATTACGGAAATGTTTGAAAGCTTGATAAGTTATTCAAATTCTCAAGAAGGATGTCCTACTCTTATGCTTAAATGTTCCAACGTACAAACTTCACTTGAAATTTGTCCTTTGCCAGCTCACCTACCTCAGCAAAATTATTTTAATTTTGGAAAAAGATAATAGTAATGCCGTAGATCAGGGGTCGGCAACCTACGGCCCCCGGGCCGGATCCGGCCCGCAGAGTATTATAATCCGGCTCGTGACGCTTCACTGAATTATAGTAACAAAACAGCCGTTTTGACGATTATATTTTGTTTAACTAAATTATATTATAACCTTACAAGTATATAATTCACAATTACTCGTTTAATGTGCCTATAATTTAATTATAATTAGACAAATGGCAACAAAACGCAAAAAAGTTGATGTTAAGTGCAAATGGTTCAATGGCCCTGAAAATATTCAAATGGAATTTTTTGAGATGCAATGAAGAAATAAATCTATATTCTATTCGAGAGATGTATTACTGCTTGATTTTTATTATAAAAAGTATCATCCGTTCGGTTTCAGCTTTTGAAAATATGTGCGACCCGCCAAAGACTCGCAACCCTCAATTTTGGCCCGCGATCGACAAAAGGTTGCCGATCCCTGCCGTAGATGTCAGAAGTGAAGCTAAATTTGAAGGAAAACGGGTAAAGTCTGTTAATTCCGTCGCAATCACTTGTACTTCTGAAATCCTTGGAACGCTCTGACGAAATCGACGTAACTCTATTTAAAAAGAATGTTTGCGCTTTTTACGAGAAATGTCTATCGTAGCTGCATGATGAAGCCTACAATGCTGTCAGGCCAAACATATAAACAAATTTGACGGGTGAAATAAACTGGACTGAAGTGTTTGGTCTTCAAAATTGATAAATGATATATATGTTTGGTTGGCTAGTCAGATTATGCACTTTTCGACAAATACCGATGAAGAGATATTTATCTGAGCATGGTTCAAATGCAAGTTGGCTTACTTTGCCGGTTGAAATTAAGTGGACAGAGATGTTTAACGTTTTTTCTAACAGAAATATTAGCATTTCGAATTTGCAGAAACTCGTAGATTTTGTTTGCCGGAACATCGGCATCTGTTGAACGGATTTTCTCCATTGTTAAAAATTTTTGATCCGAAAGCAGGTTCAGAATGCCAGAAGAATATATAAAAGCACTCGTGACCTGCAAATTTAATGGTGATGTCTCTTGTTATCAGTTTTATGAAAAAATCAGAACATGAATTTTTGAGAAGTGTTCCATCTGCGGACAATACTTTTGGTCTAAATAAATAATACAAACTATTTTTTTGTGTTTTTCCTAATTCAATGATCAGTAGAGATTTACAGCCGTATATACCCTTAATGACATGGTAGACTTTTCAATTTTACAAAACTTGCAATCGACCGAATGTTTGCCAAATCGCACCGTCCCGGTTTTTTGTTTCAGATTTATGGTAAGCCTATATATAGGTGATGTATTTTCTGGATAGGTGATGTAATTTCTGGTTGCAAGTCATTGTCGGGCCACACATTTTTTTAGAAAATTGAAAACCGAACTAATGATACTTTTTAAAATGAAAATCATGCAGCGAGACATCTCTCGAATATAGATTCGCGGGCCGGATTATATAACTCCGCGGGCTAGATCCGGCCCGCGGGCCGTAGCTTACCGACCCCTGGGTTAGAGCAACCAAATAGATGCAGTATGTGGTACATGTTAATGTATTTCCTAACATTTTTTCAAGAAACCCAAATTCTTTCGAAAATAAATTTGGTGAAACCTCGCGACCTACGAGTATACTCCAAGAATTTTGAAATCTTAGCGTAGCTTTACTTATGGTTAACCGCTAAGATTGTACGCTGTGATACTCCCCAGATATAGCCTACTATAGTTATTATAAATAGTACAATTTTCTGAGATATAAATCCGTAGTAGTTGTAAAAACAAGCGAAAACAAGATTTTCAGACGACCTAGTTGTGGGTCGCGATTCATAGGTTGGAAAACACTGCAATTATCTATTTCTATACCATCGTTTTCCAAAGTGGGCGATATCGCCCGTTTTCTATCGTCCTGAATTGTGCGTGAAGTGTGAAAAACTCGTTCTTATGCGATCGTCTGGGACCAGACCAATACAATCCCAGGATTAAATGCGCAAATTTTCGATCGGAAACTACACCGTAGTTATCTGAAGTTGATCCATTCCGTTATTCATTATTGGATTACCGCCGGATCCCAAGATCAATTGATCAAAACTAATCAATGTGATATTGTAAAATTTTATTGTCGACATGGGCATTTTGCTAACGGTGATATCTTGAAAATAACCGCGAACGGCTCAAATTTAACAAATTACTAAGATCGGTAAAATGCGAATCAATTGTAATCGAGCAGTATACAATATATTATATGTACGCAGATTGTAGTATTTCAGAGCAAAAATACTTTTATTTTATTGTAAGTAGGCGCTACGGTGAGTTACGTTGAAAAATATTAAATTATAGTGACAAATTCCTGTTAATATTCGTATCGGCCATGCACTAACTGTTCTGCGCAACAGATCAATCATCATCGCTGAAAAAATCAGCAATTTCAACGAATGTCATAATCGCGAGCGAGGATTCAAAAAAACGCGCGGTGTAAAAGTCATCAGAATAAGTAGACACGAGCGTTGATGGGTAAAACCGAAGATTTAAGTAAAAAGACGTGGTTTTAGCCACCAGAGAAAGTAGGAACGAGCGCTGATTGGTAGAACCGAAAATTAAAAAAAACGCGCGTGGTAAAAGTCATCAGAAAAAGCAGGATCGGGCGTTGATTGGTGGAGACGAAGATTCTATAAAACGCGGGATAGTAATCAACTCGCTAATCAACGTCGCCTCGACATCAGTCGTGTTAGTCAACTTCCCGTACGTGTGTAGTCAGGTTGTTCAAAAATTGCGTTTGCAATTTGTTTATGTGGCAATTCCAAAGCAATGGTGTATTTATAATAGGTTAGTGTTGAATATAATCAAAAGTTATGAAAGAAGAACAGTCTTCAGATTAATAAAAGCTTGTGCACATGATCCTTTCAGAGTTGAGTTTTGAGCGCACGCGTTTTTTTTAAACTAACAATGTAGTTACCGGTATAAGTCCTATTTTTGGACATTTTAAGAACCCTAATTGTTTGAATCTGTAGGGGGGTGCAGGGGTGTGTGAAATTTCAAGAGGGGTGTTGGAGAATCGTGGTTTGAATATTTTTTTCCCTGTTTCTGTTACCTTATTGATATAGTGCGATTATTTATCAGGGTATTTTATTGTTTCATTGTTAACATATACCATACTATATGCATAAATAACATGCTGCAGACCCGTGGATATTTCAAGATTTTGACTATTGAAAATGCAATCGTCTTATTCGCACCAGCCAAAGAACCTCCAGGTGGGTACTTTTTATTTTATTTACCCTACGCCTACTGTATGCACATCGTGCTACGCTTCAAGGAATAGGCCTACAACGCAACTGCAACAGCCCTAGTCGAAAGCTGGAATTTCGCGGGTGGTGGTTGTTTTGTCGGCGCTCGAGAAGTGTGTGTACCAATATGAAGGTAACTAATTTTGGTCGCCCATTTAACATCCAGTTATGTAAAGGGACTGAAGCTTATTGGCAAGGGGCGATATTTACTTGATTAACACAGACAGCCCCGGCCCCCCGTGCTTGCAATAGAACTAAAATAAAGGTAATCGGAATAAAATATGGCCTGATCTTAATCTGGTACCGGTACCCATACTTCGGGATTATCGTTTGGTCCAACAACTTGGAACTGGAATGTACCAGCGTGTTCTGTAGTTTGCGCCCTGATATAGGGCTTATCATTGGCTTCACTGTTCTCGGGTGAAAGAAAATCTTACAAATAACATAAAACATATCAGCAAAATTCGGAAATACATTTTCAAAGTGAATTTCTTGTTTCCAGCTTACGTGCAAATCCAAAAAAAGAATTAGTACTCCTGAAGTATACGTGACAAGATGGAGGACATGATATCAGGTACTAGTACTATACGAATCAATTGGATAGTTCCCAAACTCGTATTAGAACTAAATTAAAGGTAAATTAGAACAAAATAATGGGCGAACTCTAACCTGGTACACACTCAATGAGTCGCTAAAGTTTGTAACCTGTCTTGTTCATGAGTTTTCGAGTGTTTGCTAGGCAGGTCACAGCAGTTTTCAGATTATATTTTTACCCCCAAAACCAAATATAAATTTTTGAATGTTCCTTGCACCAACACTTCTTCGCTTGGATTTTCACCCTAAAAAATAACATTAATTTCCGAATATCATGCTTCTGTTCCATGTTCGTTTTATATCTCATGCCAACTGAACTTATATTATTAGTAATTACACTAATAACTGAGTTCTTGAATGTTTCACAGCAGCCGAAAAAATCCACACTTTGTACGGCGAGTCTGAACAGATTTTCATCTACCTCATGTTCATTTTACCCCGGGCTGACTGAATATTCCGAAGATTTCAATAGGTCATCGACTTGGAAACGGTATTTATTGTAACTATAAACTGCTTACATATGTTCTGCTTATGATATTATTGTTTGATCAAAATATCCCGATTAGTGAAGTTTACCCACAGCCAAGATTAACAATTATTTATACAAATGCCCTGCTTTCAAATAAAAATCATGAAAGGATTGTTGGTTGTTATATGGTAATTTACAGGTTAAAGAAAATTTCATAATATTCAAGTTTTCAAAAAGACCAGCCCTGACATCAACTAAATAAGGTGAGATGCAATAATAAATTTCCAGCTGCGCTAAATAATAATCATTCATTCAATGCAGTAAAGTTTTTTATACGTTGGATAAAACATTTAATAATTTGGTAATTCTCGTCCAGCGGTATTTAACCGGGGGCCCCTGGCCCACCGAGGGGAGCCCCAGAGCTGTTGGGGAGGGAGTACAATGGTAGGCGCAAAGCTGACTTTCTACTTTGCACATATTTGGAATCTACTAACCAGCAAAATGACGCTTATTATATAAATACCACTGCAATGTTTAACATGGGGTCACGAGTGTTAAAAGCCTTCGGAAGGCGGCCACGAGCCACAAAAGTTTGGGTCTGGTTCCCCAGAACAAAGATTTTAAAAACAATCACTTAGTAATACATAATAAGTCACTATAAGTCATATTTGATCTTGTTCATGCAGGGCACATTATTTTATACTGCAGTTGTTTAATTGGCTTGAATTTTTATCCTAAAAAGAAAATATGATTATCCGAATATCATATTTAGTGTTCACATTTTATTTTTATTTTAGGCCAACTGATGGGGTCATCTAAGTTCGTTGTACGAACACTTGATATAGAATCAGAGCCATCGGGCGAAAAGCAAAGATCGCGAAGATTGAAGATAGGACTCTACGCTTCGCTAGAGGATTCTTCACTTGTATGGTGCTACAAATCCATTCTCGTCTGTTGATATATTAGTTAGTCAGCAAGGAATGATTAGATAGGGTTCGACAGACGAATTAGACTAGGTGTTTCGATGGCTCTTATTAGAAATGTTTACCGAAGAACAACACAGTCCGGCGGGCTATAGCAATTTAAGAATTCAAATGATTTTTAATGATGATCTGCTTTTTATGGGCGTGCACATGATGCGAATATTAATCAGTATAAATTGCTGATTGGACTTTTATTTAACTTCATTCTAATGAATCGAACCACACGGTAATAATACGTGGTCGATTTGATACGATTAATATTTGAAATAGGGCAAACTAACCATATTTTTCTTTTCAATATTGCCGAAACCTTTCTAACATCATAATTAGCAATGCGATCTTGGAAATTAAACCAAATTTGCTCCTTTGACCGACTAAATTGAATAAAGAAGGGTTTCGGTTAGGCTTAGCACTGCACTGAATTTTGTAATATTAGTTAGATAGGGCGTTAGGTTTTATTCTATATTCTGGGGATTAAGCTTCAAAGTCTCCTAAATTAAATCGGTCACATGGAGTACATATTTGAATGAGACTTGAGCTTTTCCCCTTTGCATACTAGGCCATAGTACAGGGTCTCACAAATTGTGAGACGAAGCAGACGAAAGACTTCGGAAGGTACAATAGATCCTCTCGGGTGCAATAAAGGGCAATACTTTTTAAATTTCTATAAAGAAATTGTTTGGAAAAAGTTTCAAATTATTTGTTCCGATTATCTCAATATTCGAATTTATTTGAAAACCATTCGCCACTATTGCAATCAAAGAGACGAAGTCTTGGTATAATATTGAACGGGATTTCTGAACGTTAAATTCCGATTCAATGTTACCAAGCCCAGTAGCACTAAACTTCTTGTAAGGTAGTTAGACTACAGGGCAAATAGTAGTTGATGACTTTAGCATTGTGCCGCACTTAATTGTATTATGGAATTAAACCCACAAATCACGTGAAAACGACTATCTAAAACTGAAATTTAAGTAATTATTACGATTAGATCAACTGTGTGCCAGTGCAAAGTTGTCTGCTGTTCTTCTTAGATGTTGCCTCTAGGTCTCAGGCAACTTAGGGTTTTTAGGCTGGTCAGCTTTCAGTTTATATATGGGTTTAGTACGGCATTCATAAACAAACTCATAAGTTGCAATATTTGGGTTCGTGTTTGTGATTGCAGGGGGAGCTGACGCCCGCGCTTCGATCTAGACAGCCTAAACCCTTGGGGCTTGCACCATTTAGCTACGATTCCCTCAACGTAGCATAGTGAAATCGCCCGCGCACATGATAAATACAGATCGGGTTAAAAAAGCTGACCTTAGGAAGGTTAGAAAATGTAGGGAACGCTTCGACCATTGCAATCATAGATCAGGTCGGCGCTTTAAATAGACTTTGTCAAACTAGGGTCTAAAATTCCTTTCGCTGGGATGTTGTGATGGGTGGGACGGCCGGATAGTTAGTTTCCTAGTTAGGGATAGATAGGTCTAAGGGTGAAGACTAATTATCACTCGCACTGTTGTCCTCTCTTGTGACTTCAAGCTGGGTTTGATAATTCACTTTCCACGGTGATAGGGACGCAGTAGGAAAATGAATGATGTATTGGTTTTTGGACATCTTGTCTGGGGATTGAAACTCTTTCTCTTCCAAGTTATTTTTTTCACCATCAACATTCTGGGATGAGTGATTTCGATCATTTGAAATTCAATAAAAGAGAACACTACTTCATGAGAACACTACTTCACGGGTACATTTATTACTTTTTAGACAACATAACCATGGCACATATGTAGAAAATCAGAAACTTCAAGAACTTAAGAAACAGGAATTAAGATATATATAATAATACACTATATCTATTACAATACTTGGGTAGCTCGAATCATTCGCCATAGGTAGTTTGTTAGAACTGAATTTTTAGTATTTAACTTTAAGAGGGAAACCAGAAGCGTTGTTAAACTGGATTTGAATTCAAGTCTTCAAATTATCGTTTAGCAAAGACTAAAGCAGGTAAACTATTCATAACATTCATCTTGTTTTTCTAGTTCGACACACAATGCTATGTTAAAACTAAATTTTTCCACTTACCAGGAATGGCGGAAGCGTTTGTTGCTGGACTTGACGTCAAATCAACGAATTATCGTTTGGCGAAGACCTACCAGATAAAATATATTTGACCTGTTTCGATATTTGTACAAAATATTCTCACATAATCGGGTAAAGAACATTAGACACCTTTCACTAGACTTCTTGGTGTTTTATTGTATTTTGCTGTAGGGTGGGTATTCGCTGATTTTGTTTTTATTCAACTTTAGAGAGAAGCCAGAAGCGTTGTGAACATCAAATCTTGAAATTATCATTTAGCAAAGAAAAAGCAGGTAAAATATTTAAAACATCTTGTTTTTATAGTTAGTAACATGTTCTAATGACAGATTAAGACTATTAACAATGATTCTAAATGAACGTGTAGTGAACTATCTTGCCACACGTGCTACATCGTGGTAAAATGCCCAAATGGAATGTGTATAGCCCTAAAAAAACACCAGAAACTAGATGAACCGTGATAAATAATATGTGAACGTTGAAATGCCTGAAGAACCGTGCTATTATCGGCCGGAAATGTATTAAAGCAAACAGTTTTTTTTTTTCTGAGAACTTTATGATAGCATTAATATTATGTGAATTATGTATTTACTTCGTAATATTATTTTTTTAATTTTATTTCCAAGCGTGTTATTCGTCTTTTACTAAATTGCTGTGGGATTGGAGTGGGCTTTATGCACAGAGCTGGATTCAATTCATTGAAATATCCGGTGCTCCCGAAGTATGCGAACCAAGATGGCGGACGTCGGAACGTAACAGGTTAGGGTTAGGCTATAATTTTTTTCCAGTTTTCCTTATTTCAGTCCTATTATCAGTTCGAAGACTAGCCAAGAGCCTCCCGTAGTATTTATACCTAAAATTATGGCCTAACCCTAACCTAGTACACATATTACATTCCGATGTTCACCATCTTGGTTCGCATAACTCGGGAGCCCCAAATATCCAGCTCCGTGTATGGTTTACAGCAATTTTTTTCCGTGCCGACTATTGATTTGTTTTACCTTTCGAAATAGAACGGTTTGAATTCAACTTCAATCATCGTACAATCTGATTTTTTTTTTATTTTTTTTTTTTTTTTATTTTTTTTTTTTTTTATTTTTTTTGTGCTGCTTTGTTCTAAGAGGATTTATTTTTTCCTTTTTTCCCCATGCAACCAAGGGATTTTGTGACGTTTCTTACCTCAACAACTTCTAATGAGCTGAATTCTGTTTTTAAATTTGCTGTGGGATTGGGGTGGACTTTTTCACAGTGCTGGATGCTGACGAATCTGGAATTTACTTAATTTATTAAAATGTCCGCATCCAGCTCAGTGTAAGGTTTACAGCTATTTCATTGTATCAACATTGAAATATGAAGGATTAACAACGGCTCTTAGATTCGATGTAGTAATATAACTCCTTCAGTTTGCATCTGCACAATCTGACTACTTGTAACTTGGGAAATCTTTGCATTAGCGATTTTTTATATTTATTTTATGCTCCTCTGTTTCAGAAATATTCTAGTTGTTTTGTCACTATTAACATGAGAATACTATAACGCGCTGTTGGCTGTCAAAATGTTCTTGAAAATAATCCTTTTGAAATGTTATTTTTTGGCGAATTGTATAAGTTTTCTTGGGTACCCTTTTCGTTTCAAATTGATTTGACTTCAAAATAACTATATTAAATAATAATTATGCAAACCCCTTGTATTTTCTACTTTGGGTAAAACTGTTCTGCAATTTCCTTTATGGTAATTCTAGGATTGGGGTGGGCTTTTCACAGAGCATCTGAATTTTGCCGATTTTGTTATTTCTAATTTTAAAATGCAATAGTTTTTAAGTTTTAAGCTTCCGCGTATCGATTTTAAAATTTACATCTGATCTGCTACTAAATATATTTGCTTAAAATTTGGGTTTTATCGGGCAGTGCATTTCTATTTATGTCTTTTCCCAAACATATCAAGTTAGACTCCCGTATCGTAAGAGCTAGTGGACAGGATCTATAGCAGTGGTTCTCAAACTTTTTTAGTCCCAGAGCCGCATTTCAAACCTCAAAGGTATGAAGAGCCGCACACAAACAACGCAAGGTAAAATAGCAACAAACCTTTAGCGCGTAATTAAAATACTAAGTCACCGTAACAACAACACACGTAACAACTAGGGCTGGGCAAAATTTTCGAATAATAAAATATTCGAATGGCATTTTACGATTCGGATATCCGGTACCACGTGACCTGCGCCGCTCTGCTTGGACACCGAACTCGAGCGTCTCCAACTCAATCGTGAATTGTGCGAGATTTCCCAAAGGCGCTCGCTATCAGAAAAATTTTGAAAAGTCGTCTTTGCGTTATGGTGTTATATGCTTATTTTTGCACCTAACGTATCCTTTCAATTCATCATTTTGCAAAAAAAAAACGTACCGACCGTTCCGTAAATTTAGAAACGTCAAACCAGATTAGGTATTTAAAATAAATTTCCCAGATTTACACTCGGCATGCTTGGTGGCATGTCATTAGCCATTTCTTGCATTACCGAACATAAACTTGCTTAAAATTAAATGTTAAAATGACTTTTAGGCGTTTCATTGTGAAAAAGGCGATTTTAGGTCGTTAAAACACTCTAGTTATGTAAATAGCATGGATTTTAAAATGACCAAAAGTTTTTCCAAAAGCTGGTATGAGTTACTTGTATGGAAAACACTCATTAAGTTGTAGCCGGATAAGAAATGTCATGTCCTACTCCCTTTAAAGCACTGACTCGTTCACGAATTGTTGCGTCTATTATCATCGAAAATGATTACAATTGTTAAATTTTGAAGCATTTGGGCAGTAATAATTAAGCCTCAAGGTATGACATAATCGAAATCATTAAGCGAAGTGCTGAATTTGCAAATTCCGTAAAGAAAATTGAGCATTACTCAGTAAGTATTTTAGCTATAATAACCATCGGGGTGTTGTTATGTTGAAAAAAAAAAACGATAAAACTTGAAGGAATTAGGTATAATTAGAGTCTGACCCTCTATTAAGCACAAAGACCTAGAAATGCCTTTATTGCCAATTTATTTAATCGCTATTTTAAATCAACATGCAGGATTCACGCATTCGTAAATTTGCTAGGTTTATCTATCTAATACTAAAATAACACGGACACCATAGAAAAGCATGAGAATCTCAAATATCATTATAATTAGGCTTACCATAAATCTGAAACAAAAAACCGGGACGGTGCGATTTGGCAAACATTCGGTCGATTGCCAGTCTTGATAATATTGGAACGTCTACCATGCCATTGCGGGTATATACGGCTGTAAATCTCTACTGATCATTGAATTAGAAAAAACACAAAAAATTAGTTTGTATTATTCATTGAGACCAAAAGTATTTGTCCGCAGATGGAACCTTTCTCAAAAATTCTTGTTTTGATTTTGTCATAACACTGATAACAAGAGACATCACCATTAAATTTGCAGGTTACGGAGTGGTTTTATATTTTCTTCTGGCATTCTGCACCTGCTTTCGGACCAAAATTTTTTAACAATGGAAAAAAATCCTTTTAACAGATGTTCCGAAAAACAAAATCAACCAATTTGCTGCAAATTCGAAATGCTAATATTTCTGTTAGAAAAAACGTTAAACATCTCTGTCTACTTAATTTCAACCGGCAAAGTAAGTCAAATTGCATTTGAACCATGCTCAGATAAATATCTCTTTATCAGTATTCGTCGAAAAGTGCATCGCTATTCAAAACCTGATCAGCTAACCAATCATATCATTCATCAATTTTGCAGACCAAACACTTCAGTCCAGTTTATTTCACTCTTCAAATTTGTCCATATGTGTGGCCTGGCAGCATTGTAGGCTTCATCGTGCAGCTCTATATACGATAGACATTTCTTTTAAAAATCGCAAACATTCTTTTTAAATACAAATTTTTTCCCTGCAAATTTAACTTCACCTCTGACAGAATATTTGCAACATCTACGGCAAGGGTCGGCAAACTTTTGTCGCCAGAGGGCCCAAATTAATGGTTTCGAGTCATTGGCGGGCCGCACATATTTTTAGAAAGTTGAAACTGAACGGATGATACTTTTTATATTAAAAATCATGCAGTGATACATCTCTCGAATAGAATATAGATTTATTTCCTCATTGCATCTCAAAAAATTCCATTTGAATATTTTCAGCGCTATTGAACCCTTTGCACTTAGCTTCAACTTTTCTGCGTTTTGTTGCCATTCGAGCTTGAAGTAAATCATCATTAAATTCAGAGGAGAACAGCGGAGCAATGCACCAACTCTCATTTATTTCTGGCTAAACGTGCAAAATCAGCGAATCCGCTTATCAGACAGCGGACATCAGAAATTCTAACTGTGTATATTTACAAGTTAATGCAAATTTAGCCTCAAAAAAATTTGAAATTAATTTAGAGGTGCAGTCAAAACTTTGGTCATGAATAGCAGTGTGATAGGTAAATGTTGGCTGCCAACGACACAGAATCATCCGAATTTGTTATGGCAAAATTGGTCAGTCGAGTCGATGCCTCAATGTTTTGTGCTTCCTGCTTTGGATATGATCGTTGACATCTGAACGTCCGCCCTGACTAATAGAAAAACAGATCTGCAATGCGTACAGTGTACCTTTCCTCCTTTAGTTTGCTTCAAATAAGGAAAATCTTTCTTCAACTCATCAGAAAACTTGTACTTTCTTTTTGGCATTTCGACAACTTAACGACATTGCAGTTAACGCCAGAAAACGCATTAAAACATATACTAATTGTGACATAACAATAGAGCGATTTCTCTCTCTGAACTAGCAAAGTGTGTCGCAAAACAGTGGTAAATGGGCTGTCACCGTTAAAAAAAAAATTTGTAATAATAATGAATTTGAATTTTTTACCTATGAAAACCGTGCTGACAAACCGGGACATTTGAGTCAACCGGTCGGGACGCCGGGACAGCATGTCAAATCCGGGACTGTCCCGGCTAAACCGGGACGTATGGTAAGCCTAATTATAATAAATATCTGCATCTCGGTTACCGTTCACTTTAAACATGCACGGTTAATTTACAAGCGGTGATAAGGAAGATTGAATCCAAGGCAGAGGATAAAACTCAGAATAGAATTAATTTGGTTCTAAAATTAGTCCTTAAATGTATTCAACAGCTGTCGCTGATGTGAACGCAAGGGTATACTAGAAATATGAAATTTTGATATTCGGCGACCGCTTATTCTTGCAAAAACGAGAAAGGGCGGAAATATAGAATACCAACTTTAGGATATCGCCGCCAAAACGATTGCGGTGACAACGACAATCAGCAATTATGATAAAATTACCCATTAAAAAACGCTATATTGCCGACTTTTTAATGTTTCTATTAATTTCCAACTGGAGTATCGACCTCCGAAGTTCTGGATCCCTGTTATGTATACAAAAAAATATTCAAATTATTCGATTAAAAAAAAAATTCCATTTTGCCCACCCTAGCCGAACAGCTATTTATTTAGGCTTTGATTTCTGATAAGTTTTCAAAGCGGGTCGTAATCGTTGAGGATGCAAGGTGCAGTAGCTGCTTGAGATGATCGCCACATTTTTCGAGACTATTTTCGATTACTGGAACAAAATTAAAATGCTATAGAAATTAAAATAATCATCGAGTTATTTGATTTATACATAAGATCTGGAAATGCGACAAAAACTGAAAATCCACGAAAGCAAGCCAATGATTACAGCCATGTCTAAAAATCTTTCCAAGTAAAAAGTGTTCGATTGGCCGCGAAAACGCTCACTGTTGCGTCACTATTGCATCTTATAGGTTAGTCAACGCTACGCAAATAAACACGGGGGAATCCATTCGACTAACTAATAGACTCCAGCATTTTAATTCGAGTCAATGATTAGTTTTCAATGAAAAATTTCCTTTGAAAATAATTAATTTTTAAAACATTAACGGGAGCCGCAGGAGAGGTTGTTGAGAGCCGCATGCGGCTCTCAAACCCTAGTTTGAGAATCACTGATCTATAGAATAATTAGTAGGGGGAATGTGAATAGTTGAGTGACAGTTTGCGAGCTAAAGATTCGCGGCTGCCTGGTGATTATATATCTCGAACAGTAGCACATGCATTTCTGTATCCGACTTAAACACCCCCTGTAAGTTGACGACGCGATGATTTGGGCATCGTGCAACTGATAGCCGTGGTAGGAAGTACTCTACAAGTCATTATTTCGAAATGCTGAAATGACAAATAATGAAGAATTCTAGTCGACAGTAACAGAGTATTGACTTGCTTAGATCTGTTACAGATATGACTGGCATATGCCAGCTGTATTAGCAAGTAGTAAGCAATGGATTTCATAGAGGGAAATTGTGATTTATCGCATCTCGTGCATGGTTTATATGTGAGATATCGTTATGCTTTTACCACTGAGATACTTGGTGAAAGGCATGTCTGTGACGTATGTGCAACTGTGCATAGTGGCGCGAAGACTACCAATGAAATTCCAAATGGATTCGATTATAAGTAAAGAATCTTTTTAATACTGTTTAATTAAAGTGACCCATGATCAGCATCAGATCACTATGATGACATAACGTTCAGACTAATCGGTACTGAACTGCGACACATTAAGGTGTTGGGTTAATAGGGTCTCCATAAAATCTTGAATTTTTTTAAAATTGCAAAGGGAGTTTATCAATGCCATTTAGAGATTCTGCCTCCACAGATGTATAAAATAAAGTAAAATTACTTGAACGATTACTGATTAAAAAACAACAAACCTTGTTAAGTTATATTAAGAACTGACTTCATAACAAAGTTGAAATTGTACCAATACCCTATTATGACTCCAAAAACATTTTTTACGTCGAGATTGGGCGTCAATGGACAATAGACAATAAGTTTATTTCGTCGTGCAAGAAATCACAATACAAATTCAGTATTACAGTACATTTCAAATACAGTAACGGATTTCATCGCAATTGACAGGAAGTCGCGAAGGACCAGGAATAGTCATCACAAGTCTGCGACACCAAGATTAAAAACGAGTCAATAATAAAAAATTCAAATAAGTGAAAGCAATATGCACAAAGAAAAGCTTATCCATTCATAAATTAACCAACAAGGTTGATATGAATCATTATATATGATTTGGGAGAGAAAGTAAAAATAAAAGTCGGGAAAATTCAATTGATATACAGTAATTATAAAAATAAATCACCATATCATTCAGCTGTGTTTTTGTACAATTGCAGCGATTAAATTTTTATATATTGTCATATGCAACGTCTAATGCGTCTAACGAATTACAAATAAAATAACAAAAAACAACTAGTTGTCTTCATAAATTTTTAATGGAATGAGACCTAATCACTATCAGACAATTTTCTCAGTCATGTCCCAAATAAATCGACGTTCTTCAAATCCAATAGTAAAAAACAACTTATCTAAAAGTGGGGCACATCATCGAAAAGTACTATTTGCCCTAGTACTATTTGCTTAAATTCTATTTGCCTTAGTCTAACTGGGGGGGATTTGAATTTAAAAACCAAAACATGAAAACAAAAAAATATGTACCGGTATTCCAAATATAATAATTCGATTCTAAAATCTCAATACGAAAATTCCGTTTGGCATTGGAATTTGTTTGGCAAAAAAAAATACTGATTACTGACCCGAAGCAGATCGGGGTCTCATGTAGTTTCGTCCCTACGTACTTTTGGTGCGCGTAGAATAACAATAATTGCATGTGCCAATGCTAATTCCTAACCCCCACCTGACTACGCCATCCAAAAATTACGTCACATTGACGTAATAAAGCCCTTCAAGTTCATGGCTATACGAACTGTCATACAAAACTCTGTAGCCTAATAGTAGCCTACGTTTCAACGTTCGTTTTTTTGTCTTTCCTCTTAACCACTTACCGGCACCGGTACGTCTTACGGTAACCAAATAATTGAAATACCGTAATATTTTTAGTAGACATAGGTCTACCGGTACTATTTCGTTCTTTAGTATGATGATATTTGAGTCGAGTTAATTTGAATTTATGATTTTACTGCTATATCAACAAGCCAAATTTTATATAAAATAACTTTTACCAGTTTATAAAGTGAGTCAAATTATTGGCTAACCTGTTGACCGCATGATGAGTGTGTTCTGGGGTACCGGTACCGGTACCTAACTCTGGTAGTTTTGGATCCCCTATAGTTTCTATGATTGCTGGATTGTACAGTTGTATGGGTCAGATAATCCATCCAAATAGCTGGATAGTCAGATAGTAATACGAGTGACTTATATCACTATACTGCTGTACTGTTACACTGCTAGTATATTCAAGTTGATGGCTATGCTTTTACTGCTAGGCCTACTGTTTTAAAGTTTTTTTTTTTCATTGCATTTCACTTCCTAACAATTTAATATCATGAATATTCTGATATTTCAGTATTCTGGTATTTTGAATATTTCAGTATTTACTGCTAGACCAGGATGGTAAATGGTGTTGATGGTACAGTGATATTGCATGCTGACATAGATTTGCAGTCTACAGAATCTATGGGGATTTAGAAATGATTTTGTTTGTAATCATGGGAATTCTGAGAACCTAAATCAGTAAATAACATAATCTTATAATTGTAGTAATGCAGTAATGGATTTTCCTCATTATGCATAAGAAAAAAATCTTCTCAACCGTTTGTATTTTTCTGGCTGTATCTGCATTTTATGGATTATCTTTGACATGGAAAGAGGTTGAAATACAAGAAAAAACAAAAGCATCTCAGAAGAAAATAAAGTTGAGATTATCTCGAACATTCAACCGCGATGTCCAAAGTTTTAATCAAGTTAAGTTTATGAACAAAGTAAGAAAAACTAAACGGAACAGGTTAAACTTTACAATGTTGCCTTGGAAGTATAGTCACAACTATTTTGTTGGTGATGATGTAAACTATTCTATGATCATACTTATAAAATCTCATGCGAATAACACTAGACGACGTCAATTTATCGGGAACTCCTGGGGTTCATCTGCTCATGTTGTAAATGGATTTCGTTTTCAAATTGTCTTTATCGTTGGTTTATCGGATTCGAAAGGAAATCTTGCTTTGCAAAAAGAGAATGAAAATCATGGAGATTTATTGCAAACAACATTCATTGAATCTTATGATAATTTAGTTTATAAAACTCTTGCTGGAATGCAGTGGGCTGTAGAAACCTTTCCAGAAAACTGGTTTTATGCTAGCATGGATGATGACGTCTTGCCAGATCTTGTGAAAATTTCTGAAGACCTTCAAGAAATAATGGAAAGAGAAAAATTAGAAAGACTCCGTTTGCTATTTGATAAGCCTGATATTGACAGCAGTAATAATTTCAACAAAGACATTGAATATAAACATTTAACAGATTTACCTATATATTGTGGGTTTGGTTACAGATTGAAACCAAGACCGAAGAGATTAAAAGAAAGCAAATGGTTCATGGCTGAAAATGAGTATCCTCTTAAAATCTATCCATCTTATTGTTTTGGAGGATTCTATGCTATGACTCTTAAACTAGCGCAAGATTTTTATGACCTGTCTCGTACCCTGCCTATGTTTTGGATAGATGATATCTGGATCACAGGTTTTCTTAGATTGAAGTATTTTTTAGAAAAATCATCACAGTGTGTTTATTGTAAAGTTATGAATACAACTATGGGTCTGTGGACTGAATATCCAGAAGAATATACGTCCGTTGATACCGGAAATGAAAATTTTCTCGTGCAAGAATGGTTCAAACTTCAGTCAAAGATGACCAAAATTGAGTAATTAAAAAACTGATCCAAATATGCAGAGTTCAGAAAGTTTGAAAGAAATTTTAACTTTTTGTTAAACTTCAGTTTTATTTCATCCACCTCTTGCAAAATCCAGTCCATTGGAAAAATAACATGTCTTCTATAGCTTTTATCTACATTTATGAAGAGATGAATAAATTATTTTTCATTTATGGTTGAAATTCGTTGTTGGTCATATTTCCTATTTGTGTGATGGAAACATGACTTTCTAAAATTTGTTTTTATTATTTTTTATTGCTAGAATGGTTGATAATTAGTGAACTGATTAATTCTGCACTATTAAACTACATTACATATTTTCAAAAATATCTTAAGCAATATTTTATTATTAATATTTTTGAATCAAGGTAATATTATGTTAGCAATGCATTGTAGCAGATTGAAACAGTGTTTCATTTATTTTATATTTATATTTCAAATTAATTTCTTGCATGGATTGTTTGTGTGATGCTTTTATTTTGATTAAATCTTATGTCATTGGTGTTTTTATTCTCAAATACGCATTCACTTATACTAGTGCACTTATTATCAAAGCTTTTCAGTTTTGGATTTCAAATTTTTTTTTTGAATTTTTTAAATTGATTTACCGGTAACTGGATTCCTCAAATCAGATAAAGTATTTTATTTAGTTGTCTCACTTGTATTGGTATTATTTTATCTAATTTTAACAACCCAGAATTTATGTGCATTGAGCTTATTCAAAATGTTATGTTGAACTGATACTCTGATAGGTAAAATTAGCATTCGATATGTGGTCTTAATAACAATCATACAATTCCAAAATTCATATGGTCTTGCTATATTATTGCACAAGATTTTTTATGGATAAATTTAAGCTTTGTTTTACATTTGTAGTACTATTGTGATGAATTGAATTTTTTTTATGTCATGCTCTTTGTTATTGTGGTTTTCATTAAACTAACAGTCCTGAACATTTCTGATTCTAAACTCGTAATAACATCCCACTTCCATGTGTCTTATCTCCGAATGCACTGCCATGCCATAATGCTATATAGCAGTAATTCACAACCGGGGGTCCCTGGTCCACCAAGAGGGCCACAGAGCAGTTGGAGGAGACCAACATGCCAGGCGCAAAACTGATTTTACTTTTTCCTTGACTAGAAAACTCCTCGTTCTTCCTAGTTTCATTGCTTGATAAGGTTATTTCACAGGGGGTTTTCACTTTGTTGTTGTTGAGCATAAATTATTTGAACATAATGGTATTTGGAATCTACTAATCAAAGTAACACAATGAATACCACTGGAATAGTAAACGGGGGACAATGAATGCTGAAAGCCTTGGGAAGTGGGCCAAGATATATGAAAGGTTGGGAACCACTGCTGTATAGTTTCAATAGCTCCTCGTTCTTCCTTGATTATGAATAATTTTGCTCATAGGTCGTCAGTCTTCTTTACTTCTGAGTGAGTTTCTGCCATCTTGCTTTATTAATCAAATTTTCTTAATATATATAGTTTATTCATCTTGATCATTACTGTGAACTTTTTCTAGTTTTAGTCTCTTATTACAAATTGTATTTGACAACATTTAAAACTTGTGAAGAAGATCTGATTATGGATATTTCACAGTTAAAAGACTTTGACTGGCAGCTGAGTCTTGCATTATCCAGTGACACACTAGCGTCATTGTCAGAGAATCTTGTTAATGTGGATTTACACACTCAAACAAAGGATGGGAATTATGCCAAAGTTACATCGCTTGAAATGGATGAATCGGAACTAAATAAACTGATTGAATGTTTGGAAACAGCTAAAAAAGAATTACAGCAGACATAATATTTACATATCTCAATTTAAGAAAAAAACATTAAAGCAAATGGGAATATCAAATCGGATTATAATGTGCTGTGGAACGATCATGATTTGTCTATACCCTCTCAGTGGTCAGAATTGAATACTTCCCAATATTCAATGTAACCATAGCAACAAGGATTTCCATGCTTGTAAATTGTATTCTTATATCTAAGCATTTCTTTGTTAGGTTTTTTGTGCAATAGACTGTTTTCATATTTTGATTTTCTATCTTATGAATTATATTCAACTGATTTCAATCATTGACATCATTTGTGACAAATTCTGTCAACAAACTGCAAAATCTGTAGGAGCTAGAATTTGAGTCGATGCCTTCCCTCCCAATATTGATTATAGAAACGTTCTCTTACATTCTGCAGACATTTGTTATGTATTTAATTGATCAATGCCTAGAATCCTGAAACTGTTGCCTTTATCTTTCAAGTGTTATGAGTAACTGGAAAGGCGTCTAGACATATTATTTTTCATGTTTGAATGTGTTCAAATGTCATTTGCCTGCCATCCTGTCTTCGATAACAGAACTTAGATGGATTTCAGAGCTTTTTGTCAAGAATTCTCTGCTGAACCTAAAATAAGTGATAATTTCATAGGTATCAGTGCAAAGAACAATTTTGCAGAATTGTATAACATTATGCCTTTAATTTACATACAATTTCACACTTAAAATTAAATTAAGACTAATCCTTGTTATTTATCATACATTTTTAGCAGTAATAATTGAGCTATTTCATATGTTATGAATTCTTTTAAATATTTTGCATATGGGAGCAACTTATCGCTTTATAGGCTCGTCTGTAGTTGTCCATCTGCCAAAAAGTTTTGCAATGGTCAATTATCCGGGTATAAGCTTTCATTCGGACGGTTCTCTAAGGGTTGGAAAGGAGGAGTTGCTTCAATAGAAGAATCAATAAGCGATCGTGTATGCGGTGTTATATGGGATATTCCAGACACAGAGCTCCCAGCTTTAGACTTACAAGAAGGTGTGAATAATAACATATACAAACCATTGGCAGTGAATGTGAGAAGTGATTCTGGTGATATTATAAAATGCAGGACTTATCAACTTACAGATTTAGGTGGGAGTCAACCCTACAATGATCCTTCACCACAATATCTTGAAGCGATTGTAGATGGAGCAATTACAAATGAATTGGATAATGAATATCTTCAAAAGCTCAAAGATACAAAAACAAATGGGAATACAGAAATCACCAAGCTTATGCTTAAAGTGGCAGACTTGAAAGAGAAGATGCATCCTGGTTAAAATGTTTTCTGCCAAGCGAAATATGTAACCAACAGGAGCAACATAGTCCTTTTCAATACTCTTTTATGTTTTAAATAGGTTTTAAAGCCTTTTTGTGGTATCATTGTTTTAAGTGACCGATGAATATTAGCGGTTGTAGATGCTTGTACATAATGCGAAAAAAGACCAAATTAGCTTATGTTACATTCCATGGTATTGAGCAAATTCCATTTTTGTAATGGTTTGGTTCTGCAAACCTAAAATTGGACATAAGGCACTACCCCTAAAATCAAACCTAATATAGGTACAAACAGCTGATGACAAATGATGGCTGTGGTCCATAATAACAGGATATCAAAAAATTTCATTACTGAAAAATTTGACATAAGCTACATTGGTCTTAATAAAGTGAAGGTAGAGAAAATATATATATATATATATATTTAATTTACATTTTATGCCTTACGTGCAATTGATTAAACTGTTCAGTGTTCACGGCTTTATTAATTTGTTCAAGATTGTATGTTTATGTATGAATAATGTTGCACAAAAATCTATCTCATGACTAATTGTGCATTTTTTTTCCAAAATTATATTCAAAGAATGACAGTATTCTATATTTTATCTTTGCGAAATAAAAAATATATCTGGAAACCAGAAATAGCTTTATTTATTCTAAGAAACTCAAAATAGAGATAATACTGATAAGATGAACTTTTCCTCCATAGTAGAAAATTGATTTATATCTATATACATTTTTGGGGTCTCCTGAAGTACGCGCCCTCAAGTACTTCTAGAAGTCAGGTGAGGGTTAGAAATGACATATGCAAAATTTGTTGAGCCAGGCCAACTAGAAGTACCTGCGGGCGTGTACTACAGGAGACCCGATTTTTGATATATTTGAGAATTCGTACTATTCTACAAACCATGTATTTGCGTTATGTACTACCAGTATATGCATATTCAAAAATTGATTGTCGCTCAAAAGTCACTATATGCACTAGACTACTAATTATTTTTATTGAAGGTAAGATATTCAGGTCATTATCAATTCACTGCAAGTTTATTAGCAAAGTGGATAGGCTATAATTATGGAAAGATTCCTGGGTACTCTCGTAATGTGTGTACCAGGTTGGGGTTAGGCCATAATTTTATTCAGATTTTCATTCTCTCAGTTCTATTACGAGTTCGGGGAATGTCTGCGTTAGCCAAGTGAATAGTATACCCTCTGTCCCATAGGTTGCATTCCCTTTACACAAATTGATGTGGCAAACAAAATTAGTTACCTCCACATTGGTACACACACTTCTGGAGCGCCGATTTCTGTAAGTTAGCTGCTATAAATATGAACAAATATCACATTTTAATAATGTTAAAAGCAATTTCATGTTGCAAAATAAACATGTAATTTGCATTGTTTTATATAAAGGATACCTTGGAAATTATGCTAAAATGGTAGGCATGGTATTCTTTACTATGTCAGAGAGAGCAATTTTTTTTGTATAAATGTCCTTACTTTTAAAAACAATATTGAATTTAATTTGAAATAGAATGAAGGTTTATATAACAACCTATTTTTGATTTTATAATTGAAGAACAGCAATATTATAATGTCTGATATTTTCTGTTTCTTAGACTTTTCATTTCATAGTTTAATAGTTAATTATAATTGATTAAGTTTCATTTCTCAGGATCTTTAAAATATGCCAGTTCTACCACGGACATTGGTAACATCCAAAATTAAAGAACTGAATGCATTACCAGTATCATGGTTTGTGAAGCGACTGAATGAGCAAGTCTTTCATGTTTTAGATTTACAAAATTGTGGAATCTATGATGTTGCTGAGCAGGTATCTGAATTTAAGATCGTGATCAATGTTTGTCAGTTTCTAGAGTTGTTAACCACTGTCTCCAATTTTACCTGATAATCTAATGCAGTGTTTGCAGACTAGATAAAACTGTTCCTGGGAAGAAATTCCCTATTTTTGCAATGAAAATTTTATATTTGCATGTAGTATTAGTAATATGCACCGGTGAAATATATATATATCGATACATTATAAACTACCAAACTGTACAAAAGCCAGAGTGCAAGTTTTGTTTATCACTAGCTATGGGTCCATCAGAAATAACAACAACAAATGGTAACCGAGTATTTACACATAGGGAGGAAGGAATGAAGTTTCCAAACAGTCAAAGGAAGGAATGTGTCGAAAAAAATTAGGAACCGCTGATTTAATAATCTGATAATCTATTAAGCTTGTTTTCAAGCGTAACCAGTGAATCTACTGCTGTTTGAAATCTAACCTTTTAAAATGCTATTCAAAGTCTGGCGAAATTTTTGTCGGTCCATGGAAAGAGGAAAGCCAGCTTAATCATACCGCGTACCATGACCTCTATTCTGGTTATCAGTACATGTTGGATATGGGGTTAGTTGGCCGGTTATTTGTTTTCAGATGCATGGATAATACATGATAATAAATATGACCTTAAAATCTAAAAGACTTTCATCCTTAAGCGATGCTAATAGTCAAAAATGATTTTCATCTGTTAATTGATCATCGCAGGTTGCTCACCTGTTGACTTCCACAAGTTTTCAACCAAATCCAACAGCTCAGGAAGAGAATGCAACAGACAATGAAAGGTATGAAGTTTCATTATTCTCTCATGTTTCATAGATTTATTTTGAGAAGGAATGATCAGTAAGTACTGAATATGCTAAATAATTTAGAATAATATAATATCTCTCAACAAAATTGCAAGTATATTTGTAAACTTTCATTAAATATAGTCTTCTGTTCAGTTTTAGGATGTATAAGCCCAGTATGGAAATGTTTACTATTCTATAGTCAAATTTATTTCAAAAGTTCAATAATGCTTGCTATAATTGTGAGTAGAGTTACAGTATGTGAGAAAAAATGTGTCAAATAGTGCAACTCACTCAATTTACAGTTTCAACTTATCAAAATATTTAATCATGTACTTTTTTTCAAAGATTCAGACTATTCTAATTACCCCACTATCTACCTTACATTGTTTTATATTTTTTAACAGAACGCGCAAGAAGTCAGCATCTACTGATGACCCGCTCTCTTATCCTGAATTAATACTGAAAGTTGATTTATCTCTCAATGAATTACAAGAACTTTTGATTCAAGATTTGATTCCGTTCCCTGAGATTAGATCGTTGGATGTTTCATTGAATGCAATAGAATCATTTCAGGTATTGCGCATTCGTATTTTGAGTAAATTCAGTGCAATACGCTGATCCATTTGTAAAGCAGCTTGCTTTTTCAAGTTTAATAATAAAAATAAACTTATATTCAATTTCTATAGTCGAATTCTGACAGGCGAGTGTGATCAAATTTTTGTTACTGTGTGGGGTGTATGGTAATTCTGTATTTTGGATTACTAATTATTCTTTGTATCCATTATGTGTATCAATATGGAGGTTACTAATTTTGTTTGCCTAATTTATATCAAGTTCTGCAAAGGGATGGAAGCCTATGGGCAGGGGGTATATTCACTTGGCTAACTCAAATCGTCCCCGAACTCATAATAGAACTAAAATAAAGAAAATCTGAATAAAAGTATGGCCTAACCTGGGACACATATTACGAGAGTACCCATTTTTTAACTTGACAAATCTTTCTGCAGGGAATAGAAATAGCTACAAAGTTGGTTTCTCTGAATCTCTCTTACAACAACATAAGATACATACCTAATGAAGCACTGGCCGAATGCAGTAATCTACAAAATTTGGTGAATATTTTTTTTTATATACAAAGCAAGTAAAAGCTTACTCGGGGAAAATTTACCAAATCTTTCAGTTTTACATATTTATTTTAATTTTTCCATCACAGATAAAAATGTTATTATAATTACTTCTATTACTTAATAAATGTACACTGCACATTTTGATATGTGGAGTAACTATATGTACGGTAGTTATTTCAGTGAACTTTTAG
Organism: Styela clava; assembly: GCF_964204865.1. Lineage (NCBI taxonomy): Eukaryota > Metazoa > Chordata > Ascidiacea > Stolidobranchia > Styelidae > Styela > Styela clava. The sequence continues at coordinate 18,449,846 of NC_135252.1, read as the reverse complement.
AGGAGTACAAATTAGAAAAAATATACTTCCACATTGAAAAAATTCATTGAGAAATATTTAAAACAAAGTATAATTCTTTAAGTAGATTTATCCATGATGAAACAAAAGACTGATTTGATTATATTTTTCAAAATTGGATATAAAACATTATTTTATTACAAGTAATTTAATTTAGTCAGTCTGTGGGTAAAAACAAATTATAAATCTGGTTTTTAATGAATTTCAAAATCTTGCTTATTTGATTTTCCACTTATGCTATTATCAATTACTGTTCGACTCAATCATGGATGTTCGCTACTTGACAACCAGTATTGGTTTCCTGTGCCTCGTACTTTGAACAAGTTATATGTGTATACTGGTTCCATTATCTTTGCACCCACGTACATTTGCACTCGTAGATTTTAGCACCCACATACAGATTGCTCCCATAGACATTTGCACCCACGTACACTTGCACCAACACCAAGTACATTACACCCCGCACATTTGCATCCGCATTCATTCACACCCGCATACATTTGTACCCACGTGCAAATGTATGTGGGTGCAAATGTGCTGTCAACGTGTAAACTACTTATTTAAAATGTAGAATTTTTTATATAGGATCTTTCTGTGAACAAGATTTCGTCATTGATTACATTTCCAATCCTCCCCAACCTTCTCACGTTAACGATTCGTCACAATAAATTGAAAGATTTACAAGGATTGCAAGTACTCAGATCTCTCAAGAAAGTCAATGCATCCAAGAACAAAATTGTAAGAAATTGGAATTGTTCATAATTACTATTGAGTGATTTATATGTATTCAGAGAATTCTCATAAATCTTGTTTGCTGGAATTTGGATTCTTGTATTCTCATCTATTCAATGGGACTTATTGATTTGGTTCACTGTTACGAATCTGTAAGGGTGGAATTATTTGGGGGACTGTTTAACTTCTTACTGTTACAGGTGGCAAAAAAAGGTTAATTTTCTAATTTTAGGCTTATTCTCATTATCTGTTGTTATATAGGGAAAATCTATTTTTATCTAAATATCACTAGTAATATTTCATCTATTACGATTTGTTATTGGAGGGTTTTATGAAAAAATGGCCGAATGTTGAAATTTTAAAGAAATTTTCTTTCTAAAAATATTGGGATGAAAAAGCAGGTACCTTTAAATTGGTATTGGATCTTAGATTGGACCAATATTCACCATTTCATCAGCAGTTCAATAAAAAGTAACATGAGTTCAAAATTCCAAGATATACTTTTTTCGGACCTCCTGAAGTATGCGCACCAAGATGGTGCACAACCTGAACTCAGGTTGTGTATCAGGTTAGGGTTCAGGTTATGAGACATCTTGGTATGCATACTTCAGGAACATTCTTTTTTCTTTCAACAGCTCTTTCAAGTTTTGCCTTTTTGTGTTTAAGCCCTTCCAGCATTCAACTATGTTTTTTGTTGCCCTACCTGACATAATTTAGGATTTCTATTTTTCGTTTATGTAGCTCTCCTGTCATTCAAATATGTCCTCAATCCGTTTTTTTTTTCACTTTCAGACAAGCATCATACACTTGTGTCCATGTTTAGAAATGACAGAACTCAATGTCTCTGATAACTTACTTGATACAATATCAGATGTTGTCGCCTCAATTTCTCCTCTGACTAGGTTGAAGCAGATCACTTTGAAAGGTGAGTTATTTGCAACTAGGAATTCTCATTTCCTTATGGATTACCTCCAGTAATCAGACACCATACAAAGTTGTAATATATTTTAAAGGATATTTACAAAAGTATTTATGTATTTCATTTATACAGAACATTAGTGTGTAGGCTGTCCCTGTTTATTGCGAATGAGTTTCTCAATTCGAGGAGCGGTTTTAGACAGGCAAACAGCACATTGAGTATTGAGATTTCCCAGTTTGGCAGCAAAGCGTCACAACAACGCAAAATCAGGGAAAATCTACGGCGATTTTCAATTGGCACCATTTTCCACTGATAGTAAAGGATATTAAAAAACAGCAACACATGAAAATTCAACTTCCATCCAAGTACCCTGAAAATCTTCCTGTGAACCCCTGGGGGTTCGCGAACCCCAGGTTGAGATTTTGAGAACCCCTGATCTAATATATGTAATTGCTATTATTGATGAATCCTGTCTGTTTGCTTTAAAAAAACCTACCTCTATGTTAGTGTTGAATGGGTCTTACAGTTATTCTGAGTTTATGTTGCATTATATTAAAGATGGCTCTCATCGAGTCTCGTGTAACATTTTGGGTTCTGTTTCAGATTTCATAACCATGACTGCCATTCCTATGGAAGTCTGTTTTATCAGATCTTGCTGGCGAAAAATAAATTTAATTTATTTCTGGCAGGAAATCCTATTCTGTCTAGTATACCATTACAAGAAATGCATGCAGCATTGGTTCGTGAAACTGCAGTTGTTATTATGGATGGAATTAACATCAGACCAGCCAAAACTCAGGTATGTTAGGGCCTTCCCAATAGCTGCTTGTGTGGGGCTCGCTGGAGCTGTTATATTTTAACCCAGTATAGAAATATTTGGATCATTTCAGATAAACGTTTTGGTTATTAATATTTTGGGTAAAGACATTTTAGTCATTTTTTCAGCTTTGTTGCATTTTTGAATAAATGGAATTAATGTCGTATTCTGCAATTTGATAAATTAAATAAATAAATTTAAAAATGACATTCTTTATTTTTGTTCAGTTCAATAGTTTCAGTCATCGAGAACCACCAAGTCCGAGAGATGATATAAAGATCAAATTGAAGAAGGCAGTTCGTGAATCGATGGCTGAAGGAATGATTAAGAAGCGACAGAGAACACACGACAACATATTTTTTCTTCACAAAAAGATATTGTTAGTTGGTGAATTAGTTTATAAACCTTTTTTCAGTTATGGCTAGAGACATTTAAAATCTTTCAAAGAACATATCTTTAAAAAGCAATGAATTTCATTGACAGTATACAACTTGTATGGTTGCCCTGAAAATAATAGCCCTCTGCGAAATTCAAATGACGATTGAGACCACATGACCACTTTATCCAAACTTTCCTCTAATCTGCAAAGTTACCTGCCATTCATACATTTTAGTTTAATTTGAATGTTGTAAAAATATATTGCCTTCAACTATAAAATACCTTATGCACTGAAATCAGTACTTCCAAAGAATGTAAACCAATATGGCGGCCCCCCCGGAACGTAGTATGTGTATGGCCTAACCCTAAACTGGTACACATACTACTACGTTCCAGTGCCCGCCATCTTGGTTCACATACTTTGGGAGTACCCTGAAATCATGTGCATGTGATGTAATGTTGAAATCGTAAATTGGTATTTTTACAAATGTCACAAACCATTGCTTTATGTATTTAAATTTTCACCTGAATAGATAACTATTCTATCCGTGAAATTGCTTTATGCATTCATCATCACAAACTTTTCCTGTTAAAATTAACAACACCAAAAATCAATTAAAAACCACAAAAAACATAGTTGTAGTTTTACCGTTTTCGTAATGCATACGTACATTTTGTTAGAAACTTGCTTGATGAGCTTGAAGAACAAGAAGATGCGGCAGTGGGTGATACAGAAGCATGGTGCAGGTAAAATATAGTAAGAGAGTCGCAGTAGGACTACATATTCGAATCTAATACTGAATTATACTTAGTGTGATAAAATGAGTGTGACATATATGTCACCATTATTGTGTATTGTGAGGATGATAATGATAACAACATGGCTTAGTTAGAGGTTTCTGTATCATTTGTTAAGGTACAAGGTTGTATTTCATGTACATTATTGTTCTTGTTTATTTTAGAATCGTAGCAAACAGGGATGGCCAATTCGAATAAAGTATTCGAATGTATTCGAATATCTCGTTATTCGAATATCGGAATTAGCGTTCATAAGAATATCGGATATTTGTGTGACGTCACACATTTTCGACGCCGCTTTCAAGACGTTTCCGTTGAGTGAATACATTCTCGATAGAAACTTACGCGCGATTGCTTTATCAGCGGTCCTGTTATTTAGGCCTAAACGCCTTTACGTTTGTGTTATTTTCTCTAAAACGCAAATTTTCCACAAATTTGTTCCACGATAACGATGACAATCATTTTATTTTTGTACTCGAACGGAATTGTGAATCCGGTGAATACGTTCATCGGCGGCGAGTTTCTAAAGAAAACGCAATTTTTTAATTGAAAAGCGGCAAATTAAAATATTGAAAATAAAACCGTAAACAAAATAGGTTTCATTGAAGCCCGCGACAGTTTAAAAAATTCTTTTCTAGGCAGTAAAAATCACAATTTCACATTATGTTTGGTCCGCGTTTAAAAACATATCGTCACTAATTGAGGGCGGTATTTGCCTGATTATCCATTAGCTTAATTAAATTGCCGTCGAAAAAATTTTGTGTAACATTATACAAGGTTTGAAACGCGACTTTTACTGGGTTGTGAGAATGTTTATAATATAATTAATCTAAAGTATATTCAATCAATTTTTATTGTGCTGAAATAAATTTTACTCAGATTTTACGGCAGATTTATGGATTTTTCTCACGGTTTTATCTCAAAAATAATCGGCAGAGTGGCGGCATTTCGATTGAGCGGAGTCAGTGTTACACATCTCAAATTTGCCGAATTCGCAAAATACGGATCAAAACAATATATAATTGGGCAGTTTACCACACATTTTTATTTTTATGTCCGCGGATTGCTATGATATATTAGAGTGGTGAGGATTTTAATTTGTCGACGGAACCGCAGGTTAAATTGAAGACAATTAAATTAATAAAGCAAGACCTTTTAAATATGCCCGTATCGGTCACGAATTAATCACTTTGCACAATATATCGCCGGATGAGAACAGAACAGGCCTAAGTCACAATTTTGAGTTTTGAGAAAAACGCAAAAAACAATTTGGAATTTTTTTTATTTTCGAATTTCTAGATATTCACACTTAGTAAAGTCCTGAGCTCTGGTTATTTTAATGTGGATGAGAACATCTTTGTAATCAATATTTTTTGGCACTTCAACTTCAATCCCTTCCTGCTTTTTTACCCCCATAAGAAACTTTGGCCCATTCTGTTCTCAACAACTTCTGAATTTTTTTGTATGGGATGCAAGGTAAAACAAGGTGACTTAGGCCTAAGTTGCACTGAACAAATTTTAGGGATGTAAGTTTCGGTCATTTCATTTCTGATGTTCATGCTCATCATATTGGAACTTAGGACTATCTTTTTTCAATATTTTGGGGTTTTGAGCCATGCTCTACAAGGTGGTGGTCTTGAAATCCTGAATTTCTCAATAATAAATATTTTAGCTGGACTTAGGCCCATTCTGTTCTTAAATATTTTAGGCCTAAGTCCAGCTAAAATTTTTATTATTGAGAAATTCAGGATTTCAAGACTACCACTTTGTAGAGCATGGCTCAAAACCCCAAAATATTGAAAAAAGTCAATTTTCCAAAAATGTGACTTAGGCCCCTTCTGTTCTCATCCGGCGATATATTCGTTGTTATATTATTCGTTGTAAAAGTCGGCTCTTTTAACAGGTGGAGTAATCGCGGCGATGAATATGTATTTTTAATTTCCTGCTAAACTTTACATGTATATTCATTGTATGAATTGAAAGTGTACTTTGCAGGATTTTATATCAGTTATTGAGATTTTTCCAACGGCGATAACGAGTTGGCAAGATTGCAAAAATACGTATTAAAATTAAATACATCAGGCAGTTTATCTCGTACATTTAGGACACAGATCGCCGTGGACCAAATAGTAATGTTTTTATTTTGACGTAAGAAGAAGCAACCGCGAGTTACGTTGGACACATTAAATTAAAATATAAAGATATTTTAGAATCTAGTAGTTGTCATGGATTGAATTATTTACGTGACAGGATGATAATTATTCGCTGAAAAGACGGCTCTTTCAACGAGCGCGGAATCGCGGTGGCTGTTACAGGCGGCAATGGGAATTTCCGATTTTGAAAATCCTGGCTGCGCGCCTGGCAGTGGTGGTCATCTATCCTCTTAATTAACTTATTGCTAATTTCAGACTTAACAATATGCTAAACATAATAACCACAAACTATCAATTACTTTGTATACATATACTGTTGGTTTGTGGCTTTACTCTGATATTTCTATTGGAGCTTATTTCCTATTTTACTGGGTTTTCATAAACTAAAACAAAAATGTGTTATTTTCGATTTTAGAATGTATTCGGAATTCCAGATTCGAAAACATTATTTTAGAATGTATTCGGAATAGTTTAGTATTCGGAAATGGCCATCCCTGGGTCACTAGCAAATAGTAATATTTAAGTTAATATGAGCCTAGAAAACAGTCACCATGAGTTTTTCTCAAAGGGTTTCAATATACTTTTAATTAAAAATGTTTGAATGATATTGTAAAAATATAGTCTAATCATTTTCCAAGTATTCAAAAATTCGGGACGAGTGTGAAATTTTCTGGGATATTTGCACTTTTAAACTAATAAGAATTTTTACTTTTTAGATATATTGACACTTTGACAGCAGATGAAGCAAGATCATTAACAGTAAGTCAGATAAGAGCTGCAGCTATTGTGGAATCTGATGGATTAATTCCAAAATCTCAGGTATATAGAGTGCAATTAGAATTTGGAGATAGATGGGATGTTTGAGAAATCTGTTTCGGCTGTAGATTTCATAAATTTATGTCTAATAAAATCTCATATAGGGCTCTCGTAGAGTTTTTATTTATTTAATTTCTTTAATTTGTTTGGGCCAATAGGGCAGTTTTTGTGTTAGTCAGCATTGCATCCGTATCCATTGTAAGAGGATGGTCTAGCTTCCAAGCAGTATCATACAAATTCTTGAAATTACTAACAATTTTGTTGTTCACACTGATCTGTTGACAGATTTTATTATGAGTGTATACTTGTTAAAATGAACATTGTATTGTCTTAAAAGTTTTACACCTGCCTATGATTGGCGACACCTCATAGGCAACCACTTGGGAAAACGTTCGCCATTGTACCTCTAATTATTCTGTGTGGGTTCAAGTTATGTACAAGGAAATTGCTGAACTCTTTGCTAAAGCAGTGTTGTTCACGTAACCAATGGTTAGTTATGACTACCTTTACCAAATATAAAAATCCTAATCTTATCTATACTTGGTTTACACACTCAGCTTTCAATTTCCAGGCATCTGATTCAAAAGCGGCTCATCAGCGAAAATTGAAACCAACTGTAAATGATAAATCAGCTAATCCTGATGAAGTACTGAAAGCAGTTGCTGAAGCTCTGAGAGAAGTTAAAGGTTGAATTCTGTATCAAAAAATTTTTTGTTTCATTTTTATATTGCGGTTTGGATGTTCATGTATATTTCCACTGTTTATTTAATTCATATGTTATGCACTTTTCTATGCAAATATGTTCAATTTAGATTGCTGAGCAAATAAATATATTTTCACACACACATTGTAGTTAAGAAATATAGAATAAAAGTATGCATTAACTACAGAATAGATTGGAATCAAGTATTCTAGTCAAATTAAAAAAGCATTTTGGAATGAATGTTCTAAATCTCACGATAGAGACCGTTTTGCTGCGAGGCAAAATTCTGTTTGTCTGGCCTTCTTAATCATAATTGGTCTGACGTTTTCTTTGCAGTCAGGCATAGAAAAAAAATATCAGATTCACTGCCTTGATATGATACATTGTCGGAGGTTGTTATATCACTTTGTGACATGACCAAACACCTAACATCTTTCTGTACCATACCGCAATAACGTTCATTTTCGGTTGGAGTGTGTGAACCAAGTTGGCTCCCGTAGTATTTGTACCTGAAATTTTCGCCCAACCCTGACCTGGTACACCTACTAAGTTCCAGTGTTTGCCATCTTAGTTTACATTCTTCGGGAGTGCCTCATTTTCAATACAAACCGCCATGCAAACAAAGGAACCTTGACATATCACCGTAGCATGCAAAGTTGAACGAATTATCGACAAATTTTAAAACTGCTACCTGTAGTTATTTCTCTTTTTACTGATGTGAAAATCCTGTCGGTATGGACATAAGATATACAGCATGGTATGATAGTTCACCAATAAACGCTATGACAGGTTACCCTATCATACCACATCATAGCGTTTATTGGTGAACTATCACTGCAAATACGTAGAGCTGAATGGTCATGGTAGAAGGCAGGTGTAAAAATACTTTTCATCACCTGGTTTCTCAATATCTCACTGGACTAGACTACAATGTTACTTCATAACACTAATATTAGACAGCGGTTTGTGTTTATTAAAGGACATCAATTGCACAAGAAAATAACAACTTACACCAATTGCACATCTAAGAACACAAAAATCATCTGATCTCATATTGTGAACAGTTTCTAGTTCATCAACTTGGGAAAACACTCAATCGAATAATCATTTTCAGACAGAGTTGATGATAAACTGATTTGAATCACTACAACACCTACTAAAATACGGGCCATAATAAGCATAAGCGAGATGGAAACGCCAGTGCATTTGAAAGGTTGGGATACAGTTTTTCAAAATCAGTAAATGCAGATTCTGCATGCAGAAATGTGAATTCTGAATAGAATTTGCACAAATATCTAAAAACCATGGACCAACCAGTTTATATTACAAGCAGTAGAGGAGTTAATCCTAAACTGATGGCACAAAAGAAGGAATTTTATTGTTGGTCTGGTCAAGTACTAAATAAAAAAAGGCAGCAACAATATGAATGGAGCTACGAAATTATGGCAAAAATGAAAGGTAGCACAACTGGAATAATACCTTCTATTTAATTTGATAGATATTCTAATGAGATATAATTTTGTCATGGATATTGATACAAATGTTACAGGTTCTTTTAGACTTTTTCACACTGAGAGTAACGGCATTCATTTATGTGAGTGGGCTGTACATTTACAGCAAGTATGATATACATTATTGTCTTTGAAGAGCACTTTGGAGATGGAGGCAAATGCTTCTTCTATCGAGCATTCATTGCACCAATAGCAGCAGAAAGAATCCAGGTTTCCAAAGAATTGTAAAAATATACCAGAAACTCAAAATATTGCCTGAAAGTTTTTCAATTGCCATGGTGAGCCCTAGAATGTTCCATTTAGACAAAGTTATGTTACCAAGGTTATTACAACAATTACCGTAGAGCAGTCTAATGAGATGTGAACGGGGTAAGTGGGCACGTGCATCAGCACGTCTTAAATCTTTTTTTAGATTTTGACCACTTTCCCGATTTCCCAGACTCTGACATGAAAGCAGAAAAATATATGAACTTGTTATTGTGATGAAATAGATACCACTACAATATCTGTTGACAAACATGCAAAATAGAACAAAAATCAACCAAATACATTTCTTTAAAAAAAACGCAAATGTCAAAATAATCTTGAACAGGAAGAAAGGCCACTGAGCAGTTGTTCAAGTCACATATTTTTTGTCACATAACATCATAAAACTGCAAAATTGAAATTCTAAAAAATACTTAGAGATGAGTGAGAATAGAGGCAAGTGTTGAATAGTGGAATTGAATTATGAAAAATTCCACTACTGTATTGCAAAGCATGAAGAAAGATATGAATGTATGAAAATGTTACATCAAAATTTGTTACAAGCAGTGGATGATCTGGTTCATAGGAAATGATAAAATAAAGATATTCTGAAAATTCAAATATTCCATTGTTTATTGTACATAATACTATATATAGGATGTCCCAAGTTTTAAAATTGCAAAGGGAATTTATCGATACCAATTACTGATTAAAAAACAACAAATCTGGTTAAGATATATTGAAAACTGACTTCATAACAAAATTGAAATTATAAAGGGACGTTACGGATATAATATTGACTTCATAAACATCACGATAATACAACACAAAATTCGATTAAATCTATTAATTCTGATGGAATGCACAGGAGCTGCTCAGTCGTAAAATCGCAAGAAGGAGTTATGATTGCAATGATACATGAAATTTTGCATTACAACAAGTCTATTTATGTCAATGTATTAAAGAGGGCAAAAACAGGGAAGAAAAGCAGTATTAATTAAATAAAATTGGAACACCCACAAATATATTAGTTCATATTAAAAATCATAAAAATACAACCCACCACAAATAATTGACAAAAAAACTACTCAAAACTTTTTAAATGTAACATTCTATTTTCATATAACATTCATTTAAATTGGGAAAAATGTTTGACGTCAAAATTTGTGATGTTCATTCTATTTCAGCCTTCTGTTTAAAATAATGATCCATTCTAGAGTGAGCATACTCCTGTCGAGAAAGAAAATAGTTTTTCTATTCAAATAATGAAGGTGAAGATGCTTTGACAAGGGAAGATGAGAAAATAGCTCAATCTCAATCATATTGTAAAATTACAGCCTTTAGCTGAAATTGGGTATGTACCGTGTTTCCCCCAAAATAAGACTGGGTCTTATTTCAATTTTCTTCCCAAAAATAACACTAGGGCCCAATTTTTGGGAGATATCTTATATTTTCATTTATTAAAAACAAAATTGGAAAGTAGAGAAAAACAAGATTTTTTAATAAACAAAATATGAAAACCGATATCCATTTACTTATAAATAACACGTTTTTATTCAAAATATCTGCAAAAAATAGATTGTCAACCATTTAGAACATGTAGTAGAGATTTCTTGCTATCGACTAGGTTTTATTTTAGGAACTAGGTTCGCGTTATTGACTAGGGTTTATTTTCAGGGAAACACGGTATGTTGATCATTCCAGATACGTGAATATACGATAGTGACAAGGAATCCAAGTTTAATTCAACTTTACCAAACATGTTTTTGGCACAGAAAAACCTTCTCAAAAGTCACTTTACCTATCCCCGTGGAAAGTCAGATATCGGATTCATATTTTTGTATGTAATGAGTGATTTTTCTTGTTGTTGCTGTGAACTTTTTTAATTTTACAATGTTGGACTTAATCACGGGTGTTGCTGCTTGTTTTTTCACACGCCCCCTTCACCCTGAAATTCTATTTTTATGTTTGTTTTTACTTGTTCAAAGTGTATTTACATGATAGTGAAAAAATAGAATACTTATTACGGAAGTTCAGGACTGATTTGAGTCAAGTTTATGAATAAACATGCCTAGATTTCATTTCACATCAATAAGGATAAAATTCAAAGGAAGGTGTTACATAAATAGAGAGTTCAATACAATTTAGAAAAATTCAAGAGTCTGACGGTAAGCCTAATCGACATCTAAAAATTAAAACTAGCTCTATATTCCTAAAACTTTGCACCAAATAAAGAATATAACAGCTTACCATATAACCAAAGCTGATGTCTGACATTTTTGCTTGAACAACTGACCACATTGCCCAGAAGAAATGAGATAAAAGAGCAAACCTGAAATGAAGTCAAATATTAGTATCAATTCTACAAATGCCTATAATAACTCATGGATAAAAAAGCTTTGGAGGAAGGAATGTTGAAAATTGTATGTGCCTAAACTTGACTGTTATTCGTGTTTACTTGCTTACAATGATTACCCACAGTTTACCTAAAACAGTTCTGTGTTGCTTTCAAACAAAGTTATGGACAGCAGCATTCTGATGGATAAGACGCTACCACGCTCAAGAAGTATGTGTACCAAAAGGTAACTCATTTCGTTCACCTACTTTACATCAAGTTGTGTAAAGGGGTATATTCATTTGCCTAACACAAACAGTCCCCGAACTTGTAACAGAACTAAAATAAGGAAAATTGGAATACAATTATGGCCTAACCCTAACCTGGTACACATACTAAGGGAATATCCAATTTTGGGCATGAAATTCTGACCAAAAATATGTTACACCTAGTTAGGCTCAGTACACTCACCCCTAGGCTAGCAATAATATCTATAGATATCTATAATATCAATAATATTTATAAGATGAATCTACAGAAAATAAAACATCAAAACTAGTTTACCTGTTTGCTTCTTTGATCATGAAATCGACTTGCCACTTTTCATCAGATTGTGAATGTGATGAGTTGGTTGAAAAATATTCTCGGATATATGATTGAATAAAGTTTATCTGAATAAATGAACATGAACAACATAAATGAATAGTAGGCTTACTCGAGACTACAAACTATTTAAAAGAGAAAAAGGTTCTTGAGAAAGTGTTTTACGCCATCGTTTTTGCGGATTCAAGATTCAACAATTGACAGATAAACAAAATGGGTCCATATATATAAAATGTTTCCAATTTTTCATAAATTTAATGAACTTTCACTCCTGATTAAGCCTAGATGATGGATGAAGAGGAATTGGCCAACAATCAAAATCAGACTATCTATATAAAAAATGGAAACAATGTACTTTTTGCAAATTATACAACTTGATTGAACCTAGTAGGGTGAATGTAGAAGCTAAATCATGATGTTTAGCAGTTGCAATAACTTCTGAAGGTATAACATAACTGCATCTGAACTTGATCGGCCATTAATTACCAAATTGTTTCAAAAAATCAAATTTATGGCAATAAATATTAAGGGGCTTGGTTTCTTTACAAAGTATCAAGTAGAAATAAATCAAAATTGGGAAAACAAGTTATTTCACAATACAGCCATCATACTGCTATGATTACAAGCACCTATCAAAGTGAGAGAACTAAACAAACAACTGAGCCAAAGAGGTACAAAGTCCAAGAAAACTGCTGTCTGGCAAAACAAGCAAATGGACTTTGTTCCACAAAATAAACAGCTGTATAAAGTTACCTCCTTAGATTTTTAAAGAATAATAAAAATGCTCACAAGGGTACTTATGCTATATGCAGGGATATTAATTCATGCACATTGCTGCAAATTGTACAGAACAATTCTCTACCTGTTGCTCTTTTGTGGGATAGTCCTCATCTTTATATAAGTAGAAGGGCCATTCTGAATACGAATAATCATAAGCCCACTCACAGAAATGATTTCCAATATCAAATCCCCTTAAAACATATACATGAGTATTAAATAAAAATATTGGTCGCATTCATGCATTATGTACAATTATTTGAAAATCAAATAAAGATTTTCTTGTAGTTATGTTTTATACCATTCTACAGATCAATTTTGTAAGGTTTCTGATTCCTTTCTTGTAAAAAAAAAAATTCCTCAGCACAAACATTAAACCACTTGAAGAGTCATAAGAAATTGAGAACAATCTCTATTGGGAAGCGAGCAGTTGTCTTTTGACCATAAATTAGCTGAGATAACACAAATCAAGTAAGACTTGTGGTGATAAAATAAAAGTTCCCATTCATAATTGCATCATAAGTAAGTTATTTTAATTATGTTCAATGGTCAATAAAATATAGTTGATATTCTTAAATTTTTTGCTCTACAATAAATGTCTGAGAAGAAGAAACAGCAAATACAATAGACTAAGCAATAGTTCTGACATTTCAAATTCTCAAAATCGGCGAAGACATTAGATTAGATGCTGCATTTCAAATTTGATGTCAAATAAACTAAACCTTATAACTAAGCCTATGTGCAATGTGTGATCATGATGACCTAATGGTTGAAGAGTTGAACTTAACATGTTGGCATCACAGATAAAAAAATTTGGAAAAACCAAATTTAATCAAAAACCTTACACAGGGTGTAATAAGTTAGCTATGCAATGGGTAATTGCAAATATTTCAGCCTTTTCAAAGTATAGTAGCCGCTCCATAATTAGCAGTTAAGAATGAACCAAATATAAAATGGTGAATAAAAAGGCAAAGAGTTGAGTTTCTATAAATCTCAATTACCTGTAATTATATCCGCTATACTCAAAATCAATCATCTGTACTGGATTCATTGTGTTGTCCATGTGAAGGAGATTTCCTGTAACGATTATTTCAAAAGTGATTTAAATGGCATGTTGTCGTGACTCCTGACTGATACATGTTGTCGTGATACATGTCTTGTCATTTATACATTTTCAATTAAAGAAACAAATTTTGAATGAGATCAATTAAACTTTTACACGAATATTCGATTTTTTTCATGCTACACATGTAGTGTTTAAAACAGTGGTTCTCAACGGTGGAGCGGAGCAGAAAATTTCTTGAGGGGACGTGAGGCTAATTAAAAATAAATGTTAGATTTGATCGTGCCTGCCTTATTCTGGATATTGCAATCTCTAAACAATAAAGAATCTCTAATCATTTAACAAATTCTAAAAAGGGGCGCGACTTAAAAAGTATGAGAACCACTAGTTTAGAATATATTGTTCAAAAACATCAATTTCTATCATGGCACCAAATTAAATTCAAATCAGGTTTTTAATGTAGTTTTGGAAAGTAAAATTTTACTTGATTTTTTAAACTCAATTTTAACAAAATCGAAATCTTTTTTATATATTATGCACTTGGTAAAATAAACAAATAATATAATTTTCAATCAAAAGCAGCAAACTATGCAAAAAAAAAAGTTGTAACAAATGAAATCACATTTTGAAAAATAATTTTTTTAAATTGGACAACTTTTATAATCATAAAAAAATAATCAAATTTATTAAATAAGGAGTGATTTGAAATCATTCAATCCCAAATTTGTTTCAAAACATTTTTATCATCGACTTCCTGTATTAAAATAATCCAAAACACAATTGGATGAATGTAGGAATGATTGCCAATAACATTTGAATAAAAACGGTTTACAAATACCTTCTTGTACGTCATTATGACAAAATACAACTGGTGAATCAGTATCCGCCACAAGTTTCCTGAAATATGGATGTTGATATTTATTACCGTATGACAAAAAAAAAATTGTTTAATTTAATATTAATAAGTAAGATTATAGCAATTCCTTTCAAGTTCACAAATTTAGACATCCTATGCCAAATGACAAAAAAAACAGAAATAGTTCATTGATAACACCATTCAGAATTTACGCCAAAAATCCCGACTGCTGTTCATTGCCCTAGGGCCTAGGCTTTTCATTTTAGGATTTCTCCAATAGGTGATTGCGATTTTAACAACAACTTATGATTAAAAAATTACTGGAAGAAAAATGGAAAGTTAGACTGATAAGAGCTACATATAGCATCAGCATTACATTAATTACAATATAGATAAACAGAGGTTCATCCTCCACTTATTTACACTAAGACTCCCTTCAGAGACAATTAGAAGTAAGTATAGTAAATATATACAATGTAATCATTCACAAATAGTTAGTATAGGATTTTTAGGTTTATCCCAGGGAAGGGGAAAGCTGATTAGACGGCCCAATCAATAGTGTGCCAAGACCTCACGTCCGTTTATCAGGCAATGTCGAATATGGTATTAGGATAGGGTTTAGATATTTATCGCAGGGGAGAGGAAAACTACCCTACGGCAGTGAGAAGTCCAGCGAGAGTCACACATAATTATCGGTACTCCCGTAGTGTATGTACCAGGTTAGAGTTAAGCCATAATTTTACTCTAATTTTCCTTATTTTGTTTTATTAGGAGTTCGAGAACTGAGTTCTGTGTTAGGCCTACCCAAGTGAATGTAATCCTGCTCTCTAGCCCATAGTAATCAGTCCCTTCACACAACTTGATGTAGAGTAGGCGAACAAAATTAGTTACATCCATATTGGTACACACACTTCTGGAACGCCTAATTATCTCTCACAGTATTCGGACCAGCGGCCTACGCAGGGTAATCAGAGGTGCAATGGCAAGCATGTTCTTCAACTTACTTTATGTATTTCAGTTCGTTCTCAAGATCATATTCTCTCAATAAATTTAGTAGTTTTGTATTATTATGATCATCAAATTTCATATGTACAGCAGTTTCATAGTACCTGAAATTAAAATATTTTCCTTAGCAATTCAATGGGTAAATTTTAAGATATAATTAAAAAAACATACTAAAATATTACTATTACTACAACAAAGTACCGAATAAAGTTTCATTAAATTAGTATTATAAAAACCAGCTCAAAAAAGGGATAAACTTACAATTGGAGTCTGCTCATGATACATGTTGGTTCTTTCTTCACCGGCATCACTAGTTTATGATAAATTGCCATTTGTTTGGCGATATGTCGAGATAATGCTTGATCATGAAGATCTTTGGTCATTAGCGTTTGACACTAAAAATTAATGTAAAATATAAAGTTAGATTTGATAGTTTCATATTCTCCATCAAACTATTCAGATTTACTTTGGGAATTGTTAAACATTAATTCTCGTTTTAACAAAACAACATGGTTACATTTTATAGTTTCCTGAAAAGTATTTTCCCCCCCAAAAAAGTAAAATCTGTAATAAATTTTGCAATAAAAAAAACATTAGAATTTTTATAAATAGTCATTCAAGGTAAAATCACAAGACCTCATAGGTAAGTAAGAATCTAAGTAAGAATAAAAGTTGAGTCACAAGCAACTATCGACAAGACTACAATAATCTCATTCGTCATTACATATTTTCGAAGAAACTATAGCATGACATGAGAATCTGTGAGCTTAACTCAACTCAGCATATTCAATTTCACCAATTCGTCAGAAATGGATAAAACTCCTACCGGTAAATATTCTTCTAATCTGCCACCGGGGAACACGGCATATAAGTGAGGTCCAACACCACGCTCTGACAATATTGAAAATACAACACTTTCTTGAATCTGAGCAACAAAATCCTAAATATAAAATACAAATTTAAAAAATCGAGATAAAAAATATTGGTTAAACAGAAATTCAAAGTTGGTGATAAATTTTTTTGGAGATTTTCTATTTCGAAGGAGAACGAAGTTTTATTTCAATACAATCTCCCCAGTTCCAATATTTAGATGCATAGGACTACGGTAAGTTTGTCAGATATTTTATCGATAAAAGCATCCATAATTTTATTTCAGTTTCACTAAAGATTCATTACTATGCTGCAAAAAAAACATCACATTTCAATTCTAATATTGAATTGAATAATATAGAAATCACTCTAAAATTACCTCAGTAAATTATTGATGACTGAAAGTAAAATAGCCAAAACATAAGCTGAAACCAACTAACTATGATGCTTGTTTGTATGTTTAATTACTTACGCAAAAAAAATCAGAAAACTGACCTGAATAATTAATCCATACAGTCGTAGAAGAATAGTGTGTGGTACTTTTGAGTTTGAATCTCGAATCTCTTTTGGAATTTGACAAATGAATAACTTGTTTGTGAGACCTCCTCTATAAATGAATAGAAATGTATTTTCATTTCTCGAAATTTTTACAAAAACACGCAAGTCTGATCAACAGTTAAAATATTTTAACAAGAGAAGGAATGTTGTTTTATCAAACTGAAATCCAAAAGTAGATAAACTCTGATTATCAAAGACAAATTTTTTTTTATGCCAAGAGTTTTTCATGGAGCTTAAGTTGTGTGAAATTCACAACTTCGTAGCTACTTCCCTCAAAACAAAAACTGATCTCTTATATGGTTTCAGTACCTCTAGAAATTTCACTCTTAAATTTCCTAAGAAATTGGTCTCATTCCCTTCTGAGTGAATGTACACGACCATGCCTAGAGCAAATTCTTATAAAAAAAAATTATGAAGAAGCACTGTCACTGCTTTTGTGATGGCATAATATTCAGAATGATATTGGTGGTCATATAATACAGTAATAATCCAGCCATACTCACCCAAGAACACTTAATTGAAATTCATTCTTTTTTAACTCTGACCATTTTCCGCCGAGATATTCCTTGCATAATTTATATGCACGATCATGAACTTCCATTCTATAAAAAGAGTCATTGAGTTATTTGATCCCATATTCCAGATGTAGGACAGATGACAATCTTTAATATGTTTGTAAAACATGTTATATATGATCAAAATTATAAGAAAAAACACAATATTTGGATTAATCTGACAATAACACTTTCAGTGAAATACATAGATTGCAAAATACGATAATAGAATACAAGGTACAATTCCATTATTGGCCAGCCGCTAATTTGTTAATGCCAAACACCAAACAACAATTTTCTGATCTGTTTTGATTCTGTTTGTCATAGGGTAGGATAAGTTAAGATTATTAGATACCCAGAACTGAAGAAAACCGATTTTTCATAAAATCAAAGAGGTAACAGCAGTGGCACTTCATTGTTGCTCGAAATAGTCTCTTATTTTTGTATTTATATCATGTATCATTCCAGTGGTGTTGGAATGCGAATCATAAAATGCCAAAATGTGAATAATTACTCAATGGCACATTCCATCAATAAATTAACTTAAGACTCACTTCTCCTCATCCATGACTACTTCATTCTTCGGTGGTTTACGTTTTAACAACATTTCTGCCATGCTGGCGATTTTATAATATGCGATTCGGCAATTCTTATCTGAGTTTGCAAAGTAATAAAAGATAATTTTAATTAATGATTAATGAAATGCTTCAGTAGCCTGAGTTCACTTGTCAAACTGCTCAAGATGACGTGGAACATTGGACTAATGAGCTCAAGCAAAGGCTGGAAGGGGCAAATATTACCCTGATAGTGTGTTATTAAAAAAGTACATAAGTATGTACAGCTCAACCTGCCAACAGCCCGTAACAGAACTATTACTGTATTAGTATTACTGCAGTACTGTATGAGTGTTTAACACTATATACAGATATAGGAGCATTCCTGTATTCATTTTGCTTTATCACTATAACAATACATAATGTGAGGTAGTCTCAAGCAATGTTTAAAAATAACAATGTCCGCTACCTGACTACAGTGAGAGGGTAAGTTTAAAAAAAGGAAAAACTGTGCCCACAGTATGGCCGTAGCTGTCGCCTAATCCACTCGTGACAACACAACAGTAGACTTTGAACCCGGAATCACAGAATCAAAATACCGAAATATTTTAGGGGAAAGAGTACGGTAAATAGAAAATTCTGAAAACACGTTGCACCACACTGCCACAACATGGACGAAAAGAATGACACATATTTTTAAGAGTTGGCCTTCAGACGATCGTGAGGGTTGCTTCTAACGTATAGATAGACGAATACCCAATATATGCAAACATACAAATCTAGAAAAACTGAAAAAAGTGTTCTGCGATCGATATGTAAATCTTAAATGTTTGGAAACAAAGACCGTGAACTGCTTTATGACTAATCTAGAAAGTTGATACATCAATGAGTTTGGGAATCACGTAGTATATAAAATAAAAATGTTCTTACCGAAAAAAGTACCAGATATCACTCGTGATGGCAATTTTAACTTCGGGCCAAAATGTCCAAACAATAA
Organism: Styela clava; assembly: GCF_964204865.1. NCBI lineage: Eukaryota > Metazoa > Chordata > Ascidiacea > Stolidobranchia > Styelidae > Styela > Styela clava. The sequence continues at coordinate 18,430,583 of NC_135252.1, read as the reverse complement.
ACTAGCTGAGTTCGCCTGAATGCAGGGGAGAATCCGCCGTGAGAAACCTCCCATCACACACCCACAATAACAATCGATGAACCATAAAATTTCAATGCTAATATTATATGAATATTTAAATTATGTTAATTTTAAGTTGAGTTTAGGTATCTTTTGTATGAACTGACATTTATAAAAATGTATATTTTATACAAATGGGGTTTGTTCTAGAATATATTACAAAAATGTATTCTAACTTTTCCTTGCGTTAATTGTAAATGCTATCAAATTCTAAAATTGCCCTCTAACTCATAGGTTCTCAAAGTGCTCCGTACGGAGCCCCAGGGCTCCGCGAGAGAAACCCAGGGGCTCCGCGAGCTATTCTATTACTTTTCAAAATACTGATTTGGCTAATTTTGTAACTGCTCTAAAAAGAAGCAACAACAGCTTTGATAGAATTTGTCAACAAAATAGCCTCGAAATATGGCAAAGAGGAGGAATTAAAAAATGACATTATTTATAAGCTGCAACGCAGCCAGGATTTTTAAGAGGAGGAGGGGGGGGGGTATAATCGGAAATTACCGATTACTAAAATGAAAGAATACTATTCTGAAATAACACAAAATCCGTGATAAAATGCCAGCTATAAATAAGGTCGTATTTTTGCGATCTTGGGATTTATCAAACTTGATTTGTTCTTTTGCACTCGAGATTATTTTTAAGCAAGATATCGCCGTTTAAAAAAATCATAGGGTCTGGGCAAATTACGATTGATAAAAATTTATTTTATTGCATGCGGCTCCACCAGTAGTTTCAGAGTGAAGAAAGGCACAGCGCACGCACAATTGACTGTGTTTCGATTTCGCAGTTACAGGTACTACGATGAATAACCAAAGAAAACCTAACATAACACCAAATTTTGCGATTTACAATGCCTATAAAAGCGTTTTTAATCTGACGTGAGTCTGCTGAAACCAAAATTATAGTGTGATATTCAATTTTAGGTTTTAATATTTTAGAATGTCGTTTTTCAATCAGGAAATTTGAGCTGCGGAATTACCTTTTTATTAATTATTATTTTTAGCATCTCGTCGTCGATGATTATAATATGGTAACATGTTTTTCACATTGAACTCATAATTCTCCACGAGAACAAAAAAGCAATTATCGTCGTCAGTGTGGAACAATACATGTATATGCCCAAGGAAATTTTTGTTTTAGGAAGAATAAACACCGGCGTAAAGATGTAAAAGAACACGCCATGCTGACGAAAGCAATTGACAATTGTAACAAAATGCAATCGCGCACGTTATTAGCGGCTATACCCGGCTAAGTCTTCCGAAAGTGTCAAAAAAGAAAAGATTCGACCCCTAATTTATTAATATATTTGTCAAGTGTCAAATTTACAGCTTTAATATATATAATTTAACATTGAAACTTAGATTTATTTATTACTTGTATTAACCATTTAAATTATGTAAAGTGCTTTTAACTTACTCAGGAAGATTAATCGGAAAGTAACAATTTTAACATTTCTTTTGGGGCTCCGTGAATAATAGCCAACCTTTTCAAGGGCTCCGCAACACCAAAAGTTTGAGAACCCCTGGTCTAACTAACCAAAACTGAATACATCAATAATTATTGCAAACGAAGTTTAAATAGTATTCAGTCTCACAAAATAAAGATACAGAAGAGGCTGATTCGAATCTCTCGAAAACCGAACTTGCACTAAGAAAATTGCTGAAAATTAGTCAATCTTCTTTTGAAGATAGTATGGATGATTCAAAATAAAAACAAACTTTAGTTGTGACGCTATCCATGTATGCGAGGGTGATATCCATACCACACCATGTCCATAATTCTGTATTCATAGCGATTGATAGTATTCGAAACTTCCATTTCGTGAGAACTCAATATTGATTAAATTTAAAAAAAACGAATTTTAATTTAATCGGGAAAAGCAATTATTCTTCATTTATACATATTGTTTCATAAATGACCAATTAGGACAGATGAAGTGTTTTTTTTACTAAAATCTACAATCTACATCTTCAAACCACCCATGTATCTATGTATCTAACCTACGTATCCATCGTTCATGGTAATTTCTGAACAATTTGTGCGAGCTGAAACTAAGCTCTCAATTGGCAGTAATCAATCTGTGTGTTCACGTATGTTTAAGTTTAAATTAACAGTCTCAAATGTGTCACGTTTTTTTATTCATATCCTCTGTCTAAGTCATGATTATTTTTCAACATATCTATCTTTCAGACAGTGGCGTATCTGAGGTGTGGCAGCCATGGCTCGTGCCAGGGGTAAAAAACGGTGTAAAGTTTTATTCTAAAATGTTTTGATAAAATATTTTCAAATTGGTAATAATTTAAACTCGTATTCTACTTAAATAATAACGTACAAGTATCTCATTTCATTATAACAGTCACTATGAATTGTCAACCAAATATCAAGATGGGCGCATTTTCAAATTTTGCCATGGCCGTAATTTTCCGTAGATACACCACTGCATTCAGTCACTAGCGTTTATTCACGTTCAGTTATGTTGATTATGTCAATCAGCCTCATCCGTAACTTTATAAATGACAGGAGTCACGATTATGATACTTCGTGAAGCGTTCACTGTGCAAAGGGAGTAGACTCCAGTACGAATCTCGAAAAGCATTGTCGCTGTCTCTGACGCAATAATAAAAATGAATGTATATTTTATTCCCAAGTTTACTGTGTTCAAATGTGTTATCTAGAACGTCATTTGTTTTGTCTTTTTAATTGCCGTTTCCAGCAACTGAGCACCAATACATATTGGTCGAGACTTTTGGCAGATAATTTTTTCAAAATTTCTATACTAAATAAACTATACTATTAATACTTTATTTTTTAAAAGATCATTCAAAACAAAATCCAAATAGCCTAAAATTTGAAGACATTCAAAAATTGAATTGACGCATATTGTGATCATAGCTTTTTTTGTAGCTCCCATAGTATGTGAACCAAGATGGCGGACACCGGAACGTAGTATGTGTACCAGGTTAGGGTTGGACCATAATTTTATTCCAATTTTCCTTATTTTAGTTCTATTACGAGTTCGGGGACTAGCCACGTGACTCCCATAGTATTTGTACCTGAAATTTTGGCCTAATCTGGTGCACATACTACGTTCCGGTGTCCTCCATCTTGGTTCCCATACTACATGAGTAACCCTTTTCTATAATATTAAGCGCTGATAAAATAGCAATTGAATTCAATAGTTGATTACGAATCCAAATTGTATTTGCATGGAAGGTATTAAAAATAGGTATTTATGCAGATATGTATTACCATCGTGGTCATGGATCTCACAGTCCGTGCCCACGATTACGACTGTAAGTGTGGGCGCTTAATTCTCTAATCTGATCTATTTGTTTAATCACTGAATTACTTTGCCTGTTTCCATTTGTATGCAATTTATTAGAAGGCGTATGCATGTATAATTGTGAACGAATTCGTTTATTGAAACAGCTAAGTCCTAAAACACAGAACACTGTACTAGAGCTGTGACGCAATCCAATTCATCTATTACTCAATAACAAACTAACTCGTTATTTTGTTATTATCGCGACGACTGTTTTTTGAAAAAAAAACTCTCTCACTTCATTTGTACACGATGATTTTGTATTATGATTCATGAAATAAAATACAACGACAAAGACAAAAATAAAATTCAGCAATTGCGAAGTAACTTAATTAAAATGAATACCAGATTGGAAATAATAAAATAATGAATGATTCAATAAATGCTTTCACATAAACCCACTATCGTGTTTAATATTGTACTATTCATGTTCCAAGCAAAAAACGAAAATATCTTGGATTTCAATTCCGTCAGGCTGCATCGATTCGGCAACTTTGTTTTTTATATTTGAACAAATATTTCAAAATGACCAAGGAACTGACTAGGCATTACGGGAAACGGAAGTATTTACTGTAAAAATCATCGCTTATATAAGCATTTCATTGATGGTTCTGTTATTTGGAAGAACTTAGATTTTGCAAATATATTTGATACTCATGTAGTGAACCAAGACGGAAGACACCAGGACGTAGTTTGTTTAACAGGTTAGGGTTAGGCCATGATTTCAGGTACAAATACTACAGGAGTCATTTGGCTAGTCCCCGAACTCGTAATAGAACTAAAATAAGGGAAATTAGAATAAAATGATGTCCTAACCTGGTAAACCTACTACGTTCCGGTGTATGCCATCTTGGTGTACATACTACGAGAGCGCCATATATTTATAATAAAACGGTGGTAATCAATCAATCAATAAAGCATCATTTATTTGACAACACAATATAAATACATTACGAGAAATATGGCAAATATAAAGCAAACAAAAAAAGACTGACTTCAATTGTGTGACAGGAGTCGCGAGGAACGTCGAAAGGTCTTCAAGCAGCGACACCTACAACGCTGATCCAGATTAATGACTAAATTTAATTATTGCAGATGCTTCTAATTATTAATTATTATATATGATTTCCAAGACATAAGAAAACGGGTCGCCAATGCCATTATACCATTTTGGAAAAAAAAAATCACCAAATCGCTTTTGTAAGAAAAAATACTATACGTATGCCAGGATATCTGCTCTCCAATTTGACAGAAGTATTGTTATTTCACAAATGATGTTATTCGCTATGAAAGTTCCCTCGTTTTTTCGCAATTTTGACTACACGTAATTGTAGTAGCACATGAAGCGTTAATGTATTTTTGGGGTAAGAATGGCACTGTCGTATTAAATTTTGGAGTTACCCCCAAATTTTCATCAGTACAAATCGAAACATTCTCCACGAATAAATTCCAATCTCATTGCAATCCTGCCATTCCATGCCTGTGGATAGATTCTGATGTATCGACATGTTATTTGAGTCGGAAATATGTTCGTAACCTTTGTGTCGCCATCTTCATTCGCATTGAATATCTGAACGAAAAAATGTGTCAATTTGATTTTGTTAATCTAGTTATCAAAGTCTTCATATAATGAAGCAAAAACTTTAATAATACAGATATTTTTGTTTTATCTTACTATCATTTATACCACAATTAAAACAATTATCCTGCCCCCCTGAGCAAAGCTTGGTTAGAAATATTTCGAACTCAACAAAATATTTAGAAGTTCAAAGAGTAAACAATATCGTGGCGCATTGCACGCTAATAGTGCATTACTATGGCGTAGTGCTTCATACCAAACAAGCCCCAATAGCTCACCTTGACAGCGCCATTTTCAGTAACCGGCTCAAACATATCTGTTGAATTTGCGATTTCTACTTTGTACGATGTTACCCATTGGCTGCAACATGCTGGGCGTCCTTGAGAAACAACTCCGGCTACAGATTTTTTGACACCAAAATCAACTTGGAACCATTCGTCAATTAGACCTAAAAATAATATTAAAATGTTTTCGGAATTTTTTTGTTGCAGCGGAATATTTTTTAAATATAGATAACAATTTGAACGCATGATTTATTTATTTCTAGACCAAACAGATGAAAATACATTCGGAAAATGTTATTGTTATCTTTCATTCTTTTGCAAATGAATATTCTATGATTCCCGTCTTGCAATTAACTCGTCTCCTATTTTTTTTTTAACAAATGAAAAATGAATGAAAATACACTTCATTCGCGCATCGCGGGCATATCTATCGTTTAAACGGACACTACTCAATCTTATTTTGGAAACCGGCTTGTTTCTTGTTTGTCGTCGGGAGTATACACGATGAGCAATCAATAAATTTACTCTTATCTATGTGAAAATGTACATTGAAACTCTAGTATTTGTTACTCACCTGCTACAGCATGCCAAACGCCATATGAATGATCCGCCGTTTCGTCCAACCTTCCATGTCTCCCATTGTATTCTCTAGTATGTTCAGACGACACGCTGATGGCGGAGTCGGGTATAGCACGTGATTTCATGCCCATCGCACAAACATTGACTGTTAACAAATGAAAACTATTATTTCGCGCTTCACGAGTTTCATACCAAGAAGCATATAAGCTCTCAATCGTTTACAGCCATTTCGCTACAAGACGAAAAATTTGACGCCCAATTTTTTTTTTTTTCATGAACTTTGGCTATTTGGAATTCACTACACTCTAGGGCTGGGCATTTTGAATCTTACAGTAAATTATTCGAATCGGTTCAGAGCAAAATTTCGAATCGCCGCCATCTTTTTTTTTCACCAATGGTCGAGTGAAGTTCTCAATTTTTTTTTTATTGAAGCCATATTTTTTCAATGTAATTCTGACATATGACTCTTTTCTGTAGTGAGTTATTAATGAAAATGTGTTTTTTATTGTGTGTGACCGCTCAGCAATCTGCCTGAGTGATGTATTGTATGCTTTCAGTGATTTATATGTCTTGAGGACCTAATACAATAAGAAAGTTACATACAATTTTATTCGAAAAAAATATTCGACTCGATTGTGAATTCATCAGGTATTCGAGAATTGCCCAGCCTTACTACCCGCTAGCTCCTGTCCTGGTCGTTTTAACATGGACTTCTTCAAGTCTCGTTCCAATCGGTGTTTTTTAACGCGCTATTCTACACTCTCTACATTCTCTTGGCACTTTAGTGACTCGTAACTTCGGTCAGAGATCAACATCGCTTTTGTTTATGTGAGTGCTCGTGACGTTGATTTAAGAAAATTTTCTTTGAAATGAACCTTTATATTTCTCCACTTACTACGATTGCTTGGTATACTTGAAGACAGGATTTTCAGAGCAACTGAAAAATAAAACTAAGTAAATATATCATGACTTATGTAAACAAAAATTTGGAAGCAAAAAAATGAAAAACACAGATATATCAACAAATATCAGAAAAAATGACTGTAATGTAATGTATGTGAATTGAATACTAGGTGACTCATAATTAATAATTCTAAAAATGAATAAATCTAAACGAGCTGTGTAATATTGTGATTTCTTATTATAAATCTCTTGCTTTTAACACCAACGTTCTGTTCACAATCTTTAACGAAAATACCTTCAATCCGTTTTACTTTTTCTTCTAGCTCTCTTGGCGAACCAGCCGCACCAGTATCGCCCTTTAATCCTATTAAACCTCTTGGCCCCTCTGGCCCTCGTTTGCCAGGGATTCCTTGACACGTGCTTCTGTCACACGATGTTTGCCTGTCGGACATTAACGCAGAGCAAAACTCAAAAACATTGGGAATGTCGCAAGATATTTCAAAGGCAATAGCGGAGACAATAGCGAGAGTTAAAATAAACTTCATATTTAAACTTTATAACAACAGTAAGCTACAGCTAATACCAAACGAAATTGAAAACTGGGTGCAACGGAAATATATACAGACGTTCGAGCATAAAACATTGGCCTGAAAAGACATTTTTGAACGCGTGGTTCCAAAAAAAAAACTTATTTTCTTGAATTACATTTATTTTGATATATAGCAGCTCGCTCTAATACACGGTGTTGAAGCCTATTCGCTTCACTAAAATTGGATAGAAAAAACACTCCCCGAGTCGGATAAAATTTCAGAAACACATCCTAAAGAGCGGGAACTTCTTGTAACGTGAGAATGTTGAAGCAGGTAGCTGCAATGATGTATAATGTTCCAGTCTTGTGCAATGTCGCGTGATCTGTATTTGTAAATTCGCAAAAAATTGAAAATGCATAAGGAGATGAATACCGGATGGTTTGCCAATGAAGAGCAATGGGGAATTCCACATTTTTAGGGGGGAATAATTATTGCTTTTTGTAAAAGTTCAAATCAAGTGTCAAGAATTAAAAAGATTTTTGTTTTGTCTCAATCTTATGTACTGGATATTTTGCCCTAAAATATATTTCATTCGCTTTGTAAGCGCAATATATTCTCGTAAAGACATTCATTGAGGTAATTTAAGTATCAAACTTCCTAATACAATACAGCAAATAATAATCAAAATTATTCCGGACTTGTTTGGTTTTATTATGCATTGATGAAAGTTCAATTTAAAAAAATCTGCTAGGCAAATCTGTCAAATATGGCAAATAAATTAAACCAGGTGCACGATATGAATTGAAAAAAAAAAAAACGAAATACAATTATGTACATGTTATGTCTTACATCGATTAGAAAAAAAATCGGTTCTCCTGAAGTATGCGTACCAAGATGGCGTACACCGGAACGTAGTATGTGTACAGGTTTTACCCATAATGTTAGGTACAATTACTAGTCCCCGAACTCGTAATAGAACTAAAATAAGGAAAATTGGAATCAAATTATGGCCTGGACCTAACCTGGTACACTTACTACGTTCCGGTGTTCGTCATCTTGGTACGCATACTTCATGAGTATCAAAATTTTAAACAAAATAAATGCGTACTTTTTCCTTACTCCAGTATTAATATTAAAGTTTCATTAAATCAAATTATCGCTTAGGAAGAAGCTAAAAATCAAATGGATTGAAGAACTCGGATAATGCAACTTTCTATGACATGGCAAAATGACAGAACAAAGAATGTTACAGGACATATTAGATTATAGAGGTTGAAACACGTTAAAGATGGGGATAAATTTTATTTGAACGGATAACGTGAACACCCATTCCATTGGTCGCACACATAACTGTTTTTGCTAAATTAAAACGTTTAAGGAATATAAACGAGTAAAAAAACCTGGTTGAAATTCGTACCATAATAAATGGCACTCGATCGTTTGATGATCAGAGAACACTTGTTTCGTCTAAATAAATGAAATCCTACTAAACTTTAATATTAAAAAATAAACTTTATTATTTTCTAAATAAATTAGAATTGAAGTATTTTTGCTTGTTTTGATTTTAATTCTAGTAGTTCCCTCAAACTGATAATCTTCGTGGTGTCAGATAAGTAGACAAAATACAAGTAGTATTCGATTATCGTGAAATATTTTGAGTTTATAAAATTTGCCATTTTACAAACAATTGCAACGCTGATTGGAGAGTTTCCATTTAACATTTTTGTAAGGCTTCGCTGGATTTTGAGGACATGGGTTCATCGTTTATAAATGGGGGAACGGAACCCTTTTTTGAAAAATTGCGGACGAGGTAAACTTGGTCACGCAATTACCATGCAGTCCACGCGTGTCATAGCTTTAAAGTGTCATGAATGAACTTTTTCTTTTGTCATAGTCTCTGAGAAAAATATTTTGCCTGAATACGCTATTCATTTCGATGCATACATTCTTGCTCCCAGACACGGTATTGTAACTTAATTGTCCGAGTAAAATTAAATTAAAATTTTTAGTTTCAAAAACCTCGGAAGTGGGAAACTTTTTGTGACGTAAGAATGTTATCATGTTGAAGCAGCTAGCTGCAATGATGTATTAGGTTTCAGTCTCATGCAATGTTTTTTGGTATTTTTTTTGTAAACTCGCAAAACTATGAATATACAGAAAGAGATCAATATCCGATGGTTTTTATCAGTAGAAAGTAACATGAGACACCGTATTTTCGTAAAATGATTCAATCGTCAATGAATAATTATTGTTTCTTGTCGAAGTTTAGTTCATGCGTTATGAATTAAATAGATCCATGTTTCATGAAAAGTCTCATTTTTATTTACTTATCGATTTTAATCGGTAAGTATGTTGATAGGTATTTGTCTGTTTGTCTGTTAGATGCAGGCGATATCTCACGAAAGCAAGCTTGAATCTGCTCCAGATTTTGCATTCGCATTCATCATATGTCGTACCAGAAGCCTATTGATTTTGGATGAATTATGTAATACAATTAGCGAGTTATTAATTAATTAGTAATGGGACACAAGGTGTCACTATGAAGTAAGAGCGCTGTTTTGGGGGATCCCCTAACTTTCGAAAAATAAGTCTTCAGTCTCTGACCGATATTCTCGTGTACTGTTTAATATGCCTAAAATAATTACTTTTTGTAATGAAATTTTGTGAAGATTTTGTAAACCTACTCGGCGTATTATTATTGGACACGAAATGAACATATGGATCGTTTTGGTATTATGTTGTTGTTGTTGGATGTATTCTTTTTCACGTTGTTGTTATTGTTGTGAAAAAATCGCGTTTCTTTTTACCTAGCGGATTGCTTTGAATTTTTAGTGGTCAAAGATTTGTCACTGCTTTTTTACTTTTATTTATTTCAAAATTTTCTGTCGACTCTATGGAATTCGTTTTTCATTAAGAATTTTTGTGCAATGACGTAATCGGAATTAAAAAATTGTGCATCATGTGGCGGTTCCGCATTCTCAATCGTTACTTTAGTATCTGGTGGTCACTGGTCATTCGAAGTCAGAAAGTGTACGGTTCCGGTACTATGAGAGATTAGATCAGGGTGGTCCAAACACATGTGGCCCGCGGATTCATTATCTGTGACCCGCGTCGCATTCGGAGAGTAATGAAAAAATAGCACTCCGTGTTGTTTCGTAATAAAATTAATCAGAAAAATCTTTCGACATATTGTTACATCACTAATGTCACTGAATTGACTAGTGTTATGGCTAGCTGAGGCCACTAGCGAAGTTGAATAATGTGCTCGGCAGTCTAAAGTGTTATCTGGCTTTTCTATCTTTTTGGTCGGGAATATATGCTAACAATATATGCATCAGAGAAAACTAAAAATCGAATGCGGATTCTATTAGCCTGGGATGGCTATGTCTGATAACTATGTGTTTGCATAATAAAAGGGTTTGTTTTGCATTGCACTGTTTACCTATTTTTGGCACTATTGTGGCCCGTAAACAATGCAAAAATGATTTTGTGGCCCGCGGAGCCGGCAACCTTGGACCACCCTGGATTAGATAATTGTACTATTCTTGTTTTGCTATTCGTGTTCATATATTTGACCATTGCTCTCTTGCTTTTTCTGGTGGTTTAATGTTCGTCCATGTGAGAGAAAAAGGGATGGCGAGCGTGTTTCTAACACCTAGCCCGATGCGCCACATCGCCGAGCTAGGTAACTTTCTAAGAAATAATCCATCTTATTGTAAATTGGCGTATGTCATAGGTGCTTCTATACTTCCGATTTTAATTATCACGTTTCATTTTCACATTCACAATACAACGGATTTCCTCTCAATATTTGTTGGCATTTTTTAACTTTTCTCTCTCCGGGATAAATGCAGATTAGTACCTTTTTTATCTTCATATTTCATGATATTCTAAAAGCCTAATCACCTCCAATACTTTTAATTTACACAATTAATGACTTTGCTTCAAGTTACCTACATTATAATAATGACTGTATTTAAGCATTGTTTCTTACTTAGAAGCGTTTGAAATAAAATGAATTTTTTAAATCTGTATTCTAGAAAAATATTTTATATATCGCAAAAGGGTTAGTATCATTTTTAATCACAATGAAATATAGAAAACCATAGAATAATATACTAAGAAAAATATTGCCAAACATTTCACTCATATATATCTTCAGTAATAAGGTTTAGACAATTAATTTTCTTTAAAACATTTCGATGCGTAATTAATATTCATATATCCAAGTAAATTGGAATTTTTTTTTAAAGTTGAATATTGAAAAAGTGTCTTTTTCCTTTCAAACTCATTTATTCCCAATGTTCAAATGTGGACTCCTAAAAACTGAGAGACATCGCAAGCAAATATTAAAATCAAAAAAAGATTTCAATGACCATTCTACAAATGCCAAGTTGTTGATTTCACTAAAGTTTGATATATATGGCGGATGTTGACGCTGAATTGTGGGCGCTCCGGAAGTATGTGTACCAATATGGAGGTAAACAATTTTGTTCGCCTATTTAATATCAAGTTGTGTAAACGGACTGAAACTGATGGGCACGGGGTATATTCACTTGGCTAACACAGACAGTCCCCGAACTCGTAACGAACTAAAATACGAAAAATCGAAATAAATTATTGCCTAACCCCAACCTGGTACACATACTACGGGAGTACCGAATTGTGATTTTTGTTATAGGTCAACAACTTGTTACAAACAGGGAAACGTGTTGAATTTGAATAGCTTGCTTTCTTGTAGCTAAACTGATCTAGTGAAAGAAGCTTTCAAGTGAGCATAATGATAATATGCACCATTGAGACATAGTAGGCTATAGAATACAATGAAGAACTCAAGTTTGAAATGTGTTTTTAATGTGTCGGAGATCTACTGGCAGTTCCAAATGGCGACGGGCAGTTTCGCAGTGTCGGTGTGTTTCGTCTGAATCCGAATCTACCGTTGTAACTGTTCATTGGTTTAATTTCGGAAAGAAATTGATCGTGCCCATCTACGAATTCCCGTGAATATCCTGAAATTGAGAATAGTTTCACTTTACGATGCAAATCTATAGACAAAGATATGTTTTCACTGAAATCAGGATTGCTAAACTCGTGGTTCCTTCTAGGTTTTGCGTCCGCGATGATCGCGGTAGCCAAAAGTCAACGGATCACCAGAAGGACAGTATTTTGCTGGAACAACTGGAATTTATAATGCTACTAATTTGTAATGCTACTTGTAATGCTAATAGGCTTCGGACAGTAGTTTTTTGGGCTGATAATATCAGACGAATCTTAAAACATCAGAGAACATAAAAAGTGTGGTACTCCCGTAGTGTGTGTACCATGTTAGTGTTAGACCATAATTTCATTCCGGTTTTCCTTATTTAGGTTTTATTACGAGTCTGGGGATTGTCTGTTTCAGCCAAGTGAATATACCCCCTGCCCAAAGGTTCCAGTTCCTTCACAGATTTCTAAGTAAAGTAGGCGAACAAAATTAGTTACCTCAATATTGGTACACACACATCTGGAGCGCCACAAATTTTATCAAAAAATACTTTTAAAATTAGACACACCTGCACCAGATCTGTTTCTTTTTTGAATATAAATATGTCCATCTCCGATGTAATGAAATCTATCAACTGCTTTACCTTGTAACGACTGACTTCGTTCTCGAACCTAAAAGTGAATGGAGATTGAAAACATCCCAACCACCTTTCAACGACTCTGTAATCCATGAAATGTGTTTATATTTTTCGTTTCGTTTTTCGACCGTGTTTTGAGCAAAATGCGTGAAATGATAGGAGGACATTTTTTATGGAAGAGTTTTATTCCGCCATGCTTGTTCGACGATCTTTTCGACAAACTCGATTCTCAACTCAGACAGCTAATGACTTATCGTACCGGCGACATTTGTGTCTATATATTTGCACTGCTCTTTCGTTATTCTACAAATTGATGAAATGTTAAAGTTTTAACAAGTAATGAACACATCATCACACTAAAATAGAATAAACTCTTCGTCTAGTCTAGACTGCAGTGCTTCCTGCCTTAATGAAACCACATTCGATGAAATCAAAGTCATACTATCTTACTACAATTATTCGAGCGTTTCACTTCGTACCGATACACAACACATAATTTGCTGTGAATCACTGGTCTAAGTCAAATACAATTTAACAAGTAACCTACTCACCTGTCCGGTATTTTTCAATGTTTTGTTTACACCTTTAAATCTAAAATAATTCCCAACATGTCGATCAAAATGCGAGTTATACGGCGGAATCGCTGGTCCAAGTTTCGGCTGAACTCGCGCATAATCGTCCTGTAAATGCAATAGTCAAAAATTACTATGATTTAATAAGGTCAAAAAATGAATATAATCTTTAACCATGAATCTTTAAACATCAGGTGTTTTTATAAATGAAACCCAGTTTTTAATTCATAGCCTACTGGAAAAGGGGCAACTCACTTTCTTTCACTACGTCCAGAACTCTAATTAGCATATCCTATACACAATATAGAAGGGGTAATGGATCATCCATTTGATAAAACAAATAAAAACAAACCCCTCAGGATTCACGTATTGGCCAGCTCTCCTGGAGTTTATTTAAGACGAGACACAATTTATTGTTTTATTTATTCAATTCGATGGCCTGTTTCGGATTACCTGACCGCCGACTTGAAATACAGCATTGCCTTTTTACACCAACACTTAAAAATCGATGCACCTATTTTAAACCTCCTGAATCATAGCAATACTGTAGCATAATGGTTCCCAGCCTTTTTTGCAAGCGATCCAATTTTTTTTAAATAATTTTTTTAAAATCTCGCGACTCGACTTATGCTCAAATGCTAAACGGCATGTAGTACTTTCATGCCCGCAAAATTAAATTATTAATACGAAACTATTGTTTTTCCCAAAACATTTATTTAACCAGAACTTTATTCAAAGTTAGTTTGCCATTAGCCATGAGACTTCACTTAAGTAAAATAAACGCTGCCAAAATTTTACGCAGTGATATTTCCCACTTCCACGTATTAATTATATTGTGCAACAGTAAAAATAAACAGTAAAATCTCCTAGAAAATGTAATCGACAACTTTCAGAATTTTGTTAAAAAACAAGCGACCCAGAAAATATTTTAGACGACCCAGTTTTGGGTCGCGACCCATAGGTTGAAAAACACTGCTCTAGCATTTATATCATACCTGTATGTTGCTCAACGCAATTCCATCTAAAATAAATCCTTTTTCTTTTGCCAGCCTTTGTGCTTTAGTTTGCAACGGTGCAACTGTCTTAGGTCTTCGAAGCTTTTTCGGTATTGGAGAATCTGTTCTCGTTGCCCCCTTCATAACACAAGAAGTAAGATGTACACTATAATATTAATGCTTAATTTAATGTAAAGTGTTGTTATTTCAATTCTAAATACGGTACTCCCGTAGTATGTGTACAAGGTTAGGGTTTGGGCCTAAATATTATTCTGATTTTCCTTATTTTAGTTCTACTACAAGTTTGGGGACTGTCTGTGTTAGCCACGAGAATATACCCTGCCCATAGGTTTCAGTCTCTTTACACAACCTGATGTAAAGTAGGCGAATAAAATTAGTTTTCTCCATATTGGTACACACACTTCTGAGTTGTTTCAATTTTATTTCTGAAAAATTATGTAATACGGCCAGTGTAGCAATTAAGATTTTTTTAAGAATTTCAAATTCTATTTTGTATCGAATGTATTTCATTTCAGAAAACCATGACGCATATATAGCTCTAAAAACAAGAACGTGTTCGATGACCATCGCGACATTTCAAGAACGGGTTCGTACAAATGAATCCCACTGCGGAGTACGGACGGCCATTGCTTATTATCTTGCCACACAATGAATATATATTAGGTATTTACGACTGTTGAAATCCATTTAACATCTCAAGAAGAAGAGATGAACGTGATACCATATGGAATAAAAAATTAGGTATACTTCCATACTGTTCCGAATAAAGCTTTATAATGCATCGATAGATTTCAGTCACAATTATTTATTCTGAATGTTATCTTATTTGTGAGCAATTATAAATAAATAAAGGCTGTTTTTGCTCGCATTAATTTTCTTTCGAAAAAGTTGGAATCAAAATAAAGAGTTCCTGACAGTCAATGACATAGTTGTCTTCTTGCTTTACATCTTCATACGTTCGGAAAACACATCTAAGCCACGAAACGTTTCAGTGATCGTTTATACTGCCAAATAAGTTCTTCAACATTGTGTACAAAGAATGCTAATGCTAATATACTTCTGCTAGACGCCACGACCAACACTTTAAGTTAATTAAACTGTTACAATAATTTAACCACGCAATACTGAGTCTTTTGTCTACACATTAAGTAGGATTAGTTACTCAAATACTTGGGGCAGGTGAGCAGGTGAAGTACGGATGTCAACAGTAATCGAAGTGAAGTTATAAAGTAGCCTGATTTGCGTTTACATAATATAGAAGGGGTAATTCCAACAAAACACTCAGTGAGGAAATAACAGTTGATGATTTTGAGAAATACACATGAAAAATGGCGGTCCAGAAGTGTGTGTACCAATATGGGGCAGGGGGTATCTTCACTTGGCTAACACAGACAGTCCCCGAACTCGTAATAGAACTAAAATGAAAAAAATTGGAATAAAATTATGGCCTAACCCTAACCTGGTACACAACATACTTCGGGACTACCTGAAAACTTATTGCCCAGCAAATGATGAATAATCGAAGGTAAATTTTAAAATTAAAATATAAAACAACAGAAACAAACAGCAAACTTGACAAAACTTGTATGGGAAAGATTGGGCATTGCATTATAGAAGCATTGTCTACTACCTATATATATTGGATTGGAATGACAAAGCTACCAATAGTTCACATTCATTTTTTATGCAGATTCTAGAACTTTTACGGCACTCAATGCTTTAATTATGGGATGCGTTTTGAAAGTTTGTCAATTTTGAAAGAGTGTTAAGAATAGGAAATGTATATTGGTCGCTCATAACAACAAGGTCGCTCATAATAACAATAAATTTTTCGTTTCCGGCAGAAATTATTGTATTTATTATTATAATTATTGTAACTATACCGCTTATATATAGCTATGCTATAAGCCTGCTTTACTTATCTAAACAAGATTTTGAATTCACTATTTCGAAACATGAAAACAGTTATAAATTCCCTGATATAGTGCACTATTCAATGACAATGAAAACATCCCTTATCTATAATTTATAATGGAGTAGAAAGTATTTACAATTCTCACTAAGCTAATTCCTTGTTTATTCGCGCTATCAGTCATCATTTCACCGTTTGTGTCGGTAGAAGAAACAAAGTTATTTCAAGCGTACAAAAGGGCTTTTCTTTACTTTTCAAAATTGTGGAATATTGAAGTAGCACCGATGTATTCTGTGCTGATAATTTTAGTTCCTATGTAAAACGACCTATCCGGCTTCTATGTCATCGTACTAATAAACTGTGCGCATAAAAGAGGATAAATTAGAGAATAAAATTTTAATACGTTCAGGTCTAGGACACTAAAAGCGCACTAACGAATCTTTTATACGACGGTTGTTCAGGCCTTTCACTCTGATATCTAACGATTTGTACGATTTTGCCCAGAACAAGCGGCAACTGATATTTAACAATTGTACGATCTGTACACGAGTACTCTAACCGCTAGGCCCCCGCGTCGCCCTAATTGAATTAGATACTATTAAGTAAGGATACTAACTATGATCACTTTCAAGTATTCGATTTTTATCCGATTCCTAAATTTTCGATTCCGATTCTCGATTCCGAATCTTGATTCCTCGACATACAATTTCCGAGAAAACATACACATCTGAGCAATATCATATGAAATCAAACAAGAGAGCGATGTTCAAATATATGGACGGACAAGAAGGCCAAAACTATGGTAGTATGGGTATTCAATCTGTCACCGGAGACTAAATCGCGAAATATATATACCGTATATAATAGTGAAATTTGCGACGTCGTAGCAACTCGACATAGCAGTAAAGCAGTTTGTACGCATATATGTGGAGGAATTTCCACAAAACGTTACGCATTGTTTGCAATCCAAGTTTTAACGTCGAGAATCGATTCCAATGCATGGAATCGACGACACCTTGATTTTTCGTTTTTTAGTGCACAAAGAGATCGTATATGATATATATTCGTCAACACCCTAGCGATAAATTATACACTATGATATGAATATTTCAAAACAAGCAAAATTGGAAAATAGACGCTCCTGACTTTATATAAGTTCTGCAGACAGCTTCGGACCCGATAAATTGAAATTGCTAAATTCTACATTTGGTGGATTAAATTTAAATTTAAATTAGGTCTGATCTAGCTTACCGTGCGTAAATGATATGCTAATCGCACAAAATCGCGAGCTTCGTCTGTATCTGGTATATTTTCTTCTGTCATTAGAACTGGAATCTGCTCTTGATCTGCAGAAGCCGACTGGGGAGATCGTGGAGAACTGGCTGGTCGATGTATGAAGATTGCTCTGAAGATTTAAAATTTGTTTCAAATTGTGCTTGCTATGGTTACATGGGTAATTCTAGAATATTCACATAGTGAAGACGTAATGTGTCGACCAGTCAGTATTTTACCTAGACTTTTAGGTACTCAGGTAGTGTGTGTACCAGGTTAGGGTTAGACCATAATTTTATTCCGTGATTATATCCCCTACCCATAGGTTTCAGTCCTTTACTTTACACAACTTGATGTAAAATAGGCGAACAAAATTAGTTACCTCCATATTGGTACACGCACTTCTGGAGCGCCGACTTTTGAGTTCTGGGGTTATCAATATAACCAGAACTTCTCTACGACTTAAAGTGAGGCAACCTGGGCAAGTATATACTATCAAACGATCTATAAATTCACTAACATTTTGCTGTGATTCATTCTACTTATGGCTGCATTGCAAATATAGTTTAAGATGTTGAAATTATAAATTCGATGTTCAAGTACTAAATTGTATGGGTCATTGGAAGTCACAGAAGTGACACGATGTATTATTCCAAGACCGAAAAATAGTTTAACACTGGGAATACTTTTTTCCTGTTTTAAAATTTTCGTATTTTTCAGATTATAACACATTGTGATAAAAGTGCAGTCGAAGATTTTATAATTAAAATGATGTTTTCAGCATACGTGTATACTTTTTAATATTTTACTTCAAATTCGATTGCAAATTTCACATTCATTAGCCAAATTCGATGTCAAAAAAAGCTATTTCTCAGTTTATGTCCATTCGCCTTCAAATTATTCATTTTAGCCTCACTTGCTGAGCAAAACTTCATTTCAACTGATGATATTATTTACCTTCCTGCTTTTGTAGGCTTAGTTGGATATGACAGAAGAAGAGGTCTTCTTGGACCATGAAAAGCAATATTTTTGTTCGGGTCTGACATCATTGTTTGATGAGTACCTTTCATCGTTTTCTAAAACACGAAAAAAGTGTTTTGAACCGCCGAAAACAAATTATTCGAACCTTACAAAATTTGGTACATGTAATTGTACAGATAGAATTATTAGTTACGATGGTAATATGGACTTCCACTCAAAAAAGGCAAAAACATAGCGAGGCCCCGGCACCGTGGCTTTATATCTTTTAACTTGTTCTTAAATTCAAGCTATTATACTAAATATGCCTACTTATGCAATTTTGTAGTATACACAGATTATTTTAAAGTAAATTTATGGGAGCATAATCCTTGCTGCTAGAAACATGAACCATGACGTCACGTTTCCTGGTAGCATGACTTATATAGCTATAAAACAGTTGATTTCCCTGTTGTGTAAATTACAAATTATGACATCATATTATAGCATCACAGTTTTCCACTTTTAATCGCACCCCCGTGATAAAAGAAAATACTGTGTACGTCCCAGAATATATCATTACATATATATGATACAAAGCAAGCACTTACTCTGAGAGCTTCCAGGGTTAAGGGAGACAACACATATGTTTGTTGATGTCTGTCTAATCTAGAATCATAGCTTGGATATGAATCTGGTTCGTATGGACTTCTTGCTGTCCTACGTGGGCTCCGAGGAGACCTCGATCGTCGTGGCGAAGATTTTGTTGGCATGCTGTAAAGAATAGGGTATTAGCTTCTATATTAAAGCACCATGTGCACAATTGTTTTTAGCCTTTCTGTACTAATTGTAGTTTTTTGATTGATTAAGTTTTAACTATTTAATTCATATGAGTGATGATTATTTGATGAAAAAACCACTCTACTTTCGGAGACAAGAATGCAGTGCAAACTATAACAAAACCGCAACCGATTTTTCCTGTACTCCTGATATTTTAGGAAATATATCCGGAATCAAGTCGGTATTCAGGAAGAAAGCGGACCCAATTCTGAGCAGGAAATGTTATTAATTTGGATGTTCTTCATAAATTATTATTCGATTAGGCCAATGTTAAAAATTTTACCAATTTAATTTTTGGGTTTAAACTGAGCATTGACACAGGAAAAACGATGCTCCTGAAGTATGCGTACCAAGATGGTGGACACCGGAACGTATAGTATGTGTACCAGGTTAAGGTTAGGCCACACTTTTAGGTACAAATACTACGGGAGTCACTTGGATAGTCCCCGAACTAGGAACAAAACTTGAATAAAAAAAATTGAATAAAATTATAGCCCAACCTTAACCTGGTACACATATTACGTTCCGGTGTCTGCCATCTTGGTACGCATACTTCAGGAGCATCGTTTTTCCTGTGTCAATGCTCAGTTTAAACCCAAAAATTAAATTGGTAAAATTTTTAACATTGGCCTAATCGATAAATACTCTTCTTTTTGTACAACAGCTTAATTCATAAATAAACATTTCCGTACACACCTTGTTTCTGTCGTTCCCGCGGTAGCTTTCGCAGAAGCTTCTTCAAGATTTGGAGTTTTTCTTCGGTGTTTCGGTAATTCCAACTTCGGCCTTCGAGGAGATTTATGAAAGTCTACAAGCTTCACCAAGAACGTACCATACTGATCTGTATCGCGATTTTGTCCTTTCTTGCCTCCTCTTAAAAACGGCTTCGGTCGGTTCCTACCGTATTGTTCAGACTTCGGTGCCACAACTGCAGCCATAATGAATAGGTGTTTATATACACAACTTTATCAGATAAGAAAATTTCGTAAGGCCATACATATGTTTGTCTGTGTGTGTCAAATAAAAGATTGCGTCAACCTGATAACAGTATTGAAATATTCGATATATGTTTCATGTACAACGATGACCAACAAAAAACGAGCATGATTATCATTCAAGATAAATGTCTTAAATCCTTGTTTCAACTTGGAAATTCCTAATCTATATTAAATCCCACGCTTATTCTTGGGAGGCCGTGGGATACTAGGAAATGTTTTAATACGCAAAGATTGCAATTAAAACTACATGTATTTCAATAAATCTAACTCTATGTCAACCTGTTGACATTATCGAAATATTCACATTTATTACTGGATGGAACGCTATATTTCTAGTACAATGTCGATACAATTTGAGCACGATCATAATTCAATAAATATTTTAACTCCTGGCTTCAAAAGGGAACATAATGAACTGTATTGTATTAAAACTTCGGCTTCTTCTTGACAAGCCGTAGAGCTTTAGGAAATTTTGTTAAAGTTTGACCAAAGCACAACGATTGCAATTAACGAAGTACTACTACACGTAATTGAGTTAGGAAAAATTGGCAAGTTACTGAAAAGCTGAATTTTGATTTGTCATATCGCGGGTACCTCATATTCGCTTTGTCTGCGAGTTCTGAACAATTTCTATATTTTAAAAAGAAACACATCGATAATCTATTTAACGCATTGCAAAGGATTAATTTTAGAATCGAACTGAGCGAAATGGTTACAGACTAAGAATGAACAATCGTCATTCATTTCAAATAGGAAGCACTTTACAAAAATGCATTATATGACTGGTAACATGTAAATAATTTCGTCCTTGACTGGAATAATCAACTTTTTACGCGAGCAAAATCAGTCAGTGCTAAATTCAATATATGGTTTTAATTTACTAGTAAAAGCGTGTGGAATCTCTGATTGTTTGTGATTGCAACAATTATGTAGGTTAAACAAGTTATATATATTTTGCCTCAGCCTCAGCCAACATGTGGTTTGATGAAAGTCGGTACATTGTGAAACAAAACGGCGCATGTTATTCGATAGTTGTCATTTTCTTTTGACAGATTGTAAGGTGTTGACATTATAAATAACAGAGTATATTGTTACTCTTCACTCCCAGAACGAATGAGTTATTGGGACGAAAGGAGAGAAACATGCCAACGAAGGAATTTCGGAACTTTAACGTTTATAATCTATCGTTTTACGTCCCAAAAGATTTATTATTACAAGATAATATTCATTTCTGGCGGTCGTTTGTGTGAACTGTTTTACTTTTTATTTTTTTCATAAAATTTATAATAAAGTAAATTGCAATATGAATCCTGAATATATATAATTTATGAAGAACATCCAAATTAATAACATTTCCTGCTCAGAATTGGGTCCGCTTTCTTCCTGAATACCGACTTAGTTCCGGATATATTTCCTGAAATATCGATTGATGTCCAAGAATACTTTGGACACTGTTGTCCATTACTAATTTTTTGATATGTTTTCTTTGACTCTGTTTTTCTCAAGTTAGGTTAGAATGACTTGGTCAGGCGATTGTGCCAATTCTCCCGGTATTGTCACCCCAACCGTTATTACGTCTCGAATAGGGGTCTAAACTTTTACCCACTTAAACTCACGCCACGATCGAAGAAAACGATTTACCGCCCATTTGACACGATCTAGCCAATTTGTTTGTGCGATAGGGATGCGTCGAATGTTGATTGCAATTAGAAACCCTTGTTTGTGATGCGAATATGAAATATTCGGTAATCCCGTTAACCCGTAATATATGTACTAGGGTAAGCCATAATTGTATTCCGATGTTCCGTATTTTAGTTCTATTACAAGTTCCGGGACTGTCTGTGTTAGCCAAGTGAATATACCCTGTCCCTAGCATAGGCTTCCGTCCCGTTACACAACTTAATGAAAATAGGCGAACAACTTTAGTTACCTTCATATTGGTACACATACTTCAGGAGCGCCAAAACTTTTACGTTCTGCTATTATATACCGAACAATTTCTAATCAAAATGACGAATTTCTTTTCAATTCAACCTAGTTCAATTTCGCGTTAATTTATCTCAAGCATAAATCTATCACTATATTTCGTCTAAGTTTGTATAGTCTTACAAGAAAACATCGCTCGTTATACACGCTGTGTTTTATAACAAATTTACTCATGCAAATTTAATATAATCGAGAACATTTCACGAGGCATTTTACTGGATAGACAAATTAGTCTATTAATTAGTTCATGTACATATTTATTTGTAAAAACACCAGTTTTTGTAGGGAATTTTGTTAACCTGAAAAATGGGCGCTCCAGAAGTATGTGCACCTAGATGGCGGACACCGGAACGTCGTATGTGTACCAGGTGAGGGTTAGACCATAATTTTATTTCAATTTTTCTATTTTAGTTCTATTACGAGTTCCGTGACTAGCCAAGTGACTCCCGTAGTATTTGTGCCTAAACTTATGGCCTAACCCTAACCTGGTACACATACGACGTTCCGGTGTTCGCCATAATCAAATTTAAACAGAAAAAGCCAAAGAGGTTTCTGATATCCGATGTTTAGAAAAATACAACGAGACGAGATATAAAATGTTTTGGAGTGAAAAAAAAGCCGAAAACACGAGCATGCGAGTAACAACTAATCTTCCGACATTTCAAAAATATTGTTATTCTGATGACAACATGACATGGTTTCAAAATGCATTTTCTTTAGCTTTTTCAAAGTAATAACAATTGCAACACAAATATATCCAGAGCATAAATATAATTTATATACCTCAACCTTACTCTAATAATATATATACCCATTTCATGCGAAAAGCTGCAAACGAGCAGGAACAATGCTTATAATTTTAAATTACCCTTAATATCTTTATCTTTAAAACTAGAAAACTTTCTGCTTAAAATCCGCCTCCATCATATGTTTTAAAAGTAATACTAATCGGTATAAGATGGTTTACGGTTTGGATTAAATGATCGTCTTTATCCAGGATATTTGTCTTCGGAAAAATGTCATTGTTCGACGATGATAAAGAATTGTCAAAATCCATGTTTTTTTCAAACCATAAACAGAACCAACGCTTTAAATCATCACTTGATCTCTTTTTTCGTCGAGAGAAGCGGCCTTTAACCTTACTAGAAGGAAGCACATCAATATCGCCTTCGAACAGGTGTGATAATTCTGGAATCCATAGAAGATTATTTATCAACATTAGGCGCCCCAGAAGTGTATGTACCAATATGGAGTTAACTAATTTTGTTCGCCTACTTAGCATGAAGTTATGTAAAGGGACTGAAACCTATGGGCAGGGGTATATTCACTTTTCTAACACAGACAGTCCCCGAACTCGTAATGGAAGAAAAATTGGAATAAAATTATGGCCTAACCCTAACATGATACACACACTACGGGAGTACTCAACACTATACCTTCTTTTGCGCATAAAGATGAGAAGTCTATGATTGGGTAAATATTATATAAATGAAATACATACAAGGCGTGCAAATCGGGCATATAAATTTTGCTTTTTTTTTTTATTGGACGCGAGGTGTCCATATCAAACATTTTGCTATATCAATGTTGTTGGGGCGACTTTTCAGGTGGTAGAAATCGCATTTTTCATATGTTATGGGCCGGTCAATTTCAAACATTTGTACCTAAAGATGAAAGTAGCCGCCAGAAGACTATTACTATTTTAATGTTTTTCAAATCATCACGGAGTCCAATATTTTTCTCATAATTTCGCTGTTAAAATTTATTTTATTTACACGTCAAGTATTACCAACTCCGTCACGCCTTTTCTCTAGAAGGCTATTACTTATTCATTTCCAAGAATTTTTTTGGACTCTTTGTGTGTGTGTGTAATGATGTCATCAAAATATGGGCATCTTGTGGCGATTCCGCTTTTGCGTTGGTCGTGTTGGTGTTTATTTACAGCTGCAAATAAAAAAAGAAATTTATCCTAAAGGAATTGAATTAACAACATACAAACAACAACAATATATTCAAATTAAAATCGATTCATAAGGATTCATAGGATACTTGATGATGTGGCGCAATGGCGGCATCGTGTGATCACGGTATATCTCAATGAACACAAATACTGCAAAAATAATAGGATAGGATTTACATATTTATCCCGGGGGCGAGGAAAGCCGATAAGACGGCTTATTCATATGGCGAACCACGGCCTCTCGTGCGGTTACCATTCCAAGTCGGGTATGGAATTAGTTTTTACTGTATTGTTTGTTTTCGGAAGCATGGACTTGGTGGTGGAGGAAGCCGTAACCGACCAGCGGTTACGTGAACCACCCAACGACGGCGAGGAGTCCAGCAATCCTCTCGCACATAACCATCCCTGCAATGCTGAATACACGATAGAATACGTTTAAAAAGTAACATTAAATGAAACATTAATGGCTTTGAACGGCATGGGAGAGCTATCGTTGCGTGTCCCGCGTTACGGGTTTGGTCATCAATGATGATGATACGATCATTTTAAATCATACATACTGGGAAAGAATACGCTGCATAAGAGTATTCTACATTCCACGAGAACTAGAGAAAGGGCATTAGACAGTGACTTCAAATACCCAGGGAAAGAATTAGATTTTTAGTCAGCCGTGTCAATATGATGATTCAGCTAACGTAAAAACAATATAAGGTATTAACTTATCCAGGATATTTGTCACCAGGGCTATCTATACACATACATACATGTTATATTTCATATATATTATATATGTTCATTATTCGAACAGTATCGATCGCCCTTATTTATTCTTTATTTCGTATTGTAGGAACATTTGTAAGTTGTACATCTAGTTTGGCAAAAGAACGTATTCGACTTAGAATGTATCGTGTAATTTCCTAATTCCGATAATGAAGTGTGCTCATCAAGTCTTGTTATAATTTCGATTTTGTTATAAAGTCAGTTTTCAATACATAGTAGTACATGGTACATCAAATTTTATTTATCTAATTTAATATATGACTTTATGGACAACTTGTATTACAATTTATTCCTAAACCAGTCCAATATTAGTGTTCTGGAACACTATATAATCGACACTGCCTTTCTCTTATCCCAACAACTGGTGAAAAACAAGGTGACCGTACATTTGAACCCACGTACATTTGAACCCATGTGTATATCCACGGGTTCAATCTATATGCAGGTGCTAAAACCCATGGGTTAGGGTTAGTATGGGTTTAACTATCCGTGAAACAAAAAAAATTCCATAGGTGCAATAGCATACAGGTGCAATTGTCATGGGTTCAAATGTACGTGGGTTCAAATGTAATGGAACCGGAAAACAACAATATCACAGAGTGAACAATATTAGGCAATAATGTTTAATCGCAAATTTTGTATTGTGGGCCTTGTAGGTGTGTTGTAAACTTACCAATTACGAATGGGAAATGTACTTAGTACCTTATTTGAAATGAAAATTGACAACTGTATATTTCGTCTGGGATCGCTTATTTTGAATGTTAGCCAATTGGAGAATTTCTAAGCTTTAACTTTGGACATACCAATCGACATTTTTTCCTTTGTAGAGAGCTTATTAGGCCAATATATATAGAGAGATTTTTGATTTTCAGAGAAGCTATACAAGATAATCAAGTACAATATTTAGATTTGTCCATTACGGATATTAGCTTGATAGTGATTACTTGTAAATCTAGTTTCCTGTTGTACTGTCTGGTACGTTACGATAAATTTCAGTAATTTAACTAGAATTCATAAGTATGAAGCGTTGAATTCATTGCTTATTCGAAAGTTCGATAAAAAATGACAAACGCATCAAATGCTTTAACTGGGGTTTATCAATTTGTTGACCAAATTCGACGACATGATACAGTCTTGTGGAAATATAGAATATGACAATTACTAATAAATCGCGGACAATGAACTGATTTTTTTACGATATATGTCAGTATTATGCTTACGGAAATTGTATATTGTACAGAACATAATTTGCATTTATTCAAAAAACATCGGCATAGTGTTATTTCATAGTAATTTCAATATATTTAAATATAGATATTCGGATATTTTAAAGTCAATAACAGCGAATGTGAATCAGAAAAGAACCAGCAAGAAACTCAGATCTCAGACACAAAATTTCTTTACTCCTAATTGTAAATGCAGTAAGGTAGCGAAATAGGTTGCGGAATGAGGGCTTTCTTGTTTCGAAACAAGACTTTGTAATAGCAAACTCTGCTTTTCCTCTGGGAAATTAATAAATTATGGATTTAAAACTATGTGTGATGGAATATTATTGCTGATAACAACACATTCCGCTTAAAAAAAATAGTAACTGACGTCCTAATACTTCTTGAGACAAGCAACTTGAAGTAAGTCAATCTTATTAAAGATCAAGTCTACGGGGTTTCTTCCCCATTTTGCGAGACATTAGACAAAATACCTTTATTTCGTCGTGCAAGAAATCACTACACAAATGCAAATAAAAAAAAAATTATGCATTACAGCAGGGGTCGGCAACCTACGAAGCACTATAATCCAGCCCGCGACGCTTCACTAAATTATAGTAACAAAACATCCGCTTCGACGAATATATTCTTTAGACTAAATTATATTATAACCTAACAATTATATATTTCACAACTACTCGTTTAATGAGTATATAATTTAACAAGAGAGCTATGCTCAAATATATGGACACGAAGCGCCACCCGATGGCAATAATTTTGATGACGTCATAGCGAGAAAAAAAAGTAATAGCCTTCTGGAGAAAAATTTTATCTTCAACCACTGAAAATTTCAAAGCAATTGGTCCAGTATTCGAAGAGAAAAGCGACTTTTTAAAAACGTATCAAAGAACAACAACAACATAATATTGAAACGATCGTTATGTCCACTTCGTGTCCAATTATAATCAAGCAAATGGCAACAAAACGCAGGAAAGTTGATGCTAAGTGCAAAGGGTTCAATGGCGCTGAAAATATTCAAATGGAATTTTATGAGATGCAATGAGGAAATAAATCTATATTCTATTCAAGAGGTGTATCACTGCTTGATTTTTTTATTATAAAAAGTACCATCCGTTCGGTTTTTCAACTTTCTAAAAATATGCGCGGTCCGCAAATGACTTGCAACCTTAATTTTGGCCCGCGAGCGACAAAAGGTTGCCGACCCCTGCATTACAGTAACGGATATTATTGAAATTGACAGAGAGTCGCAAAGGACCAGAAATTGTTATCATAAGTCTGCTACGCCAAGATTTAAAACGAGTCAATACTAAAAATTGAAATAAAAGAAAGTAATAAACACAAACAGAAACTTAGTCATTCAAAAATTTACTAATTTGTTGGTATGAATCTTTATATACGATTTGAAAAAGAGAGAGGGAGAAAATAATAGTCGTGGAAAAGTCAATTAATACACAATAATCATGAAAATAGTTCACTATATCATATAGCTGTGCTTCTGTACAATTGCAGCGATTTTTATCTATCTATGGTCATATGCAACATCAAATCGAGCGATCATTTTTATTCGATAATAAAAATAAAATTAAGCAACTTCCGTGTACAATTTCTAAGGCACAATCCATACTCTATATACAGCCAGTCACGTGAAACTTAAAGTAGGAAAAGAAAATTTGCCCGAAGGTCCAGTTTCAGCCACTTTTTGGTTTTGGTTGGTCAGCTACCGTGGACAATCAATTGTTTAGGTTGCTGAGCGACTTCGCGCATTCCGAATCGGATGTATAGGAAACTCGATACGAGAATAATTGTTACGATCGGGATAATTTTAATCCATGGTATTTCGAACCCTAAAGTGACAACAATAACTGATTTTCATTACTGCTTGCCGTACTCGCAGGTAACGTTAAGTTCTTCAGGTGAGAGAGAATTATAATAGAAAAGTAGCAAAGCTTTAGATTTCCCGGCATCAGATCATGCTGCCTATAGTCAGTTTTTTACCGTTATATTTTTCTAGACTTGCTTTTTGTATTTACAGATAGCAATTAATGAGTTTAATAAAATGAAAAAGACGGCAACTAAGTTTCTGATATACGTTGCTATTATAAGCATATTGCTTACTTCCATGTTAGTGATGCACAACATTCAAATAAGCAAAATAATCGTAAGTTTATTTGATTTTGTATGAGCTGAAGCCCGCCACAGAGGTTTCTTCTACTCTTAGTAAGAAATATTTAAAACTATCTAAGCTAGGGATGTGAGACCTGCGGCCCGCAAGGACAAATTGTGCGACCCGCCGAGTAGTGCCAGTTGGTGTGCGCCCACAAAATGAGTTTTTAATGTAGTTAAATCTGGTAGGTGCAAGTAATTTACGTTGCAAAGCCTATTCCTAAATCCAAGTTATATATAAAGCATTTAAATGCAATCCGTTCATGTATACCTTGCATATCACTTACATTAGGAGTGTACAACCTTGAATACAGAAGGTCCAGATACAAATACCTGAGCCATTTAACGTAGTCTTTCTATTAGTTACAGAAAGTTTCGGTCATTGATCCTATTACAATTTACAACCGCTGTTTGCTCCACACGAGCTAGCATTGTAACGTCATGACATATTAACGTGTTATTTGCAAATGTTTTTTTTGTGTGTTTCTGTTCTATTTACTATTTCCTGCAATAATATTCGTGTTGTGAGCATGCGAATAATTATTGGGGAAAATTTATCATAGCGCTTTATGGTAACTTGCCATAATGTTTGCAGATGGTTTTCTCTGTGTGCGTGCTCTATTTACGATTTCTTGCAATAATACCCGTGCTATGAGCACACGAATGAATATTCGGGGAATTTGCGATTTTAAAATGCGTTCACCAAAACTCAGTTCGATTTATTTTAGTTTATTCTAAAACCATTTTTTGTTGGTCAAAATTTTGTCAAAGTTGGTGAACTTTTTTACATACCTTGAAGTAGCTCTTCATCATACTTGCATATATGCAACTAATTAACTTTTTTTGGTACTCCAGCAGTATGTGAACCAAGATGGCGGAACAGTTTAGGGTTAAGCCATAAGTTCAGGTACGAATACTACGGGAGTCACTTGGCTAGTTCCTAAACTCGTAATAGAACTAAAATAGGGAAAATTGGAATAAAATTATGGTCCAATCCTAACCTGGTACGCATACTATGTTCAGGTGTCCGCCATCTTGGTTCACATACTACGGGAGTGCCCTTTTTCCTCCGAGATATATAGCTATGTATTCATTGACCTATGTCTTGCTGATCTTCTTCATATCTTCAGCTGACCTGATTTTACAATAACAATATTTTATAATTGTTCGTTTGTAGGGAGTGAAATTGCCGAATATTGGAAAAAGCGTTTTTTTGTCGAAATCTCGAGTTAAAACCAGCACAACGGAAGAAGCACAAACAGAGGCGATTGTAAAAAATGATTGCGTACCATCGCGATCTCTAGTTTATGTAAAAACGCACAAAACGGGGAGTAGTACACTGAGGGCAATACTCGCGAGACACAAAAGAAGATATGAACTCAGTAATCAGGTTAGCATTCTATGATGTAATTTTAAATCTGCTACCAGTACGCATTCCGTCGTACTGTGCTATAGCGTAGTTCATTCAGCCTCAAGATGTATTGCATATATATGTCGGTGTTTCGCAATCTTTTTTGACCGCGTTCCATTTCCGAAACAAAAATGATCGAGGCGGATTCGCGACACTGAATCAAAATGTTGCCTTCATTTATTTCGCTTCACTTCATGTTCTTTCTTCTTAAAAATTGTTTAGTTTAGGTTTATTTGGAAAAAAAATCTGCTCAAAACAAGGCCGCACTCTCACTCTAAGTACCAAAGGGAATGACTTCTGTATGTCTCCTGGGGACACCACACTTCGGCGTTTTCCAAAGAGCCGTGAATAAGGGCCTCCAAGCCACATTATACATCTAAGTAAACCCAATCTCCGTTAACTCGGTTTGTGCGTAAACTCTATCTTTCGCTTTGCCATAGATGTGGGAAAAAAATTAGTAATCAGTAAAAAAGCACATAAATAAACCTGTGTTATAACTGTTGGATCCTTATAATGCCGGGTTGTTTTTCCTACCCGAAACAAAAACAACTTAAATGGGAATAATTACAATTGTCGATATTTCTACAAATTGTTAAAAAAGTCATTTAGTTTCGTCGAAGCTACACTGTATAATAATGAGATTTATATATTTTTTACATCATCGATAACGTCTACAGGTCATTTCAGATATAGGGTTAAAAAGTGGGATTTTTATTCGTCAGAAAACATTCAACCGAATATAACCTGTGATAATGCTTTTAATTTCGCATTGTAGACTCCTGGCTAAAGTCGTTATCCGAATTGAAAAACATATGCAATCATCGTTTATTGTTAATAATTTTTACCTGACTTTTCAGGAAATAGGTATCAAAGAAATAAGATCTCTGAATAATGTAAAGGGCTAATGAATCAGAATGAATAATGACTTGCATCTGAAATTCTCGAATCGGGCGCATTAACAACCTAATTATATTATATATACATTAATATTAGGACTGAAAAAGTCTGTCTACGACAAAAACCTTATTTTAGTTCAATTCGAAGTTCGACGTTCCTTATTTCTATACGCCAGTTTAGTGCGAATGTTGCTCTTTGCTTGAAGCATATATTTTTGCCGCTTTTGTGCATAATTTCTGTCTAATATTCAATGACTATTTCAGACGCAAGTTATGACATTCCCAGCACCATTTTTCGGTGGATATCCAGGAAGATTTCTTCAGAATTTGACAGTTGTTCCTTCTTCAAATATGTCCAAGATTGATGTGCCGCCAGATTACTTACTTGGCCATTTTCGCTTCGATGAGGATGAAGTTCGGTCGTTAATGAATCCAAATGCTAAGTGAGTAAAAATAGGTGTTCTACTTCTATAATTATAAAACTATTATATCCAATTATTCGAATATTTGTCAATGTGTCACACAATTGGCCTGACCAATATGGAGCCTAAACCATGTTCTTGAATAGCTTTGAATGGCGCTGACTGTACTCAGTCTGCTGTGTTGTTGCTATGCTGTTACCCATGATTACCTCACCGGTACCTGTTGATGCCCGGAGTCTCTTTTTTGTAACGGTCCTGGTTTTTTAAACATTAATCTTTTTAATTCCATATATTTGTTCGACTTATTTCTATTCTACCTGTATCAAAGTTAGACTTTTATCACAGTTGTCGTTGCTCGATAACCAACATTGGGTTTTTTCGTCATCCTTCACCGTGAAATGCCATTTTCATCTTTTTTCCTAGTTTTTGATTGCATCAAGTGTATGTTCATTTTGGTGACAAATAAACTACTGACTGACTGACTGACTGGGTTCAAAAATTTCCATGTTTACCGCCTTACCCGGGTGTAATGATTTTTGTCGGCTAAAAGAGTAAAAAGATTGTTACCCCCTTTCTAGTAACTTTTACGTGGAGAAGATATCAAACACCCAAATACAAAAATTACACTTTACGCCGCGTGTATATGTACTTCTCTGAGTGCGTTCTTTCACATAATTTTGAATTAGTCAGACGCTACGTGAAGAGTCCGTTTTTCAAAGAAAACTTGCATGCCCAATAAAAAAAATAAAAATAGCCCGATACCACCTAAACTACCGCAATCATATTCTGTCTTTTCAGTCCAACAAAATCAGCGTGAATTCATGTCGCTCATCCCCAACAAATATTTAATCTATTTACAGATATATTACAATTCTTCGAAACCCGCTTAAAGCATTCGAGTCCTCGTTTTACTACTATTATGGAAAACATACTGAAAAATCTGTGAAAAATTTACAGGTATGGTTACAGGTATATTTTTGAACTTCAAGGATGCAATATCATAAATATATATAACATTAATTTTGTATTCGTTTGTTCAGGGAAAGGTTTACAGACCCAACTAAAAGAATATCGTTAGAGAAGTTGAATTCGAAAGGAGCCCCAATAGATTTATAGTTCTGACAATTTAGGATAGGATAGGATTTACATATTTATCCCGGGGGAGGGAGAAGCCGTAAGACGGCTTAATCATATGACGAACCATGGCCTCTCGTCCGGTTACCAGTCCAATTC
The DNA here is from genome assembly GCF_964204865.1 of Styela clava. Classification (NCBI taxonomy): domain Eukaryota; kingdom Metazoa; phylum Chordata; class Ascidiacea; order Stolidobranchia; family Styelidae; genus Styela; species Styela clava. The sequence continues at coordinate 18,398,061 of NC_135252.1, read as the reverse complement.
GGCTATGGGATTAGTTAGCCAGTTATTTGTTTTCGGAAGCATGGACTTGATGGTAGAGGAAGCCGTAACCGAACAGCGGTTACGTGAACCACCCTACGGCGGCGAGGAGTCCAGCAATCCTTTCGCACATAATCATCCCCGCATGGGACTCGAAACTGCGAACCCACAAAGGGTAATCAGAGATGCGGTGGCGAGCATATTCCTAACGCTTAGCACGATGCGCCACACCGCCGAGCCGTCAAACTTTATTGGACACGTTTAGTGGCCATAACGATCGTTTCAAAATTTTGTTGTTATTGGACACGTAGTGGACATAACGATCGTTTCAATATTATGTTGTTGTTGTTGTTCTTGTTCTTTGACACGTTTTTAAAAAGTCGCTTTTCTCTTCGAATACTGGACCAATTGCTTTGAAATTTTCAGTGGTTAAAGATAAAAATTTTCTCCAGAAGGCTATTACCTTTTTTTTTTTGCTATGACGTCATCAAAATTATGTGACTCTACGTGTCCATATATTTGAGCATAGCTCTCTTGTTGTTATTGTTATTTGTCTCCGTCTCCATTTTAAAAAAATTGCTTTTCTCTTCGAATACTGGACCAATTGCTTTGATATTTTCAGTGGTTAAAGATAAAAATTTTCTCCAGGAGGCTATTACTTTTTTTTCGCTATGGCGTCATCAAAATTATTGCCACTGGGTGGCGCTACATGTCCATATATTTTAGCATAGCTCTCTTGTTTTGTCAAACTTTGATTAGGAATAAATTTGCCATTCGCATCTCGAAAGCTGTCGAGAGGTTTTCAAACATCCAAAATACATGAAAAGTTTAGAAAATAATTTTACGCGTTATTTTCAACAGTACTTATTGGTTGAAGCTTGACATTTAAAACTTATAAAACAGCTTCAAAAGAAACGAGTAAGAAATGTCGTTTTTATGCAGTTTCGGTCGAAAGTTTGCACACTGTTATTTTTTGAGTGAGATTTGAGTCAAACTGTCACCTACGTCATAGGTCACCCGATTTCATTTGAGCTGATCTTTTTGTGGGGATTATCTGAAACGAGCGACAAGCATGCAAAAAATCCAGTCATGATTTAAAAAGTATATATATATATATATGGATATTTTGCTGGGCTTTGCGAAGTCTTTTAAACATTTGGGTGAATTAACAACTTGTCTCGACCTCTCGAATTCAACAACACCATTAAATTGATTAGCTCATGCATGGCAAAATTAAAAAGTAAATGTATATTTTATATCGATTAAGAGAATTAAAGATTGCTATGTTATAATATGCATAAACGATGGAATCGGACTTGAATCGGAGTAACAGTCGAAGATTTGCCGTCTAATTTATGTTTTTTTTACAGAGAATTTCATAAAATTACAAATGATATACATAGCGCAACTATAACCTATAGTTAGTGATCGTTCTATTTATTTTTTTCCTCCTTATTGCCAATTTCTGTGTTAACGATTTTATATGTTTCGACCCACAGCGTTATTTCAATGATTTGTGAACAGCACGAAGGGGGTAGATGTATCGACGGTCAAACTTAAAAAGATCTTATGATAGAATGAAATTTTAAACACTGAACTCTGACCCCTAAGTTAAATGCCGCTTTTTGTGTAAAACGCTCTGCTATCGATTTCGTTTCCGCGGGGCTAACCACTTTTATACATTCTACGCATTTGCTACGGGAGAACCGTATGCATATATACCAAGGATGCTGTAACAAGAGAGGGATTGGGCTAACTATTCTAAGTGATTCAACAGTCTTGGTGCCCATTGACACAGATATATATTATGCTAAAACAAGTAAACGCGATTCGCTTTTCTTATCATAGTTGAATTATATAAATATCTGATGAAGTGGTCTTAGCCAGAAACGTTATATAAAATAGATTTGTGCTAATGTGCAGCACTGCTGCTAGATCCGTTAAAAATGTGGTACTTCCGCAGTGTGTGTACCAGGTTATGGTTGGGCCATAATTTCATTCCAATTTTCCTCATTTTAGTTCTATTATGTGTTCGGGGACTGTCTGTGTTAGCCTAGTGCAGTGTTTCCCAACCTTTTTTAGTCGCGGACTATTTTCTCACCAGGGAAAATCTTTGCGGACTCATTGTGCGTTAATTGTAAACCCCAATTGTGTGTGAAGAAGCAATAAAATCAAAAACAACAGAATTTTACCGGAGTCAGTTTATAATCCACACTTATAAATTTCAATGAGAACCATAGCGAGGGTGCTCTATCATTGAGACATCGAGAACTGCTCGCTCTGGCAAACTCGGAATATATTATGTGATCACTGGCGACGATTCGCCGAGAAAAATTATAGGAAGGAATTTGCAGCTAAAATTTTCAAATAAATTCATTCCGATTATTATCTGTCGTATGTGTCGCGTTTGCTGTTCGAATATTTTAACCAGCCCTACTCGCTAAATATTGAATCGATTAATTTTATGTGAATAAACTTGCCTTTTGTGTTTTATGTAAATACTAACGTAAATCGTAACTTGGCTGGTACTTAAGTCTAGTAAAAACGTTTCCGCCCCGCAATGAATTTGGCGACACTAAAAAGTTCAGTGACCTACATGAAATATACTACTAAATAACTTTTATGCGTATAAACTTGCCTTTTATGTTTTATGTAAATACTAACGTAAACTTGGCTGGTACTTAAGTCTGGTAAAAACGTTTTTGCCCCGCAATGAACTTCGCGACACTGAAAAGGTCAGTTACCTACATAAAATATACTACTACATAACTTCTAAAACGGTGTGGCTCGTTGAGGACTCATTCAAACGCTCTGCGGACTCATTTGAGACTGCAGACTCGGGTTGGGAAACACTGGCCTAGTGAATATACCCCCTGCCCATAGTAATCAGTCCCTTTACACAACTTGATGTAAAGTAGGCGAACAAAATTTACCTCCATATTGGTACACACACTTCTTGAGCGCCAAAAATGTATAGGCTATATATATATCATACTTTCACTTTAGGCGGTTACGTGTCATCCTGAACCATACCTACAAGTTGCGAAGAAGTATGAAGTTAGTTATCCTGACTACCTAGCGATGGCAGAAAATTCCTTGAACGAATCGATTGCCTGGTATTTCAGGTTCGTTCCCCGTTAGCATAAATATATAGCTTACTGGTGGTCGTTTTTCTTCAAGATACATGTGGAACCAAGATGGTTGTTTGAATGTTGATGTATATATTGCTTATTCTAAAATGTCTCACAATAACCTATCTATCTACTATTGTAGCTGAGCAGTTATATTTCATTAGTCGAACTAAACTGCTGTTTTTTCAAGACTGAATCTAACTAGATAACAAATATAGTACTTGTACTCGGTAACACATTGATGCCAAAACAAAGTTGCATAGGCCAGGCAACAGTAAAAAAACGTCCCGAAATAGTCTTGCCCTCATAGACCTTGGAATAAATATACAAAAAACAAAAAAATCTAAAACAAAAAAATCTAAATGAGCACTTTCTTACCATTCTTAAAATTCATCTACAGAAGCCGCAATTACCAATCATTTGATCTCGGACTTGATCCTACAATCAACGGAAAAGATTATGTTCTCAGCATGGCAAAGAAGTTGGATGCCGTTTTTGACTTGGTTCTCATCACAGATCATCTCCTGGAGTCCTTGATACTGATGAAGGTGAGTATAGACAAGTACATGGTGCTATATATATTATATGATGCATCTTTTGTAGAAAAAGAGTCTCAGCCGTGGTAACCCTTATCATTTGCGCGACGACGAAACACTTGGTGTTGTCACTTGTGTATGAATCCCCAAACCTGTATAGTTGATAAAATTCTAGTCACGGGCGAACCGATTCGCGGGTCCCGGCGAATGTCTTAACAAATAAAGTCAAACCAATCATGTATTGAGCTTATGTTATGATTTCTGAATCGAATTTCTGAAATAAATCAAAACGGCCTATTTTATTTTTTTTCTATAAAGTAAGCTTGTGGATTTTCGAATTTTCCACGACATGTCATTTCAAAAGTCGCCCGTAAACTTTGCTCGGAGATGGGCCTGTCTTACTTCAAATTAGTAGGGTTTTTAAATTGTACACAATTTTTATATTTTCAGGAAGTATTATGTATGTCATGGGAAGATATTGTTCCACCAACTAGGAATAAAGGAACTTACGAATCACATACTTATTCTGTCAAAGAGAAACAGATTGCCAGCAGACTCAATAATCAGGTGTGTATTTCATCGGATTTTATTTGTGACCCTTTCTCAATTGTTGCTATAGTTACCAGTTTGTGTTTGTGGAATTCAGGATCTCGTTTTGTACGAATATTTCAATGCTACGCTATGGAAAAAGATTGATTCTTACGGTAGGAAACGGATGGAAGACGACGTGAATACACTGAAAGAATATATAAAACAAGCCAATACGCGCAAAGATGATAACAAGAAAAAGCGAAACAGAAGAAGCACTCAAACTATCAATAAGAATGAACAAGATGCAAATAAGAGACATTATGCAACTGCTACAGACGCTTTAATATCATCAATACTTAAGAAAAGGGGCCACAATTCGGTTAATATAAATAAGATTCGGGAAATTGCTATTCACATGTCAAAGAATTCAGGATGGTGCCCGCCTAGCCCAGGTCGATTCACGTTGGATTAGAAATATATACATATCTATATATACGTAAGCATCTCATTTAATCATTTAATCACTCTCAGACGACTTGAAAGTTCAAATATATATATATATATATGTGTGTGTGTGTGTGTAATTGTCGTTTGCCGTTTTCAGTTACTGATTTATTCTGACAACATTTTGATGAATATATATTTGTTACTTCAATCAGAGTTTTGTGAATGCTCAGAAAGTGAGGTAGGAGTTGTGGTTACCATGACAGAAATAAGAAGTGAAAATGATAATAAGAAAGAAACAGCGAGAAGAGGTAATAAAAAGTGACTTGGCCCATCGATGCATACCGTGTTTCCCCAAAATAAGACCTACCCCGAAAATAAGCCCCAGTCTGAATTTTAAAAATGATTTCAATATAAGCCCTCCCCCTCATTTTTTTTTTTCTTTTAGTTAGTCGAAAGCAAGAAATCTCTCCTACACGTTTTAAATGATTGATAATTATTATAATCTATGTTATGCAGTTTTTTTTAATAAAAGCGTGTTATTTATAAGTGAATGGAAATCTCATAATTCTCTACATTATAATTTTGTTTTTGATAAATGAAAATATAAGACATCCCCCGAAAATAACCCCCAGTGTTATTTCTCGGAGATAAATTTAAATAAGACCCAGTCTTATTTTCGGGAAAACACGTTATAGGAATACTTCACTGTGTTCAAACCATCAACCTTATTGCCGGGCTATCAGTCGGGTTTGTCTAATTTAATGGGTACTTATGGAGATATATAATCACTCTTCTAATTCGTAGATTTTCATCGCGTGAATCGCGGCCAATCAGAGATTAACTCTTTGAACCCTGAAAGCCGCTAAACCGGCTTTCCCGAGAAAGTCTTCTGACGCTGAAAGCCGGTTTAGCGGCTTTCGCATCCCGTAAGAGGTATGCAACTTTGAAACCTCATATCTCGCGAACCATTTATTATATTTAGACAAGTTTTACATCGTGTGAAAGATAATCTACAGGACTGAGTATAATTTTAAAATTAAGATAGAATATTGTGATCATCTTATGAAAATTGGCAAAATTAAAAAGCATAAAAAACTTCTGAAAATTGCTCAAATCTAATTGACAAAACTTAAATTTGTTTTCGATTAAACCTAGTACATTATCGACAAAATTTGTAGAATTTGAAGATAGCTTTCCAGTGATACCATTAGATTGAACTTATGTTGCACCATTCAAATTTTAGAAGCATTTTTATTCGTGATTTTGTTTGTCGCAAGATCGAGGTGACGTAAATAACGACCTAACACATTTACGCCGTTACGCAGCGACGTTAAGCACGTAGCACGTTTACGTTTCATACGAGAAACACTTTTCCTCGCATGCTCGTAACGTCATTTACTTAAGTTCGTACTCGTGAAGCGACTTACGACTTGTAAACGATACACGGGGAAATTTACGCATTACATCGGTTCGACTAAAACACACAATACGCAGTGTTATTGCCGTTTTAATTGCATAAAGATATGAAAAATACGAATAGCAAAATTACGGATTTCTAAAAACGGAATGATGGAACATATCGATGGATGCATTGTTTAGCGCCATTGCTGAGTTTTATTGTGCCATATTTTCTTCTTCCGATAGATGAATACTATCCAATATTTCATCTGGACAAAGCTTCCGTTTAAAATCCATTGTAAATATAGCGATAACAGGAATGTAGCGTATATGCAGTAATTTCGAAAATCTAATGAGGCTGCAAAATGTAAAACACTGGCCAGGTGAGCTACTGGTGCCACCATGTCTTCCGTGTACCCGTTATCAGTTTTTTTTTATTCAATCTTCATGATATCCAACGGTGAATAATTAGCCTTGATGTTTCCGGCGGAACCTCATAAATTCATGAGGATCAAATATTTCGTTTTGGCCATTCATTTTCGTCCCATATCCAAATAGTAAACGTATATAAAATGGCCTTTATATTCTAGCAATTTTACTATGTTCGATCAAAATTCGTCTGAAAGGGTTTTATCTGCGGCCGAGGATATGATACTAATGCAATGAAGCCACCATCTGCACTCAAGCTGTGAACGACCAGATGTGCAATTGCGCAATATACCTCACGCAAAGAGTTACGCACGATACGTCGCATGAACGTTATCACGACAATGTCGTCGTCGCCCTTTGCGTCCTTACGCAAACTTGGCGTCAAATAGTTGATAAATTTTGTTCCCAAACCATTTGAATCGATAGTACAAATTCTGCAATAAAATGAGTTATGCGTATGTTAAGAAAGTCATACGTATATTCTCCGAAAGGTAATTTTGTATACTTTTCAAAATTGTACTTATATTAATGATACATTTCTAAGAAATGTATTAAATATTACCAAAATACAAAAAAATAGTAGATGGGGCTACAAATAGGCTTACACATCTCATCAAAACATCTCGTGAAAAATAATGCCAGTTAAAAATAAAAGACTAGATAAGCTTTTATATGATATATTACAGACCATCTGATATCTAATGGTTTAGAAGTTATTTTGATTTAAAATTAGGGATATTACAATTTTTTAACGCGTCAAATCGATGCGACGCCGTGGGAAGTCAGGGTGAGAGAGTAGCATCGTTCTGGGGATTCAGAGTTCAAAGAGTTAATGGTTCGTGAACCACACTATGGATCAACGACTAACATACCGCTATGGATCGACAATTAAGCATAAACTTTTTTATTCATGGTTGCTCCCAATGTGTTTAAATAATTCATTAACAATGAATGCTTCAAATTGAGCCCAGAAAATTACATAAAAACAGTAATCTACTATTAAAAAAATCCTAACTTGAAAAATAATGACAGTAATAATTCTATTATTTAAAATTACAACTTTCATTTCGATCCATTCAAGATTTATCTACTTTCTTTGCTCTTTCATGCCCAATCGAATGAGTTTTAAAGGATGAGGTTGGCCTAGTAAATGGGACCAATGTGGATAATAGTCTGCTCGTTTATAACACGTCAGAGTAACGAATACGTATTTTCATATTCTCTCGAAAAAAATGAAAAATGCGTCTCTCGTCTACAGTAATAAGTACCTAAGCGTGACGCTTTCTGACGCGCAAGGCCCCATGGTGTAATGGTTAGCACTCTGGACTTTGAATCCAGCGATCCGAGTTCAAATCTCGGTGGGACCTCTTCTTTTTTCATTTTTCTGTTTCCCCTTAAACAGAGCACACATTGGTTATCAAATTGACCATGTCATGATCCAGTATTTCCTTACGGCAACATTACCCATAAAATTAAAAAACGATCACAGGAAGAAAATTTGCATTGGTTATATATTACACGAAAGATGGTATTATGTTTGGCTCAGGGGCGGACACCCGGGGGGGCGAGGGGGGGCGGTCGCCCCCCCAATAATTTCGCAAAAAAATTTAATACATGTTGTTTCCGCCTTACAAAATTATCATTTCCGAAAAGTGCGATAGTCAAGCGCAATTAAACGGTTAATAGTTACCGATATTATAAATGTTTTCTTACAATAATTTGGACCAGGTCGCCTTCGGAGCACCTCACAATTTTGTGAAACATGCGCGCCCGCACGGGTAATACTCCGTCTTCAAACGCACCGCCGATCACGCGCCACGGTTTTGCACAACTAATTCATTTTTGTACAATTTAACATGATTTTCTCATTGTCAAAATCTTTCAATAGTGTTATTGTTGGCACTTGCGAGAGAAGTGAAAGTGGCAAACTGTGTTTCATTACAACAATTAATTATTATCGCTAAAAAATTAACTAAATCTAAAGTTGTTATAAACAATTTTCACCGCTGGACGTATCTTTTCACGTTATGGATTTCGTGCAAGGCCCAGCATAATTTGCGATCAAAGATCAAAGCATTTACTATGTCGAAAAGTTGAAAAGCGGAAATATAAAATACTAAAAATAAAACTGTAAACAATATAAGTTTTGTTGAGGCCCGCGACAGTCTAAAAACGCTTTTCTAGGCATCGAAAATCGCAAAATTTCGTGTGTTATGTTTGCTTGACTTGCACAAGTTATGTTTGCTTGACCTTTAAAAACATTTCGTCACTAAAATCGAAACACGGTCAATTGTGAGCGGGATTTGCCTTTGTATCCATTACTTTTAAATTGACGTCGAAAATTTTCGTGTTAACATTAAACAAAGCTGAGAACGCGACTTTTCCCCGGTTTGTGATGATATATAGAATAATTAAAGTATATTCGATCACTTTTTGTATTTATTTATGTATTTTTATTGTACTGAAATAACTTTTACTACGTGAGAATTGACAGAAAATTTACGGATTTTTCGAAAGGTTTTATCTTTGAAAATAATCGGAGTGACAACATTGCGATTGAGCGGAGCCAGTGTGACAAGTACATCTCAAATTTATCGAATGCGCAAAATAGCAAAAATACGAATCAAAACAATATATAAACGGGCAGTTTACCACACATTTTTATGTCCGCGGATTGCCGTCGTGTTTTAGAGTGGCTCTTGTTTTGTCGACTCAACCGCAGTTTAAATTGAAGACAATTAAATTAATAAATCAAGACATTTTGAATATGCCCGTATCGGTCTTCGATTGATTACTTTGCACAAGTGAAAAATCATTTTTCTTTGATAAAGTCGGCTCTTTTAACAAGTGGCGTAATCGCGGCGACTGTTCCGCGTGGATTTCGAGGCGGTGAATTTGTATTTTTGATTTACTAGTATACTTTATAATTATTTTCATTGTATGAATTAAAATTGTACTATATGGGATTTTATATCAGATATCGAGATTTTTGTAACGGCGATAACGAGTTCGGAAGATTGCAAAAATACGTATCAAAATTAAATACATCAGGCAGCTTATCTCATATTTTTATGTACACATATCGCCGTGGTACTTTAGTTTAGTAATATTTTTATTTTGACGTAAGAAGTGTCAACCGCGAGTTACGTTGCACACAAATAAATTAATATATAAGGACATTTTAGAATCTCGTGGCTGTCATGAATTGACAGAAAAATCATTATACGCTTAAATAGGCGGCTCTTTTAACGAGCGCGTAATCGCGGTGCTTGTTGCAGACGGCGATGGGGAGTTCCGACTTTGATCCCCCCGCCTTTTCTTTTAAATCCTGGCTGCGCGCCTGAACTTGTGCCTGTTTATTTTCGTATTAAATTATAAATAAAAACCCTGCAAAGTCATTGCGTGAATCCTGAATGTTATTTCGAGTTCAAATGATGATTTAATAAATCGGCAATAATGGCAATTCTACTAGTCAAATGATAATTCCTTGGTAAAATTTAGGAAAAAAATTCGCACAATAGCTTGTTACCTTGTTTTGCATTTCTAATTTTACGAAACGGCGTTAGTGCGCTTTATGCAGAACTAGGAATTGAAACAATAACCTAATTTGCTATTTTCTGTTTGTTAGCAAGAGCCGTGGGCTAATTCTCGCGGAATTCAAGAAATTGGTTCAGTGACGCGCAAGTTCCGTGTCCGAGCAAAGCAGCCTAGGTAATCGATATATGAGTAGCAAAATGACATGCTAATACTTAGAGAATGACATCGACAGGTTATTGTTACGTGACGATACACGGCGCGGTGTTTTTCGGTAGGCGATCCAAGTTCGCCCCCCCCAAAATTATGGAAAGTGTCCGCCCCTGGTTTGGCTACTAGGCGATATATAACGTTAGATGAAAACATGAAGTGCTTACTGACACTCCAACTTAAATATAAAAAAAAACTATCTTTCGCATCTATTGTGACAAGTAACAAATAGTACGACATTGTTGCAATTGAATGGAGTCCAAATAAATTTCTACTTATGATATCATACTACGATGGTTAATCAGTTTTCTTATTGCAAATTTCGACTAATATTTCAGTATTTCGCTGTATCCGTGTACTAGGTTTCATAAAGATGAAAATTGAATTTTATATTTTCCTCTATTCAAGACATTTAAATTGAGGAATATACTGTATAAGATTAAATTGGTCATTATTACGGTAGCTTAGGCAAATTGTAACATCCCGAAAGTGCAATACATTCGCGTGCTTTCGTTTGGAGTATTTGGTTGATTATTTCTGGCCCAAGCCTCGTTCAACTAGCTCTGTGATATTTGTAATTTTTATGTGTGCTGGCAAGCGCACAAATAAATATTTTCATGTTTTGAAATATTTCGCTCCCTCTTCATTCTAAATTTGTGTGAATTATGGTGTTTTCAAAACAAGCTATCTATCTAAATCGCACCAATCATTGATATTGTATACTATTAGATTAGTATAGGACTAAAAAGTAACGACGTCCCTGGGTGGGCTTGAACCACCAACCTTTCGGTTAACAGCCGAACGCGCTGACCAATTGCGCCACAGAGACAGACGAGCACCTCGGTGCCGAATACTGAATATGTTACAAGCAATGATACTGTTTAGCCCCGGGCGATGAACAAAACGTTACATATTAGGACTCTCGCAATAATTTATCGTCTGACTCCGTGGCGCAACGGTAGCGCGTCTGACTCCAGATCAGAAGGTTGCGTGTTCAAATCACGTCGGGGTCAACTTTTGCTCATATTGATAATAAATTTTTGTCTCTTATAAAAAACTGAGACAGTTGCCACACAAGGCACACATACAAGCAACTTAATCACGGGACATCGTAAGCACAAATTACTAGAAAATGATAATGTAGCTTTACTGCGGAAAAAAAGTGGCGGGGAACCATAGCTGGTTAGGTATCGAGCAGCGACACCCGATGCAGGCGCTTAGATAGATATTGCACCGGCTACGGTACGTGAAAATAACTTAATTGTCATAATGTCTTCCGAAAAGTTTTTGTTCTGAGAAAGTCCCAAAAACGGTGCGATAGACTCGTCTAAAATTACCACCAGCTTATTGCATCACTTTAAAACTTTTATCATAAAGGACTTCAGGAGTTTACACGTTTGTATCTCTCGCATTTAATTGACTCCACGTTAACTACAAGCTATAGTTTCGGAGTATGGGTTGCGGACACATATCCGGGTGTTTATATTAATTGCTGTTTTAATGCAATTTTTCATCTTTCTTTATTATGTATACTTCCGGTTTGAGATAAAATAAACTACCGACTGTTTGTTATCTTATTCCATATCATCGACTATCCGCAATGTGCAAATTGCTGATTTTAGAGTCGGCAATGTTTGACCTTTTGTTACTAATACATCTGCTCAATACATGTTCTCGCAAAACTATTTTTTCACATTAACTTTCGCGCAAAGGCCATTCTAGAAATCAAGCGCTTGTAATCAATCACTCTCGCAAGTGGTTTTCGAGCACTATTCGTTTTCTCGCAATGTACAAATAGCTGATTTTGGGGGAACGGACTACATCTGCCCAATACGCGTTCTCGCAAAACTACCTTTTCACATTTACTTTCGCGCAAAATGCCATTCTAGCCATCTTGCAACTAGCCTCTCGCAAATAGTTTTCTCGGACACTGTTAGCTGCACCAGTCCGCACATCACAGACCATCAAAATTTGTTTATTGGCAGTAAATTACATCAGAAAACATACAAATCCCGACTTATGAAATACCGTAATCCACGAAATATACAAAATCACCACCAAAGTCGGATAGTTGAACATAATTGAATTATTTTACGAATTATTGCCTATTTTAACAAAGTACAAATACATTTTAAACATGGAATGCATAAAAATTGAACATTTCTATTCTGTATTTGGAAGGCGTAGATATAAATGTAGATTGCCAAGGTTCATGCAGCATAAACAATGGTTCAATTTACCTACAACTCTATTTTGTTCGAGGCTATTGGGCTGTTGTAACTTTTTATAAAACTTATGTCTTGATCCACATCAAATATCAGAAGTTCAAACAACTGCATTCTTTTAATGAAAAGCCAAAAACAGAGAAACAATCACATTGAGCTATCACATATAAGTGGTAATTTGACGACATATATTCTAGCAATCTATACTACATTGCTGCAGACCTTGTCGTTGTATGCAATCGTACTATGCGTTGAATTCTTCTTACGAGCGGACGAACGAATGTACACTTCGATCCATCGTTCCAATTTGCTTCGATGTCACATAGTTTGGAGAGGAAGACATCAGTCATGCAGGATGGTAAACATCGTTTAAGCTTGGAGTAAAAAGAGTGAAAGAATAATTATTACGAGAGCAATGCTCAAATACAGAGAGTTCCAGATATTGAAATAAAACAGTAAATTTTAGGGCGGAATATCAGGTCTGGTAGAGAATTGAAAAAAAATTAGCCTCCTTTTCTTTTATTGGAAATTTGTGAAACACATAAGGCGAAAGTGAGAAAAATATCCACAAGAACACTTCGTATCTGAAAACAAGTTGATATTAGGCCATTTGTCACACTGTGTCGGCTAAAAGCAACAAATTTGATATTAGGACATTTGTCACCCTCAAGGGATAATTACATGTGAGAGGATGGATAGATTTTAAACATTAAAACAGACGTACAACAATTAAATGGTTAATCGCTTAATAATGATAAGCTTTAACTGTAAGATTGAGTCACTTTATTCACATCCCTTTCACAAGACGACCAGCTAATTCCACTTTGTATAAATTCCCTATCACTCATAGTTTATTTAACCTATTAATGATCTGATCTAGGCTTCAGAAAATATCTTCCCAGGGCTGCTCATTGTGTCAACTTCAACTGGTTCTTATTGAGCACAACATTTAGACACAGACCTGACTTTAATACTACATGCTTTCCATATATAGGTCTGATGATATAGAATCTTTTGTGTGGAGACTTCTTTTAATTCTTTGACATATTTCTCAGTCTCGATTATTATACTTGACCTCACAAATTCTTTTATCAGGTTCACCAAAGCTTTACCGGGCTTCTATAGACATCCACTTCATCCAGAACGAACCTAATCTTTCAGGCTAAATCTGCCTTCTAATCTATTTATACTTCGGCCATTAGTTCTTCAATACACTTTGAATTGGATTGTCACTTTGCTATGTTGATGATTAACTAACTACTGCTTAATAGCAATTAGGATCACATGAGGCAGAAAACTAAGAAATGATTACTTTATAACTCATGACTGTCTTCAAATAAATCTTATCTAACTATTCCAACAAAAAATCATGATAAAAAAACATATTTTTAGCTTCTTTTTCTTAAATCCTCGTTAAATCTTGCTGTAAAATACTTGCCATGAAAATCCTCATCACCAGAAAACTTCCAAATATAGTGACACTTAATAACAAAAAAGCAATACCTCTTTTATAACTTCCTTGTTAACGCCAACTGACATTGTATGTTTGGGGAATGAACTTTGACTGGAAGGCGACATTGAATCATCTGTAAAGTTGGATATGTCTGAAAAAGAAAGTCAGAATATGATGATTTTGAAAGAAAGATGTTTTTTATTAAGATCAAGCTTATGAAGACAATGATATCTCTAGTCCAGTTTTCTATCAGAAAGGTTTAAGGAACTAAAGTCACCAGAAAGGTTCAAGTAGTATTTTTTATCATTGCAATAATTATTCATACCTTTCACTTAGAACAAGGTCCTAATACACTGAGACACTGAGCTACCACACCCTGAGTAAGGAGGTGGGCATTTTTATTTTTTTGAATCACAAGAAGTAAAAGAATTACCAAAGGCTTAAATCTGAAAGAAAAGTACACCCCCTCCCATCATATGACAAACATTAATTGATTTCACTTCAAAATAAAAATTAATCATAAAAATCGAGAGATCTGAGTTTTGTTAATTGTTCGAAATAAATCCTCCTGCTAATCAACAATGCCATGTTTCGACACATTGATATCTAACCTTGCAGTCTTCTTGGGGTTTGTCTCTGCATTCCAGAATTCTTAGTTTGGAAAAGAATTCCAGTTGAACCTGTATCAACTTCTACAGACTTTATGACGAAAGAATCTAGATGCTGCCATAGCAACAGTAAAGAATTTTCCATGACAAAATATAATGTTGAAAGAAACTGCTCCTGAAAAAATATATACAAGTTGAAGTAAAAAGAAATACTGTAATAAAAACCAATTTTTTTCATGTCAGATTAGGTTAATTAAGAACTTTCAATTAAAATTTATGGTTCTTAAAGTAACATCCCTGCACGTCTAAAGGAAGGGATAGGATAAGATTTATATATTCGTCGAGAGGAAAGACGAATAAGACAGCTTCATCATATGGCAAACCACATCCCTCCCGTTCCGGCCCAGTCCAAGTTGGGTATGACCATGGGATTAGTTAGCCAGTTATTTGTTTTCTGAAACATGGACTTGATTGATAAGGAAGCTGTAATCGACAAGCAGTTATGTGAACCACCCCAAGGGGCTGTGGTAATGCAATACAAGACTAATCAGAAAGTTTGCAATGACAAAATCCCTAGCACAAAAGTTTATTTTAAATAGCTAACTATCTTTACACAATAAATCAGTAAAAATAATATAATGTTCTTATGATATTATGCTGCTGCAGGTACAAGTACAGGCAGTTATGAACTTAAAATGTCCAAGTCAGTTGTATAGTCAATAAATCCCTTCACTAACAATCAATCCATTTTAATATTCCAGCTGCCCTATTGTCTTGGTCATGCCAAAAACTGGTTGTTTCCAACGATCAATGGAGAAATGATGACAAATGAAAATATCACAACCTAAGCGAAGAAAAACAAACCTTGGAAGATATTTCCTTCCTAAGTTTGATAGAAGCAATAGCTTGCCGTTGCGGAATCGATAATTTATCGTCTTCTGTAGTTGAAATCTTAAAACAAATTACCACAATGTCGGTATGTCAATATTGAAATACCAAAATTACGGAAAAACCTGGAGAAAGCGAGAAACCCGAATAATTTACTATTCTGAATATATTCTGAACACATGTTTTGAAATATGAAATATATTCTAAAATTTAGTTCTGCTCCACAAAGAACATGAATAAATCAATCCATTGTGTAGAAATTCAATTTGATAATGCAGACAGAAAATCATTATTTCATTGGTTTTTCTATTTTATACAGTTGGTTGTTTTCAGTTTGATTCCTAAAAACCGAACTAAAAAATGTCAAGCGGAAGCATTCTGCATGATTCCTGAAATCCAGAAAAAAATTGCTCCATCAAATTAAGGCGAAATAATGTGTAATGAAAAAATTGAAAATAGAGTTTTATTTTTAACAAGCATGCATTAGAAGTGTTCTGCATGATACCTGAAATCAAGAAATTGCTGCACCAAATTAAGGCAAAATAACAATTGAAATGGAAAAAAAATCCATATTAAAATAATTTTTAATTTTTAACAGACATGTATTATGCTGAGGTAATACTGTATGTGTATATTTACTGTTAATAATTTTTTTTTTAAATCTTAGTTTACCTCCTTCAATTCTTGAGCAGTAAGAATAGCAACATTATCCAATCTTCTCTTTTGTACAGCAACTGATTCCATGGCAGAATTAAATTTTGAAGAGGAAACTTTCAAGATTCGAACTAATAATCCAAGTGTAGGAGGTTGGATGGATCCTGGGTAATCTGGAAAACAAACTAACTATCAAAAATTGTGTCATCAATTGAACCTTAGCATTTATATATTTATCCCGAGGGAGAGGAAAGCCAATAAGATGGCTTAATCATATGACGAACCACGGCCTCTCGTCCATTTACCAGTCCATGTCGTGTATTGGATTAGTTATCCAGTTATTAGTTATCCAGTTTTTGAGAAGAGTGGACTTGACCTTCACAGGAATAGCTAAAACCAAATAGTCCACTTATTCCGAATGCGCTTTAAAATAGTATTTTTGAATTTCGATGTGTTCAAAATGGGGCCCTCAAAATGGGGCCCTACTTCGCAAAGAGCACTTAAAGACAAATGAATAGGAAATGAGTTTACCATGGGATTGCAACGGAGTTCTAGATTTGGATTTTTATTTTTCATACTTTTCAGAAATTGAATAGCATTTTGGGTCATTCTGTAAGACTTCAGTTATTCAAGGTAATAATTTTTTAGAGAACTCCATTCCAAACTATTCCTGAAGTTAGGAATTTGGAATATCGAAGGTATAATAAATTTTTAATCGATCCGAATGTTTGAATCATTCTGGACATTCATGTGCTCACCCATATTGGCCAAAACTGTGATGTAAGATTTAGCCTGCTTCTGTAACATCCATAATGAGAAAGAAATGCAAATAAATATATGCTTGACAGGCACTAAATAGGAACTGACATAGATGTTAAGGTAAAAAAAAGTTTTTGATATTATTGGAAACATACTGGTACATTCCATAGCATATCCATAGACTTGCATAGGAGATGAATATTTGAAATTCTCGAATACGTCAGTTCTACAATGTTGGGCACCTACATCTCTCCGCTAATTGAATCCATCTGATGCATTGAAATGGATAGATATTCCATGGGCAACTTTTTATTCAGGCTTTGAATGGTATTTTATTTATCCTATCACAAATTTAAGAAAGACTCTCACCCTGTCTATAGATGTTGTCACCATCAGACAATTCATCTAGGTGAGGAGAAAATAACAGGACTGGTGAATCCATGTCATGTGACTTTTGTTGCATTATGACAACACAATAACTCGCCAAATTTGCACAAATTTCATGAACAAGAAGAATTATCTGTCAAAAAATAAATTGATATTTTAATGTAATCATGAAACAAAAATCATGAAACAATAAAAGTGAACTTTGGTATAAGCATGGATGACCAAAACTAACACATTCAAAATTGGGAATATTGGATATACAGTGATCTCCCGGTAGTACATAACTCGTTCAGGATTGGTGTTCGACTACAGATTTGTTCGAGTACAAAAAAAAATTTTCGCAATAAGAAACAACAGTAACTATTTTGATACGGTATCAAAATGTGTACCTAAATGACAATAATTACTGTCACTCCCTGCGTAACAATAGCATCCCTTTTCATTTACTTATTTTCCAAATTCGTGATGCTCATTGAATGGCCGAGATGCGCAATTAAGGTGAAATCGGGTGGCGTCATCTCACTCGGCAGCACGCTCGGCACGCGGGTGTTCGAGCCCCGAATTTCCGTTTAAGTTCTGCAGCATTTTTGACAAGTTTGTAAACTCAAACAATGATCAAGCCAGTTTAATATCGTCTGAATCCTTTCGAAAGAAGTAACATACCTCTTGTATATTTTCCTTATCTTCCCTTTCTCTGTTATTTCTTCCAATGTCACGAATCCATTCCGCAGATACACAATATCGTGGAAGAAGACTCAATAACTGACGCTGTTAAAAATGATTGCAAAAATGTTGTGTAAAAGGGAAAATGGATATTAACACACATAAATGGTGGAAACATTATTTCATAACTAGCAAACATTAGACATATTGAATAAACTACAATAGTGAAGCAAATAACAAACATGAATAAATGAGCTAAGTAATTAACTCGAATCCATTTATGAATCAATTCTACGTTTCTATATATGGTCCAGCGTTGTAATCAATATTAAAGGCCTGTTAGGGGAATTTGATGAGACACGTTATGTATGAATATAATAAAAAATATCCCAGAAACCCAATTTACCTGAATTTTCGATAAATGTCCTTGCAGCTCAATGAGGACTCCTTGTGGAATGTTAGCATACATTGCTTCATTGGAGAAATCTTGTCCTGCAACCTGACTCAGGATACCAGTCACAAATTTCAGTTCCATCAAGGACTAAAATGAATAAAACAGAAGCATTTTAGTAAAAACTTTACATCAGGTTCATCAAACCCTGATTGACAAACAAATTAGCAAGTTTAATGCTTTAAAAATATATGGATTCATAAAATGGCTCAAACCATGTAAAGGGGAACAGGTGTGCACATGCAAGTATGTTTTCTAAGTCCATGTTTCCGAAAACAAATAACTGGCTAACTAATCCCATACCTGACATGGACAGGTAACCGGACGAGAGGCCGTGGTTTGCCATATGGTTAAGCCGTCTTATCCACTTTCCTCTCCCCCGGGATAAATATGTAAATCTTATTCTGTCCTATACATGCCATTTATGCATGCATGAAAGGAAAAGTGGTTAACCCTAGAAACTCAATCGATAAAACATATTTTCTTAGAAAATAAGCAAACCCACCTGTATATCATCAGGAATAGGTTGATTTCTCAGAACTGGATTTATTATTGTGTCAGCATGAATCAGCATAAACTCTAGAACAAGCGCGCTCGCTTCATGATGTGTAGTGCCACCTAGTGTTGCAAGAATTGATGAGCAAAGTTTCAGTGCTGGGAAAAGCAGTTGACGATAACGAGACATCACACTTGGCAGAAATGAGTTAACATTTCCATCGTCACCAACTGGACGCATTTCGAGGAATGCACATTTTGCGAGTTTAGTGAGAACTCCTGCATCTAAAATAGCTCTAGCGCCAGCTGGTGTCCGTGCCAGCGAACTCAAAAATGCCATCTTTTGTTCGTAGATATATAATGATCGAACTGCTTCAGGATTAGGTGTAACGGCCTGCTGAAGAGCTTCATCTTCTTGAATAAAACTAAAGAAAAATATTTTTACAAAAATAAAACACATCGAAGGCCTGACCAGTACAATTTACAAAGATTTACATGAAAATAAATTTTGTAAATGTCCGAGTGACTCAGGTGTTGGACCTATTTATGTTGGCAAAACAGGTTACAGGCCTCGGGTCCAACACCCATGCTTTCAACCTATCTTCAAAGATTTATCTTTACCGAAAATAGAAGGGTATTCTGTGTATTCGTATCTGCTTTTCCAGAGGCACTAGCATAATATTGACAAATCAGCCCATATACATTAATAGTAACAGATTGATCTGGTGCTCTAGGTCAGGGCTACCCAACTGGCGGACCGCGATCTGAATCCGGACATTTCGGGTATTCGATTCGGACCGCGCATAATTCTTTATTTTGAATCATTAGGCCCACTTTCAAAGTTTCCTTTATAAAATAACTTCCATAGATTTAAATATATATGGAAAGAACTATAACGCCATGATAAACAATCTTGATTAGCTAATAATCATTAGTAATACGAGGATGTACGTATTTAAGGATGCCGAAATATTATTTCTGGAAAGACCGGACCCAAATACTTTTGAAGTTTTGTATGCGGATCTTCGGTAAAAATAGTTGAGTAGCCCTGCTATAGGTTATAGCTTGAAATGACCATATATTGTACAGAGACATATCAACAGATTATCAAATCATCTTTTATCCAATTGCATGGTAAATATTTCATAATCAATCAACTGATTCATATGTAGCATACAGCTCTAAGCATAGCGTATTGGCAACATAAGTAAAACAGTAACAAAAACTTTTCGAACGAACCTGTGAGCAATTGAGTTAATGTATCCCTTCTTAATCATAAACTGAAGCCATGCAAGTTCCCAATCAATTTGTATAATCGCATCAAGGCACGAATAAGCAAGAATTCTGCAGACGTTATGACCTGTAAAACATCAAACCTAATATTACACGCAGCTGTAGATACAATAGACTGCTTAATGTATGGGTTTGAAATGGCAGTCAGTAGAAATCTGTTCAATGTATATGTGAAAATACATAATACAAATACATATAAGTTATAGATGATGATGCCTAGGAATCTAATAAAAAAACAATACCAGAATTTGACACAGTGACCTAAAAATGACTCAATTTCCATCAAATAACTTCAGGATCTCGCCATCCACATAACCAATTCGATCAACTAACTAACCGGCACTAATCCAACACAAACCATTCAACAATTTCGTCCAAACCAACCAGAAGCAACAAAAACAACTCGAATATTCATCACAAACCCATGTCTACAACAAACACCGAAATCATTAGACAAATCCTCACAAAACAATCAATTTACTGATTCATCAATTCGGGACAAATCAACCATCTCTCAACGCAAACCAGCCAAATTCTATAAAAACAACTAAACGGAAATACCAACCATCACTTGCATCTTTGCATAAAAGTTCCATCAAGGTATCACCATAAGCCTTGAACAACTTGACGTTATCCCGAGCTAATTTTGCATAAATATCTACTGATAATGCACGAAGACCTGATGAAGATGGTTGAGTGGCTGCATAATAAACATATTATTACCTGCAGGTCCATACAGAACTTTAAAACATTAATGACTCTGGAGCAGGACTATGGAGGTGGAATTTTTTTTTAAATTATAATATTGGAGTTGAAGTCAGAATTGTATTTTCAAACTCCCAGAGTCAGGTGTCAAAGTTAGAATTTGACAAAAGTTGGAATTTGTCTGTGTCAATATTTTTGACAAAAGATGAAAAAGTATAGAGTTAACCAATAATTCTAAACAGACAATTAAAGAAGGATGGTATTGGCCTACGTTTTTGCTATTAAAACTTTTTTTTTAAGGCTATTCTTCAAATGGCTTGAATTTGATGCTTGTGTGCTCCGTTGACTACACAACTCAGTCGAGGAAAACGACTGGCAAACATTTTTAACAACAAATCCCTTTGTAATGCAATATGTATTCAATCAGATTGTGATTGTCTTCATCCTTAGCGTTAGGAATACGCTCACCACCGCACCTCTGAATACCCAGCATGTGTTCGCGGGTTCGAATTCCATGCAGGAATAGTCATATACTGGACTCCTCACTGTCGTAGGGTGGTTTACGTGACTGCCGGTCGGTTATGGCTTCCTCCACCATCAAGTCCGTGCTTCAGAAAACAAATAACTGGCTAACTAATCTCATACCTGACATGGACTGGTAACTGGACGAAAGGCTGTGGTTCGACATGTGATAAAGCCATCTTATCGGCTTTCCTCTCTTTCGGGATAAATATGTAAATTCTATCTTATCCTCTTTAAACTAAACGACAAGTTGGACTCACCTTTTTCCTCAGAAGATGATTTAGGTTTCTGACACATTTGCAGGTAATATAGAAGTGATGCATACAGATTAGCTCGTACTTTTTGACCAACCCCGGCCTGGAGTATCCATTCCAATATTCCTTTCATTATAACCTTTGAACAGAAAATATATAAGTTACCTATCACTGGGAATAATTAGTTGTTAAACTAACTAAAACCAATGGGTAACAGTAACAAAATTAATCAAACAGTTTCATTAGGCATTTTACATAGAAATACAGAACTACTAATGTTTAAAACCTTTTCTTCACCATGCATACCAGACCTAATTTTTTACTTCAAGTGTGACGTGACAATTGCACTTAGGTCTAGTAATAAACAAACTGAACAGTAAGCAGAAACCAAATCTGTTATATTTCTCTATTGCCAACACCTTGTAAACTAATGAATTAGTTGTCAAAAAAATTTAATATCCAATCGCTGTGAAGTGATGACATCTAAAATCTGGCAACTGGTGAAACATCATTAAAAATTTCTTCTAAATCTCCAAGCAAGTACCTGTAAGGAGCCAGCAATGCTCGCTGGAATGGGTGTGCTTGATTCCTGTTGTAATATTCTTGATACATTGAGATTTTGACTTGTTGAAAGATCAGAAACAAGAATTGAATGTCTAAATATAAAATTTGTGATCAATTTAGTGCGGGGGAAGCCTCCTTGCCTACTATATCTTTATGAAGGTGTATTTTATAGTTTTTCTTCCCAGTAAAGATCATTTACGACTTAGAGAGAGTCAGGTTAGGATCTTCCAAAACTATGTCAGAAACCATTGTAACGTCAGAAGCTAAAATTTATATACATATTTAGGTTTAGAGCTTTGCAGGGGCTACCAAAAGTTATAAATTCAATAGATAGCATATATTAGCAACAATGGCTTATTTTAAGGATTCGTTCCACAATTAGGCAGGATGGGAGACATTTAACAATACTTCAGATGCTTCCATAAAACACCTTGAACTAATTGACAGTACATATACAATACAAACCTTTGTCCATCAATGCTGCTCGCTGCAGAGAAACAAGTTCGGAGATGAGTAATCAATGTTAAACATATTGAAGCAACAGGAGATGAAAGTTCCGACATGGAATCCGGGTTTAAGACTCTGCTTAGAAGTTCTTGAAGAATGTCAAGTAAGATCTAGGATAGTAAAGAAAATATTTGAAGTGTTGTAATATTGATAAATCGTATTTCAATACAAATTTTTTTTTTGCAAGGACCTATCCCAAACCATCTTTAAATGTCAATTCTCTGTGGTTTGCCAAGACAGAGTTGATACATTCGTCTATACAGCTTAAATCATTGACATGAGTGAATAGAGTCTTCCCAAGACTGTACTCAATAATAAAGTTTTAAAACAATTTTAGAAAAAATTTGTCAATCTGATACCATCAATTCTATGATAATGCTGCATGATTGTAGAAGTCAAATTGTGGAAATTCCAAAAAACTGTGGACACTACAAGTTTTAAATGTTTTCAGCCGGCCAATTCGATTGGCTGTTAGTGTTAACTCTCACTCCTTTACAGTCAGTGTACCAGCTACCAGATACCAGAAAAAAAATACAATGCTTAATTAAGTTTTTACCACGATCTAGATCACGATCTAGATGCAGCTCTCAACAACCTTTCCTGCGGCTCTCGTTAATGCTTTAAAAATTCATTATTTTCAAAAAAAATTTTTCATTGAAAACTAATCATTGACTTGAAATTAAAATGCGGAAGTCTATTAGTCAGTCGAATGGATTCCCCCTTCTGACCGATATTCTCATTTTAATGGTTAATAGGACATGACATTTCTTGTCTTGTTTAGAACTTAATGAGTGTTTTTCATACAACTAACTCATACCAGCTTTTGGAAAAACTTTTGGTCATTTTTAAATCCATGTTATTTACACAACTAGAGTTTTCTAACAAACTAAAATCGCCTTTTTCACAATGAAACGCCAAAAAGTCATTTTACCATTTAATTTTAATCAACTTTATGTTCAGTAATGCAAGAAATGGCTAAGGACATGTCACCAAGCATGCGGAGTTTAAAATCTGATAAATTTATTTCAAATACCTAATCTGGTTTGACGTTTTCTAAATTTGTGGAACGGTCGGTACGTTATTTTCGCAAAATAATGAATTGAAACAATACGTTTAGTGCAAAGATAAGCATATAACACCATAACACAAAGACAATGATTTTTCAAATTTGTCTTCTTTTTCTGATAGCGAGCGCCGTTGGGAAATCTCGCACAATTCACGATTGAGTTGGAGACGTGCGAGTTCGGTGTCCAAGCAGAGCGGCGCAGGTCACGTGGTACCGGAAATTCGAATAGTAAAATGCAATACGAATATTTTGCCCAGCCCTAGTTGTTACGTGTGTTGTTGTTACGATCACTTGGTATTTTAAATACGCTCTTAAGGTTTGTTGCTATTTTACCTTGCGTTGTTTGTGTGCGGCTCTTCATAATTTTGATGTTTGAAATGCGGCTCTGAGACTAAAAAAGTTTGAGAACCACTGATCTAGATCTTCAGTTATGTGGAATTCCATGCGCGATAACTGTTTTTCTGACCTACTTGATGCGAACTACACTTCAAGTCTTGCGCCAATCAGTATTTACTAACACACAATTTTAAACTAATTCTTTATAGTGTATCGGTAGCTCTTCGCATTTTAGTGGTCTCCCCCCTAGCTTTGCTCAGGGATCATTCTCTTCAATTTTCTAAATGAGTTCTCGTGACCTTGCTTTGAGCAAATATTCTCAAAAAAAGTTCTGTATTTACTCAAGGCCATCAGACATGATCACCTATATTTTGAAAGATAAGTGAAAAGTTTATTTGCTCTCAAAGCAGATATACATGTAAAGGTCCGTCATCCAGGCCTGTTACAAACTATAATACACCATCACTAAAGCAGCACCTTTACACAAACAAGTAGACCAAAACATTCAAAATAAGTTTTAATGTTGCAACAAGAGTTTCATCAAACTTACCTGTTGTTTTATTTCTTTCCCCATTAAATCAACAGGACAAGCATTCAATGCAACTTCCAAAGTATGTTTCCATGCATTGAGTAATGCTAGTTTGGAATGAACGCTTTGACGAGTTTGATTTCTTTCCAAAGCAGTCTTCAATATATTCTGTGCAGAGAAATTTAATAATGTGAGGAAATCTATACATATCAACGAGCTGCTTGAATGATATTTATGCCGAAATTTAAAGGGTCTTGGTTATTTCAGAAATGGTTGCTTTCTATCTATACATATCAGTGCCTATTTGTATAGAGCTCTGTAAGATGTGAAGCGACATATAAAAAAACTATAGGTAGCTCTATCTAGATAAAAATCTAGAGAAAAGAGATACTTTTTTATATTTGTATTGCGTATATGGGTTATGCATTGCAATATAATAATAGAATTTATGAAGTAAAGAACCAAGAAAAAGGTAAAATGAACCTGAACTTCTTGAATTGCTCGAGACTTTCTCTCAGCATCATTTGCACTTTGTAAAGTATTAACATTTGCTTCTAATAATTCATGAAGAGCCTGAAATAAAGATCACATAGTGTTAGATAATCTACAGTTAAAGATATGCTGAAAATAATTCTAGTATTATGAATAAAGTGATTTCTACATCACTAAATAAATTTTATAAATCAAAATTTTCAATATCAAAAAAGGAATAATTCTTTTTAAACACATGAACTGTCCTATTAGTACATACCAGTCATAAGCTACTGTTATATTTGTATAGAACAGCACTTCCCAAAATTTCACGACGCAACTATGTGAAAAAAATGCCTTTTTTGGGAACCGCTGATATTGTTGAAGTGACTGATACAAAAGTGAATAAATAATTACATAGTATTTGATTACTTTTACCTTTATATCACAATAAGAGAGTCCATGCTCATTTCTAACTTCACATGATTGTATGGCATTCTCAACATTCGCTGGAACAAATTGTTCTAAAGCAAGAGGCTGTGGAAACTCCTGCCAAAAGAAATAATAATTTAAACCGTCTGAATTTTTCCAATTTCAGTATGTAATATCCCGAGCATCTGTTTCTACCTGTTTACCTTAATTCTATCTAGGCTAGGGAAATATTTTCATATTGATCCCATGGAGAGAAAGGTCAAGAAGGCGAAATATGTAGGGAACCATGAGCTCTTGTCCGATGTCGGGTATGGGAATATTCAACCTGTTATTTGTTTTAGATATATTGATTTGAAGGTGAAGGACGTGCTATGATGTGAACCACTTTATGTGCGAAGCCAGTAATATTCTCAAATGCAATTATCCTCCACAGTATTTGACCTTTCGCAGGGTAATTAATCACCAAGTAATAGCTTTCTTATGTAAATATCATACTTTACCATCAAACGATAAGAACAACAATTTAACCTGTGAAAAATCCAATATGTTCAAAATCCTTAAAATCTGTGGCATTTCATGCCCAGGTTGGAGGCTGTTATTCAATGCCGTGGCATTCATTGTTGTCATTGCCGCTGCCACAGATGTATCTGCTGTCATCACACTAGCACCAAGTATAGAATGACTCAGAGAAGGCATAGCAGATACAGAAGTGAAATCTGCAACTGTCGTGTTCGTAGTTGAAGCCCCAAGAAAGCTTGCTGATATGGATGAACGTTTGTCAAACAACATCTGTGTATGAAGAGATTTCATTAAAAGGATCGAATACAAAAGAACAATTACGGTAAATAGAAAACTAACAGTGTCTTCAATTATCTGTCATATTTTAAAGCACATCGTTTGTTCGGCGCTCTGGAAGTGTATGTACCAATATGAAGGTTGTTGCCTACTTTACATTACCGGTAACCGGTAAGTTGTATAAAGGGACTGAAACCTATTCACTTGGGTAACACAGACAATCCCCAAACTCATAACAGAACTAAAATAGGAAAAATAGGAACAAAATTATGGCCTACGCTAACTGGGTACATATACTACGGGAGTACCGTTTGTTCTAGCTACAAGTTTCAGCTTGCTTACAATGTTTATATGATAATAGAAGAGATTATATGAAGAAGAAATTTTATTTTACCCATTAATGGCCCCAGGATAAAACAATGTAAAAAAAAAAAATCAGCAACCATATGCTCAACAAAAATATTGTTATGAAACACTGATTGGCAAAAAGCAATCATCTACCCTGTCTATGTACCTGCTTAGTTTATTCAAAACTTAGGTTATTCAACTAAACCTCAAACAGAATAACCAAAAGGATTACACCACAGGTAAAATTTATCTATTGAATGTTTCAGAAATGTTTGGCGAAGAAGACAAAACATGAGATAAATGTCTTACTTGAATCAGCCTCTGTGTATGTGATCTCTGTTGATTTGCAGACGTTGAAAATAATTCTATTGCTGTTGTTTTCAGTAACCAAGCTTGCTGTAATAACAGTTGGTTTTCTTTGGCAATACCTTAGAACAAATAATATCAAGCGTATAGAATGATTAAAGTTTTGGATTGTTTTTTGAGAAATTAATAAAGTACGCTATAATATATATATATATACCGGTACTATAATATTCCCAGGTTTTGACTGACAGTCTAGCAATTCATTTTGTGGAACTAACATGTCTATTACTTCTACTAAGGCTATTAAAAAAAGATAGATGAAATAGGATTTTTCCATATTCAATTTATGGAAAGGATCAATGAACTTGAAGATGAAACTTTTTGTATTCGATTTGTTTTGACAATCACTACTATATATTTCAACATAAAAAATTCTTACCGCCAGGTTGGAAAGGTAAATGTTGAAGATGTCGAAATACAAAGTCATGAGAGGATCGAAGATATCTGTGAAATAAGAAGAAAATGAATTACAACAAATCATTATCAGGTGGCTATTAGTTCCCAAAATTAAATCTCAATTTTGAGAATTTAAATGACAAAATATAAACCGAATTCCGCTCTCCAGAAGTGTGTGTACCAATATCGAGGTGACTAATTTTGTTCGCCCACTTACATCAAGTTGTGTAAAGGGACTGAAGCCTATGGGCAGGGGGGTATACTCACTTGGCTAACACAGACCCGAACTCGTAAACGAACTAAAATAAGGAAAATCGGAATAAAATCATGGCCTAACTCTAACCTGATACACATACTACAGGAGTACCTAACATTTACCATAGATGTATAAATAATAATAAATTTCAAATTGATTCCATTGAATTTTCATTGGAAAGAAAGTAGGGGTTTATAGATTAGATAATATGGCGAAGGTTTCATAACTATTTGACATCTTTTTACAATCGGTCATAGCATTTGATACTAAATTTGTACACTACTATTCATTATTTATTCACTATTATTTGCATAATCCTACATATGGAAATTGCATTTAAATAAAAGATTAATACCACTAATAAAGCTGACAAATACAATTCTAATTCTAATCAATACTAATAAACCACATGTAACATATTTCCAGTAACAATAGCATTAGACAGCAATCTCGTTACAAAAAGGAATGAAAGCTTGGATAGGATAAGAATAGGAAATGTTGAGCCTTCAATGGGTTGTGATCAGGGTCGCAAAAATTACTTCCGCAATTATTCATATTTGAAATGTCATTTCGTTTAAATAAACATTTTATAACAGAGACATTGAACCTCAGCAGACTAAACTTTCTGACTTCGGCATATTAATAACCTGTTTCTTTTTTGTTAATTTGTAATGAGTATAAGGATTTGAATACAGCCTACCTCAACACAGGTCCAGTTGTTTCTACATTTGCAGTTAATTTATAAATAAGTTGAAAGCAAAGTTCGGCTAATGCAGGAGTTTCAGTAATTGCGTTAGGTTGAGTTGGCGTCGATGTCTTTGACGTTTCCATACCATAAGACAGGATGGATATCACTGAATGTAAACATGTTCGTGGCGACTGTAGAACGCCAGCATCCTGCGCAGAAGTATTTGGATGGATAATTTGAGAAGTTTATAGGTCGATCTCGAAAATAGTAATAATTTATAAAAAAAATATGGCGTTTGCCAAAGTGTGTGTACCAATATGGAGGTAACTAATTTTGTTTGCCTACTTTGCATCAAGTTGTGTGAAGGGACTGAAACCTATGGGCAAGGGGATATTCACTTGGCTAATACAGACAGTCTTCGAACTCGTAATAGAACTAAAATAAGGAAATTACGAATAAAATTAGGGCCTAACCCTAACCTGGTACTACACACCAAAAATCTAGATTTTCTTAACTTCATTGATTTGGTTTTTAATGTGCCAAATTCGCTAAAAGAAGTTTTGTACTCCAGCTTTAGAGCTACGTCAAAATGATTTCATGAATATGGAATGGATGTATCTTTACAAAGCCTTTTTATACTTTGCGTACAAAATTTGTGAGCATTGAGATATAGATGATATTATGAATCAGCAGGATCTCAATTGCTAAAGTGTTTTTATGCTAAGTTTTCCTAAATTAGCTGCCATCTGGCTGGTTGGTCGTCAAAGTGAACTTGACAAGCCAAATTTCAACTGATGTTTTTTAGCTTATACGTACGTTTAAGGATAGCACATCAATGGTGGATTTCACCTGTGGTACTTCTAATTTAAGTAGAAAACATGCAGGCTTGATCTGTTCGTGTTCAGTCTTACATATTAACAACAATATACATTTAACTCCTTGTACAAAGTCAAGAAAAATAGAAAATGTGGTATAAACAAAAGGTATGTGTACAAAAGAAAATTATTACTAGGCCTCATTCAAACTGATAAAGGTATCATAATAGTTGATATCAATAATTTTGTTATTTATGGTATACAGTAAATTTTGAAAAAAGACAATCTGAAAAACAAAACTAACAAAAAATTTGTCACCTGCAAGCTGGCCTTGTTGATAGGTTTAGAGATGTTGAATCCGAGTAAGAAATGAGCAAGGTTAGGTGATGGTTGATCAATACAATGTAGTAGTAATCTCAACACTGTTAATCTACATTTACTGTTGTAGACAGTGGATGGATCAGATTCTAAAAAATAGAGGAAAATTCAAATTATTGTCAATATGGGATAAGTGATTTAATAAGATAATGCAGCTGATACTTTGGAGAATGAATAACTTATTTATGAAAACCCATTTTTTTTTATAAATAAATAGTCATGGAGGTTCAGTCGTGTACCCCAAGCAGGTATGTGGAGTCTGGGAAACCTACTATCGACTACGACTTGGATATGCAAAAAAAGTTCAAATTTTGATAACAAAAACTTTGATTTATGCAAACCTTCTTTCATAAACTGTAAAGAATTCTCAGAAAAATAATGGTTTTTGAGTTTAAGTGGAGAATTTTGAGTTTTACTTTCATCATTGAGAATATAGAATTTCGACTTTAACTTTGGAAATTCAAAATTTCGACTCCAACAGCCATGACCACGGTGAAAACATGTCACTGCCTACTGTGAGAGAGCTTTTCATAAAATGAATCTGGAATATAATATACACTGTTCTGAACTGCTTGAAGGCAATGTGTAACCTGCAATGCCAGCACAGTTGAATTTCAACGTTTCAACCGCTAGACCAGAGGTTCTCAAACGGTGGGGCGCGCCCCACAAAGGGGGCGTTGGCAATATTTTGAGGGGGCGAGAAGCTAATTCAAAATAAAAATATTTGTTAGATTTGATCTTCTCCACTCTATTTTGGATATTTACATTTATTTATTGATTATTTTCAAAGTGCATGGCTTAGAACAGGGGTTCTCAACCTTTTTTCTGTCAAGTACCCCCCGAGTCACGAAGCAATGAATATATTGACTAACAATTTGAAGCAACAACGATTTGTAATTAAATATAATTTTCGCGTTGATATTATTGCCCTTGTCGTCTGCCTAACTAATGAATTCTTAAAATCTTTCCCAAGTTTCAATAAGCATAATCACTTTCTCCGATGCTCGCAGCACGTCGTCTTAGAGATTTCAGTTTGTCTGCAAAGCCGTGAATTTAACATTGTTGCGTCACAATCACAACAACGCAAGATCAGTGAAAATCTACGATTCGATTGGCACGCATTTTCATCTGGTAGTAATAAAAAATATTAAAAACAGCAACACACAAAAACTTTGCTGTCTTCCAAGTACCCCTGAAAATCCTCTCCCAGGTTGAGAACCCCTGGCTTAGAAAGTTTGAGAACCACTGCGTAAAACAATTATGCCTGCTATACACCAAATATACTGTATCATTAGATGACTTTACAGCTATTTTATAGAGAATAGAAATCGATTACCTTCTCCAGATTCTTCATCAATTTCTGGTTGACCAGATTCAATAGCTTCAACAAAACCATGAAGTATTTTTGCTCGAGTTTGTGAGTTACCAAGTGACGTTATCATAGAGAAAACTTCCCGATGAGTTGCACTCGATATGCGACATAAACATGAGATAATCTCACATGCAGAAAGTGAGAGTTGAGGATGAGTGAGATTGTGAGTAACAAATCTAAAAAAAATAAGATGAAACAAAATGTGAAATTGAATTTTTAAATTGATTATTTTTTGCGACAAATTCGCACTCTTGGCATCTTAATTTCAGTAATTAATTCTTTATAAATAAATAAGAGAAAATGATTCAATAAACCATGAATTTCTAAATTGTTGAACTTTACAATAACTCCATATTATTGGGATGAATCTTAATTTCAGTGCAGAATTCTTTGATTGATTTGGTGTACGAGGTGTGGCTAAAAAGAAACGAGACTGACGTCACAGATTGCGCAACACGATTAACCATTGGTAATCAACACTTTTACAGTGTGGTGTAATATGTGTTCTTTGTTCAACAGCTTTTTTGACACAATATCGCAATTATTTTTGCTCTTTAGGAGTCGTAGGTGAATGTGATTAATTGCTTGTTGAAAAAAAAATTGCCGTGCGAGATCTGATTGAGTTTTTTGGCGATAGGGGGTTCAATTGCAGAATGACGATTGGGCAAAGAGTTAACATTAAATTTTGTGTCAAACTTGGAAAAATGCATGTCAACTGGGCAACATTTAATCGTTGAGCTTTCTGCTCCTCAGTCAACAGCCTTGGCACCATTTTGGCACTCACCTTTCACAAGCCAAAAGTGTCAACCAAACTGGTGCGAACCGTTTTTTTTTGTCTTTTCCAACTTCGCAATGACGCGAATTGTTGAGCGACGGTCGTTGCGAATCAACTGCCTTTCACAACTGAACTCACAACTGATACCTTTTCGATGTTGGTATCAGTTGTGGAAGTGCAAGGCCTTCCTGACTTCGAATCATCCTCCACATCCTCCCTGCATCCCACAAATCGCTTGTGCCATTCAAAAACTCTTGTTCTGGACATGGAAGAATCTCCATAAACATCACACAATTTCTTCAAAGTCGCAGTCGCCGTTTTTCCAAGTTTGACACAAAATTTAATGTTAATTCATTGCTCAATCGTCATTCTGCAATTGAACCCCCTATCGCCAAAAAACTCAATCAGATCTCGCACGGCAATTTTTTTTTCAACAAGCAATTAATCACATTCACCTATGGCTCCTAAAGAGCAAAAATAATTGCGATATTGTGTCAAAAAAGCTGTTGAACAAAGAACACATATTACACCACACTGTAAAAGTGTTGATTACCAATGGTTAATCGTGTTGCGCAATCTGTGACGTCAGTCTCGTTTCTTTTTAGCCACACCTCGTATGCTGAGTCTTTGCGTAAAGCATAAGTCTTTCTATGTCCATACCTATAAGCCATATATATATTATAATATAAGCCATCCAGCACTACTATCACATGGCAGTGCAAGACTCTCAGCACTACTAGAATAAAATTTGGAAATGTAAAAAAGTTAAGAGATTATCATGTGATTAGCTTTATATTTTTATGGTTTTCACAATTTAAATGAAGGCAAGTTTGGTCATTCTGCAGGAATTCAGTTGCTAAAAATGATTATTATTTGAACAAAATTAAATTCTGTCAGTTCTGACTCAAATGTTCGATACATTTTGGACACCCCTGGCACTGACATAAATCAATCATACATACCTTGTGATTGTCACAATATAATCTGCTTTTCCAGTTCTTGGATTAATGCTGAGCAACAATTTATCAAGAGTATTCACTAGGACTGGATTCCCACTTTCTCTCATACTTGATAGGAAAGATTCCTGTTTGGAAAAAATATATAAATAAAAAGAGTGAAACAGGGCATGCATGTAGAAAGAAGAAAATATGTTTTCAATACTGAATAATACTCTGATACACAAATAGTTATTTATTTTGAACTGAAATTTTTCGTGTTGTCTGTAGCCGTGTCCGGAAAATTCACAGCAGGAAATTTCGTCGCATGATTAAGATAAGCCCTTATAAATAACAAATCTTTTTAAATAAAAAGATACATAAAAAAACTAACTGTTTTTATCACAAATACTTGTTTTACAGCTAAATGCTCTTGCGGCGAATTTTACTAGAACTGCCTGTAGCGTTGTGCAGAGCTTTGGGCAAGAGGTACTGAGCATAACATAACGCGTATGTGGAGTAGATGAACAGTAACAAATTGCTATTTTAAACTATTTAGCATGAGTTGCAACAATTTATTATTCAGTTTAGTTCAATACTTAAAATACAAATCCTCTTGTGTACTGCGAGGGAGCCTTGAAATAACGTGTTATAAAAAGATATTACACATACACATCTTGGGAAACTTGAAATAATGTTTACAAATTTGGTAATAGTTAATAAATAATGAACCTGCAGATCCAGAGTCATTTGAATCAAATACAATGCAGCCAATCCAGCTTCAACTAATTGTTTTTCCAATGTTTTATTGACATTATATCTATCCAAGTATGAGATGCAGTTTTCAATTACTTCCATTACCTGAAACACGAGTATTATTAAATTACTAAAGTCAGGTAGTTGGAATTGCCACCTTTTGCCATTACAGTTTTAGTGTTTTATTCAGATATTTTTTTGCATGAGCTGCTTTAATAACATCTTTACTCCAGAGTAGGCTATAGAAAAGCAATCTTTCATATTTATAAATTCAGCAGAAAAAGTGAACTTACAGTTTTAAAAAAATTTCCTTCATTCATGATATGAATCATGATATGATATCCTGGTGCTTTATTACTTGTCTGAGTTTGAATTCGAGATTGTCCTTGGAATGCTGAAGTGTTGAAACCTCCAAGTGATGAATTCATTGAAACACTGAGAGGATCCTGGTAATGTAATAAGGTTAGGAGATGGAATTCGAATTATTATTGGAAAAATCAAGGATTTATCGCATCTGCATTTTGAAAAAACATACTATCAATGACATTTTCTGGCGCTCCAAAAGTGTGCGTGCCAATATGCAGGCAACTAATTTTGTTCGTCTACTTTACATCAAGTTGTGTAAAGGGACTGAAATCCACGGGCAGGGGGGTATTCACTTGGCTAACACAGACAGTCCCCAAACTCTAAATAGAACTAAAATAAGGAAAAACGGGATAAAATTATGGCCTAACCCTAACCCGGTACACATACTACGGGAGTACCTATATAAAAGACTTTTTCCTTCGTCACTCCAAAGAACGCTCTCTCTATAAGCAAGTATCGTCACATAATGAGCAACATTTATAGAAGGAACAGAATCTTTTCGGTGCAATACTGATTACCCAATTTGTTACACTCAGGGTGAAGTCGGGAACACAGGGTTTGATCTGAATCAGAGATCTTTAACCTGCTATGCCAACATACGTTTAAACTATCTAACCTTTGGGTCAAGGTACAAATGTGGAAAAATGAGTAAGTCTCCATAAAACATATTTGAGTGTAACCTCTCTTGTCTAGTGGAAATAAACCAACCAATTTTAGGTCCAATTTATGTGGTGGCAGTGTCGTGACCAACACCAGTACATGTCAGATTAGAAACTGGAAGCCAAGTGGGTTACGTTATCTTGACGAAATTTTGTGAACAGAGGTCACTCTATACTTTAATTCAAGGGTTCTCAACCTGGGGTTCGAAGGGGAGAAGATTTCCAGGGGTACTTGGATGACATTCGAGTTTTTGTATGTTGCTGTTTTTTAATATCCTTTATTACTACTATGGGAAAATGCGTGCCCATTGAAACTAGACGCCAATTGAAACGTAGATTTTCCCCGATCTTGCATTGTTGTGATTATGACGCAACACTGTGAAATTCAAGGCTTTGCGTACAAATTGTGAAATATCTGAAGACAGCGTGCTGCGAGCATTGGATTTTAGGAATTCATTAGTTAGGCAGACGACAAAAGCAATAATATCAACAAGACGATTTAATTTAGTTACATATGGTCAATAAATTGGTGTTGCAACAAATTGTTAGTTGAAATATCAGTATATCACAACTTTGTTCGGTGTCAGATTACCGGGGGTTCGCGATGATTGTTTCGTGACTCGGGGGGTACTTGACAGAAAAAAGGTTGAGAACCCCTGCTCTAATTGAAGTAAACCCTTGGGAAAGAAGCTACCCAGAGTGTTAATGGGTTGGTCAATACTGTCATTGTAATTCAATTTATAAGGACACAAATACATGTGGAGGTAGTATGTTGTTTACCTGTGATGCAAGAGCAGCAAATCCAGATTCTAAAGTTCTTTTCTCAGGAAGAAAATCTTCAGGATGAGGAATGTATTGAGAAAGTAGCTTTGCAAACAGTTTCAGAGAATATGTGGCAATCTACAAATTAGATAGTATGGGTTAAATCTAGATGCATATTATAGCTTGCTACAAAGTATACAATTATGATGTCTTACAAGAGTTATCCAGTGGCAATTTCAATTTGGCTGCTAACGCACTAAACATGTATATGATTTTAGGTAACTTTTTAACTGTTATGATAATCGTGTGTCTACTCAATTGTTTTTAATGACGTTATTGAGACAGTAGAAATGCAATATGTCATCTGGTTCATGTTTTTGATAATCTATTTGAATCCTAAATTAACAAGCTTGCGATAGATTTCAAATATGTGTGGCATTACCTTGTGAAACATTAACAATTATATTAATGACTATATACGATCATTATACTTTATTCTTATTTTTCTTGTCTCACCTCAATATTGTCATACAAATAATAATAACTGATTCATTTATCACAAATGATGATATCACTTGCAAAGCGATGCAGCAGCTTTAAGAAAAAGCATCGCTAGAAAAATCCCAACCTAGACATCTTAGAATTGCGATTCAACCAAGCCATGTAGTCTTTAATTTAACATTTAACAGTATCAGCACCTGCTATCGCGCATACAGCCATCTCAGTTGGTCGACGATTATCAAAGCCTCTCAAATCATTTTGAAACATATTTTTATCTTGATATTATTAAGAGAGTATAATTGACAAAAATCCTTGACAAAATTTAGTACAAGTGGCAAAATATAATGTGATTCAATGAAATAGAATGTCCTTACTTCCCATTTTTCTTCAACACTTTTATAAGATCTTGTCATAAGTTTGAGAAACACAAGTTCAATCGAAAATCTCAAGTAAGGTTCAAATCCCGATGACTGAGATGTTGCTGTAAAACTGAAAAAAAAGTGAACAAAAAAAATTAAACTGATATTTCGAATATTTCAAAGTAACATACAATTTAAGAGTACCTCTCAAGAGTAATATCATACAATGCAAAACTCGACAATGGATGTACAACAATTTATCATTATTATCAATTATCAGTGAGTTTTATATACTCATAATCAAATAAATATACCATTATATTGTTCAACTTGAAATTAGTCATTTGAGTGAAGGTCAAATCGATTAACTTGCGAGTTGCCACCCAGAATGAATTTTAAATTGTTTTTTTGGAGTATGAAGTTTTTTGTAAGTTCTAAAAAGTCATGTTCAACTGGCTTGGTTGGTTTTTCTGCCTAATCCAATTTCAGTAACATTTGACATTCTAGCTATTGATGCCAAATTTTAAATAAGACTTGCTTCTGCTTCATGAATACATAAATCAACTATTCAATAAATATTTGAATATAAAATAGATTTTAATCAAGTATTTTATTATATTTAAAATTTGCAATTAATATATTCCTAAGCAGCTAAATCCTTACATTTTTTGCATATACTTATCACACATAATGGCCGCAATATTAGTACCAGATTTTTAAGATGAAAATTTGAAAATATGTCCAACCTGACAATATTACTGGCATCAGTCAATGTGCAAAGGAATTTAAGAAAAGAGCAAGTCATGTGATATTGTTCTTCTCTTGATTCCACTTCTTCTAATTCAATCTCAATCGCTCGGCCTGTTGATGTTGAACCTGAAACAAAATAATGTATAGATATGAGGTATTGATTAAGTGAAAGGAATTGATGAATTGATATTAGCCGCTGCAGTAAAATGGAAGAGCATATAAAATTGATAACCAAAATACTGAGAGCAAGGTGGTACGGTATCCACTTTACATACTCTACGCTAGTTGATGCCAAACACATTTTATAGCCTAAAAGTTTGTTATAAATGAATTAGTTACATAACTTTTGAAAACACCAGACTTTTTCAGAAAACTTTTCTGAATTCAGTATCAAACTTTTGGACGTCTTCAGGTCCAATAAAATAAATTTATATTTGCATGACTATGAGTATGACTATTGGTAAAATACAGGGAGATGCGTGCTTACTAATTTCTTTATTGATACGTTTTTATTTCTTTATTTCTTTTAGATTCTAGGTTGTCTTAGGTGAATACCTTTTAGTTTTAGGTACAATTTGATTTTTGTAATATTTCTTGTTATATAACATATGCCATTGAAAAACTTTGTGAAAGTGATTCTTTGTAAATATAAATAGCTGTTTGGCAAATTTACTGCTTTTACGGCGACCACCTTGTATAATTTCTATCCAACAAAACATCAATTTCAAATCCTACCAGTTTGTGCCTCCATAATCATTGCACTTTCGAAAGCATGAAGAAGTCCAACTGCAATCTCTGGCATTCTTGCTAGTTGATTCAGTGCAAGTAATACATCTCCTTTCAATACAGCAGGGACAGGGCATTGTAGTAAACCAAGTAATCCTCCACATGCATTCCAATGTGGATGCTCATATACTGTGAGACAAGCAATATCATCCTAGAAAGACAATATATTGATAAATGAATTTTTTTATTGCCTGAGCGCTAGTCGGCAATATAGGATTCTGTTAAATATTGCAGACGTATTGGCCTAAAGCAGTGGTTTTAAAAAGGCATCCAATTGCCCTTTGGTACCCCTACTCTACATACTTATACTACATATACTAAAGAAAAGGACTCTCGTAGTATGTGGACCAAGATGGCGGACACCGGACGTAGTATGTGTACCAGGTTAGGGTTAGGCCATAATTTTATTCCAATTTTCCTTAATTTGGTTCTATTACAAGTTTAGGGATTAGCCAAGTAACTCCCGTAGTATCTGCATGAAATTATACATGAAATTATGGCCTAACCCTAACCTGGTACAAATACTACGCCAAAGAAATAGCTCATTAGTACAAAGTTCAATAATTTATGAAACCTATGGTAATACTTGTAATACTGGTAATACTTTAGACTCATATATGTGTGTTTAAATTCTCTGCGAATATGCGACTGTTGCACAGTTAGCAATTTTTAGGAAAATTTATTGTTTTTATTATTCAGTCCCATTCAGCTCACTCAGTATTGATGTTAGACTGAATGAGCAGAATACATTGTTCCTAGATTGCCACAATTGATAATTGATTTAAAAATAAGGATTCTTAAAACATCGATAATTTTTAGGTGCTTCAGTGAGCTATACTAAATAGGCATGTCCAGAGGATCTCTCCCTCTGATAGAAATGGAAGGCGTTAAAACATTGGCTTTAGGATTGTGATAAATGAATATAAGAAGGGCATGCTATTTCAGATTATTTAGTGCTCATGAAGTTCCATTGTGATTTATTCAGATTTTGACATGGTTTGATTCTTCAGGCACAAAAAACCTAATACACCAAAAATAAAACATTTTGGCCACGAATAAAGTAGAAAGTGAACTTACATATTGAGTAATCTTAGCAAGTAACTGCAGCACAGCTCTCAATCCTTCAACTTCTTGTGGTGTGATCGACATAGTATGATGATGATGCCCCTGAAAAACAAGTAAAAAAATTTATTGCAACTTTTTAGTCACTAATCCTCTGAACGAGGCTCTGTATATCTTATAGTATTGCATTAAAAGGTTTTCGACAAAGCATATTTAAATTTGTGTTAGCGTATTGTGTTAATGTAATTAAGAATCCAATGTGAAAATGGGGTACTCCCATTTTATCCCAATTTTCTTCATTTTAGTTCTATTACTAGTTCGGGGCTAACCCTAATCTGGTACAAATATTACGTTCCAGTGTCCGCCATCTTGGTTCACATACTACGGGAGCGCCGAAAATGGTAATTAACAAAAAAATGGATGTAGCCTATTTGAAATTCAAAAACACACTTTTTCACTTTACTCTTGAATCTGATAACATGGCAAATGAGATAGATAATGTTGAGCCTGAAATATCTTAATCTGTGAAAATTTTGTTGAGGTATTGACAATGCACAAAGTAAACTAGATACGCTCGAATGAAACCTCGTATGTGAAAAATGATTTTAAAACGTAAGATGTGAGATTAACCTCTTGGAGCGGATAAAAATGATTACCGTGAATAAGAAATCATCTTTGGATTGCTGCCTTACCTGTGTAATGTTCTGTCCTGATACTGCACCAAGTGTCGAAACAATATGCCCAGATTGCGTTTGTTCCATTCGTAAATTTGTATAATAGCGATTCATGGACTGAAAGAAATGGTCCCAAGATACATTGCTTCCTTCAGAGGCCACTCCTGAAAGTCAAATTAATCATTTTATTAATGAGAAATCGATTGACCTATAATTAAAAAGCCATTATTAATAAGTAAAGACTAACTTGTTACACCAGCAATGTTATTTTTATGACATGAAAATAATATGACACTTTAATCAGCCAACCAACAAAGTCCAAATTACCCATATTAGCCCCATTCATTCTCAACATCTCAAAAGCCATTCTAGCACTGTGTGATCCAGTAGATAATGCAGACAACATTTTTAAATATGGAATGTAGAGCAATGGTGGAAGAAGATCACCAGACTGACGGAGGAACTTGAACAAAGATACCTAGAACAAGAAGTGATGGAATAACGAAATGTTCATTATTTAAAGATTTAAAGTTATGTGTTTTCCCGAAAATGAGACCTAGTCTGAAAATAAAACCTAGCCTGAATTTTAAAAATGATTTTAATAGAAGCACCACCCTTGAAATAAGACTTAGTCGATAGCGCAAAATTTTTTCGAATAAAATCGTGTTTATTTATAAGTAAATGGATATCGGTTTGCATATTTTGTAAAACTGAATATCTCGTAATTATCTACTTTGTAATTTTGTTGATAAATGAAAATAAAAAACATCCCCACAAAATACGCCCCACTCCCAGTGTTATTTTTCGAAAGAAAATTGAAATAAGACCCCGTCTCATTTTCGGGGAATCACAGTAACTGAGAATTGGAATGGACTCAAACTTCCCTATTTGGGTTTGTAGATATAATTGAATATGAATTTCCTACATAATTTCATTTACAATATCTGAATGTTTCGTGAAAGTAGGACACCAAATTTATCACACACAATGTGTTGCATAAAGGATTTTAGTTTAACACTTAACTAGTTACTTTGGGCATACCAAAGGCAGACCTTCAGATTTTTCAACATGCAATCGATTCGATGTGCATTTACTTTATTTAGTGAGTGTATCACCAAAAAATATTTACAACATTTTGCAAAAAGATGACTGGTTGCAAAAGTTACAGATGAATCATTTTTATATACCTGCAAAATCTGATATCATAAAATATGCATCATTGATATAAAAATGTCATCATTAGACCAATAATGATCTTCAGACGTAAACTATGACAAATTTTGCAGAAAATATTTATGACATCATAAATAGTGATAAAAAAATCATTTGTGACAATATAAATATCTGATCCATTGCTAAACTATAATCACAGTGCTTAGTGAATCGAGCAAAATAGAATCACAAGAACCAGTTTAGTTTGGGATTGTTTTCTATGAGAGTAATAGCTTGATATCTTAGCTAATTCTTCAAGGCCTAAGCAATCCATCGCTTTTTAAAAGTTAATAAAAGACAGGTGTTTGGTCCAATCGCTCCGTAAACAAGGTACTTTCTGAATACAGACGGCTAGAACCATAATTTATATAGGATTGTGTATTTAAATCACTGTGTATGAACCAGTACTAATGGCTAATACACATTTACAATCCATATTTAGCTAATGTTTCAGAGAATTCATTCAACAATTTTGTAGGTATGAAAATTACTCAGAAAACCTGTATATGTACAGAAGGAAAAATGTGGCACTTAGTTAAAGAGAAATCTTATATAAAAAGAAGTACAATAAAAGATTCAATCTTTCAGATCTCGCCTACTACACGCCCCTCTTTGTGGCCAATGAATGAAAGATTTCAAATTACCTGTCGTTGAGGCAACCTTTGATTAAGTCTACTTGTACCAAGGAACGAGCCACCAATCTGAGATGTGTTTCCAGCTTGAAAACTTTCTGAAGCGGGACACCAGTAATCCATTGATAATTGAAGATCATTCTCATCTTCTCCGTATAATGCAGTGATAAGTTCCATGAACTAGAAGAAAAAGCTTGTCATTATAAAGCAGTGATTCCTAAACTGTGTGTGCATCATGAAATATCAATCCATTTACAAAGAAATTTCTATTAGCCCACGTTTATTGAGACATGACATAAAATGACACAAAATGAGATTTACCGGTGACCCGCTTACAATTGGTGATAGGCCTATTGAATTTTATATTGATGGCTTATGTTTGCAAAACAAGCATCCCCATGACCAACTTAGCTTATAAAACATTTCCTCATAAACCAAATGCTAGTAGCAAATTTTTTTTCGAATGCAGTTTGACACAAAAAGTAAATTCATTATATGAGTTTAGATATCTCTGAGTTAAAGTATATCAAACATAAATCTTTTTATATGAACTTGACACCACCATTTATGGATAACTCATGTATTGTTAGAAATGATAGGTCTATAGTAGGCCTCAAAAAATTCAGCCAGAGAAAGATAAGGTGATGAAAATACCAAACAATAAAATTGAAATGAACTAACATGTTTGAAATCTTCTCTCAGCGAAGGAGGATCTTCCTGTTGCATGATATGAAGCATTAATATCCGAGCAACTTCGTCACCACGGTTACGCATTTCTTTCACCTGAGAAACAAATAAATAAAAGGGAGTTGGAGAAATGCTTAAAAAATTTCATCAGGTCTTGCAAAAGCATGCAACATTGTCTTACACAAAAAGTATGCGAGTTTAGCAGCATAACTAACAAGGCAAGTATACAATAATATAGTTCTTATAAAGTCCTGATATTTGAATATTAAATAACTCAAATATGTTCGATACCTGTGGCAAAAGGCCAAGAATTACTGAAAGTAAATTCTATATACTATAGCATAGGCGAGCAAGGTGCTATAAGCCTTAGTAACCTAAGGACTAATTAATACAAGAGTCAAAAAGGTTCGAGTAAAAATTCTTACCTTCAAAGGCATATTTACAATCAAATCTGTAACCAACCCATGGATTCTACGGATATAAAATTCTTCAGAACGAAAATCAGGACTGGCAATAACATTCTCCTAAAAACAAAAAAATATAAAGATGGTGAAGAATACAAACTCTATGAAACAAGAGTTAAATTTCTGTGTAATTTTAATAGTATTGCAGATATTGAGTAAATTGGAAATATTTTGCAAGGTAGCAATAATATAAGCCTGTCAGCAAATTGTGAATTATTTCATATGGCCATGAACTTTGCTGGTCTATACAGTCATAAATGTGTATTATGTCATTATGTCAAGGAATGTAAGACATAATATCCAGCGCCCCAGAAGTGCGTGTACCAATACAGAGATAACTAATTTTGTTTGCCTGATTTACATCAAGTTGTGTAAAGGGACTGAAACCTATGGGCAGGGGTATATTCACTTGGCTAACACAGACAGTCCCCTCTCGTATTAGAACTAAACTAAAATAAGGAAAATCGGAATAAAATTATGGCCTTATCCTAACCTGGTACATATACTACGGGAGTATCA
Source organism: Styela clava (assembly GCF_964204865.1). Lineage (NCBI taxonomy): Eukaryota > Metazoa > Chordata > Ascidiacea > Stolidobranchia > Styelidae > Styela > Styela clava. The sequence continues at coordinate 18,355,273 of NC_135252.1, read as the reverse complement.
AATATCCTGTATTTATTTCAAAACTCACATCATCAGACCAAGTTTTAATTCGAGTAGAATATGGAAACTCAATTGTGAATTATCTCATATTATGGCCATAAACTTTTACTGGCCCGGTATGTTATTATGTGATTTGCATTGATGAGTACCGCGAAATAAACCACACAATCTATTTCATTCATTTATTTTAAAACGTACATCGTCAAAACAAAATGTAAATTATGTAGAATATAAACCACTCCTTAGCAATAACATTGTTTTTATCGATTACTTATGCTACGAAAGAAAAGTTAATCGTAAAATTTGGTTGCAATTTGGTTGCGTTGACAATACATTAGTATTTGAATATCAGAACAGTTTGATATTTTACATGTAGCTGTAATTATTCACAATTATAAAATATTGAATAATGAAATTTATGGATGAGAATAACAGGAAATAATCGAAACTATGAATGAAAATAAAAGAAATTAAATATTTATCTTTGTGGATTTGTTCACACCAAATTTTAATTACTGTAATACTATTTACTAGCAATGTATATTTGAATAATGAGATTCTCATGTTTTTATTTATATCATTCAAGAACATAATTCTTCATATATTTATCTTTATTTGTAATTTTAAGTGTTAAATTACATTTTTATAATTATTTGTGTTTAATTAACACAGCATGTGATTTTGATTAAGTTTGAGCTATATACTTTCGGCATAAAATAGGACCTATGTAGATAATGTTAGTAGAATATGAATCATCTTATTTAAAAAAAAAAAACTTCCGCACAGGGTTCTTTTCTAATGAACACTAATAATAAAGTTCCTGAACAAACACTGAGTTAGTAAATGAGTAACCAAACACAGGAGGTTTAGATGGGTGTAACTAACACAGTGTCATCTCATATGGTAGAAATACATCAAGAATTTATCAGTCAGCAATTCAGGAGTAGTTACTATAAATATAGAATATAGATACAAATTGGAAAATTATCATAGTTCATTTAGAATTTTGAAGTCTAGCATATTGAATTGGGTTCCTTGAATACTCCTAAATATTTGAATAAACTGATACAATTGCAGCATGCAGCATTTTTAGCAATTGATATCTAAGGCTAAATATTATTAGAATAAAAATGCATAATATTATGAATTCATGATTGTATCAATTAGCCATGGAGCTAATTAAAGCATTGTTCAACATGCACCACCTCTATTGAGACTCGTAAAATATGTTTGAATAAAGTTAAACTTGGTGATACTATGAGCTATACTGTTACTATTAGTTTTAAAAAATATGATGATTTAATGAAAAGCTTTCACAGTAATATTAGTATAATAGAATTGCAATCAAAGCTAGTGTAAAATTTTACAACAGGATACAAGTCTGCATATATCTGAGAATGGCCAGGTGTTCTAGAATTTTACCTTACAATGGATTTCAATTTTAAATACCAGTATTCTGAATCTAAATTTTGATACACAAATGAATTTACATATGTTTTATTTGCCATGAAAAAGGAAAATGATTACCTGAATTATTTTGAATAAAAGCGCATAGTCAATAGTTTCACCAAAAGTCCAAAACAATGACTTGTTCTGCAATTTCTTAAGAATTATTACAACAATCATTGTTTTAAATAAAAATTAGCAATTGTTTTAGTAAAATATCAATTTTGATCATCTTAATTTCAATATAATGGGTTTTAGAGTATGATTGATTTTGAATTTGATCACATTTAACTGCAGGTATATTGTGGATATGTTATGTATTTTGCATAATTAAAAATATCGGCATTTGTTTAATATAAAGGAGTCCAACTGTGATTTAATTAAACAGAAATTAAAAATTGGTATAGATAAACAAAGTAATTCAGATCAAACTAAGACCACAGAAAAAAATATGTTCGAATCATACTTGACAAGGCCCACAATGTATTGTTTCAAGATATCAAATAAGAAGGCAGGGATTTAAAGGACAGATATTGTATTACAATGACTGAGTACGAAAGAATAATATAGGTTTTAAAAAGAGAAAGTAACCTCCCATATAACAAAGCAAAGAGTAGCATAAACAGGAAATGTTTCTGATTAACCTATCAGAGATTGTATTTACCTAAAATAAGTTTAAAACCAGAAACAGAATATGAATTTTTATTCAAGTATGTACACCAAATCTGAGTCAGGATTGGCAATGTTTATTGCTATTGTGTCACAAATGAGTCGTTGTGTTTTCATTTAAGGTGGCTTACTTAGTTCAGAACCAGGTGGATCCCCATGTCTATAATATCATAATTGAGAGTGTGTATAAAAAAAGAAAAAGCTTAGCCCTTTTGTATCTTACATATTAAAATCTGTGCCCGTACCTGTTTGAAATGTCATTTGTAAAGAGATCTACCACAGAAAATTACTAATAAACATAAGTTCTAAAATCTGAGACAATATTTTTGCTAAATTCGCAGGAGTGTTATTAGATTATTGTTAAATAGCAATCTTGCAACGTAACACGACATATAAGAAGATTTCAAGCAAAGATGAAGTATACGTTTGGATATTTGAAGTCTATAAGGTAACGCATCTAAAACTAAGTTACAAATAAGTATATCCAAATAATTACCGGGTATACATTACAGGATTCTAACTTGCAATTAATATGAATTGATAGGATGAGTATAATACCATTTAGCAGTAAAATAAACACGTTTAATGGCATTGAGTTTTCAATTACCAATATAAATTTGGAATAGTTAGATTGTTGATAATTAATTGATTTAATTGAAATCAAACTTTTATCTAGATTGTCCAATTCCAATTTAAATGACTTAGCATAAATTCGACAACAAGTATTATGATTACGATTGGTTTTAGATTAACTTTTTTTTTATTAATTTCTAACTCCTAGCTGTAACTTCCAAACTTTTCATTATTATAAAGTACGATTAAATAATATACCGGTAATATATAAGACCAAGGACTGTCATAAATTAATCATCGTAAATGTATCCTAATATGATAGAGAAAACATTCAGGTATAGGGTATATAAAAATATTTCATATTAAATTTCAGAATTTTTCAATGTTTCAGGGGTCAAACATTGGATGTAACATGTCGCCCAGAATACGCGATTGTTTTGTTCGCAATATTGGACTTGCTGTTTTGTGTTCCCGCTACTGCATATCAGATCATCATCAACACATTCAGTGAGGAAACATGGAAAGAATCGCACAGGTAAAGAAATTTACATGAATGCATTGTTAAAACAAAATGTTTTTATATTGACTAAATTAAAAATTCTACAATAAACTGGGATCTTCCTTGTTAGCAACTTGCTTTTGGCTTGCTGCATTTTCAATAAACCATGTCTACACAAGGCTACAAATGTGAATAATAAAAATATATCACATACATTATATTTGAGGCAAACAAATATAAAAGGCTCAATCATAAAGGACGAAAAGCCATTTCTAATTACAGCATAGTGAAAATTTTGGACTTGACCACCTTGAAAACATTTTAAGCAAGTTTTTTTAATAAGATCTCATTACCTAATATAATAGTTATAATAAATTGAACATTTATTCTTTCAGTGAACTGTACACTGTAACAATCGTTCATATGGTGCTCACTGTAATATTAGGAATTACAGCAATCGGATTTTCGGTGAGAATTTTTTTAAAACGACTCAAAAATAAAAGAAAAAATACTAGAACTTGATACGATTGCATAATCTTATGCAATAAGTTTTATAAGTAGGGTAGGCCTACTGTAATTATTGTTAAAAACGATTCCTTTCATAAGTTAATTTGATATAATTATAGCGTAATTGCAAACCAAAACCAGAAAAGTCCTGAAATCTCACTTGCACCATGTTAAAATAAAAACGTAAAAATAGCCGTACATAGAATAATAATTCAGGAACATTTAAAGACAGAAACTTTAAAAGTCCTAAGAGCAAGTGTTTACTAGTCTTCATAAAATAAAATAAAAAATTTTTTACACTGTATTTACAATTCGAGACTTTTACAATTCAATAATCTACAGTCAATTATGGATCCAAGCTATTATTACCGTAAATACAAATCAGCAACAAGAAAGTAAGATTATTATATCTCATATTTTTCATTCAGAGATGTAATCCAAAAGTACAAACAGGACTGACAATCACACAAAGAATAACAAGCATCATGTTGTTATATTTGATGAAGAATGAAAATTTTGAAACTTTCTTTTCAATAACAATATGGTCAGTACATAATTGCTCAAGGATATTTCTGAGAGAATTTAATTAATTATTGATATTGGTAACTTCATACACTGAATACTTCCAAGTTTTAATAAAGAAAGATATTAGTGTATGTTGTATAGCATATCTATACTACTTTACATAGTATGAAACCAGGTGAATACCTTCAAAATAAAAACAGAACAATGGCGAATTACATAACAAAACCCTATTGAAGTAAATTATGACTGATATATCAATATCTGATATTTTGCAGAAGTTGAGTTAAACTCATGAAAACAAGTTTTAAATGTAGGTGTTACATCACAGTACAAAATGGAAAAACAAACCCCAGGATTTCGAAACTCAAACAAAATATGATTAAACAACCATATAGCTTATTAATAATAATAAGTATGCAATCTTAACACTATTAGAATAAATTTTCGAAACAAATCCTCTTTTTTGTGAACAGGCTGGCAACATCATTTGGAATCACGCAAGTAATAAGTGAAGCAGTCTCATTGTCAGTAAACGATACATCAAAGGTAAATCAATTATAATCAGCTTCATACTTTGCCAAAAAAAGATTTTATATTCTCTGCCATGTCAAAGCTGGTAATATACAGTGACTGGGCGCTCCAAAGGTGCGTGTACCAATATAGAAGTAACTAATTTTGTTTGATACTTTACATCAAGTTGTGTAAAGGGACTGAAACCTATGGGCCGGGGATATTCACTTGGCTAACACACACAGTCCCCGAACTCGTAATAGAACTAAAATGGGGAAAATCGGAATAAAATTATGGCCTAACCCTAACCTGGTACACATACTATGGGAGTACCAGTGACTGTATTCAAAATTTTGAGAACGGGTTCTCTTTTGTATCGAAATCCCTAATAACAGGTTCCCACATCTCAAAAAATACGTAGAACTTTCAAAAAACATGACAGGCTTTAATAAGAAATGTACAAGAATGTAACAAAACATTGTGGTTGTCTCTACGTAATCTACATTAGCATGGCCCGCTTTACTTGCATCTAATACACAATTTTCCAAATGCTAAATTTAACATTAATTAATCACCAGATGCAGGTCACCAATTTGTTGTGGCCGCCTAACATCTAAAACATCAAAACTAATCACAATCTCAACAAAAATTCCTTGAAATATTTTTCAGCTTAAACATCAAAATTTGATTTTAGTTTGGCTGTGACAGCATCAGGCGGGCCAGGTTGATTTACCCAACGGGCCGGATTTGGCCCGAAGGCCATAGTTTGCCCATGTCAGATTAGAAACAAGAAAAAGTTCGCTGAATATCTCGAAATTTCAAGAACGTACAAGTCTGTGCAGACCCCAGCAGTGGTTATTTGCTGGTTGGAATATTTTTCTGGAATTGCAGAAATAAAATTCTCCTTTTTTTTTATCTTAGATGACAGAAAGATCCAGATTACAGATGTTTGCTATGACATGGATACCTGCTTCAATAATAACAATGATCACAACGATTGCCGCCAATTTTTTGGGAGATGAAAATCTTGATCTGAGATATTTCATTTTGTAAGTCAACAACAATATAATATCTAAATAATGAGTCATCTTGAATATTATTCACTACTAGTACTAAGTAGAAGAAAAGGGCCATTTAAAGGCAGATGGGTGAATGCGAAAAGTCAAATATTCAAAATGAAGAAATTTTGCTACTCTCGAAGTATGGGAACCAAGATGACGTACAACGGAACTCTAGTTTGTGTAACAGGTTAGGTTTAGGCTACAATTTTATTCCAATTTTCCTTATTTTAGTTCCATTACGAGTATGGGGACTAGCCAAGCGACTGCCAAAGTATTTGTACCTGATATAATGGCCTAACCCTAACCCAGTACACATTCTATGTTCCGATGTCTGCCATCTTGACTCACATACTTAGGAAGTACCGAAATTTTGATTAGGAATAAGCTTAGAACTTAGAAGCATCCTTGTATTTTTTCTTAATTGCTAAATAATTTTATTTAGATACACATTGGGAATGGAACTTCTGATAACAATTTCATACTACACTCAAGTAATAAGTATGGTAAGGAATTTAAATCCTATATTAAAATGAACTACCTGTACTACTAATTCTCTCGTACAAATCAAGTGTCTCTTGATAAAACATTATTTGTTTAATATATTGAGCTTTTTATAAAACTGGAATGATACATTACAAGTCCATGAATCTGAAACAAATAACTGGTTTGATATTTCCATACCCGACATGTACAAGTAACAGGCTGAGGTAGTGTTTCGCCTTATGATTAATAAGTCTTTTATATTAGCTTTCCTCTCCGCAATATAAATAGGAAAATCCTACATGGTCACATTTGTAGAATAAATGTCGACAAATTAATTATATGATTCCCAAATAAAAAATCTCTCAAAAATTTTTGCTTGCCTTCAAGTTACCTCTATCAATTCACAACAAAACCGTTTGTATCTAAGCGGTCTTGTCTGATGCCAGTTTGTCAAATTAAAATGATGATCACATTTCTGCTATAGAATTAATCTGTACCAATGTATACACTGTATATAGTCAATATTAGAAATGAATTAAGGCAACGAAACTTTGGTTTTCAGGCAAGTAATAGAAAAGATGGCAACAATGATGAAAAAAATAACAACAGAAAAGATTTCGAAATGATTAGTATTGAAAAATACGAAGACAACTCAGTTATTGCACAAAACATTGTTTGAGAATTCACTTCTCTGTGACCCACAAAGGAAATGCATGATGGATCATCACAGTACAAGTAAAAAAAAAATCCAATCAGATAGTTTACCACTAGTAAATATGATCATTGTCAAATTTCCTCACAAAAATACCAATAAAGTGTAGACCAAAGCTAAAGACATGACATGAGCAAAGTAAAAAGTAAAAATTTCATATTTCTCTTGAAAATTCTGAATTTGAATATATCCATGACAAAGTCCATATCTGGTTATTAATGTGAACTGAGATATCTACGAGTATTTCTATTCCAAATAATGAAGTATATACACCTGTTAAATGTTACTATACCTAACGTTGACTGCTATTCAGGCGTGATGCCACCATATTATTGGAAAAGAGGACCTCAACTTACTGCCAGAAACCTATCACCGCTTGCGTCTGTTTATGACAATGTTTATGTACATTTTGTGTTATTTCGTTTCATTCCTGATTTGTTTTTATTTTAAAATATTTTCACTATGTATTACCGGTACTGTACGATTCAATATTAACAGAATTTAAGAGCAATTTGGTAAAACGCTTGCATTTATTAGGAGATTTGATGTGATGTATAAATTATCCATGAGTTCAGGAAAATAAGCAATTTTCAGTCTATATTATGCTTCCTATTGACCTACAGTAAAATCTGAAACATAATCTTTGCATACCTATAAGAAAAAGGCCAAGAATTGCCACAACTGTATTTGCACCCCACAAAATAAAAATTTGTAAATTTGTATTGTGAAGTTTTTCTATGGCAGATAACTGTCTCTTAATGCTTTACCAAACAAAAAAGCACAATTTTGATCAAAGAGTTTGAATTTTTAAAAAAAAATTATTATTCTAAATCAATTGTAATTTTATCATCAACGTTCTTCAGTATTGCTTTTTCTACTGCAATATATACTATTATAGCGGAACAAACTTGTGTTTCTGCATAATGTGATGGAAGAAAAATTGAGCATACAGATTATTCAAAGAGTGTTTTCTAATCGTGGTCAGTCATTATGACAAGAGGCCATGGTTCCGCCATACAATTATACCGTCCTTAGCATCCTATCAGTTTTACTCTTTCCCAGAATAAATATGGAAATCCTATCCTATGGGGGCTATAGCAGTGGTTCTTAAAGTATGGGTCGCGACCAGGGATGGCCAATACCGAATAGTTCACTATTTCGAATACATTCAAATCATTATTTCCGAATATGAAATTTCGAATACATTCAAAAATAAATTCGAGTAAAAAGCATATTTTAGGGCATGAATCAACTGCATACAATAAACAATGGAATAACTGTTATCTACAACCTGCCTATTTACCAGACATTTTATGTCCGCAGATTGCCTGATATTTCAGAGTAGTATTGCTTTTCATATTTCAGTAACAAAACTTTCAGTACAAAACTTCGAATCAAGAATCAATTATAATGGGTAGTTTTCCACACATTTTATGTCCACAGATTACTGTGATATTTTAATATATATACGATAGCAATGCTTTTATTTTTTTCGTAAGTTGACGCAATCACGGGTTATGTTAAACAGAATTAAATTAAAACGGCAAGGCATTTTAATTGCTGGTATCTAAATATTTTGCGCAACAGAAAATGATCCTAGTAAAAAGTCGATACTTCTAACTATCATTATCAAAATCGGTTGCCGAAAAGCAAAAAAAGTATAAACTATATTTTCTAATAATTCCGACTAATTTATTGGGTGTTGTAACAATTATGGCTTTAAATAATTTTAAATTTTTCGCCGTGAAGGAAATCAATGTATTAATTAGAACCTTGCAAGATAATAGCGGCAATGCCAATCATGCAACAGTATGAGGCGCACGCTCGCACAGAATATCACAAATAATTAAAGTGCCAATTCTATTTCATCGTGATTACAATACGTTACAAAGCGCCAAAAATCGTATGAAGATTTCACTTAGAAGTAAAACACCTCGCTGACGGCGAAGAGTGGCTACTATTCGGAATTATTCGAAAATCAGCCAAAAAGGTATTCGAATACTTTGATATTCGAATGTTTTCGAATATTCAATTTGTTTTGGACAACCCTGGTCGCGACCCAAACATGGGTCGCGGAAGGTTTAAAAGTGGGTCGCGACAAGGTCGTCAATGCAAGGGCAATCTAAGAGGAAAAGGACGAACTTTCAGCTTTCCCAATGTTTCAATTTAGCTTCTAAACTCTGATATTTAAAAATAATGGAATATAAAGTTTCATTCACGGAAAGAACTGTCTTGAGCTCATTGTTACATCACAATTCTGATATGCCAGTCACGTCGCTTGTCGTTGTGTTGACCTCGCGGAATGTCGTCTTAGTGGATTAAAATAACTAAAAACGGGTGTCTTTTTGGTAATGTAAATTGTAATAGACGACGCAATGAAAAAGATCGCATCTCAACATTAAATTATTCAATATCTACAGAAAATGTGACTTCATCTCTAGTCATCATTTACCGCGAACGAAGCAGTGTGTGCACATTTGATTACAATTCGCGACAAGGCACTACTTGTTCGAGCGAGGATTTTTGGCACTGACGGTTATTAAAACTAAGCTCGCAATCGCATCGATTCCCGTGACAACTTGCGTATTGCGCTCAGTAAAATAGAGCTGTGTATTGAATATATAATGAAAAGGAAATTTCAGTTTCATCAATCTCACTGAGTCAATGGACTGTTTCTAATAAATAGTTGTCTGTATTTGAGTCAAACTGTACTGACATTAAAAACACATTTTGCGTTATTTAGGATTGGGTCGCGAGTATTCGTGAAACTCAGATTTGGGTCGCACTCAAAAAAGTTTAAGAACCACTGGCCTATAGGCTATAGGCTCTTACCTTGAGAAATTGGAATACTTTTCCACCTAGTGCAAATTCCAACATCATTTCATCTTGTTCCAAAGCATCAGTGAATCCAGTAGAATTGAAAGTATCAGGCATATTTTCCAAAACTGCCATTGGTATCTGAGCTAAAGCACGTAATGCAAGAGACCATGCAAGTTGAATGCAAGCTTTGATGCCCGGGATTTTCCACTCACTGCAAATGTGAATAATCATGTTAATATAGTCAAGAACTCAAAAAGTGAAGGCCAATTTTAAACTGTGCAAATTAACAAGAGGATTCATTTTAGAATTAGATTTATCGCATGCTCCATACTGATAACAACTCAATTTTTCTCATTTGAGCTAGGTAGTTTCCTCTTGTTACTCGAAAGGTGATGTGGAACCTGTGGGCCGCGGGCCAAGAAAAATTTTGCGCCCCGCGGAGAAATGCAAATTTTGGATGATACACGACCCACGAAACGAGTTTTTACTTTGGTAATTCCAATAGGCCTATCCAATATTTTGTGCTTGCAACTACTAGCAAGCCTGTGCTAATTAAATAAAGGTGAGGCCGGCAGTTTTAGCCAGTTATTTCTATCTGACCCTTCTTGTAATAAAAGTTGCACATCCATGAATTAATCTGTGGAGCAAGTCGAAAATGTTGGAAATTTTACTTACTCTCTTTTCATTATTTTCTTGTGAACATTCTGAACAAAATCTTTCTCAGCAATCAAAGGATGATTCAGCAGAAGTTCTAATCCTTGAAATATATAAATTACGAAAATATTATCTGATATACAGCGACTAAATGTGATGGTATATAAAACAGATAAAAGATGCTAATTCAATTTTAAATCCATTAACCCAAATTGTGTGCAATAGGTCTAAAACTGGATGTTTACTTTCATAGAACTTGAAATTTGGCACGGTCCATAATTTAGTTGCATTTTTAATGTGAATCTTTGTGAAATTTTGTCTAAAACATTATATCCAATTAACCAACTCTATCCGATTCTCAACAATTTTAATCTAGCAATAGATGGGATATTTAATTAGGATATTTAATTAATAAATAACATTTTTAGTTCATTTCATTTCAACCTATATCAAAAGATGTTGTATGTTTGCAGTGTGTGAAATCCCATTTATCATGCATTCTAAGTTCCACATACTGGTAATGAGCATTCCGCAGGTAACCTTCTATCAATCTTTGAAAAACCCAAGGCGCTCCAGAAGTATGTGTACCAATATGGAGGTCACCAATTTCGTTCACCTATTTTACATCAAGTTGTGTAAAAGGGACTGAAACCTATGGGCAGGGGGTATATTCACTTGGCTAAAACAAACAGGTCAACATGTAATAGAACTACAATAGGGAAAATCAGGATAAAAATATGGCCTAACCCTAGCTTGGTACACACAATACATAAGTACAAAATTTAGAAAACAAATTTTTCTAATCATACTCATACCTCTGTCATCTTGTTCTATGGGAATGTCCTGTGGCAAAGTGAAGGCATAGAACACAGTATGAAGCAGAGACAAAATATCAAAAGATAATCTTCCATCTGATGATGCTTCTACATTTTTTTCAAGATGATCCAGAATAGATAAAGTATCTTTCAAAGAAAGCTTTGATTGGCCGGCGTAGTTGAATAAACTCTCTGCTAAATCGTTCCTGACACAAGTGATCAAGTCTCGCACCTAAAGAGATAGATGGAAAAATATTGCGATAACCATCCTGCAATGTCAGAACAATGTCCTATTTTGAATGCAATGTTCAGCATCTTATTAAGCTAGATATTATACATGTAGTATTCTTTTTTCTAAAACTAAGGATTGTAACCGAAAATGAAAAAAGCGAAACGGTCTGGCCTTGTCAGAATTAGGTTCCTGTACATCTAGAAAGAAACGCTTTGATATACCTGTTGAATTTCCGGTATTCGACCGGAAATGAACAAATTAATAAAAGCATGTTGAATTTCAATACTCAGGATAGAAATAACAGTTATTCCATTGTTTATTGTAAGCAAATTACCTCATACTGGTATTGGCCATACCAAAATTTAAGGTCCAGACTGATTGTTGAAGGGAACAAAAAGTCAATAAGCAACCTTCGGATGTGGCTATTATTACTTATCGATGTCTTCATAAAAGTATTTCCTCGAGTAGTATTTCGACGACGACATGGGGCGTTGGCTATTGTTTCCTACATTTTTGATATTGGCTGAAAACTATTCAAAACAATCCAGTTTGGGTTTGCAGATATTTTCGAATCAAAACCGCAGTTTCTGTTTTGGGGGATCCCCTAACTTTTGATCGACAAGTCTTCGATCTCTGACCGATATTCTCGTTTGTCTAGTCTAGTAGATTTCCTATTCTAGTATTGCTAACGTGTATTTGTCAATATAGAGGTTTAGATTCTCACTTGTTTCCTATGCTTAACTCCTCCTAAACCTCTTTGCTTTGACAATGTTTCAATTTCTTTGTCAACCTGAATTTCATCCAACAGTTTCAATACTTGTTTGGTCAAACCATTCTCCAGAAGTTCGTCTGTGAATGCTGTTGCAGCTTCGACCATTTCATCACTGTATAAAATTAAGAGTTGGTTATTATTATATGTCAGAATAAAAAAAATCTTACAAAGACTTTGTTAAAAAATATTTCTCCTCATTTGAATGTAAATTTGCGAAACCCCAGGACTGTAAGCACAGTTCTGATTCCAAGACGTCCAGACATTCGTTTCAATGAAACAAACCCTATTTGTTTCTAAAACGAGTGCATCTGGCATTACGACAGATGCATCAGATCGCCAAGCTTGTGTCGGTAATAATTCAAATCAATTGCAATGAGAATCTGCGGTTCTGTGACCAAAACTTTAGTTTAGTTGAAATAAGCTCCATTTAACACCAGGAAAATTAGATATCAAATCTTTGTTAAGCATTATTATACTTAAGAGTAATGTTTCATTAAGGCTGCTAAATTGATTTGATTATTGCTTAATTCATAAGAATTTAGACTTATTAAACACAATTCAATAATGATATCCCACAAAAGTGTGCTTCCAAATATTCAGGTATAATTTAGCTGTAGAAGATGAATATATTTAGATGTTACAATTCTCATTTTTGTCAAATTGCATAAATTTTGATAAATGCAAGGCTTCTCTTGATTTAATGGAAAATATTGAAATAGAAAAATGGAATTGAAAACAATAATGAATTCTACAGTACCAAAACTATTCTTGAACACAAAAATATTTTACTTGGCAAATAAAAGAAAATAATCGAATATAAGTAGTGTTAAATAAAAAATGCAGAAAAATGTCAAAATATGAAATAATTACATATCAATATCAAATTATAACAAAAAATACAAAAAAACAAAATTATGGGCCTGTAATAATAAATATATATAAAAGATAACAATAATTTTATCCAGATTCTGCAATGTTTCGATGACAACACGAGAGGATGAGCTATAAAGTGATGGATGAAATATTCGAAATAAAAAACAGAGGTACAAATTCCAATCCCAATCACCTGACTTCCAAAGTCCAAGTTTGTCCTTTTCTGCATTGCATGAGAGTTTTTAACGAACTTGTCAAACATTTTCTTCCATCCCAGTACAACAGAACACCGACCAATCCTCGTGTTAATTGTGGATAGTGAGGTTGTTGCCTCTCACCTATGTTAATTAGAAAAAATAGTAATCCAAAATTCAGAATAAAATTGAATTGTTCAAAACATTTATCACAGCGTACATTCCACTTGAAGTTGTTCACTTTATTTACATCTGTAAACTTATCACTGGCATTACCTTGCACACAGATGCTAATAATGTACAACTTATTGAGAATATTCTTGATATTGCTTTTCTGAAAAAGTTTGACTTTGGTTGGGCTAGGCAGAACTTAACAGAATAATATTTGTAAGTGTGAAGACTTCTGAACCACAAGAATTTTACTTTTTAAAAACAATATCTTTGCAGCGTTTGTAGAGCATATGGATCTACTAACACTGAGGCGTAGAGAAAGGGGTAATCGGTCGAAGGTTACCATTTTAATCCAAAATACCAAATAACTATTTGAATGGTTAAATCCAACCTTTATCAGTTTTAAACTTCGAATGAATTATAGATTTTTTTACTGGGGAAGGGAACTCGCGGGGAACCAAAGCTGGTTACCATGCAGCGACACCCAAGGTTCAAATATCTACGGTAATTTGAAAAATTAAAATTTTAGAGTTAGGAAACTACTGTTTTTAATGGTGAGTACCGTACGAATCGTTGACTAACGAATCGTCTAACATCGATTAATACAGATAGTTAATTTCTTGAATGTTTTCTCAACAAGTTGACTATTAGAATAAATGTTTGTACCTTGTTTTACAAATATAGGCAATGCTATTAACAAATACATTGATTTATACAACCTTACCTTCCAATAATAACTCAACGGCAGAAAACTCATTCAAATTGAACAAATCACTGACAATAAGAGATTCATCTATAAAATCTTGAGAGAATGTCTGCGGCGAACTTTCTCCTTTGAGACTCAAACCTTCGTTCACTGCATTTTGTACTTTGGTCCGATGCTCAGCATTTTTCACCTGTTAAAAATAGAAGTATATTATGATAATATATTATGAGTGGTCGCTAGAAAAACAGAAAATTTGTCAAACAGCTGTTTATTTTGCACAGAATACCTTTTTTGAGGTATATATAGAATCAAATTGAGTCAAATAGAAAATATATCAACCTATAACCAAAAATAAATAAAAACGTTTCGAAAAAGGAAAGGAGTAAGCAAGCATTTTATTTGAGATCTCATCTGATCTGACCTTCCAATTTTTTGCTTGTCTAGCGACTACCCTACTTACAATTGAAGTTTTACTACAGCATATCCAAGTATTGAAGCATTGCAATATCCAGATATCTGATGGCTGAATAATATCTTGTTACAGTATGAAAGGATTAAGGCAGAGGTCGGGAACCCATGGCTCGCGAGCCATATATGGCTCTTTTGGTGGCGGCTTATGGCTTCCAGAAAAATCTAATATTCTGAGGCTAAGCTTACTATTGTAACGAGATTTCAAACTCTTTTATAGACAAATTTGCCAATAAGTTTGAGAACGCGTGCCCAGCGCATGTCTATGTTTTGTAAGAGAATTACCAGACAGGCATTGTGACCAAATTATGTGATTCTGGAACATATATTGTGACATCACAAATCGGTAGTCTCGGAGCAATAGAAAAAAGCTTTTTGTCCATTTTTACGTACTAGTTACAGTTACAGTATTTGTCATATTTAGATCAGACTAGCAAAGCTAGTTTTTAAAATACTACGAAGATGCCTAAACGAAAGAAGGGTGATGAGTATCATAGATTTTAACTTGTGCTCATGTGAGCAGCCGTTCAAGGCCCTCAGCGTCAACATGCAGCATCAGAAGTCACAATAAATGTATATGACATTGTATGTGTTGACTTTTGAGTAAAAATCAGGCCTGATTAAGTGAAGAAATGCTATATGACTCGCACAGAGATACAATCGAAAATATCTACCTTTTATGGCTCTCTTGACCAAAAAGGTTCCAGACTCCTGGATTAAGGGAATATAGTCAAAAACAGTGGTTTTAAACCTTTTTGGTGGAGCAAAACCATGACAGCTTGAAGAACTCCTGTGCATTTGCATATATGTCATCATACACTAGACTAGGCAAATCAAAAAATTTAGATTAACGGTTTAATGTGATTGTCTTCAAAGGCATAAGCGTAATAGTGGAACACACATATTAAACCTGTGTATTTGATTATATTTGAACAACATTCAGATAAACGTTACATATGCATGTGATTATATCTAGATATGGACTCTTGGATTCAAATGTAAACTTGGGTAACCCCAAACTGTCTGGCTGCAATGCTGTACTGGCAGTATGGCACTGTTCTCCGATTCCAGGATTTCTCAACATTTGGTTCAATGAAACAGGCTTTATTTGTCTATGAAACATGGCCGTATGACACGATGACAGATGTGTCAAATCGCGAAAGATTGTCTTGGTAATAGTAATTCAAATAACCGTGATAAATTAGATTTTTTTTTCAAGGTAAACAATGGCTGAATGATCAGATGGTTCATTATGCAATGCCAGTTTGCCCGTTTGATTCCATACAGTACGACTGTACGGAGGCCCAGAACATTTCGCAAGGGAGGGTTTGCACTCACTTTTATAGTTATTGTCTTATAATGTCTGAATGTGGGGGATATTCTTGAAATTGGACAACTGCAAACTGCAACTGCTGAAACTGTGTCATACTGAATAGAAGAAGCATGGTTGGAAACCACTAGTCTATAGAGCTTCGAGATCAAAATACCAATAACAGATGCTTACAGGGTTTTTAAGCAGGCTTAAGAAGTCAGGTCTGTGGCGTCGAAGAAGAGCTTTGAAATGATGAATCGATCCACTTTTTCTGAGAACGATTTCTTGAACAGTTGACCACAGCTCTTTAAACGGAGCCCACCTCTCCATCATCACACCCGGTCCTCGTTAAATGAAATACCTACAGACCTAATAATATATTATAGTTCTGTAGTTATGAAACCTCACAGAAATCCAATCTCTAGAACTCGGAATGCTGAAATGGCACGAACTACAAAAGTGCAGTACGCTCCCGCCACAATATAGTGGCATTTAGACGGTGCCAATGGTTTGCAGTTCGTGCCACCACATTAAAATTCGGTTCTGATCTTGCTCAAGCATTTCCAGTGAAAAAACGGAAATGCGGAAAAAAAGCTTGGGATTGTCTGGCAACAAATTTCAATCTTACGAGTAGCGACTATTGAAAGAGTTAATTGAAATTTTGCATCATGCACTAAAAGTTATCGGATTGTCGCTTGTATCCTCATTTTATCCACATGCAAAATTTAAAACCATTATCACTAACAACGGATATTTATTTATAGTTGCGTTTCGCTTGTTGGACACGAAGTGGACATAACGATCGTTTCAATATTATGTTGTTGTTGTTGTTGTTGTTCTTGTTCTTTGACACGTTTTTAAAAAGTCGCTTTTCTCTTCGAATACTGGACCAATTGCTTTGAAATTTTCAGTGGTTAAAGATTAATTTTTTCGCTAGAAGGCTATTACTTTTATTTATTTCAAAATTTTGCGTGAATTCTATGAAATTTGATATTTCGTCTAAAATTTTGCTGCATTATTTTTTATCCATGGGAACACGGATTTTAGTCAGTGTCATGACTGGCTGTACGTTTTGATTCTGCAAAATTCTTGCTACTGGAAATTCAGAACTTTTTTGAGGGTACCGGTAGCGTCAAAGGTACCGGTAAGGACTGATTCGCTCTGGTCTAACGTGTCCATATATTTGTGCGTAGCTCTCTTGTCTTACTATATAATATAATAATAATATTATAGTATACAAAACCCCTATAAAAGGTAGCATAGCGTTTAGTAATCCTAGTAACAGTGGTACTGTTTTTATCGATAAATATTATTATATAATATATATTTGCATTATATTTGTTTTATTGTAGTAAACTTTTGACCTGACAACAGACAAAACGAAAAGATAAAATATAATCTGTTACACACAACAAATTGCACGAATCGAGATTGTTATAGATGTATTTTGTTGTTGAATTAGCATCCAAGGCTATTCTTGTACATTATCGCACCATATGTTAGAAATCTAAAAAAATCTTGCAACTGAATGTTAGGCTTATTTCAAATGACCCATGACCTAATTAAAGCAGAAAGAATAGTAGTAAATAAAATACCACAGACTGCGATATCAGCAACGCGGGTAGCAATGCTTACAAAATTTTGCTCCGTGTAGGGTGTAGATTGTGAAATCGATTTCGAGGAAGTCTTTCGGCAACTTAACAAATTTCTAATAGTGTCATTTCTTCAAACAAGCATGCTTTTATTTTACTCTTTTATCTAAAATTTGATTTTAGTTTTTTTTTTAAATTCACCATTTTTATTCAAATTATTTATTTGCCCTTTTCGCTTCGGTAGTAAAACATGATGACAGATTCACCGACAATTAACCTATTTATAACTGAAAATAAGATTTGGTTGTAGAGAAGGTATAAAACGCCACATAGAAATATAAAAATTAGCTCAGCACTTTACCACCCCAGATAGTGTCTTTAGCCCCGCTCGTGTCGTTTGTTTCAAGCATTCCGATCATACGCTTATCGTATTTAAAACAGCAAAATGCTTCTCGATAGTCCTACAAACAAAAAAAAAATCGGAATGAAGTACAATTTTCGACCGTGACTCTAGCGACGTTACATGAACCCAAATCCATTCATGTCCGCAACAGCATATTAAACCGGAAATGTATGATTAAAATGAGAGTGAGCCATCTTCTTCATGCGTCTATTTTTGCCTTATGAGAGACAATGCAACGAATGACACGGCAGTGACGCAATTGAGAATTATCAATATAAACAAGGGTTGTGATGCTCATCCAGAATTTCATCGTGTATCCAGTGGACTAACTGTGTCAAACAGTTTGAATCAAGGTTAGCTAGGAAATATAATAAATTTTTCCTTTGAGTAACATTCCAATATTTATTTTTTTTTTTCGGAATAGTCGGCTTCTTAGATTTTGGGATTGAGTTTTCGTCGTGCAGACTTATGCGTTGTGTAACTTTCCTATTTGAAAGTAAAGACAACATGTAAACATAGACATTGAAAAAAGTTCAAAATTTACAGCCTCCACGTGGAGTTCGATTTCAAAATAATTGTCAATGTGTTCTGGAATGATTTTTATCGGTGTAACTTCAACTTTTGACGATTACAACGTGCTCCGAATCAAAGATCTTTGATCCAAATAAGATAATTCTATATCTTATTTTTTAAGATGAACAAGGCATTTTTGATTTTGCTTCTACTTGGGTTGTGTTTGATTTTGGAATCGGAAGCTGTAAGCGTCAAATAATAAGTTTGGTTTTTCTTGAAAATAATAATACAAATTAAATTATTGATTGACACTATTTTAATACAGTAATTCACTGAATACAAAATTGTTTTTGTTCGCGATAAATTTTGTCTTTGATAAATTTAAGTTGAAGCGTCTTAATACGGAACAATGATTCACTGACTAATTCTTTATTTCCACTGATTAATTTGAAGGTTGGTTAGTATTATGGCTTTATTAGGTTTTAACGTTTTATGTGATGAAAGTATTTGTGCATCTAGCTGACACGATTTTGTTGTATTTTCGATTTTGAAGTTGCTATTTTGTTGTAACTAGGCTGAAAACTGTTAGAACCCATAACAAGCAATACGTATATTTTTTTTTGGCGCTTCCGAAGTATGTGAACCAAGATGGCGCACAACCCGAACCCTAACCTGGTACACATATTATGTTCAGGTTGTGCGCCATCTTGGTGCACATACTTCGAGATGTCCCTTTTTCCTTTAAAATTTATTCACAATCAAGCATATTTTTCAAATTCACTATGTTTCCATCCAGTCCGGGCCCAGGAAAAATTCGAAGAAGATATCCAAGGCCTGGTTGGCCATGGGGACGAAGGCGTAAATTCCGAGGACGACGCTGTTACCTCAAAGGAGATGAAGAAAAAGATGAGGAACCAAGCGCCGAGCAACAACAACAGTTTGATTCCATACTTGAGCGCGCGAAAAAGTTGGATCAAAAACTTGCGGAGGGTAAAATTCTTTTAGCGCCACTGTTAACACTGTCTCTATAAGACGTTCATTACATCTGACTGTCGTGTTGTCGTTACTGTATAACAGTGGTCTGCCAATGCGCGGGCCAAATGCGGCCCGCAAACAATTTTTAGGTGGCCCCGAACGACCTCAACTTTAATGCACAAAAGGAAAAATTGCTCACAATATCATTATCTGCGCCAAATAAAAGTCGTAAAACGGCTGTTGTACGGCTTTGTTTTGTAGTAATAAGCGTAAGCGAAATCTTATTTCAGTCGTTTACTTGTCGATCTGTTAGTTGTAATTAACACAGAAATAGCAGTTGAGGGTGCGTGATAAAATGAAGTTCAATTTGGCAATTATTTACCGGCGGAAATCAATATGGTCTGCTTGTTGTCGTCAATGTGCATATTTGGCTCAGTAGTAAATAAAGTTTGCCGACCACTGTTATGAACTTCAGTGCGGCATTTTAAAATTTAGCAATTATCCAAATGTGGGAACTATCGCCTAACTCAAGACTATTGAAAAAGCTGAAAAATTATTAACATAAAAACTTGTTAGAAGTCAAATATAAAACCAATTGATTTACTTCCATATTTTCCGTCATGATGGGTAAATGGTGCGTGTGTTGGCTATATTGGCCAACGGATCAGTGCTATCGGATTTATGCCATTGATCAAGTCAGTATCAGTATCAAAATGATCAATTATGTTGCAATTCATATTGTATTTACTGGATTGGGCGGGTTATTGTCGATTTTGCATAATTATATTGATATCGCAGTTGTGGGAAATTTATCAAGCAAACCTATCGATCACTCACGGTTGTAGAAAATTGGGTGAGCTAACCGATCGTAGCACTGCAAGTTATTAGCAAAAGTGTGAAACAATAATATGTTAATGATTTTTCATTTTATTTTTCTAAAGATATCGCAGATCTGTTCAACGAGTAGAAGACAAAAAAGCAGAATCGTTTCAAGGAGATTTTCAATATTGAAACTCTTACTATTTCTCAATGCCAAGGATGAAACATTGACAATGCAAATTTCGTTCATCATGTATTAATGTTTCAACCTTGGCCTTGTGTTTTGCTGCGACAGTTTCTATCAGCTTGACAAATAAATCTCCCTATAGAATTATTGGTTAAATTTGACCTCATGAAATTAGTAGAAGTTCGCACTGGTTGAGAAATACTTAAAATATTATTGAGTGTTTTAAATGGCTCGGGGGCCAGGTAGAAAAAAAAAACTATAAATGGTAAAAAAAATAATTGTTTGTGAAATTTGAGTGACCAGCTAGCCGCTTCAGTCCTTTACAGTAATGTACTAGAAATTCAACATTGATAGATCGATTAGTCGCGGAGAAAAGTTTTCTTTCCGAAAAATTCTTAGTCAATTTTATTGTCTTATTGTTGAAAATATTTACTTCGATTATATCAATGCTTGATGGTTAGAAGCATTGGTGAGATTCAGGGGCTGGAATGTGATAATCAGAAAACCCGTTCTTGTTTTTTTTTGTGTGTGTTTGACCAGGGGTTTGCAAACTGCTGCCCGCAGGGAAAAATTGTGCGTCCCACTGAGAAGTGCGAATTTTGAATAATGTGCCGCGAAACGAGTTTTTAGTTTAGTTAATCTGGTACCTGCGAGCAATTCCAATCTTTTTCCGATGCAAAGTCTATACCAGTACCCGAGTGCCACTGTCATATTAGCAAAACTAGCATTTCAAAACTAGCTAGCAAAATCCTGCAAAATACACAATGTTATAAAATGTGTTTCTTAATGAATTCGTTTAAAGTCGGTGTGACAATAAATTTGAATAGCAATTTCTTCAGAAATATTTGCGTTTCAACCATTTCTGCAAGGACCCCCACCAATGCTGATCAATAACAAAAAGAAACAATTTTGTTATGCCTGAAAGTCTACAACTACTAGAAATTCTATCTTAAATAAAGGTACGGCCCGCGGCTTCACCCAGTTACTTGAATCTGGCCTTCCTGTAATAAAGGTTGCACACCATGCGTTAGATCAGGGCTTCCCAAACTAGGGGTCTCGGCCCCTTCCGGGGCCGGGAAACGAATTTTAAGAGCCCCAAAAAGCACACCAATTTTACACAAAGTACTATATCTATTGTGCTTTTTTCAGACTCTTGATTCCAAATACAATTAATAAAAATAGTGTAAAACAATATTTCACGATTCCGAGTGAATACATCTTCATACCCTGATTCCCCGAAAATAGGACAGCGTCTTCAATTTTCTTTCGAAAATAACACTAGGGCTTATTTTGGGGGAATGTAGAGAATAGCGATATTTTTAAATATACAAAATATGAATACGTTTTGATTAAAATAACTTCTACATATAGATTATTACCATTTAAAAAGTTGAAAAGATTTCTCGCTATCGACTATATTGGACTCGATGGTTTTCGAACTTCATTGTATTGTGACGCCTTCCAAAAATATTATGCTCAAGTTGCGACTCCCTGTGAAAATACGTATTGATTGATACCTTTCAATAAAAGACCTTTTCTGCAATGAATTTCATATAAACGAACAAACAAAACCTAACGACAGTCAGTGAAATCACATTTAATGGACCATGTCAGAAAAGCCTGCTTCATATAAATACAAAATCGCAAAGAGGATGGGAGTTCGCGACACTTTTGAGCCAAGGAAAAATAATCTTTATCCACAGAAAACCGAATATTTCAGAAACAAATCTTTTTATTATAACACCATACCAGGTAAGATCGATTTAATCTTCTTTTTTTTCAGTAAAAGTAGAAGATATGGGTTGGTTAATAGATTCGCGAATCACAAAATTTAGCGACACCCTAAAATGAAACGACGCACTTCCACGGGACTAGGTAAAAAAATTGCGCTGACCAAGTCTTTTTTAAAGGAGCGCATATATAAAATCATTTTTTATAAAGTTCAGGCTTGGTATTAGTATCGGCGAAACACGGTAGAATCATCGCGCTTGCATAGCAATGCCGGCTTTAATTGCTGTTCGCCTCGAAACATATCACATATTTTATTTATTGTAAATGTATTATTGTTTCTCCATTGTTGCAAATGACAAGTATATGGATCAAAGTCATTTTAGCGTTCGATGTTTACTTTCTGTTACGTAGGGTCTATTGTTACGTATCAGAAGAGGTAAACCCTACCTACATGCTGCAATTTCGTAGACTGCAGTTAAGTCATTTGCTGAACCGAGTTTATCGAACATGCGTGATTTTTTAACATTTTAAACAGAGATAAGAAAGGAAAATTGGTACTCCCGTAATATGTGAACCAATATGGCGGATACCGGAACGTAGTATGTGTATTGTGTATCAGGTTAGGGTTCGGCCATAAATTCAGATACAAATAGGCCTACTACGGGAGTCACTTGGCTAGTCGCCGAACTCGTGATAGAACTAAAGTAAAGAAAATTGGAATGGAATTATAGCCTCTACTCTAACCTGGTACATATACTACGTTTCGGTGTCCGCCATCTTGGTTCACATACTATGGGAGCGCTAAAAGTTAACCTTTTCCTTTATTCTTTAGGCCTACATGTTTATAAATCTCGAATGGCATAAAGTGCATATATTAACAATGAAAAAATTGTGTTTTATTTTTAGGCAGCATATTTTTCGTATAGGTGTGTTTTGCCTGATAATTTGCCTTATGGTAAGTTTGATCAATGAGAGTGAAAAATTATGGATGAGGACCATGCCGTCGGTGGCCACACATCCCAATTTATCAATTAGGCCTGCATAAACAAACACTGAGCTACAGCAGAACTTGCTATGCAGCAAAATGCATCCGCACCCATAACACTGAATAATTGAGTAACGACAACGTTAATCTGAGTAAATATGTGATTGTATTTCTTATTGAGTAGTTTCTTGTTTGGTATTATTAACGTGATTAGGGGCCGTGAAAAATTTTAAAAAATTAGAAGGGGCCGCGAGCTCAAAAGTTTGGGAAGCTCTGCGTTAGACGACAGCAGAAATTGGTGACGTGCGACGCAACTGACGATTAGCGTTATATTTCGCTTTTGGAAAGTTATGTATTAGATCATGCAAAACGTTCATATAGCTTACGTAGTGGCATACATCTTATAAAATTAAGTAATCGGTTGTTAGTAAGTTCGATATAAAAAAAACTCGTTTTTAAAATTTCGAATCACACTGGTTTGTTGTAATGTTCTGTGTAAATCAGCCATGTAGCTCCTTCAGACATCAGTTTTATGCTTAAGCAAATCATTACATTTGAATGGAAGTACAAGTCTCGTGTGATTAGATTGAAAATCAAATTTCCTAGCAGTCTAATAGCCTTCTGCATGGAAGGCCATTCAATTGACTAATTCTAACATTTCAACGCACAACTGTTACATTCACGACTGTGTGGAATACTATTAATTTGTAAATTTCAAAACTTTTCTTATAAAAGCTCCCTCTCGAGATTGTTTACTTCGTTTTCGTAGTACTCCGAGGTCTCTGGCGTCACTTTCCCTTCTTTTAATTCGCTACGTGTATGATGGTCTTCTATTGTCAAATGATTCAATGCATTCGTTCTTTGGGGGAAAGATGTAACCAAATTTGGTCTTCTTCAAAGCGTCTTTTCGGACAACCCACGTCTGAGGCTCAACACGTAACAGTTTTCTTGCAAATTTTTATGAGCAAGAAATGAAACGTGTAGTGATCGTGCCGCTTGCCAATATTTTGACTCGCCAAGGAATATGGCCTAATATTGCCAAATTATTTCACGCTCTTTTGATTATAAAGTAGTGGGCATCCAAACGGTTCAAATATATCTCGTGAGCAAACGACAAACAATTTCGTATTTATGCGAATTGAATCATGCGGGAAATCCATTACGCCATCAATGAAAGTCTGGAAACGTTTTGAGCGAAACAACTGAACCAGGAAAAAATACAAGATAAGGATAAAACGAGAATATCGGTTGGAAACCGAAGACTTATCGATCGATAGTTAGGGGATCCCCCAAAACAGAAACTGCAGTTTCGATTTATCCGCTCTTGTAACTTGCGCACTGCGCATCGCACACACTCGGCGGGTTTCAAAATTCTCTCGCTTTACAAAAATCTAGATCACTATATCAATAATTGATTGATAACTCGCTAATTATACGACATAATTCGCCCAAAATCAATAGGCTTCTGGTCCGAGATAAGATGAATGCACATGCAAAATCTGGAGCAGATTCAATCTCGCTTTCGTGAGAAATCACGTGCATCTAACAGACACACACACAGACAGACATACAGACAAATACCTATAAATATACTTACCGATCTTAAGATCGATAAGTAACAACATGCTGCATGGAGCACAAAGATATTCTGAGAATAATCAAAAATATATTCTGAAGAATTTTAAAAATTCGTTTCAATTTCAACTATATAGAAAACTAAAGTAATAACTGAAGAAGAAGCAGTATTGCTTTAGCAACAAAAATAATAATTTATCGAACGATAAACTTGTCCTATTTTAATCCAATGAAGTTTTGCTCACGATTTAGCTTGATAATCAAAATATTCTAGGTCAATAAATCCTATTTTATTTGGTTCAGTCGGGCCATGCGTTTATTGTAATTCAAATGTTTTGTCAGAATTTTTATCTTGTAGCCCATATAATCTACAATATTTCCTGATGTTAAATCTTTTCTTTGTATTGAAATTTTGAAAAAGTATAAAACAGCAACATTTGGTTACAGATAATAGGCCTACTGTTTTCATTACAAATTACCGATTCTAAACAAATTTACGTAATAGTATAGAGTAGCGTTGAATTACAAAGCATAAACACTCTGAACACAATTGAGGGAGGAAGATCAAAATGATAACTATGTAGTAATCAAATCTTGAATGAACTAAAGTACGTCTATATGCCAGTGAATCATTAGATTTTTTCTACTGCATTCCATTGCATCCTTCCTATTTGCATGTTATCGGCGTACGAGTGTGTAGTCATCTCACGAAAACGGTCGGATTGTTGCAAATTTTATTCCAGTGAGAACAAAATAAAAACACAATATGCTTATGTGATTATATTTAACCAATCACAAACATGTCAATGTGAAAGGAAGCTAAAACGTGTGGTGACTGTAGTTTTCACACTTCTAAATATCGGACTTCATTAGAATATTGTTTATATTTAGCACTATGGACACTAATTTAATTTAAACAAAGTGGATAACACGTGAGGTTACGCATACTGTTGGTATTTGAATGGAACAGCCAAAAAACTACAATAATGTATTATCCATCTAATAACATTTGGTTGTTTTCTGAACAAATTTAATCATTGTAAATCACACAAAACTTGCATGCTGACAACAAAAACATAGTCATGCCTGATTCTACTTTATCGTGGTTTTGAACATAATTAGTAATTAAAACACGGTACAATTTACGCCAAATAGATGTGATTCCTTATGCAAATGGCATTGTAAACATTTTCTTCTTCACTGTTAAATTCACTGTATATAGTTTTATTTTTCAATATTTTAGACAATATTTGATTCACTGGTATTCAAGTTTTTGAATCAATAGACTAGAAAAGTCTTTTTACTGACCTGGAACAAAAGATTTTAAACGATAGTTGCAAGTGGCCTTGTTCTATTACTATTAAATAGGAGTGACTTTACTACATATTGTCACAGTATTGGAAGAAAAAATGCAACATAAGCGGTGACATGTGAGTAATATACACATTGAAGGCCTAGCTTTCATCGGTGATAGATAACTCATTACCAATTTCACCAAACGAAACAAAGAAGGAACTTCAAGGTAAATTATTTTTACATAATTATTTATTTGTAGACATTATCTTAATATATTTGATTATTTTTACAATATTTTAATTGATATTCATTTAGATACATTACAGTATTACATTGAACTGTTGTTATTATGAACTATTGTTCATAAAGAATCTTTCATAAAAAAGTCGTTTATCGGAAGAATAAAAAAATCTGTATAAAATATTTCTTTCTAAATTTTGGAACAATTTTCCTCCACTTTACAAAGAAGTTGTAATTGCTGACTCTCTAATACTTCTTCGGCCAAATCTACCATATGTATTTAACTATTATTGAATATTTAAAAAGTTATTTTTTGTTTATTTAACGTCATTACGAACCTATACTTGACTGTTCTCAGATTGACTATTCTATACCACAATTATGTATTTTTTCAGATGAACAGGAATGTCCTGATCCTTCTCTTTATTGCGATATGTTTGCTTGTTGGCTCAGAAGCTATTGTTTACAAGTAAGTAGAATGGAATAAGATTTACATATTCATCTCATGGGAGAAGAAAGCCGATAATCGTAAAGCGAACCTAAAGCTTCTAAATTTAGATTTTCTGTAGAAATTAGCATATTATATTGATTTTACTGAGAACTTCATTGATTTTTTACCAGTCCTGGCAAGCCCCATTCCTGGCAGAAACCACGACCTAAGCCAAGATGGTCGTGGAGGCGCAGAAAACGTCGTTGCTTTTTGAAAGGGGACGAAGAGGAACCGTCTGTCGAAGAAATAGAGCAGCTAGACAATATTCTTGAACGTGCGAATGCGCTCGATGAAAACTTGGCTCATGGTAGGATCCAACTGTCATACAAACTTACAGATAGTGATCTTCGTTAAATTTTGGTGAAACATCGCCCGGCGGATTCCATTTCTGTCGGGGCCGTAGGTTTCCTATGCATTTTGATAATATCGTTTGTACTTTGAATTTTTTTTTATCTCTTCTTCAACTCCACGTATTAGTGATCGCTTAGGCCGTTGCGTTGAACACATAATTTTGCTTAAAATAATTGGAAAAAATAACAACAATATGTAGGGTGGTGACGTTCGACTTGTGAGTTATCTTATTTTATTCTAATTTTCAGATATCGCTGACCTGTTTGAACTCTGAAGTGTACAGCACTTTATAGGAAAAGTTGGATAATTTTTTGTAGCAGGAATTATTCAAATTTATGAGCGACAAAGCTTGATATATTGAAATAAACTATATCCATGATCGCATGTGTTATTGTTTTATGATAATTTTAGCTTCAATTACCAAAAATAACATATTGGAATGAGTTAAACCAGTCTGTAGGGCAGGGATTCCTAACCTTTTCAGCAGCGGACCATTTCTTGTATAAAAATGCTCGATGTATAGCCAATATGTCTGCTGACGCAACAGGGCCTTTTCGGACACATTTGAGTCCGCATCCATGTGCGGGGCAAAACTGCTACATGCTAACAAACAATTGAGTATGAAAATATTTATGGATAGGGGTTCTGTTGGGCTCTGTGAATATTTAGAAATGGTACCTAAAATCAGGACTATAGGTCAACATTCAATTCAACTTTGCGTGCATGGGAGGTGCCTTGATGTAATAAAATTTCGTTTTTCAACATGCTTTTATGGGCGCTCCAGAAGTGTGTGTACTAATATAAAGGTAACTAATTTAGTTCGCCTATTTTGCGGCAAGTTGTGTAAAAGGGAAGAAAGCCTATGAGCAAGGGGTATACTCACTTACCGGGGCTCCCGAAGTATGCGAACCAAGATGGCGGACATCGGAATGTAATATGTGTACTAGGTTAGGGTTAGGCCATAATTTTAGGTATAAATACTGCGGGAGGCTCTTGGCTAGTCTTCGAACTGATAATAGGACTAAAATAGGGAAAATTGAAAAAAAATTATCGCCTAACCCTAACCTGTTACCCATGTTACGTTCCGATATCCGCCATCTTGGTTCGCATACTTCGGGAGCACCCACTTACCTAAGGAAGACAGTCCCCGAACTCGTAATAGGATTAAAATAAGAAAAATCGGAATAAAATTATGATCTAACTCTGACCTGATACACATACTACGGGAGTAGCATTTTATGAGTAATATGATTATAAAGAGCTCAATATATGAGCTGACATGTACGATACTTACAGCTGGCCTGCGATGCGCTTTAAATGGAGCGCTGCCAGCTCATAAAAGCTGCAGTTACCGCAACAAAAATATTATTTTGTGGCTCGAAGGAGATTATGGTTGTAAAAGATAAGTTAGGATTTGCTATTTATTTATAAAGTTATCAACAAATAATCAATTTGTAGAAGGGATTTGTCGCAGTATGTGTTGGAAATAGACATGTATTAATATTCCTAGTTGTCATCAATCAAATAAACGTGGTGTAACGGTGAAAAGGAATGTGAAAATTGCATGGCAAATTGTCCATTCGTTTGGAATTTAGATACAAGATTAACGGGTGTGTTTGTTTTGAAACTTTTCCGGAGTTAAAACAAACTGTTTATACCGAAACTCATATAAACATATGGCGAACCACAGCTTTTAAATTTAAATTTTCTGTATAAATAAGCATATATTAATTTTGCTGAATACTTTTGCTGAATATCGTTTTTCCGATACGAATCCGCAACGATTTTTTTAAGAATTCATTTTAGTTAGTCAGAAAACGGACTTAATCTATAAAGCGAAGTAAACATTTTTTTGTAATTTGTTCCGTTAAGGTTATAATGCTCAATCTGCACCAACTTAATCCAATTTAATATTCCACCTACACACAAACCGACCCCAAAAGCGTCGATACAACATCGTGCCTTCCAATATAATTATTCAACTATGCGTATATGATCAATTTTATTTAATGCCCATTTCAATATAATCAAATTTTTATGAAATGTTATCTTCGTTGTACTTTGGCCTTGACGCTTTTACTGGAAAAGATCAGCAACATCTGAAAACAAATAAATTTGTTAGAATTAATTTAAAACATATTCGCACACGACTGACCCGTTTTTTTAGAGTCGAATACACATAGAATCAAGGAAAGTCGAAGTAATTTTGATTTTAGAATTAATTTAACACACATTCGCACACGACTGACCGGATTTTTTAGAGTCGAATGCACATAGAATCAAAAAAAGTCAAGTGATCTTGATTTATCAAATAATATTGCGATAGCATTACCTTGTTCATCAATGTCGTGATTAAACACTTCGGGATTGTCCATGATATCCTCGAAGTTATTTGTGTCTTCGAATTGGTCGCCTTCCTCGTCATCGATAGGGCGTTCGTCGTAAACTCGTCCTCTAAAAATCCTCCTTCTGAAAAACCTTCTCCTGAAAATTCGGCGTCTCCAAGGAACAATGATGCGGCGACGGAAAAATCTGCGTCTCAGTATAGGAGGATGGGGCCTGTAAAAAGATTCAAACAATCAATGCACCAAATAGTTTATCAAGGTGATCTTAAAAAAATTAAACATATAGTTTGAAATTTCTTGATACATAAGCTTGAAGAAATATTCTTTTCGTGAATGACATGATAATTTTTTGGGTAATTTCTTGAATTTCAATTGGATAACAACTCTTAATCGAACTATATCGGTTGTTCAATTCATATCAAAAAGTTGGAAACGTACGAAAATCACTCACTTGATAATTCTTAGAGCTTCAGACTCCAGAATCATTGCAACCCCAACCAGGAGAAGAAGGGCGAGAGCTTTGTTCATCTGTGAATAAAATAACGAACATTTTTAATTTTATTTTATAATCATATCTAATCTATGTACCACTGTTATTGCCAACAGATCAAAAAGTTTTATTCAATAAACTCAATTATATATCATGAGATTACAGGAAAGGTACTCAGGAAAGTGGAACTCAGAATCAATTGTATTATTGTCATGAATTAAAATATATTTATTCAATAAACTTCTATAGCGAAACTTTAATCATTAAAATTTGTAATAAAAACCGATAAATTACGCATACATATCTTACAATATCTTACAAAGATTTTTAAAAAAATTATAATTTAACAAAATTATAATTTGAAAGATTCTCTTCGCTAGCGTTAAGAAACAATTTTTACCGTTTTTGCAGTTTCTTGTCTTCAAGCGACTTAAACTACCAATTGGTGAAATAATCGTCTATCGAATTCTGTCCATATATATAGAGATTTTGATTTGCGTCATCGGCTTGTTTCCGCCATATGTATATGCTAATTTAAACATTATTCGATTACATTATAAAAGAATAGTTAGTGTTCTAATAAATAAATAAACTCACAAATGCAAATAAATGCACAAAAATGTTGTCAATTTGGTTGAATTTCAGTGTTATTATTCTCGTTTGTTTCAAACCAAGTAGAGATGCATCTACAATCTGTGTTGTTGTACTAGTTTATAGCGCGATAGTTACTGGGAAATTCTATCAAATTACTGAAATAGGTTTATTGCATTTTTATTCTACTTTGATTAGAACCGTGGAAGTCATGTCAAAAGTCATTTCACGACTGGAGATAATGTTATAACTGTGAAGTGTAGAAGTCTAAAATAAAAAGGTTATTTTACTAATAGAACGAAAACTGACGTGATTTAACCATATGTTTTTCAATGCCCATCCCAAGGACTATCCGAATAATCGTGAAGTCAATTTGATAACGATTTTAATTTAGTACGTAAATACTGTCAATTAATCCTTGATCTAAAGCAGGGGTAGGAAAACTGAGGCCCGCGGCCAAATGTGCCCCGCAAACTCATTTTTTGCGGCCCTCGAACAACTTTAAATACATTTATCCTAAATTTATTGTGTCCACATAATTGTACGTCGCTTGTTTTGTAATAAGTAGCGTCAGTTGGAACTCGATTACTTGATGAACGCCTCATTGTTAGTTGTAATTATAAGTTAAGTTTATTTCTGATTTTTAATCTGGGAAACGGAGGAAGTTTGCGACGAGGGTAGAATATGTTGTTTTTTGCGCATTTTAAAACCAGTTAGCTTAATATGCCAGGACAGCTACGCAGTAATTGAGAGATTTAACGTTTTAAACGCGTCATTGCAAATACGATCCCCGAGACGAGCCACTGCTCATCTGTGTGACAGTGCAAAACGTGTGATCTGCACTTCGGAAGCACATATTGATGTGAGCATCTGAAATGCATTACACTAAGAATAAATTTCTTACTCGCTTGTCAGATCGCCATGAAGTGCTGCGGGGCAACGAAGTTGCCGCTTCGGCTAGGACACAGAAACAACATCATCCTTCACATTGTTAATGAGTAAATAAAAACAATATATTGTTTGATAATATATATAAAAAGGCCACTTACACGTCTCATTGTGGCAGACTTTTAGCACAGCAATAGTTGGTGCGAGTGCACCATAATTTAAAGTTGAATGTGGCGATTGTTTATAGGCGGAAACTAATGCGGAAACTATGCACACTGCGGGAAAAGTGAATATTCGGCCCGCAAGTATATAAAGTTTGCCAACCACTGATTTAAAGGCAGAAATAAAATGGCGTTCGGATGTGCGGGTTACAGTATGGCTTATTAACTGTTGAATTTAATTGAGTGTCCAACTTTATCCGAACTGGTGTCCGTTAGAGAATATGTTTTTAATTAACTAGAATTTACGAATTGAAAATTTTATCTTGAAATTAGACTATTGTATCCAGATCTTTGGACACAAATTTCCTTACGTTATGGTTACTTTACGCGCCATTGCATCAATGTGAAAGATGACGAGTTGACATGAAATATAACCGACATCATTTTAAGAATAATATTGAAAAACTAACGTTTACATTTGCAAAATTAAAATAATAACGTCGTGCGTCTAGCTCAGGGGTGGGCAAGGTCTTTTAACCAGGTCCCAAAAATTTTGCCCACCTAGTCTAACAGGCCATGTAATTGTGACGTAAAAAGTTACATTATATGAACACTATTTACAGTGTTACAAAACAAAGGTGGAAAACAATATGCCTCGTGCGAAAACTAAACTAAAAAAAACGCGATCTCAACAAATTCCTTGAGCTATTTTTAGCTAAAACATCAAAATTTGGTTAAGGTTGGGTTGTGGCAGCATCAGGCGTGCCAGATTAGATTACCCAACGGGCTAGATTTGGCCCGCGGGTCGTACTTTGTCCATGTTTGGACTCTAGCTTCGCTAAGGTCATTAGCAAAAAAACTCTTTAGAAAAAATACTCCCAATACTTTTTAGGTATAGGGACCACAACCGTAATTTGATAATCGTTCGTCGCTGATGTACTTTTTACCGTTCAACTGATGCTCAACTGATGATTGAGAGCGTTGACATAAATGTTACGTTTGCTTAATTCCTTGAATTTATAAACGATATTGTTTAGGTAATTTTTTGTCCGTTTCTTCGTTCAACATTCTGTTGTAATACCAAAGATTCTCTTTATTTGGTGCTTTTTAAATTTTATCACATTTGAGTGACTTTACTTTGAAATTTGGATTTTATTTCAAAAACAAAAAGGCACTCCTCATTTATTAAAACTAGCTCGTTAAAATATATGCAAATGAGATCTTAATTTTAATATTGGATAAGTGTTCCAGTTAAAACAAGCCACCATATGTACAATTGACGTCAGTCGACGTTTTTCACTGTTATATTCACCAATGCAAACAAACATAAAAATAGTATGTATAGTACATGCACACTGTAAAGTTACCATATAAACAGACACGATCAATGAAACATGCTGATATTGAAATTGGCATTTTTTTCTTTTATTCCTTTATTGCATCAGAAACAAAAAGCGATGGTTTTGCATTGCATACTTTCCCAGCCAGTACACTATATTTCATTTGTATGAATAACCAGTATATTGACACAAAACACGAGCTGCAAAAAGGTCATTCGCATACCTGCAATTTCAGCGAAAAATATATAGTACTATTTTTTCTTAAAAAAAAAATTAGTGAACGAGAGCAAGTGCACAAATATGTGGACACGAAAGTCAGCAAGTGTTCTCGTGATCATAAATTTGTTCGAGCGCCAACTTGGTCGGGCTTTAGCCACGTTTCGTTACACGCAATCACAATTAAACGACAAAATTCTTCGTAAAATGTCGCGCCCGTAAAACTCGACGAAGAAAACTTTAAACAAAAAAAAAACAAAAAAGAGAAAAATTTTTTCTTTCCACGACTTCTTTCATTTGGAAATTCGAATCGATTGGTCGAGTTACAGGGTCGTTCAAGGTTGTCGGCTCCGGGGGCCACAAAATTATTTTTGCATTGTTTGCGGGCCACAATGGTACCAAGAATAGGGAAACAGTGCAGTTTAACACATATTGTTCAGACACATTGATCAGTATTTGTCATTTATCAAGCTAAAACATGCAAAAACCACCAAAAAACTTACTAATACATGCAAAAGTCTTTCTATAGTTTCATTTAGTGAAAGATTTGAAACTCTTCATTATGGAAAAAGTACATATGCGCATGTGAGTGCTTTTGAACATCGATGAGATAGATGTTCAATGCAAAATCCCAAATTTGGAAAATGCTCATTGCTCACAAGATTCTAAAATGCCGTTTTAGATTATATTCTCTTGTCACCGACACAATTTGCCGACATATCAAGCAAGCATTGTGGTATTTTCCTTCCCACAGTTAAAAATCTGTTTGAATTCGTCAGCTTTCTTTTAAACTCATGTTCACAAAATATCTCAGAAAAAACTTTAGATTGATTGATTACCAAATGTAAGCGGTAACTGGTTGCAAAAGAGACCCTGCATGAATTACATTTGTTGGGCCATAATGATGATATTCGGTTATCAGGCATAGACAACCTAGACTGATAGAATCCGCATTCAATTTTTAGTTTTCTATGATGCCAAAATTGTTAGCATGTATTCCCGACCCAAAAGATAGAAAGCCAGATAACGATTTAGACTGCCAAGCACATCATTCAACTTCTCTAGTTGCAATTGTAATTTTAATAAAAGTTACACTGTGAACATTAGTTTTCAAACAGGTTTTTATGTATATTAATTATTAACCGTCGAAATGAATGGATAAACCTTGGCCACGACAAGTCCAATAAACAAACCATACAAGTATAACAATTTGATAACATACGGAGCTTCTTAATAAATTCAATTATGAAATAACTGTTATTTTTGTTATCCTTTTATACCGAATACGTGCGGTGAATATCTTTCTTTACTGTTTATTCTATCGAAAAAATATTTGCACGATCTCTTTTTATATCGAACCATACGGGGGCCAATGAATAGAATAAATAAAAAATGAGCATTGTATAATCCTGACTCATATACTATAATAAAAACCACTCATGCCTAGAAAGGAGATAAGTTTCGGCATTGAATAATATTTAGATATTTCACAATATGACTCATAGCACACTTGAGTGCCATTTTTAATACGACTTCTCTATTGGCGCGTATTTGAATTTTAGCTGTGGCATTCCATTGTTTAATATAGAGAATAAAGCTAAGCTGAAATCATGTTTATGTATATATTGTCACGCTAATAACCGAATTGCGTAAGTCATTTTTGGCGGTTTTGAGTTTTTCATAAAATAGGTATTTATGTGATGCTGCGCACCTGTCTGTTAACTTAGATTTTATTTTAAGAATTCCGAAACCCATAAAAATCGAGATTTTGTATGATATGCAAATTTGTTCAGTTTTTCTTCATAATGAATTATCATTGTTAACGCAGGACCATCGTGACGTCACAAAGGCAAAATAACCTCGGAGAAGGATTTTGAGTTTTTGCATCTCAGATTATAGCTTAGCGCTTATAAATTTCAATTTATACTACAGTATAGGAAGGCGTGCACTTGTGATATTCACTGTCTGAGTCCAATTCACCTTGGTTGGCTTTTATATAAGGGTACATTGCTGTTTTATTCTTTATATTTAACTTTAGTCTTATTTCGATGGATGTGCAGAGCGTGTTATATTGATGAAATATATATTTTTAAACATAAAAAATAATGTAATTAAAACAGATTAGCTATTTAGGGGATTAGACATCGTATATACTAAGAATTACATTCGTTTTTGGATTGTTTGGTTTTCAGTAGGCCTACTGGTATATAAAGTCAAGTTGCAAAATTGCGTCCCTAGTCATACCCACATTTCTGCCTAAGTCACAATGCGCCATTATGACGTCACATGACTGCGTCATACAAATTAACACTTAAATACGGCTACGATCAAAAAATTGAACTATGGCGAATTATTGACTCTCAGTGGCATAGCAATATCATTAGGAAGTTTTTTACGTTTTTCCAAAAACTGCTAAAAATGACTTACGCAATTCGGTTATTAGCGTGACAATATGGTATAATAATGAAATTAACCCAAAAATTAAGTTTTGACTCTTAAGTAAATATAAATGAAAAACAAAGGCGAATCGCTTCTATTGACATTATATCACAATCGCGTAATATTTTAATTTCAATTTTTTTCAGAGAATTGGTTCTACAATGCACATTTGCCGTAATACATGCACAGCTGGTAAGAACCAAACGATATAGATTAGCCAACGAGTATCTATAGTATATCAGTGGTTTCAACGCGGAAGGCTAGAGATCAGCCTAGATATCTAGGGGGTTCACAAGTTACATTCAAACCGTATAAAGTATATACAATATTTTTGCAAATATGACTAAACTTTCTCCATTTTAAAGACAAGAACGACGGCACAAAGGTTACCCGGGAATGGGTATCCACTTCACCTAACTACTAAATACACGAAATAAAAGTTTTCATTGAAATAAGTGTCTAAATTGAGGATAAAAGAGCTAATTGTGTTTTTGTTTTGACAGGATCGAAATCAAAGTCAACAATGAAAAGTTCAATCATATTTTATCGACTATGAATACATTTCAGACTGAAGACACTTTACTTTCAAAACAGAAGATGGTCTGTAGTTCAACTTGAGTGGATATTGATATCACTAATATTTCTTCTGTTGTTTGTAATGATATTTCATCTTGGATTTCAGTGATAGACGTTCGATGACGGCGTTTTCATCAACCATTCCAAGCGCGATGTCATAACTACGATCGATGCTTTTATATTTGAACACAAAGTGGATTTCTGGATCGTTTTGCAAAATTGCTATTATTGTTGATCTTGTTTGCCTCCGTAGCTAACGGTCCAATCAATTTCAACTTCTTGGTGCTTAAAATGGTTGAAGCGCTAGAGCGCTATAACTTTTATTTATTTTTCTAATTGCCTGGGATTGGGTATTTCACCCAAAATTTGAATGCTTCAGTTTATTTCCTAGAAAAGTTCAATTAGAGCGTGCATGTCGCTTTTGTTTGCGGCCGAAGTTATGGTCTTGGTCGGCTTCGACAAGTCGCTGGCGCGATGTCCAGGCATTCGTCAGGCAATGCGTCTTTACTTTGTGTCCACGTGTTTGGGCATTTCATGTTCATTTGTTTCGCCATTCAAATTCAGTATAATGTCTAGACTTTGTGGCAGACTGCCGGATATGTCTAGACTAACTATATAACCTTCGAAAGCATAACGAATCAAATAATATTCATGGAAAGCTTTTGCGAATTTTACCTGTTTACCTAAAATAACCATGGTTTTCAAGCGAGAGAAATGTGAATAAGAAAAAATATAAAATTGCTTATAAATTTGAGCTTTTAGAAATGTATAGTCAGTCTGTTTTCAACGTCAAGTAAAATGAAGTCAGTTCTAACATTAGCCGTGCTTGTTGTCGCCATATCACGGGGATTTTGCGACATCCCTAATGTTTACGAGTTCTGCAATGCGTTAATGTCGGGCGAAAGGACATCGTGCGACAGAGCTACGTGCCAAGGAAGACCCGGTAAAAGAGGAGCTGAGGGCCCACGAGGTTTGAGAGGCCCCAAAGGAGAGATCGGTCCCATTGGTTCAACGGAAGAATTTGAAGTAAAAATTCGGCAACTAAGTGGTACAAATTATTTCAAATTTCATGAATATTAATTAATTTCGTTTATCTTCAAATGTACCAAATGTATGTCATATCTTCAGCACGGCGCCGCGAAGAATTAGGATTAATCTAGCCCAAACAAACAGACTCATGTCACACAATATTGGAGAGACTCAAATCCTCTTGGCGAATTAGACACAGGGACTTAACATATGACTCGAATACAATTTTGAGCGAGCGGTCCTATTTATGTCAAAGTAAAATGTTAGTAATACCTAATTAAATCCTAATCTAGTTTTTAAAATAATATTGAGTTAACGCAACAGAATGAAATTAAGTTTAAGTGATAATGTGAACTGTAAACTTCTTACTAAAACTTACAAGGACTCGGATTCGGCAAATGACTCAAAACTGCAGCGATTGATTTGGTAGTACTAAACTCGCGACACGGATAACTAGTGGCTCAACCTATAATCGCGAGCTTATGAACATGTACATATAACACGGATCATGTGTGAATGTGACACCATATTTATTAAATGCTTAAAAAGTAGCTGAATAACTCAACATAATATTTCTAATTGCGCAACACGAATATATATATTCATTAAAACAGTATTCTTTCGATTTCAGATGCAATCAAAGTTATTTCGTCAACTATGTTATCAACAAAAATTTGTAAGTTTCATTTTTTGATGTTACGTCTTGGACGGTCTCCCATCAATTTTTTGTATTTGAGTATTGTTGGGCCTTTGCTTTGTAAGAATTTTTGTATGAAGTCAGATTCCGAGGAAATACCGAAAACAACGGTATCGTTATCTTTTAACGATAAAAATATAATTGAAGCGAAATCTTTACCAGACATGGTAAAAGTGAAGCCAAATTGATTTTAAAATCAATATATGAATAATATGCAAATACCCATTAAGCGCCATTAGTGCGTTGCTTTTGAAAAATGAAAATGACGTACAGACTAATGACATTTTGCCAAGAGGCATACATAACCTCTGGCCGGTGCTGGGATTTATTATTTTGAGAATTTCTCTGTTGTAGCGATCTCACTAACAACATGTTCCCGCGTTTCAGTAGATGTACGTTTGGAACTACGCAAGCTACATTAACATGACACATTTTACTTAGCCTATATTTAATACATAACTGTCGAAATGCTAAATATAATGCTAGTTGTCAACCGCGGTGCACTTTGCGCGGCACTCGTCCAACATCTGAAACAAAAAACAAGAACGAGTGCCTCTGTGCTATATCCAATCCATAATGTCTCTTTATTAAAGATGTTTTCAATTTTGCAGTTAATTTGTGTGCAATGGGCATGAAATCACGTGCTATACCCGACTCCGCCATTAGCGTTTCCTCTGAATGGATTCCAGAATACCATGGAAGGCATGGAAGGTTGGACGAAACGACTAATGCATCATATGGCGTTTGGCATTCAAGATCAAGTAAGATACCCTTCTGAAAGAACTAGGAGTACTCTGAATAACAAATAGAAAGTCAAACATAATTTTCAAAACGTGAAATATGCGTGCGGTGCACGTTACCCGTCTAAAACAAAAAACGAGAACGCGTTCGCTGATAATCGCAGCGAATGTCCTGAATCACACCACTATGTATAAGGATAAAAAGTTGGCAGTATGTGGATATGACCTTTATTGAATATATTCGTATTAACTTTTTTGCTTTTTATTTACATAACATTAGCACCATAATATTGGTGGTGCTCTGCTGTCGTGTGTTGGTAAATTCATGAATTTTAAACTACTGTACAATTAAATAATACAAAATTAATTGTTCTAGATAATGGTGAATGGTTTCAAGTCGATTTTGGGGTTCCGAAATCCGTATCTGGAGTCATTACACAAGGAAGACCAACATGCTGCAACCAGTGGGTGAAAACTTACAAAGTGTTGATTGGAAATTCAACTGACCAGTTACAACCTATCACGGAGAACGTACGGGACAAGGTAATGGCATTCCTATTTCTAAAATAGCATTTTTTTTTTTAATATTTTCCTAAAGCAAGGTCACGAGAACCCACTCAGAAATGAAGGGTATAATTTCTGAGCGAAGTGACAGGCGACCCCTGAAATGTCAAGAATCACTGACACTTCAAAGTTTAAAGCAACAATTACCAAACTTTTTGTGCACGCGGCGACAAATCATCAGGAGAGAAAACGCCCGCAGCCCTTAACCCTTTCCATGCGATTTTTATTTTTTAATAAATAATCGTATTTGCTACGCCGATTTTATGTATTTGTACCCCCACAACTAATCGATTGACTAACAAAAAACTAATGATCCTCTGCTGCCCACTGACGGCTCGTTGGAAAGCTTCTTCAAAGAGCTTGCAATTGGCGATTAAAAAAAAAAGTATTTTTAAAAGTGGTGGTCTGAGTCACGAACCGGATAGAAAAAAGGCAGTTTTTTTTCTTGGGAGTTGAAACTTTAAACCGTGATAAAAAATAGAAATATTCGCTAAATCCTTTACTGTTACCGCTTCGTGGTTGGCAAACAATAGCATAATATTGCTGTAGCAATTTCGTGATCTAACTCAAAATATTTTGGTAGATGGAAGGGATAATATGTCTTCTGTTACCACCCAAAAAACACCGAAATTTGCATAAATTTCAAAAACACTCCCTCGTTCCGCCGCAAATAAAATTCCTGTCGCAAACGAAAGCGAGATTTACCGTCGCTTATGTTAATCTCGAAGAAGACTTCTTATCAATAAACTAAAACCCGGAAAAACTAGACCAACAGTTTGCGACCCATTGCTAAATAAAACAGTGAAGTACATCAACGTACCCGCCGCAATCTAGCGAGTTTTGTCGTGGGTACGTATACGTGCCCACCGCACGGAAAGGGTTAAAGGCTTAAACAAATGAAATCCTGTTTGCATTGATACGGTCGGGTAAACAGCTATGAGGTAGTTATTTCACAAAACTGAAGTTTTTTTTCTGCTTCCCAATATAGCTATAAAATCCAAGAAACTGTTTTGCATAATGAGAGGACATAAACATGTCATTAACTCAAAACTGGATTCATTTGAAAAGGTATCGATTTTGAAGTATGGTGTTGTATTTAAAATGTAACAAAAATCAGTTAAACTATAGAATTAAGATTATTAATCAATTTATTATTTCAACAAAACTTTTATGGCATTGTTTTCGCTTGAACATCTATAATTACATAATTTAGACGGAGTCTTTCTTCCTGCGAAGTGTAGGAAAACCAAGTAGATTGTACATACCCTGCCATGATTAAAATCCCGATAAAACTTAACCATAATATTGTTGATGGTACTATAAGTTCGATTTAAGGCAACATGTTGATTCAATTTAACCAACAATTGTCAAAAACACAATATCTTTATTTGTTCTCCGTTTGAAAAGGGAATGAATGTCGGGTTTATTTTCCCATTGCCAACATTACTAGCACTAAACATCCTATTTCAATATCTTGAGAGTGGAAATGGCTATAACTGATCTAGTAAGTAATATCATTTGCAACACATTACTTATATTACTTTTTTGCAGATATTCACAGGAAATACAAGAGACGGAAAAGAAAAAGTTACAAATATATTTCCAGCACCGGTAACAGGTCGTTATATCAGAATCTATCCACAAACATGGAATAGACATGCCGTTATGAGACTTGAATTTATCCGTGGAGAATGTTTTCATTTGTACTGATTCAATTCCATTGCTTGGACCAGAGGTGCGCAACAATTAATACAGGATATCCAGATACAATTAACTGGGTAAAACTGCGGGCCGCACGTATATTTAACATAGGTAGTTGCAGACACAAAAATTTTGGCTATTGATTTGATGACATGCCTTGTTTGCTTATCGCAAGCTATCGGTTAGGGCAGCAGTTCTCAAACTTTTTGCCAAATTACCAGGGCAGTTTTGTGATCGTCATTGTGTATCCTATGCTTTTTAACGTTAATGTGTACTTTATGCCCTTTGTAAATCTGAATGTAGGTCTAAGGAATAAAGGCAAAAAGTCAACTCTTCTTTCTCATCTCTTTACTATTTTTTTTTTGAAATGCTTAAAAAATGACTCATGTTCACTAAACTCTGTTCAGCAAATAAATTAAACTGCAGCTCGAAAAATTGCAGCAAGTAGTGTTTACATCTATTGTTACGTATATGAATACAGTAGAGGCAGACACTACGCAACAGAAAGTAAACGACAATCAATCAATCAATCAATCGTTTATTTTGTCATCACAAAAAAACACGTTCAAACATAAAGTGACACAATGAATAAATTACAGTACTAATCATGTTTTTGCGTGACCGGAGTCGCGAGGGACCTAGGAAGGTCTTCAAGCAGCGACACCTACAGCGCTACAGGTTAGAATAAATATATTTAAATGAGGGATAAAATGAATAAATCCTAGGAATAAGTCACAACTGATACAATTACAGCGACATTCGAAATGTATGCGATTATGACACAGTAAAACAGAAAATGTAACTTTCACGGAATAATTACTAACAACTAATAAAAACGCGAGGAAAGCAAGATAAAAGCACAGAAAAAATATAGGAAGGCAAGTTTGGCGGAATATGCAACTAAAAGCATATAAGGCAAACAGTAAATCGAAAATATTTACAGCAAATGCAATTTAGGAGACAAAAC
The DNA here is from genome assembly GCF_964204865.1 of Styela clava. Lineage (NCBI taxonomy): Eukaryota > Metazoa > Chordata > Ascidiacea > Stolidobranchia > Styelidae > Styela > Styela clava. Next base: position 18,313,370 of record NC_135252.1, on the reverse strand, counting down.
AGACATAGAAAGGTAAAATGAGTTTATTGATTCATATACACAACATTTAAAATAGGAAACAATAAAACATTTATAATAAATACAATATGTATTGGGTATGTTCAGTGGCGTAGCATCCACCCCGCGGTCGCGGGAGGGCCCACAGCGCAAAGGGGCCCAAGCGGTTGGAATTTAGAAATTTGAGCCGCAAAACCAAAAGCTGCATTGCAAAACCAACAAGAGAGCTATGCTCAAATATATGGACACGTAGAGTCACATAATTTTGATGACGTCATAGCGAAAAAAAAAGTAATAGCCTTCTGGAGAAAATTTTTATCTTTAACCACTGAAAATTTCAAAGCAATTGGTCCAGTATTCGAAGAGAAAGGCGACTTTTTAAAAACGTGTCAAAGAACAAGAACAACAACATAATATTGAAACGATCGTTATGTCCACTACGTGTCCAACAAAGAGATGAGAGCTGAATTCACGGCGGTACCGGTACCTAACGTAGGTGCGGTACTGAGTTAGCAGTCAGCCAGCATCTTACCTGTACACTGTAGGCCATATACGGTAATTGATCACAGAACAGTTGTTCCCTTGCAAATTTTATGTTGTTTACACTTTAGGACAGATAATTGATCACAGAACAATTCTTCCCTTTCAAATTTCATGTTGTTTCCAGTAGACTCTCATCAAAATAAACAAATATAGTAGGCTACAAGTGCTACAACGCTTGCATTACTGCACTGGTAGGACCGTGAAAGAATAAGTTACGGTAATTTCATTGTGGTAAGACACCGGTACCGGCACCAGTACCAGTATCGTACTTACGTACTGAGCTACCAGTACCGGTTAGCAGTCAGCCAGCATCTTACCTGTACACTGTAGGCCATATACGGTAATTGATCACAGAACAGTTGTTCCCTTGCAAATTTTATGTTGTTTACACTTTAGGACAGATAATTGATCACAGAACAATTCTTCCCGTTTCAAATTCTAATGTCGTTTCCAGTAGACTCTCATCAAAATAAACAAATATAGTAGGCTACAAGTGCTACAACGCTTGCATTACTGCACTGGTAGGACCGTGAAAGAATAAGTTACGGTAATTTCATTGTGGTAAGACACCGGTACCGGCACCAGTACCAGTATCGTACTTACGTACTGAGCTACCAGTACCGGTACCGAACCTGTAGGTCTGATATTCCGTTCCGCATACGATAAGCTATAAAACTTGCATTGCAGCATTAGTAATACCGCGGAAGGAATAAGTCAATTTCACTGCGTTACGGTACCGGTATGGCAACTTACCAGTACCACCTACAGTAGCTGTAGTACTGAGCAAGACAATCGATCGCGAAACCGCTTGAAATAAGTGTAAAACAGTGTTCCCATGAGTAAAAATAAATACCGCGAAATTTTGTATGAAATATCATATCTCATAGGATTCATATAAAATTTAAGAATAAATAAAAGCAATAGCCTTCTGGGGAAAAATATAATCTTTACTCACTGAAAATTTCAAAGCAATTGGTCCAGTAATCAACGAGAAAAGCGATTTTTTCATAACGATACCAAGAAGAAGACAAATAAGAACAAGAACAATATTTTTAAGTCCATGCTTCCGAAAAACAAACAATACAGTAAAAACTAATCCCATACCCGACTTGGAATGGTAACCGGACGAGAGGCCGTGGTTCGCCATATGGATAAGCCGTCTTATCGGCTTTCCTCTCCCCCGGGATAAATATGTAAATCCTATCCTATCCTATCCTAACAACAAAAATACCAAAACGATCGTTATGTCCACTAACGTGTCCAATAATGCACATGTTATAACGTTGATGTTAGTTCTGCTCAAATCGTTTTGTTACGTAACAATGCCAGGAAGTCTTGTGGTTTGATCGCACCGGCAAAATTACGAAGACTGTCAGAATGATGTCGAAAGCAAAACCTCTCAGTGGCGCACAGAAACGCAGAAAAGAGGCAGAAAAGGAAGCACGTATGAAAAAATTAGAGTAACCAAGATAAACGGCAAATTTTAGGTTACCATTGCCTTTTAATAGCGACATGTTATGCTTTTTGACGAAATAAAAAAATGAGTTGTTTTAGCTTATTTAGGGTCCTTTCCACGAAATATTTTTGCAGGGGGGCCCACGAGAGTCTTGCTACGCCACTGGTTATGTTTAACACAATTCTGTTAATTTTCGCGGTACACTTAGTGCAAACTTCGGGAACCGCTGATTTAGGGCATTGTATCGTCATTGATAATGAATTGGATTCAGATAAAGTTTACTATAGGCTTTAAAGCGCAAAGGGATTGGAATCATTTTCACGTACCAAGTTAAACTAAATTAAAAAGTTGTTTAGCAAGCCTCACACTGCTAACAATTGGCACTTTTACGCAAGCCGCACATTTGGCCCGCGAACCGCGATGGCAATCCCATGGCTTGGACCAGTGACGTTCAACCGGGTCAAACATTTTAGGATATTTTTAAGTTTTTAATCTTCAAGATATGTATAAATATGATAAAATAGAAAACCTAATCAAGCGAACTATATAAAGAAAACATGCAAACCACAAAATCCGTAGAGCCTCATGACGTCAGTACGGTGATTGGACGTCTGGTAATAAATAAAACCTTGCCATTGGAGATAAGTTCTCCAGACCGATACTGTTGTATATTATATGATGTAATACCGCTAGGTGACGCTATTGACCCAGACTGATTTGACCTTGTATATCGAGGCTGTCATTGTTGTTTTATTTCTGTGCACGTGTTAAGTGCTGACTTGCTGTTTAGTCTGTTACTGCTATGGTGTCTTAATGGTGAAGTGCTTGACTCTTATAATAAAGTAGTGTTGTAATGGAAACTTGGTGCTTGTTTATAAAGATCTAAAGGCAGAATACACAACAATTTGGCGACGAGGATGGGATTAGTCTGCTGCCATATAACGTTAACTGTTACAATGGGATCGGTCTGCTGCATGCCGGTGTCACAGTAAGTGTTTCAAATCAACGTTATTACAAGTACCTGAAAAGAAGAGTCTGCAATATAAGCAGCTGAAATTGTCTTAATAGACTGAAATTTATGAGCCTGAAATTCCATAGCTGAAAAATTACTATACCTGAAATGACTACTTTTGGAAAAATAGAAGAGTATAGTAATGGCCAAGATTGGTCTGAATATGTTGAACGCCTAGGACATTATTTTGAAGCAAACGAGATTGAAAGTGCTGATAAAAAGAAAGCCATATTATTAAGCGTTTGCGGGCTCAAACCTACAGTTTGATCAGAAACTTATGTGCTCCTGAAAAGCCTGGTGAAAAAACTTATGTCCAGCTGAAAGAACTTGTGAACAAGCATCTCAACCCCAAACCATTGGTGATAGCAGAAAGAGTCAAATTTCATGAAAGAATCCAACATGATGGAGAAACTGTGAATGAGTTCCTGGCACAGCTCAGGAAATTATCTGAACATTGTCAATTCGGTGAGTTCTTGAATGATTCACTAAGAGATAGATTTGTGAGTGGACTAAGATCAACTCGAATGAAACGTAAATTATTAACTGAAGTTGACCTAACTCTGCAGAATGCTGTGAAAATTGCTACTGGTATGGAATTGGCAGAAAAACAAGCAAATGAATTAAGTTGCAAATTTGAAAAATTGCCAGTAGATGAAAGTAAACCAAAAGTTCAAAATAATCAAAGATTTGCAACGCGTTCTGAAATTCGAAAATTCAAAGAATGTTTTCGATGTGGGAAAAGTAATCATCCTGCTGAAAGCTGTTTCTACAGAAATGCAAAGTGCCATAAATGTAAACGAATTGGGCATATAAGTCGAAAATGCTCAATGCAACGTAACTTCTATCGAGGTTCCAATCCTCTGAAAAGTAAAAAGTCTTCGAATTGTGACTACATGCAACCTACGAATGATGATAACCTGTCTTCGGACTGTTCTCAAAATGAAATGTGTCCTGTATTTACTACTAAGTCTAGTTCTTATGGTCCAATAGTAGTTCCCCTGAGAATTGAAAATTGTGATTGTAAATTTGAATTAGATACCGGTAGTGGGGTGTCACTCATTTCTGAAAGCATGTATGAAAAGAATTTTAAACATTTGCCTTTGTTGAAATCTAATGTTGTATTGACAACTTATACTGGTGAAAATATTACTGTCTTAGGTAAAGTGAATGTTACTGTTGAATATGAGTCACAGTGTGTAAATTTACCTTTGCAAATTGTTCGTGGCAATGGTCCATTACTATTGGGTAGAAATTGGTTATCCCAATTGCAATTGAATTGGCATCGTATTTGTCATATTGGTTCCAAGCTCACGCTTGAGAATATTTTGAAAAAGTACTCTGTTTTTGATAATTCCCTTGGTACTATAAAAGGTATAACTGCTAAACTAAGGGTGAAAGAGAGTGCCATTCCGAAATTCTACAAGCCACGTCCTGTTCCTTTTGCTCTTCGTGATAAAATTTCGGATGAGCTGAAAAGACTAGTAAATATGGGGGTCCTGAAAAAAGTTGAAAGTTCTGATTGGGCTTCACCCATTGTTCCAGTATTGAAAGCTGATGGTTCAGTGAGAATTTGTGGGGATTTTAAAGTAACTATAAATCCTGAATTGGATGTCCCTGAATATCCCTTGCCTAGACCTGAGGACCTATTTAGTAAATTGAATGGGGGACAGAAATTTTCAAAGCTTGATTTATCAGAAGCTTATCAACAAGTCTTACTTGATGACGAATCTCAAAAATATGTCACTATTAATACTCATATGGGGTTATTTAGATATTTAAGGTTACCATATGGGGCAGCTTCTAGTCCTAGTATTTTCCAAGAAACTATGGAGAAAATTCTCCAGGGATTGCCAAATGTGGGTTGTATTTTGGATGATTTGATTGTCACTGAAAAAGATGATGATAGTCATTTGCACTTTCTTGATAAACTTCTATATAGATTGAATTCATTTGGTGTAAAATTGAAACGTTCTAAATGTTGTTTTTTGCAACCATCTGTTGAGTATTTTGCTTTTATTGTTAATGCAGAAGGTATTCACCCTTCTCCGAAAAAGATTGAAGCAATAATGGAAATCCCTAGCCCTGAAAATGTAAAAGAATTGCAATCTTTTCTTGGTATTGTAAATTATTATCGTAAATTTATTCCTGCAATGTCTACCCTTGTTGATCCTTTCAATAAGTTACTGAAAAAGGGTATGAAATGGAATTGGAATAGTGACTGTAAAAAAGCTTTTGTGAAACTGAAAGATATATTGGTGTCATCTGAAGTGCTAGTACACTATGACCCTGAAAAACCATTAGTACTTGCCACTGATGCTTCATCTGTGGGTATTGGTGCTGTAATTTCTCATATACTGCCAAATGGTGCTGAAAAACCTATTGCATATGCTTCTCGTACTTTACCAAGTGCTGAAAAAAATTATTCCCAAATTGAGAAGGAGGCACTAGCAATTGTATATGGTGTAAGAAAATTTCATGTGTATTTATATGGTCGAAATTTTAAATTGTTGACTGATCACCAACCTTTAACTATGCTATTGAGTCCAAAACGTGGTATACCTGTTTTAACTGCAACCAGATTGCAAAGGTGGGCTATAAAACTGTCTGCATATAAATATGAAATATGTTATCGAAACACGGAAAATAATGGGAATGCAGATGCATTATCCCGATTGCCCATGAAAACAGATCAGTCTGAAATACGCGATTGTTGGGAAGAAGAGGCAACGATTATGAACATAAACCAAGTTCATACGCTTCCCATAACTCCTGCAAAGCTCCGCCATGCAACTGAAAATGATCCAAAGCTCTCACGAGTGTTGCTGTATACTATAAATGGTTGGCCTGCAAAGGAGGAAATTACAAATGAATTGTTGCCATTCCACAGGAGGAAAGATGAAATTACTGTGGAAGAAAGAATATTGCTGTGGGGAATAAGAGTTATTATTCCTGAAAAGTATATTGCAGAAGTACTAGATGAACTGCATGAAAATCATCCTGGTATGGTTCGGATGAAATCATTAGCCAGATTGCATGTTTGGTTTCCGAATATTGATGAAAGAATTGAACAGAAAGTGAGAGATTGTTCAAATTGTCAGGAAGTAAGAAGTCCTGCGAATAAAACGCCTGGAAATCCATGGATATGGCCTACGAAGCCATGGCAAAGAATTCATATTGACTATGCTGGTCCAATAATGAATGAAAACTTTCTGGTGGTGGTCGATGCTCATTCTAAATGGCCTGAAGTGTTGAGAATGCCTTCAACTACTTCTGAAAAGACTGTTGATGCATTGAGATATTTATTTTCGAAATATGGACTACCCGAAATATTGGTAAGTGATAATGCTCCTAACCTGTCATCGAAAGAGTTCAGAGATTTTATGATACGAAATGGAATTAAGCAAATCTTCTCAAGTCCGTATCATCCGTCCTCTAATGGTGAGGCTGAAAGAAATGTGCGTACCTTCAAAACTGCACTGAAAACTTTAAGGAAATTACCTGGAACACTGAATAAGAAGTTGGCATCGTTCTTGTTAACTTATCGAACAACGCCACATTCTACAACGAAATGTACTCCAGCTGAATTATTCATGAAAAGAAGACTGAGAACAAGATTAGATTTAATGAAACCTAATTTTGAGTAATTCGATGCAGAAAAGAACAACTCCAGTGCAAAAGCCTATTAGAAATCTGGAAGTTGGAAATCGTGTTCAAGTTCGTGATTATAGAGATCCAAACCGAAAATGGATTCATGGAATAATCTTAAAGAAGTTGAGTCCTGTAACCTATCGTGTAAAAGTGGGTTCAATGATCTGGAAAAGACATATTGATCAAATATTGGACATGTCTAAAGTGAAATTAGAGAAATCATATGATAGTAGTTTGGATGATGACGTTTCATTGCCTTCTGTGTTTCCAAATACTGATGTAATTGATCCTAATGTTGATATCCCTAGTACTAATGAAAACTTACCTGTTAATCCTAATGTTAGTACTGAAAGTGAAACCCAGTGCCCTGATGAAACATCTGTTGAAATTTCACGTTATCCAAAACGTCTTAGGGTTAAGCCTGAGCGGTTGATTGAAACAATGTAAATGAAATGTAGTGACATTCTCATTTTTTTGAAGGGGGGAAAAAGTGTTGTATATTATATGATGTAATACCGCTAGGTGACGCTATTGACCCAGACTGATTTGACCTTGTATATCGAGGCTGTCATTGTTGTTTTATTTCTGTGCACGTGTTAAGTGCTGACTTGCTGTTTAGTCTGTTACTGCTATGGTGTCTTAATGGTGAAGTGCTTGACTCTTATAATAAAGTAGTGTTGTAATGGAAACTTGGTGCTTGTTTATAAAGATCTAAAGGCAGAATACACAACAGATACCGTGTTTCCTCAAAATAAGACCTAGTCGAAAGGGCAAAATTCAGATAAATTTACATTAAAATTTATTTCGTAATTCCATACTTTGTAATTTTGATTTTTTTTTTGCTTAATGGAAATAAGAAACATATCCCCAAAATAAGCCCCGGGTTTTTTTTTCAAAAGTACCGTATTTCTCCGCGTATGCACTTTCGTGGTCAGGATTTAGTCTCCTAAATACTATTTAAGGTATTATAGAAGGAGAAATACGGTATTTAGGATATTTTGTGTAGTAAGCAAAAATGCATTAAAAAATAGATTGGATGGTAGAAGGGGCTTAGTGATTTCCCTATTTGCTAAAAAAATAGTTAAGACTGTTAAATTTTATACACTTCCGTTGGCCCGGTCGGGTTTCTATTGTACCGGTCCAATGTTTGAATAGATTGTTTGCAGTTCAACGGCTTTGAGGCTAAAAATAATTTCTCTGGGCATCACATGCAGTAATGCGCGGAGTGAATGTGTGAATATTGCTATTGAAAAACTTTTTAGGTAAGTGCGCTGGCGAAGTTAATTCGATGTATATATGGCGTCTGTTTATGAACATCTATTATTTAGAATTTTGTGAATGGAAGCACACTTCTAATTTTGAAAGAATATGTGATTTATCAACGACCTAGTTAGTAAATTGGGGGTGAGCCTACTTAGTAGTAGTAATGTGCGCTACACATAGTGTTACGCAACGCGTACGTGAAAATTTGTGTAAATACAATGAATTATGCTGCTTATTACACATTCCATCAATTCGTTTGAAATTCAGTTCATGTATGATGGCCCAAATCGTTTGATTCTCCTAACCCCAAAATTAATTAAAGTAAGATATTTTACATTTCGTAACACTTCAAAATTTAGGGTTTTAAGTCAGCTTTTAAATAATCAGGAGTCCGAGTCGGTATTTATATTTGCCAATATACACGATTACAATTGGGATTCTAATATTCACGGCGTTTAAAAGCCGGAATCCTAGAGTTCCACTGGATTCTTAGTAAAAATTTAAAAAAAAATTAAAAAAAAAAAATTTCAAATAAACATATTTGAAAATTTGGATTTCATGGAGCAATCCGCTATAGAACTCGAGTCAAAAGTTTTTCGGTTTACCTATTTACAGGTTAAATGGGTATTTTAATAATCGCAATGAGTGTGTTTCAATCCTAATAATGGCGCCTTGTCATCCAAGTATTGTCAAAGTATTTTACGGTATTACCATAGCCAGCTTATGGCCTTTTGCCTCTACTTTCAATCGGATGCTGATTTAGATATCTGCGTAACGGTTTCCCCGTTGCATCTATGACTGACAAACTCGGACAAAAGTGAAATAATAAAAAAGAAAACAGAAGCAGAGAAAGAAACAAAAAGAAGTAAGAAATAACATGCAGCGCAGTTTCACATAATAAATGCACAATTAACACAGGATACTCAGAACATTTGAGACTTGCATATATATAGTCTCAGTTGAGCAAATCATAAATTTGTAAAATTAACGAAACCTAAAAGTTGAATAACATTGTTAGAAGAGGCACTATATACAATTATCTTTGTCATTTACAACAACAGAGCGATGCTTAAACATATGGACACAAAATTTAAACCGCATTAGTACGGGTAGTATGCAATCTGTCCCAGTGTCCCAGTAGACTACCGGTAGCATAAAAATAGTAAGACAGCCATCACGATATCATAGAAACGTGTACCATAACTAAAAATTATACAGCGCATTTTAGTTGAAATATCAGATCGCACAGAAAATTTAGGAACAAATCAAAGTAATAGCTTTCTAGCAAAAAAATCAATTTTGAGCCACTAAAAATTGCAAAGCAATTGGTCCGTCAGTGAATACCCAAACTGGGCCTTACAAATCCTTCCTCTGAACTGACATTGTCAAAGAATCGCATTCACTGCCACTGTTTTCGACTTGGTTGACATAAAAAGGAAGAAAAAACAATTAATGACACGAAAGATTAGTTTTTGTTTTATCTGTTAAGAATTATAACCATCAGATCGAATCCTTCTGGATTATTTGACACCGGTCACAACGTTCGTGTTCCCAATTTATCGTTGACAGTATCTCCTGAGTACTCAGGTCAATTATTATTATTCAGAAAGAGATTGAATTGGCGGATTTATTCCTTATCCTTTTAAAATACAATAGTTAAGCATAAAACCTAAATTTACAATATTTTGCGGGGAAAATATGATGAATCATAATATTTTTGACAGCGCGTCTTTCTTGATGTTGCATACACACAACATGGCTTATTTGAGGACACATAATTACGAAAATATTGCTAAAAAGTTACACGAAAAAGTACACAAAAATATAGCTGGTTCAGAGGAACTGGAAAGTTGTAAATTATTATATTTTTGTATAATGTATAATTTTTATTTAACTAATCAACAGTCAAAATGGCCTCAAGTAATTGGGATTCAAAAATAGGCATAATGCGTCGCTGCATGCCATCAACAGAAATTATGGAAATCAGTCGTAAATAAACACTTTCCAATAAACCAACTGAACAAGAACATATAACTTACATGTGGAAGTCGAGTGAAATATTTGTTTTTCCGATAGGATTTCTTTGTTTTCTTTTGGAATTTCTATCGTTTTCGGAAATAAAAAATCAGTTTCAATTTCATTTATTGTTTCATTCTGAAAATTTATAAATATATCAAAATGAGCTGTGTCATTGAAACAATTTACAAAACGATACAATTAAATTAAATCAACAAATCTGTATAGCTAATAACAGGCATTTAGTTGAACTCTTAGTTTTCATTTACTTGGAAAATAAAAACACTATAATAGAAATAGTAAACTCAGTAATTCTGGTAGTATGACCGACCAAAATTTTGAAAGACTACTTACTATAGTCTCTATGAGTCAGTCGATTGGGAAAGCGAATCTAATATGCCATGATGAAATTATTACTTGTGTGTAATGAATTCTTGAAAAATAAACACGCCAAAAATGTTTTTACTAGAAGCATTCGCGCGATCATCTGAGCCCGCTGGTTCAACTTTGATATTAAAAGAGAATAATAATGAATACCTACATGCAATGTTCTCTTATTGTCAGCCTTTTCTTATATAACTTACGTTACTAATCTTAAGGCTAATGTACAGGAAATGTGAATACGTATTCGTGTAAACTCATTGTAACTGTTCTTATTATACAAATCATTTTTATTGTTGTTGCACATAGAACGCAAAATTTAAGTGGGAATTGTAAAGCATAATAGTGCAATATTATTAGATCAGAATCATAATAGGTATAAGTTTCAATTACCTGTATATTTCACGACGGTGGCTTTTGTATTTTTCCCACAATCAATCTCGAGTTGAAATGTTGCTCGACATAATGTTATTTCGAGTTATCTCGGAAGCACAGAAAAAACGAATTTATTCTGAGCTGAGCCGTAGATAATAACATTAGCGTGTTATATTTACCCTCATGTGGCGACTGTCTTCATGTGTTTCCAAATGTTTTTTCTTCAGTCTAAGGCCGATATTTCTTAGTACAACAATGTTTCACACAATTACCGAATCATGTAGTAGATCTAAATATAAATACATATAATTACTAAATATAATTAAAATGATTAATAAATCTAATCACAAAATTGTAATTTCTTAAAATATATAATAAGTTTTAAAGGTTTTGCTTATACATTCAACTTTGTACAATGAAAAATAAGCAGCCTCATGCTAAAAAATTGAATGCTATGAAAACGGTTGTTGTTAACATGATATTCATAGTTGTACCAAGATAAATAAAACCTTTGACACATTGCTGTTCGATTGCGCGCAAGTGAATGGAACCTTTGTTTGATTTCGACACCCACCGTGATTGCAACAGATTCACAGCACTCATTAAAGCGGTATGCCAGTAAAATGTGTATAGCGTCGGTTTGCGTGAAAACAAGCAATGCCTCAATTATTCGTGCAATCAATTTAAAAACCCGAAGTAGATAAGTTCATTTGACGTTTTGTGTTCATCCACTATTTTAAAAATCTGAATCACTATTTTGAATTTCAGACTTCATATATGATTGTCATTTATCTGAGAGATCCAAGCCCTTCTGATTATTGTCATTTAACTCCGCGATTATCGGCCGCTAATGCCCTGATTTTGAGAAACCCCTTAAGTTGCCACTTATAAAATATAGTAATAAGAAAAGCAGAAATAATACAGCAGCGGATTATTAAATCATTTTTTATTTATCAAAGAACATTTGCTTACCTCTTTGTCGTGCCGAAAAAAGTATCCAAAACGTTGAACCTCAACCAGACCAAACGTTCGTCATCTGGTAGCACTGTAACTGGTCGAGAAAAGCGAAGCGCTTCTCTACATTCCCGCTTAAATCGATTAAGCGATATCACTTAATTAATTAACTTTAATCAAATAAGATAACGACCGACTCGGGTGACTTAAGGTCGACCCTACTGCTTGATGATATCATGCATCTCGAAGAGGTTTTACAATATAATGTGAATTTTACTTATGACAACAAGCCTGTTACACATACTTAATATGACAAATACAATAATTTGAATATAGTTAGCGTGGGTAGGTTGCGAATTTTTAAACGTAAAAGTTTGGGGTGGGTTGATGTACCGAAAAATCACGGATATTCGAGGCATATTTCTCAAATGATCTACTGCTACTAGTCATTTATACTTAAACGAGTTTTAATATTGACTCAGCGCGAGTAATGTACATGCAGGGGCGAGTTCACACAGAGAAGGTTCTCGACATTCAATTTTGAACTATTATTATCTTTAAGTCGCTTTTAAATTGTAAAACCTTGTTCCAGAATAAAACGTGTTTAAAATTGTATACTATATTTATTGCGTGGTTTATTGTGTTTATATTTTGAATGTTCATTCTTATGTATTAATGCAATTGCTTATCATAGCGTTTGGTGCGACATTCCAAATGTCTATGAATTTTGCAATGCGTTGATGTCCAATGGGCAGCAGGCACCGTGCGATAGAACGACATGTTCCGGACGGCCCGGAAAGCGCGGACAGGAAGGATTGAGGGGTCTTAAGGGTGAAAAGGGTGAGGTTGGACAAACTGGAACACCAGGTGAACTGGTGACAAAAGTAGCTCACTTGGAAAGTAAGTTTAATTTAACTACTGTAATCACACATTTTTACTTTCGTACATATTACTAAATTTGACAAAATTTTAGTTTTCCCCCCATGAAATCGTTATACATGTTTTATGTGAATTTATGTTACTCCGAATTATTTATTTCGACCAAACTCAACTAAATTTCAGGCTGCCTAAGTCTTTTGTAATTTTTTAGAATTGCTGGAGATGATAATGGCCGGAACGCAAAAAGGTATGATATCACTGTTACCTCATTCATACAAAAATACAATTATTTTAATTAGTTCAATTTATTTCACGACAAAATCAAGAATAGAAATGCTGAAAATATAAAATCTTTTGCGTAAACAAACCATTCTTTATTCGAAAATCTGAGACTATTAGTGCCCAATATCGTTCCGTCATTATGTTTAAGTGCGATGCACAGATCACAAAGCAGATTTCGTTGTAAATATATGCCCGAAACAATGACAAAAATAATATTGTTCAGAAATCGTCGTGAATAGCAAATTAATGTTTCCGAGCTTTCTAGCAAGCTCCACTTGCGAACAATGTCTACGCAAAAATAGTAGCCTAATCAGTTTCATGTTCTAACTTTTTAGATCTTTATTGTGGAATGGGAATGAAGTCACGTGAAATTCCCGATTCTGCGATATCTGTTTCTTCGTCGTATTCAAAGCATCAAGGTCGATATGCGCGATTGGACGAGCAACCATCAGAAATTCCTATTTCATATGGCGTTTGGCATCCAATATATAGTGCGTATATACTGGGGAGTTTATATGCAGAACTTATTTGAAAAACAAAACAGCGATATCTAAAGATACGAAAACGAAAGTCACTACAAATGTCAAATGCGCTAGTCTCATCTATAACTAATATTGTAGTTAAATGTAATGGTTCCCTGGAACTAAATTTTTAGATATAATAATTCTTAAACTTCCGTTTGCTTCGTTTGTGATTTGCTACAAATAATTTCTATTTGATCACGATATCAAAGTATTTGGTAGTTTTGTGACTGCAAAATAAGAAATATAAATACATATTAGGTCTCAAGAAAAGCGCTATAAGCTATGAAGCGCAACTGACCAGGCGTTGGGGGGGAGATTCGAACTCGAGATGTGTGATCTGCGATGCCAACACAGTCAAGTCTAACGCCCTAACGCTAATCGCTAGGCCATCGCGTCACCCACGACTAATAAAACTTCAATTTTTTCTTCGCCATAGATCGGGTTGGAGAATGGATTCAGATAGACTTGGGTAAAATGAGATCAGTGGCTGGAGTAATCACACAAGGACGACCTAACTGCCCATGTGAACAGTGGGTGACGTCATACAAAGTAAAATACGGAAATTCTACAAACAAATACGTCACCATCACCGAGAACGGCCGTGACAAGGTTTAATAATTTTGGAAATTTTGAAAACCAACACAAAATTTTAAAAGCTAGTTGAATAAAAAAAATTCCAGTTAAAATTTAATTTAGCCAAAACCCGATGCGTGTCATACTTTTTACGGCTTTTCCTTGATGAGCTACAGATCTACATACCGTGTTTCCCCAGAAATAGGACCTACCCTGATACCCTGAAAATAAGACCTATAGTCAAAATAGCGAAATTTTTTTCTTACCTAGTCGATGGCAAGAAAATCTCTCCTGCGCGTTTTAAATGATTGATAATCTATGTTCTGCAATTATTTTGAATAGAAACGTGTTAATTATAAGTAAATGAATATCGGTTTTCATATTTTGTATATTTTTGAATCTCGTAATTCTCCATTTTGTGATTTTGTTTTTGATAAATGAAAATATAAGACATCCCCCTGAAATAAGCCTCAGTGGTATTTTCGTAAGAAAATTGAAATAAGACCCTATATGATTTTCGGGGAAACACGGTATATATATATATAAGTTGTGGAATGCAATATTTTAAGAACGCGTTCTCTCATTCCAGAAAATGTATGTATGTCTTTAATGAGCTACATGAACACGACATGATTTAATTAAATCGAATACTGTGGGTGTACTGTAGTTGATTTTTGAAAAGCCAAAATATAACGCTACTTGTTAGCTGTGGTGCACGTAATCATTTGCTGCGATCGTCTACTCTAAAGTCCACAACAAAAACCATGAACGGGTTCGCTGAATATCACGACATTCTAAGAAGGGGTTCGCGCGAACTGAATCCCGCCATTGATTAATGTATATATATATATATATATATGTATGTATAAATTTCAACAGATCTTCCCAGCAAACACGGACATGGATACCAAAGTGGCGAACCTATTTCAAACACCAGTGGTCGCCCGCTATATCCGAATCTATCCACAGACCGGCCACAACTTCATGGTGATGAGACTCGAGCTGATTCGTGGAGAATGTTCGGATTTATATTGACTACTATAGCCTTGGTGCACTTCTTTGTGACTCGGTCAATATTATGACACTTTATTCATTGAAGACCGTTATATTTCAAAAGGCATATGTTGTTCATTAAATAATACGTTTAAATCAATTTTAAGACATTGATCCGATTAACTAGACATATCGAACGAACATGAATTTTATGAAAAAGTGTATGTGACATATTTTTCCGCTTTGCTAGTGCGAACAACAAAAAGTTGAATTTACGATACGATGAATTTACCAAGGTTAGAAATTCAAGGACAAGATGAAAATTATTTATTATATTGTTCTATTTTTAGAAGTCGAAATAGAGTTTTGCGAGTATCTTATCCTGATTGTATTTTCAAAATGTTCCATTAAATTTACCCAACGATTAAATATGTAAAGTGAACGTATGTGCGGCTGACAGACAAACTCAACTCCAAATCCTATATCAAGGAGATGATAAATTTGAGTGAGAAAATTTCCGTAGGACGCACTAACAAATTCCCTCAATTTTATCACCCTTAGCACTTATAGAAGTCTTGGCTTCCTATCCCTTGCCATGAATGCCACTCCTACTTCAATATTCGGGGATCCGGAACCTTTAACCCGTCAGTCGAATCCTAACTGCTAGCATAGTTTTTTAGATTAGACTTGTTTTTCAGGGTATCTATGACAATGACAATAGCACCTGGACATTTTCAGTACTAAAAATAATATGCCCAAATGTTTGAACACGACGGTCGAAGGTCAATTGAACGCGTTCTTTCCTCACGTGTCATTATAGTGCTCCCAGGAATTATGAGAAATTTTATGAAATTAAAATAATTATGAAAAATTTTTGTTCCAGTATCGGATCCCATAGGACTTTGCCCAGAATTTGAAACGATTCTAATGTTTGAAAGAAAGGCGATTTGCACGAAAAACTAATTCCCTGGGATCGGTCAAACATTCGAAATTTACATAGATCCAGCGCCCGCAAATTTCACAAGCGCCACGTCAGACGAACACGGGCAAAATCCCAATGACCCAAATTAAAAAATTTCCAATGAAACGCAAGCTTGCATTTTGGGGGTCATATACTATCCCCCAGGTGTAGGCTAAGCAAGAACGAATGACTGACAAATATAGGCACAAGTTGATCTTGTCATTCGCGACTGGCAGCATCTTCTCTCGACCCAGTCTGAGGATCTAGTCGTTTCCAAATCATGAACAACCCAAAAGATCAATTGCCAGAGTGAACCTTATTGTTTTTTGCATGAAAAGCAAATGTTGCTCACTCTTGGAAAAATGCAGAACCGCAAAAAATGACCTATTTTGATAAAATTGACACAACACGTAATACGAGAATATCGGTTAGAGACCGAGGACTTATCGATCAAAAGTTAGGGGATTCCCCAAAACAGCGGTCTTACTACATAGTGACACCTTGTGTCCCATCACTAATTAATTAATAACTCGCTAATTATACCACATAATTCGCCTAAAATCAATAGGCTTCAATAGGTCCAAATATGATGAATGCACATGAAAAATCTGGAGCAGATTCAATCTCGTTTTCGTGAGATATCGCGTGCAACAGACAGACAAATACCTATCAACATACTTACCGATTGGAATCGATAAGTAATAACTTGCATCCTATCAGTTATTTCACTCTGAATTTCTTATAACTAAATCTGGAGCAGATTCAATCTCGTTTTCGTGAGATATCGCGTGCAACAGACAGACAAATACCTATCAACATACTTACCGATTGGAATCGATAAGTAATAACTTGCATCCTATCAGTTATTTCACTCTGAATTTCTTATAACTAAAGAGTAAATTGGAAAATTTCTGAATATGAAAATTTTCAATATTTTTACCATTTGATGTGTATTCTGGATCAATCCTTTTACTTAGGGTTATTTCTTTGAATACTTCACTTCGAGAAATTTCTGAGAAACCGAATTTCTCTTTGAATAACTTTATACTTGGGATATTATCGCAACCAATTTTGGCAATGAAATTAGTAATATTCAAATAGTGAAGGGCATAAGCTATCATGAGTCGTAAAGCTTCTGTTGCAAATCCCCTTTTTCTTGCATTTGATTCAGCAATCATTATTTCTATTTCTGCTGATTTTTTTCCAGGATCACAGTTCAAAAATAAGTTGACATCTCCTATAATGCACTGTATTTCTCTTTGTGAGGCTTGGTCTATCTTTATATGATCTTCAACTGGTGTTAACCGGTTTGAACTGGTTGCATCTTGTGATGATTTGTTTGGTTCAAAAACTGCAATAGGCAAAAATGCTTTGGTTACAACTCAAAAAAGTACAATATATGAAGTCCATTTCATCTGAAAAGTTGGGCAAAATATTCATACAATTGAAATTAGTTGTAAAGTATTCAATACAGCATATTCTTAATTCCAAATATAATTTTCAATATATCCACTTTAAAAGTGTTGTTTTATTTAGGGAATTGACATCTGACAGTGACATGAAAATAAGCTTAAAATCACATATACAAAAATGTTATTCCTGTTCCAAAAATAGTGAATTGTCTAAAATTATTTGTTGAAAATGACTCTATCTGAGACAGAGCCAACTTTGAAGATTTGAAACAAAAAGTCAGCCATTGAGGAAATATTTTTAGAACTTTTAAGACTGAAATTGTGATTATTATACTAATGTGTATTCATTTAGTTAGAATAAGATGCCATTATTGAATGACATTTGAAAGTATGTGGTGCTGTTGCCTAATAAAGAAACTATACTCGATCAACCACACTACTGGACTTTCTGCACATTAGTAGTTGTGCAACTCATTCAACCGTAATTTGGATGCTCGAGACCTTGATTTGGGAAATCTCGTATTAAAGAGGAAAGTTTTCAATAGATTAACATTATCCTCATTGGTTCGACATAATGTAATTATATAAAACATTGTTTACCATAATCATCCCACATTTGCTTATCAGCAATAATAAAGGTTAATTTATCATCATCCTCTCTCCATGATTTTTGCATTTCATATTCCGCCTCGATTGTTAATGGTTCTGAAGCTGTTAAAGTTTGAATTTCCTGAGACTGCATCCAGGAATGATATTTTTCAACATGAATATCTTCATAAGGTATCAATATCACTTTATCTCCTAAAATCACGGTGTCTACATTAATCCGCATTGTGTATTGAATATTTGAAAACTAGAAAGACAGGAGGTCATTTAATACTGCACTTTCACTACTGTAAAATCTCAAGTTTATGTTTATATACATATTCAAGGCAAATTCAAATTGTACTATCAGTACTAATCCCAAATATATATATATATATATACACATATTCAGGGCAAATTCAATTGTACTATCAGTACTACTAATCCTGGGTACAGGAGTTATTTACATTTGAGCCAAATTCACAAAATTACATATGTCATTCCAATAAAACAATGAGGTGTATATTCTATCTACAATGGGTCTGGTCTGGTATAAGTTTAGCTTGATATGCAACTTTTATATGGTATGGAGAGTCTGATACAAAGAATGGTCCCACTTCAAGGGGGAAATGGAATTAGAATAATGAACAGGCCATGGCTCACCATGAAATTGGCTGACGGCTAACTCGCCATGGACCACTCGCCATGCGACGGCGGTTAACGGGTTAGCCTGCAACTGTGCGGAGGCTCTTCTTGTAATGGGAGATGGAAAGGTGGCTGTTTATACTAACAACTTCAATAGTAAGGATAAATATATTAAATTAAATTGCGGACTAACCCGTTAGCCGCCGTCGCATGGCGAGTGGTCCATGGCGAGTTAGCCTCCACCCATGGAATTACTCATCTTTGTAGTCGGTGGAATGAAAATTTTGTTCACATTATATTCATGTATATTTCAAGTTACTATGAATACCATAGCAAATGGTGAAATGTGAGAAACCTCGTAATATTATCATAATTTTGTTAACATAATTGTATTACAGTTGCGGTATTCTGCATGTACAATGTTAGGATGCATATGCTATAGCAGGAATGCGGTACGGTACACTGGGTACCGGTATTGCTTCAAATAACTTGAATTATGGGGTCTAATGTAGTTTCTTACCTAACATACTTCTAGTGGGCGTAGCATGACAATTTTTCCACGTATCAATCCTAACACCCACCTGACTACACCATCCAAAAATTACGTCTTACATAATACGTAATTCTGAACTCACTAACTTTGTAATTTAGAATACCTCACATTTGACATTAAAAACATGTACAAATGGATTTAGGATAAGATAGGATAGGATTTACATATTTATCCCGGGGGAGAGGAAAGCCGATAAGACGGCTTATCCATATGGCTGTATGGCGAACCACGGCCTCTCGTCCGGTTACCATTCCAAGTCGGGTATGGGATTAGTTTTTACTGTATTGTTTGTTTTTCGGAAGCATGGACTTGGTGGTGGAGGAAGCCGTAACCGACCAGCGGTTACGTGAACCACCCAACGACGGCGAGGAGTCCAGCAATCCTCTCGCACATAACCATCCCTGCATGGGATTCGAACCTGCGAACCCACGCAGAGTGATTAGAGGTGCGGTGGCGAGCGTATTCCTAACGCTTAGCCCGTTGAGCCACACCGCCGCGCCACCATTTATTCAAATAATTTAATTCACACAAGCAGACAACATTGCCCCTAAACATTTATTTATTCACGCTTCAAATCTTTGGGCAACGGCTAACTAGCTTTGACAGCTGCTTAATTTATTTCTCTCTCCTGATCTCACAAACAGAGCTCTACGACTTTGAGGTCTGGGCATAAAACCATTCATATGTCTCACATCGCAGTTCAACTTATTGCCAACTATTGATTCGTAAGCGGTAGGCGTTTTGTGGGCTCACTGCACGCAGACAGCCAACGAACGATCGCTCATATCTTGTGTTTCGACTTTCGAGACAGACAGATAGCCTCACTGCAGAACTATGCTACCGGGTCAACATACACACGCTTCGTGTTTCGAAAAAGCTCATATCGATACCGTGTCAGGATGTCAGCAACAGTTCAGATGCGAGGTGTAAGAATTCATTCGTAGGGACACTGGTCGATGAAGTCTTTAGCAATAAGCTTGTTAGAGAATGTGGTCAATATCACAAAATCGCCAATACCTCATGTGAAGAAAATATTGCGTTAAATCACGCATTT
This sequence comes from Styela clava, assembly GCF_964204865.1. Classification (NCBI taxonomy): domain Eukaryota; kingdom Metazoa; phylum Chordata; class Ascidiacea; order Stolidobranchia; family Styelidae; genus Styela; species Styela clava. Next base: position 18,293,264 of record NC_135252.1, on the reverse strand, counting down.
ACAGAATTTCCTTACCGTGTGCTTGCCTTGTGTTTTATTGTAATTCCTCATTGGGCAACGAACTTTCGCGTCTCAGCTGCTTAGCACTTACAGCTTATCACAATAATTACGGGAAATTATGCGACAGGCAGAGAGTAGTAAGCGAATTTCTATTAATTAGCTCAAGACAGATCCAATTCCAGACTGACAAAATTGGAACAACCAATATAGGCTATACGCCATGCATCTGACAAGAACGACAGTAATTGCTAATTTCAATATACACAGACTGAATTATGCCAAAGTTTTATAATTCATTCGAAGAGTGTCTTGGTATTGGAGGCGACAGCAAAAAGGTCTGTCTGCAGATTGGAGCACCAGGTGCCCATTCTATGCGGAATGTTGCGAAAATGATGAAGGTTTGTTTGAATCTTTTTTGTTAACTTTATCAATTTTTAAATGGCAACTAAAAAAATTAAGTGAATTATGATTGCATGCATTTTGCCCATTTATAAATGGATTTCTGTGTAAAAATGTTAAAACGTACATCTTGCACCCCGTTTGGCTCATCTTGGTACTCAAATATTTGATTAATATATGTATAGTTATTTATATTCAACAATAGCAATCCCGGTTGCTATCATGCCGTTTCCGCGCAATTTCCTCCCCCCCCCCCAAAAAAAAAAAAAAAATTTCATTTTGTCCGAAGAAAGATAAAATTTTAATTGGTGTGTGTGACAAACCTCGAGTTTATGGCATTTGTAAAAACTTAGGAATGTCATTGGTGAGACCATAATGACAGAATTGCCCTATAAAAATAACGTTTGGTCTGAGACTGTTCCCACATATATAATATAGCTACTAACCCATTCTTTTGTATGTGATACGTCTTGTAGGAAGCCA